>NW_025764445.1:703808-1407616 GCF_021365365.1 Ilyonectria robusta | reverse complement strand
ATAAGATACTTAATAAGAAATAGCAGAAGAAAATCCACTAAGAATACTTATTTTATAATAATAATAATAAAGTATTCTCTAATAAATTTAATTATTACTATAGAATATTAATATACTATAGGTAGGTATTTATACCTTGGGAATTAATATCTAGCTTCCTAAAGAAAAAAATAAAATACTACTAAACTAAGAGGCTTACTAGAAGCTAAGCCTATAAGAGATTCTACTATAATTATATAATACTAAGAAATAATAACTACTTATAGATAGTATATATAGAATATAACAAGATAATTAAATATATAATAATAACCTAATAAAGGAAGTATAACTTGTTAATAAAAAAGAAAAATAGAAGTTTTATAGATCTAATAGAATTCTTATAGTAATATATATAGTAAAATAAGAAAACCTACTACTAAAGGAAATCTAGAAGTATAATAATATACTTTCTAAAGAAGAATAAATAGATTAATTATAGATACTAAATAAACTGTAAAAATAGTTAGTATAGAATATATATAAACATCCTCTATATAGATATTAGGATATTAATAGAATTCTTAGAAGATTAAGAATAACCTACTTATTCTCTTAAATAAAGAAAGTTATCTTAGATATTACTAAAGATTATAATTTATATAAAAAGTTAAAAATACTATAATATAAGCCTTATAAATACTTATAATTACTACTAATAATATAATAACCTTAGGAATTTATTACTATAAATTATATTATTAAGCTTCTGCTATTTAAAAATCTAATAACTAGAGTATTCTATAATAGTATATTTATTATTATAAATAGGCTTATAAAGTTTATATACTTTTTACTCTATTAAAAGTCTACTGATATAGAATAACTTTCTTATATATTTTTAAGAAATATTATTAGTATATATAAATTGCTAAAAGAGATTGTATTTAATAGAGAAATAATCTTTATATTTAAGTTCTGGTAAGAATTAATAGCTTAGATAGAATTAAATTATAAGCTTATAATAGCTTAGAGATTATAAGTAGATAGATAAATAGAAAGACTTAATTAAATAGTTAAATAGTATTTATAGTATTATATTAATTATAAGCAAAATAATTAGATTTAGAAGCTGCCTATAGTATAACTAGCTTATAATATATCTACCTTAGGAATAATAAAGCTTATACTAGCTTATATTAACTTTATATTTATTTCTAATATCTATAGATTATTATAAAAAGAACTCTTAAATATTAAGATAATTCTTAATACTAACTAGTTATAATAGCTATATAAAGAAATAAAAATAGAACTGGAATTTATTAGAAAATAAATAAAAAAATATTATAATTAGAAAAGATTAAAGGGATAATCTTCTAAGAGGGAGATATAATCTACCTTATAATAAAAAACATTATAATAAAAAGGCTAAATAATAAATTAAACTTTAAATTTATTAGATCTTATAAAATTTTAGAAAAAATCTCAGAAAATAATTACAAACTAAACTTACTACTAAAAATTAAGCTTTATTTAATCTTTTATATTTTCTTACTTAAATTAGCAGCTGATATTATTTATATTAAGATATAAAATAATAATTAAGAAATAAAAGTTAAGAATAACTAGAAATTTATAGTTAAAGTAATTCTTAATATAAAAAGAGAAAATAATAAAATAAAGTATCTTATAAAATAGAAAAATTACAACCTAGTAGAAAGTATATAAAAACTCTATAAAAATCTTATATATTATTAAATTAAATTAAAAAACTTCCTTAAATAAAAAAGCACCTAAAGAAATATATATTAAATATAATAATTATATCTTCTAATCTGCTATAGATATAATCTAGAGTAAATAGAAGGTAAGTTACTAGTAGATAAACTATAGGTTTATATTAATAAAGTAGTTAGAGTATTACTTATAAAGTAAATATTATATCTAGTAATAGTTAAGTATAATAATATATAATAAGTTAAGGTAATTAAGGTAATTAAGTTATATTAATAGCTAAGTAGCTGCCTATTGGGAATATATACTATTCTATTATCTATATATTTAAATAGATTGCTAGATTGTATAAGTAATTTAGTAATTTAGAATTATAGAATTATAAAGGTAATTCTATAATTCTATTTTAATTAGTTGAAAATTATAGGTATTAGAATACTACTAATTCTAACTGCCTGCTATCTACTTAAGGTATATATAGGTTATAATATTAAAATAGATTTTAGAAATAATATCTAGAAATTATAAAAAATTCTTACTAGTAATAATAAAATTTAATAGAGATAAATTAAGTAATATATTTAGTATAGAGGACTAGTTTAATATATTTATAATATTAGTAGCTTATATCTTTTTAATAATTTATTACTTCTTAAGAATAATAAATTCTTAAGAATATATCCTATTAATATTATTTAGTTTCTAGATTTTTTAAATAAATAAATTAGAATTATACTTCTTTAATATTTTTTTTTATTTATAAAGATATATTAAATAGGCTAATATTTTAATTAAGATGCTCTTAGCCTTCTTAATATCTAAATTAACTTTTTACTAAGCTTTTATATTCTTAATTACTATAAAATTTAATATTAAAAAGAATAATAAAATATATAGAATTACTTATAAAAGCTAGTAATATTAAAATTATTATAAGAATAACCTAAGCTTATATATTTATTATACTATAAAAACTTCTTAGATATATAATAAATTAATTACTTCTTAAAGTAGTAAGAATAAAATATAATTTTATAACTCTTAAAAATAATAACTTATATAAGAATAAAATATTACTTAATCTTAATAAATTTAAAAATATAATTTAATATAATAATTAGCAGAATATTTATAAATTTAAAATTAGATATATATATAAAAATTAAAGAAATAATCTTATAATAAACCTTAAAAATAAGAATTAATAGAAAGAAGATATTATATTATAACCTATATATACCTTAAGTAGGTAATAGGCAGTTAGAACTAGTAATATTCTAATACCTATAATTTTCAACTAACTAAAATAAAATTATAGAATTACCTTTATAATCCTATAATCCTAGATTACTAGATTACTTATATAATATAATAATCCATCTAAGTATATAGATAACAGAGTAGTACATATTCCCAATAGGCAGCTACTCAGCTATTAATATAATTTGGTTACCTCAATTATCTTGACTCGCTATATATTACTATGCTTGACTATTACCAGACGTAACATTTACTCTATAAGTAATACCCTAACCGCTCTGCTAATATAAACCTACAGTTTATCCACCAGCAACCCGCCTTCTACCTACCCTAGACCACGTCTACAGCAGACCAGAAGACACGACCGTTACATTTAGGTCCTAGTAGGAATCAGGGCGTCGTAGTATAAGTTATAGTGGACCGATGCCGCGCCAACGACGCCAAGGCCGACAACATAAACTCTAGTGCCCGCCACGTCAAATCTTCTTGCTGTTGCACTTTAGTCGGTCCCCCGATGCATGAGATTACGGTGGCCATAGCCGCAAAGTATATTCCCCTGGTCGCCGTTGACGGGCTTGGGGAGAACTGCAGGCTCATCGTTGAGGCATATAGGCCAGGACTAGACTTTACTGTTATATCGCACGTGTAAGCGCTACCTCCTTTACTCACTTGGGCCCGGGATATCGTGGCTGACAATGCCGAAGCGTGGCAGGTGCCTTGGGCAACGCAGCCGATAACAAACTGCCCGTCTGTCAAATTGCCGCCATCCAGGAAATTTTATCCCAGCTGCCTCACTCCCAAGACCTTCCCCTGGATCGAAAATGGTTCTGGATAGACACGTTGTGCGTGCCGTTGGCGTACCTGCATCGACCAGACACCCGAAAAGCCGTTGCAAGATCCATAGAGTCCATATCCCGGTGCGCCAAGTGGACCGTCGTCATCGACGCCGATCACTCCCTACTGTCGTCTACTTCAGACTTCAAGGAGCTTTTTATCCGGATGGCGTATTCTAGTTGGTCGAGTCGCCTCTGGACCTTTCAGGAAGCTGTGTACGCACGCCATCTGATCTTTCACCTATCCGACCAGAACATCGAACTTAATGCTTTAATGGAGAAATACGGGAGCCGGGCTGCAGACTGGGAGTCGGCGTGGTGCTTTCGTCTGCCTTATCGGCAGTGGCGGCAATATCTAAACTCCGAGACGAGACTTGGTCTCAGCAAGAGCGATGAGCACCTTCAGTTTTTATGCGAAGCGCTGGAAGGCAGGGTAACTAGCAATGAGGCCGACGAGCCTTTGATACTCGCGAGTCTTCTAGGTGTCGACCCTGATGACGCGGAAAGCGGGTTGGAGGTTTTCAGATCGATGAAATGTAGAGCCGACAGCGAGACTCGTATTACTAGGGCTCCTAATACTGTAACCAGTGCGTGTAGAAGCCTCAAACTGCCCATTTAGTCCGTTTAGCTTGACCAGACTAAACTACCAGTCTAAATACCCAACTTTCATACTTGCTATTGGCAGTACCTTGGGCTACACATCAGTCACAATACTTCTCGATATTTGATATACGTAACAGTTAATTTAATTCAATACACGGACTGTACGTTGCATTGACAGGGTACTCTACCTAACCTTAGAAGCGTTCTTGGTGAAGTACCCTTGTACTTTTCTACGGCATACTGGTGAGACGAGAAAGTGTCGGATCGGACACTGTATCTATATTGCCTTTAACTGCAGAGGGTAGTAAGGCTCTCAAGTTGAAATACAGCTAAAGGTTGTAGTGAAGATTGAGATAGAGAGACTAAGTTGAGTCAGGCTGATCTAATATGCTACTGAGCTAAGATTAAGCCGGGGAGTAAGTCAGCTTTAAATCTAGTTATTTGGTTTTTTTTTTAGCTTTACTCAATATCATCAGATAGATCAAAGCCATACAGTAATCTCAAACAGTAGGGATAAACAATAAGTGCTACACCCAGCACCTTAAATCTAGTTATATATACGGTTTAAGATTTTATTGAAGTTTTATCTTAAGATATCAAGAAAAGTAAAAGTGATAGAAGTTAGATTAACTATCTCAAGATAATATACAGCATTTCAAGTTGAATTAATTTTCTTTTTTAAGTTTATTACTTAATATTTCGTGTTGTATTAAAAAACTTAAGTATTAAGTATTTAGAATATACTAGAGATATATAAATAATGCTAATTCTCTCTAAAGAAGATGAAAGCACTCCACACCACTACCTAATTCGCTAAGAGGCACAAACTCCACTGCCCTGTCTAAGTCGCAGCCGCCATCTCATTTGTCCCCGGCAATAGTCTTCTTTCTAAGAACCCCCTTTCTTACAACCCTTCGGCTATCGTTAACGGCGTGCTGCAGCTCCTCCATGCACGCTGACTTGCTGTAGCAGTTCCCCGAATAAACCTGTGTCGTCAGGAGATCCGACATTCGTTGCTGGCCTCGGCTCTTCCGGAGCTGAATCACAACGCGGCTGATGACTGCACTGGTAATGACCCGGCCAGGGTGCTTTTTAGCCTCCCAGAAGAGCATCTCGTCGATGAGAGTTATGCCGGAAATCATCTTTAGGATGACGGATGCCGTCTGAGGCGCTGACAGGGACCCAAAGAAGTTGATAGCTGCCATGAACTTGGCGCCCAGTACTTCGTAGGCGGAAGCGTCGAAGCACCCCTCACGGAAGAGGTTTCGAACTTTGGAGTCGTGCAGAAAGCGGCCACAGCTCGGGATGCCCCATATCGCGTTGATATTCTTGAGGAGCTTGACAAAGGCGTTGTATAAAGCCGTCGCCCCTACGAAGGGGACGAAGGGAACGGATGAAGCACTAACCGCCTTCTAGAAGATATCCATGCCGACTTGGATCAATTATTTAGGTTCAAATTGTTAGCAAAATACAATGGTAAGATTCTTAAGGATCACAACCAACCTTGCAACTTCATATCTGCGTCTTGTCGCAGTTCTCGGGGACGTTCTGGAAGGAAGTCGGCGCATTCACGACGATCTTTGACGTGTCGACCTCCTGGCGACAGTCGTCATCGGGTGCGTTCGAATCCACTGGGCACTCTCTCTTGAACCAAACTCCATGGTAAAAGGACGTGGTTTTCCGGCTCTGCTTATCGCACCTAGACACGCGTGGATGGGATGCAAAGACGAGACAGGGCATGCCACCCCGCCAGGGAGGCTCCCTCGGCAGGGCTCATCTGGAATTCCGACTTGGAATGCGCAAAAAGGCATCATTGCGTTTTGGGACTAGAAAGTCACATGCAAGGCGTTGCAAGGCGTCTAAGATTAGTAGACTGCCTTTCTAGCGAGTCAATAAACTTGCTTTAGGCCGTCCAGGCGGAGTATCGAGGAGTCTATAGTTTTGCGGTAATCGCGAATTTAAAATTGCGCGGGTACTGGGAAAATAACTAAGAGCTGTTACTGTAGCGATTTTTAACTACTGGCCTGGTGTTATATATATTACAGCCTGTATTAGAAATAGTTATTAGTATTGTTGTTTTCTTATTCAGATATCTATTTTCTAATCTTAGGTTTTTTTAGATTTTTATAAGATAGATTAAGAAAGTACAGTAATCTACAAATAGTAAGGTTTAAATACTTAATTAAATACCTTATTAGGCAAGTAAGGCAGGGAAAATCAGACTGGTATATACCTCCTATAAAACCCTCCTCCCGGCGATTCTCAGTAGCTGCCACAGTAATAAAATCAGTAAATCTCTCACTTCAGTATTTTTGCCTCATCCGACCGCATCGTAAATGATGACCTGATTGGTTGTGCACAGACCGCAGCAGACCATATCAGCCTTTTAGCGAGCAGGTCTCGGGTTCAGCTTCTTGGGGCTTAGTCTTAGAGGGTGAAATAAATAGTTATAACAAGTAGTATAATATACTTCAGCGGCCAACCGCCACTGGGACTCTGTAAAACCGAGCTTCGGCGATATGCCTCCCTAGGAGCTATCTGCATGAGCTCATCTGGATCTAGCCTTAGAGCGGTGTTGCAAAGGGTGATTACTGTGGCCGCCTCAAAATGACACGTCTGAAAGCCTAGGTGCTCCGTAAGCGGTAGCAAGGCATGGCCTGAGACATACATGGGGAGGTTTCCAAGTGCAACAATAGTCCGGCTTCACCGTCTTTTTACGAATACCCGAGCGCATGGTTCTTGAATGTTAGTGCGGCACGCATCACGGGGATACCAGATTTCTGCAGTCTGTGATAAACAGGTCTTGGGCTTCCGTGTAAGCCCAATCATTCAAGAATCACTGCTAAGGCCTAGGAGGGGAAACCGTGCCTGAATTAATACTCTCAGGGCCGCGTCGACTCCCGACTTCATTCTGGATTCTGGATCTGCCCAATTTCTTTCCAACGGACACAGCCTGACGAGGCTCAATCATCCAGTCGGACACACGCCGACTCGGAACGCCTTGGCTTTGGTCATCTTACCATGCATGGCGTAGCTGCCCGTGCCAACTGCCTGACTCCCCCTGCAGCCCAGTTTAAAATGGACACCCAATGGGGCATTTGCATGCAGCACGCTTCAGATCATTTCGGGCACATGGAAGGCCTCTCAAGGAAAATGAAACCATTAACGCTTACCAGTTGTTGCACAATGAAGCAGCCGACGCTAAGAAATCTGCCAACCAAGTGACAAGCCAAGGCAGAATGCCAACAAGGCAGACTGGGTGGCTCGTGGAGAGCCCAACAGAACTGACCACTCACTGGCACCCATCATATTTAGGTAACAAACACGCGTCATTATGTGATGGGTAGCCGCTTGTGGCTCATCTAGTGGCAGGTGATGGCATGCAAGCTGCCTAAAGGGGCCGTTTTGCCCACACCGAATACATCAGGCTACCAATTACATTGTAATAACAAACACCGGTTAGTGGTTTACCCATGACCCTGCTCGTATCGAATGATCTTCCGGGTGACGCGCATTAGCTGAAATCTCGTCATGCAGCTGTGCAGACGGGATGAGAATTTTGTCACGAGAACAGGCGCTGCGTGATAATGAATGGATCAAAGTACGTATTGATTGGCAATGATTGTATATCGAACGAGTATATCCCAATTGAAAGCCCGATAGAGCACCCATCATGCAGCTGACACAGCCCACATTTGCCTGTAATCTCCAAATATTCTTCCCAAATATGCGCGAGCAGGCATTTGCACAGTGGCAATGTGAACGCTGGCCTCCTTCTTCTTCTCGTTGGTGGGTATCTGCACATCGACGTGCCGCTGCCACCGCTTAATGTCGTATGAATAGGTTGCTACAGAGCATTCGGTCAGTGTCAGTCCGATTCAAGTGCGGCACAACGAGGCCAAACGAGATGGATCTTACGCGTAATGTGTTTTCTCCCCAGCTTTTCGACGCTCGAAGTCGTCCTCTGGCTAGTATCCAACTCGAAGACGACAACTCGCCCCCGGAGCGACTTTGTCGACGATGTCGTCGAGTTTGATAGTTGGGTTCCGGTTCTAGTGTCCGCCATGATGGTCGCTTTGGGTTGTGTGAGTTTGATTGCGACCGTGTGGGGGGCGATGAGATATTATTTATGTGTGTTCTCTGCTAGTAGTAAGTCACCGCACCATCCCGGCCACTCGAAAACGCCCAACTGGAGATCATTTTTAGCCCACACACCCAAGACATTGTAGGTCACACTTGCGTCGAGGCTTCGTCCGGGCACATGCTCCCGTTTATCGAACGTGCCATGTGGCTTTCCCCAAGGCCGCCTGAGACGTGTTGACGAAGCACAAACAAAGACACCGAGTCCTTGTTTTAAGTGGCTGCTTATGCTTGTGTATCACCAAGTGATAGTGGGAATTCTGGCAGCCACAACTGAAAGTCGTGTCTCTGAATGTGCTTTCAGCTGCTCGTTTCCCGCCCCCTCGAACCGCCTCCCTACCTATGCACCAGGCCGTCTTTCGGCCCCCGCAGCCCCTACACCCATTGTTCGGGTTTATTGACTGCCAAGACAGCCTGATTGCCCTGTTTTCTCCAATGAAGTTGTTCCTTTTGCGACATGGCTGACACTTGTGCAACGAGGTCATTTGAAATATATCGCGCATGACTACTCATCCAAGGATCAACGAGGGTATTATCTCAATGAATGCAGGGCAAGTTCCGAGCTGAGAACAGCCAGCTTCTCTGAGGCGCAAGACTCGAGATGTGGTATTCCAAATCTCCAGGATATGACAGCGGCTCCGGGCTGACATTTCCGCCAGCCTGATTCTTTCCCTTAGGAAGGCTCCCATGTGGTATATTAGGCTCGACTGGCGTGTTGTCACTATGTCACCTCCATACGTGGCCCCGTCGTACTCAGTCTCGTTGATCCGTCCTGTTTCACTACTCCACGGAGACACCCACTTCTATTCTCTCTATCCAATCCAAACATGTCGACATCTGACAGCAGTAAATTGACGCCCGAGCCAATACTTCGAAGGGCAGACACGATTGCCACCCGAAATAAAGCCAAGCAACACCCCTGGGCGCCCATTGTTCTCTCGTTAGGTGAGAGTGGAGCTCAGCTCGATGCACAAAGGATGAAGTCTAATCTATTCGTTAGATGGCGGTGGTATCAAAGGCCTGTCTGAGCTTTTCATACTGCTCAAGATAATGAACCGAATTGAAGAGTTGATCGTTGAAGGTTCAAACGACGAAACCACTGCTGAAGAAGCCGTCCGCTCCCATCAAGGGCGAGTTGCTGACAAGAAGCAAGAGAAGAAAACTACCATCAGGGACGATGAGCTGTTCGCCTTCTCAAAGGACCCCGCGATTTTACCTTGCTACTTTTTTGACTTCATGGTCGGTACAAGTACGGGAGGGTAAGTCACCCCTTCACATCGCCCACATTTGCACGCACCTCATCGGCTAATTTGCTCTTAGCCTTATTGCTGTGATGCTCGGGCGGCTTAGGATGAACGTCCCTGATGCCATCAAGGCGTACTGGTGCCTGGGAAACGACATATTCTTGTCACGCCCTATAGCAGGGCCGTACAGCTCGAAAAAGTTGAAAGACGCAATTATCCGTGTCATAACGGACCACTGCCGCTGCCATGAGCTTGGACAAGACTGCCATGACACAGAGCCCCTCAGACAGTATGACTATGCCGAGGAAAACGACATTAGTTATAAGAAGACTCCACATCGCCAGAACTTCACATGCAAGGTGTGAGTAAATTGCGCCTTTTATCATCGCGAATATGTCAGTCAGCTAACGACGGAAACCAGGGCCCTCGTCGCACAGTGTAAGAAGAAGGGGTCGCAACGTCCGTACCTTTTTCGTAGCTACAACCACAGTCCTCGCTCTGAGGGAGATCTTCTAGAGCACAACCCTATGACTTTAGGAGGGAAGGCTCTTCACATGTGGAAGGCTTGTCGCGCCACCTCTGCGGCGCCATTTTACTTCGAAAGCATGGCCATTGGTCGTGACGAGTTCCTAGATGGCGGTGCTGGCAACAACAACCCTAGTAATATTGCCTGGAACGAGGCAATCTGGATGTCCAAGCCTGTCAATTCTCAGGCAACCGCGACTTCTGGCAATGAGACGGTTGCGGCAGTGGTGAGCCTTGGCTGTGGAGAGAAGGAAAAACATCATCTGTTTAAGGATCGGCCGCGCGGATTCTATGTGTTACAAGCCCTGAAGTACGGGAGAAGTAGGATCAGCGATACAGAACTTGCTCATGAGGAGACACGCCGCCTCGCCGGCACAAGCGATTCATACTACGCCAGATTCTCAGTCAAGCCCACCGAGGGCGACCGAGGGAACAAGGGACTCGCAGACGTCAAACTCAGCGATTGCGCCAGAGTGTCAAAGAAACACTTGTGGGGATATGGACCACTCAAAGAAGTCAAGAAACCGGTGGGGGACGCCGAGTTACCACTCCCAGAATGGTACACGGCTTTGCAGGAGGAAGCGACCCCGAAGGGATCACGACGGAAGAAAGGTACCTTCAAGCCCGAAAAGTTCTGGTACACCACCTTCGACACCATTTTCCGTCGAACGGAGGAGTACTGCAGACTTCACAACGACGGCGGCGAGAATGTGAAGGGAGATATTGATACTTGCGCCAAAACACTACTGAGTTATGCTCGGGAGCGCCAGGAGAACGATCCCGAGAGGTGGAAATGTCATGTCAGTCATCCAGATCCAGCCCACTATGCCTTCCTAGAATCTACGAGGAGGCCCAAACCCAGGGAAGAAGAGAGTGGAGGGGGGACGCCTTGAGGATGTGGACCACCGTCTCCCCATTTCCTGAGATAGATGAGGGAGCTGATTACATGACAAGTAAATTATACTTTAAACGCAAAAAGAAATATGATAGAGCTGGAGGTATCAGAGTGTTGATATCTAGAAATTCAAGACTGATTGTATCATCGGGAATGCATTTATAGTACAGTTGAAAGTTCATATAATTATTTCAAGCTAACTCAATATAACCACTTCGGAGGATAATGTCCCGGTGTGTTATCTTGACGGCATCGCTTAAGGTCTAATTTATTCTGAATTGAAATTGCTTAAAAGAATAAAATAGCATCAAAAGCCAAATACAGACGACCTAGGGGCTAAACATGTCAGTTCGCAGCACGGAGATCTTCCGTGTTCATTAGAAGACTGTCCTCGAGCAATGTCCATCCCGGCCTTCCCAAGTCACGAAGCAGTTGCTCTGCTCTGGCTCTCGGCTTGACCTCGCAGAGATCCTGTTCGCTCTGGAAGTTATCAATGAACTTTCTTTCCGGATTTTGCCTGCGCAAGATGCCCAGAATCTTATCCCAGTTGATAGTTTCTGCTATAGCAAAGATACATTCGTCTTGAAAATCAGGGTGGATGGCTGCAGCAACATGGAGAAGCCCACAGTCTTAGACATCGATATAGTATTCTTGCGTTGGTGTTAACGTGCGGTCAAGAGGTTGGGGCAGGGTTGAGCATACGAGGCAGAAGCTGGTGAAGCATCTCCATGTTTCGACCATGCCACGCAAGAGCAATAAATCCGGAGGTAGAAGCATGCCCTTGATTGACAAGGTCAAGACTCTTGCCAAGATTCGCATTGGGAAGCACTTTGTATGGTTAGAGGATGAGTATTCCTAGGACTGCGCTTTCTCACCTATATTGACAACTAGGTCTGGGCGTTTGTGTTTGTTTTCCCCATGAAACTTCCAGACCTCCTGCTCGGCTTGCGTCTTGCTGGCAGCATAAGTAATAGCAGAGCGTTCCGGAAGGTAAGGCGGTTCTGCCCAAGCCAGCTTAACGGCTTCTTCATTCCAGGTATCTTCTGTTATAACGATTCCGGGCACATTTGGCTTGGGCGACATCGCTGCCGTCGTCGAAGAAGAGGTAAAGATAAAGCGCTTAACACTTGGCTCTGCATAAGCAGCTTTGAGTGCATTAATGGCACCGGAAATGACAGTAGGGATGACTTTATTTGGGTCGGGATCGAATATCATAACAGTGGCTACATGGGAGATAGCTGACACCCCTGTAATAACTAGCTTCTTCTTTTTCTGTAGAAGGGGGAACAACGCGTACCCTTTATAGCTTCGTCAAATGCTTCAGGCACTGCCATGTCCGGAATGGATACTAGCTCGAATTTATCATTTCCGTACTTTTCGTTGAAGACAGTGTTGAGCCAGGCATTCTTCTTCGTATCGCGGACTGCGCCACGGACTTTATAGCCGAATTGAAGGAACTGGTCGGCAACGTGAGAGCCAACCTGGCCGTTGGTGCCGGTTACCAGAACAGTCGAGCCCTTCGGAATTGCAAACACATCAATAGGAGACATTGCGCCGTTGGGAAATTGAGTTGCTGAATTGATATCTTGGAGGATTGAGAGTTAGAAGGTGTTCAAAATCAATTTGACACAGACCGCAGGAGCCTTTGGAGATATTTATCCTAGACACTCCTTGGTCAGTGAGGCCTGAAAGTCCCGTGCCGAATAATCCCCTAAGATTACAAATCCAGTTACCTACGAACTCCGCTTGTGATTCAAGGAATACATGGAGTGGAGCGGAGTTGGGCTGCTGGGTCAGGCAATCTCTTGCTTCCACGGCGCTTTCCGACAAGGCGGCTATGGTCGATGGTCTTACTTTCCTGTTATCCGTGAGCTGGGGCTGCTAAATACGCTTATTCATATTCAATCCGGAGGTAATCAAAGACCCTTTACCCCAAACGGGACTGAACTGCTTGATTAGGCCTCGGAATCCGCCTATGAGTTCGGATAGTGGGATCATTTTGCCTCACTAATCATAAAAGTCGTGAAAGACAAACTCCAAAGACAAACTCGAAAGACAAATTCCACTTCCCGAGTTGCATTTCCCCAGTGCTTACCAATCAAGGCCTGATTGAATAAACATCGGAAAAGGAAAAGCTTTTTGGTTTTGAAGATAAGGCCACTCCTAAAGCCGAAAGTCTGCCTCCCAACGCGGGGGTGTGAAGCTTCCCCTTTACTAGCACAGGCTCGTTCCGTCTCCTCTGGTCCAGCGCATGCTTCACCCTCCTCATCGTCCCGTATAGGGCTACATTCACCCAAAAATTGTAATGGAGATGCGGAAGCAAGCCTCAACTGAACACAAGTCAGGTTCAGACGCAGCAGACTCAAATGGCACTGAGTTTAAGAGGCTTCTGCAAGAGGCAGCGAAGGAGACGTTCATTCGCGGTTTATTACCAGGTGTGGGTGTCATCCTGGCTGTGATAGCGTTGGTTCTTTGAGCTTGTGCGTATGCCGTGTACTGGTAACTTTAGCCGATGCCGTGCAATATTCCTCAATAATATATCGGACAATCTCAGCGCGTCACACACAATATAGCTACACACGAAAATATATGGTGGAGTAGTCAATCAAACGAACTAATCGGTGTCATAGGTGAAGCGCCAGCCTGGTTCTGAGTGAGACAAAATCTTACGGTTGGTCGAGAGTGGACACAGCCGCAAGCCGCGCAGTTGTGGCCTCAGGCAGTCTTACGGCCCTGCATAGCCTCGCATTGCTGCCTACGTGTAGGCAACTCAACTCGATACACATCGTGGATCTCACAACAGACGGCTCACCAGCCATCGACAATCACTCCTCGTCTTCACCAAACGATGGTCGTGAGAGCCTGCTGCTGCTGTAACAATTTCCTATCCCGACGAATCTTGGACCTTTCCCCATGTCTAGCCATGCCAGCGCTCTCCGCCGCGAGGGCTTTCAGATTGCGGTAATATGCGCCGTCGGCTGCGAATACGATGCCGTTGCTCTTGCTTTCGACGAGATCCAGGAAGGAGATGGAGGCCAGTTGGGAAATGCACCCGGGGACAACAACAAATACAAGACGGGCCGGATTGGAAGCCATCACGTCGTTCTTCTTCTCCTCCCCGGCATGGGAAAGGTCAACGCTGCAAGCGCAGCGGCCAGTCTCCGATCAAGCTACACCAAGATCAAATTAGCCATCTTGGCCGGTATTTGTGGTGGAGTACCTGGAGCCAGGACAAGCAAAGAGCTTCTGCTAGGAGATGTGGTCATCAGCAAGAGCATCGTGCAATATGACCTGGGGCGACAGCATCCCGGCAAGTTCGCCCCCAAGGACACTGTTGAAGATAGGCTGGGCAGGCCTAGCAAGGATATCCGATCCCTTGTTGCAATATTTGAGACGCGCGATGGACGCGACGACCTGCAGCGCCGAGCCAGCCAGGCCCTGGAGCAAATTCAGCAGAAGGCGATGAATGCCGGGCATCGGGACCTCTACAACCGTCCTACAGCATCTGAGGATCGCCTCTTTGAGCCAGGCTATCTTCACAGGCACCGTGACTCTTGGAACTGTGGTTGCAGTGAATCGGGTGCCTGTAAAGCAGCCTCGAGTGCTTCGTGCGAGGAGCTTCAGTGTGACGGCAGTCTCGTTCCCAGAAGTCGCCTCAACAAGCGAAAATTCCAGCACCATGAAGGTGACGCCTTAGTGGCACCAGAGCTTGGGGTGTTCATCGGATGCGTGGGATCAGGCGATACCGTCATGAAGTCTGGACTAGATCGCGACAGGATTGCCAAGGACCACGACCTCATTGCCTTCGAGATGGAAGGAGCCGGTGTATGGGACGAGATCCCGTGCATCATTGTTAAGGCAGTCTGTGACTATGCGGATAGCCACAAGAACAAGAAATGGCAGGACTTTGCTGCAGCGCGAGCTGCCTCTACAACGAAGGCACTCTTGGATTTCTACCCAAACACGGACAGCCCAATAACTCTTCGCACGCAGTGTAGGTGGCTCGTCCCTTGAAAATGGCCCCCACTAACAGAATACAGTTGTATCGCGACATGACGAGAATGTGGACTTCACAGGGCGAACTGAGATTGCTGCTCGGACCGACGGGGAAGGCAATATGCATGTCCGAAGGCAGTACGAAAAGCATGAAAGAGAACTGCTTGAGTTGCTGGCCGCAGAACATGACGCATACAAGAATTTCAACCCAAGGAGAATCCCTGGCACGTGTGAGTGGTTCTTCAAGGACAACAGGTATCAAGAATGGCTCGAAAGCACCACCTCAAGCATCATCTGGGTCTCCGCCGGTCCTGGCTGCGGCAAGTCCGTGTTAGCACGGTCTATAGTTGACCAGATACGACAGTTGGCTAACCCCGCAACTACTACGGTCTGCTACTTCTTTTTCAAGGATGGCGAAGAGCGGCGTACCGACAGCCATGACGCCTTGTCCGCTATCTTACACCAGCTCTTCACCCAACACAGTGCCGACTCACTGATCCGCCAAGCAGCTGACTCTTATCAAAACTACGGGAAAAGCCTACGAAACAACTTTCATCAGCTCTGGCAGATCTTAACAGCTTGTGTGAAGGAAACCAACGCTGGGGAGGTCGTCTGTGTGCTCGATGCCTTGGACGAATGCAGCCAACGCGGTCGTGAAGAGATACTCGAGGCACTTCAGACCTTCTACTTCGGCAACCGGACACATCCGTCATCAAGACTCAAGTTCCTCATTACAAGTCGTCCGTATGATGACCTGGATATGTCTTTCTCCAAGTTCAAGAAATCGTCTGCCGCTGAAATATACATCCGATTCGACGGAGATGACAAGTCTGAAGAGATTCGTCATGAGATTGACCTCGTTATCGACCACAAAGTTGACGAATTTGCAGAGGATTTCGAGGCAGTAGATCGTCAGAAGATCTCGGAATGTCTCAAAGCCATGGATAACCGCACCTATCTCTGGCTTAGTCTCACTTTCGATATCATCTACCAAAATCGAAGTGCGTACAGCAGAGCTTCAGACATAGAGGACCTACTATCTCAGCTTCCATCGGGGATATTCGACGCCTACGAGAAGATTCTGAGCCGCAGCCAGAATGAGAAGCGAGCTAGATATCTCCTCCAGATTATCATCGCTGCCACACGGCCCCTAACACTTGACGAAGTCAACTACTCCCTGGCATTGCAAGAACAAGAGTTCAGAAGTTATGACGGCCTCAAGTCTAGGCTGTGGCGTCCCGAAAACTTCAAAAGGACGGTGAAAAACCTCTGTGGCCTGTTCGTCAGTGTTTACGACAACAAAGTATCTCTCATGCACCAGACGGCAAGAGAGTTCTTGACAAGTCCTGAACTGCAGAACGTATGGCAGAGCAGCATTGATGTGCCTTTGGCGCACAGCACCATTTTTGTCTCTTGCGTTCGTTTGCTGTCACTTAAAGATCTCGACATGACAGCACAGGGCACGTCTGGCAGCAAGGCTTTGCCTTTCATCTCATATGCTGCCATGAACTGGACGTTGCACTACAAGTCTCAGGATGGGTCTAAAAGAGACGCATTTCTACAAAATGCCCGTGAGCTCTGTCGTATATCCAAAGGACACATCCCGACATGGGTTGAGGTATGGAAAGCAGATTTCGAAATTCCTTGGAGCCATTTGTTTCACTGGACAGATTTGACGCTTACGAGCTATTTTGGTTTACTTGAGGTGGTTGTACACATCGTGAGCCGCGAAGACGTCGACGTCAACTCACGGGGCGGGTATTTCGGCACAGCGGTCAAGGCCGCAGCGGCGCAGGGTCATAGCGAGCTGGTTCAAACGCTGCTTCGTCGTGGGGCTGATTGTGACACAGGGGGTGGTCCTTTCCGAACAGCTCTTCTCGCAGCCGCATTGAATGGGCATCCAAGGACGGTAAGATGCCTGCTAAACAGTGGAGCCAAGGTCACGCAGGAGGTTGTTGTGGCTGCAGCGGGGAATATTTCCGGGGAACGGACAATGGCTTTACTGCTGGAGGCACGTGGAGATGAGATTCAGATTACTCCAGAGGTTGTTGTGGCTGCAGCAGGGAATTTTGACGGGGGAAAGACATTGGATTTACTGCTGGAGGCACGTGGAGATGAGATTCAGATTACTCCAGAGGTTGTCGTGGCTGCAGCAAGGAATTTTAACGGGGAACGGACAATAGCTTTACTGCTGGAGGCATGTGGAGATGAGATTCAGATTACTCCAGAGGTTGTTGTGGCTGCAGCAGGGAATTTTGATGGGGGAAAGACATTGGATTTACTGCTGGAGGCACGTGGAGATGAGATTCAGATCACGCAAGAGGTTGTTGCGGCTGCGGAGGGGAACTCGTATTGTGGAGAAGAGATAATGGCTTTACTGCGAGGAAAGACAGGCGGAACGTCATAGTCCAAGGCATACGACGGCGTTGCACATCGTTTATCTATAGCCTTTAATGGAACTGAACTTCTCATAAGGCGGAAAGTTTCCAGCCCCTTGCCTGGATCTACAGCGACTCGCCAGTCGTCGGAACTGCGGTGCTAATCGGTGATTGGTACTATCCCACTCTCTTATCCCTAATTTTCATTTGCGTCAGGCTGAATCGCTGCACTGCGGTGGTTCGAATCGAGCGAGTGAGCAATCGAGCGAGCGAGCATCGTCGCCTTCATCGGCCAAGTGCTACCGGTTTGACGATACGGGCTGTTCTTCAGGTGGGCATTTCGGAATCTGATCTCTCAAGACAAATTCTCTGAAAGGTACGAACAGAGCATGATGATTGTGAGGCTGTGGAGTCTATGAGCTGTCAAATTAGGTTGGCATAGTTAACTTAAGACACGCTGTGCAGCATCCAGTTGCGGCGTAATGATTGTAACTAGCATGAAAGTGCCGTGTTCTCTTAATTAGGAATCAGACGCCAACCAAATCTAGAAATTTTACACCGCAACGTTGGGGACGTAGAACAGCGGTAGTAAACCAAGCGATAGCAGCGCCCACGAGGACTCCGTTGTTATCTGTTGGATATTGCTGAGCGGCTTTAATTCCCTGTCAACTGCCGTTTTACAGTATAGAGATTTGAGTCCCCCTCTGGATATATATATATTAATGGCCTCTAACCTTTTTATATTAAGGCCTGTACTCCTGCTACGCCAAACGATTATCGGACTAAAAGTTTAGTCTATTATTATAATACTGGCAATTGGGTGTAGCACTTACTGTTTGAGAATACTGCATGGCTTTAATCTATCTGACGATATTAAGTAAGCTAAAAACAACTAATAATACTTGGGATTATAGGTACGGCTAGCAGCCACTATAGGGCTCGGTCCGTTGTTACACTGCACGAGCCGTAAAATGGAGTCTATTGCAATTTACCAGAGCTTGTTGGCGTCAGGTTGCAGCGAAAAGGGGAAAATGGGAAAAAGGGAAAAAGGAGGAAGTGCGCGGGCAGAAATTGAACTCTAGGCTTAGATTGTTGCAGTTAGCAATATGTGTCATTTGGCGGAAGAGGGGAGGCAAGTGAGGGAAACTATTTGGAAGTGACGGGCTCTTACGGCAGCTATGCCGGCAGGTTTGGGTTGCTGTATGTGAGTGAGGGCATTCCTAAAAGCGGAAATAAATAATTGGCAGGGTGGCAATACGAAATGTGTCACGCTATGATTCGTTCATTAGAATAAAAATCTTGTTTTACTTGCTGCAAGAGTTAGAGTAATCGCAATCTAATTGGTGGTATTACGGTAAAATACAAGAAGTCTGCATGTGATTCTTAGAGGTTGGAGTACATCCAGCATTACAGGGCGGCCCGCCTGAATATAAAAGTTGACGCGGGGCTTTTGAAATCCTGCCTTGCGTACCTTGATTGCACTGCTATTATCCTATCTCTGTTCTTGCAGCTCGAGATCTTTTAAACTGCTCATTCACGACATCCGCTGCCAGGCTTCAAAATGAGTACAGCCGAGCACTGGGAATCTCCTTTAGCGAGATCACACAACTCACTCTCCAGTCTTGCCAGCTCTCCGCAGCTTCCCTCCCAACCATGCCAAGCTGCCAAAAGTCGGCCCTGGCAACAGTATCTTTCGGCCGAAAGAATGGTCATTATCGAAGAGAATTCCAAGATCCCCTTCACAGGGTCGGGCCAGATACGGCTTCGCTTCGACATGACAGCGAAGTCCTAGCGCTAAGTGCTGGGCATCACGGGACAACAACGCATCGAAAAATGGGTTCTTTGGAAATGGCATGGATGATATCGGGAATTTGGAGCCAATATGGCCTATTGCAAGGATAAAAGGTCTTACGGAATGCCTATCATGTTGTCGACTAAATTGTTTCATCATTCATTAGAGCTAATCGAACTTCAACCCACGTCAATTAGCTCTTATCCGCGTCTCTGACGGCATGCATGTTATGCTGCATTTCGGGCTACACTGCTCCACGATTTCAAACTTATGAAATCACAATCATGCGCACTTCGATAGATTCGCGTGGCTTATTCCCCACCGTCGTCTGTGGTCCACTTAGAGACGCATGAAATACACCCGCTATTACTAGGTCAGTTCCTACTCCAGTGAAGGAAAGAAGGGTCCTGGATGGCCTACTGGTATCACTGGGAATTTCGTAGCCTTCCCATTGCACAAACATTAGGATATCTCCCGGTGTCTGCCTCGATATATAATACCATTTATGATGCGGCCGAGAGTAGAGATAAGCCTCTAGCTCCACAACGTTGGGAAGTACTTTGTCGACTTCGATCAAATCCTCACTGTGAACAGAGCGCCGATCACAGACGCCGAGTGGAGCATTCTCAACCTGTCCTAAGGGCCTCCATGCGCTTCATTCATACAGGGTCAGTTCCATGGCGACTCATTCGGGTCAGCTGAATCTTACTTAATGAGGCGAACTTTAGCTCCATTCTGTTTGTAGGTCGCTAGCTCGTCTTGAGTTAAATGTAAGAAAAGCCGATCTAATGCACCTTGATGGGAATAGTCTTCAGACGTTAATCAGGGCATGTTTCCCTGTATAAACAAAACTGGGAATTAGGGCCCCGTACCGCTATGAGCAACTCCAATGGGGGCATAGGTGAGATGTCGGTGGTCCTTGATTTCCTCCTCGAGACTTTTGTCTTCGTAGTCGGTCCCATTCTTTCTGTACTGGCAAGATGTGTCGCGTTAGTGGCCAGCTGTGCCTGATGCTCGAGCGAACTAAAGGACTCCACAACCCACCCTCCAGTCGTATATATATATCGCGCTTGATCCAAGAGCAGACTTTGTGACCCGGATAGTCTCTTCCAGGAATGCTTGGACAGTTCCATGATCTTCGTCAACTGACACAAAGGGTCGCGACGTCCCCAGGTACTGCGACTCTTCCCGGAGCCAGCAGAAGCCACAGGTGTCCAGAGTTAGAGGTTCATCCGCAACCCGCATGTCCGTGATGGGAATGGATTCTATTGTCTCAAAAACCATGTTTGTGTTGCGACTTTCTGGTATCTTTTCGTTGCATAACCCAATGATCGCATACGGCTTTGTCGAATCGTAGAGGGGTAGTTCGGCAAGGTATGAGACGCTCGCTAATATCTTACCATCCTAGTAAGGCAAGGTGCTGATCTGGAGGCCGTTGATGAGGTTGGGGAAACACCAATCTTTAAGGCAACAGAAAATAACCAACTCGACTCGATCAAAGTTTTCATCGAGGCTGGATGCTGTCTCGATGTGGTCAATGCCTCTGGAACCCACCTACTATCGTCTGTAGCACTGCACGCATTACCCCGCGTGATGGAAGTCCTAGTCCCTGAAATTGTTCGACGTCTCAGCTCGGATACAGAACGAAGAGTGAAGACTAAGGCATGGGCTTTGTTGAACGGAGAGCGTGACAGAACGTGTTACGGGAGCCGCCAATCTATCGAGGAAGAGAGGAACATTTTTGCATCACTTCTGAGACTAGACTCAGATTCGATGTTGCACAGCCCATACCAGGACTCAAATAAGGATGATGGTAGCATTTATGAAAGTGCGTCTGAATATCAATAGGAATAAAAGAAGGTCATATTAGAGGTGAGATTCGGATTTAGGTTAAGATGTATAGTAGTATAAAGACCTTATTATTCAACTTTAGCCCATCGGTTGCAGCAAGTCCCCATTTGTAATCAATTTTTCGTTGATTGTGCGTGGTGCAATAATCGTCTGACTCTGGATAGCATAGTTCGTGGTCCAATACGGAAATCGAATGCCTCATGTGAGAAGTTTCAGTATGGGGATCAGCGAGGTCTGCAATGCCCGTTCGTCTGATGCCGATGCGTCACCGAAGACAGTGATGTATGCAGCTGTCGAGGGCCAGGACAGTCACGTAGTCCGCCACGTCGGCTTTACATCGTGGTCGGTGACGTCCCTGATTGCAGGGGAGCGATACTTATAAGTGACGATATGTCACGGAGGTACTACGGTTTCAGCATCAGGAATGCACAGCACTTTCGATCAAGCAATAAATGTTCAATCGTGCTACAAGTTAGCATCAGTGTGGATGCACTGTTCACTCTTTATTTTTAATGTAGCAGAATGTCTTCATAGGCACAATTATATGCTTTAGGTTTGTCAAAGGTTTGAATAATATTGAGAGGGGAGGAACTATTTGTAAGCTTTCGATGGGCTCAGCATTAGGTCTTCTTTTCCAGCTCCAAGAGATAAGATGATGCAAGCCCATACGTTGCCAGTTTCTCCAAACGTGCTTTTACCAAAGGCACCTCTGTCGCAGTCTCGAAATCCTACATCCCATTAATTTTAGTATTTTCTCACCGCTGATGAGAGGAAATAGGAAGAATCACCTCCAGAGAGTCCCACCCAAGCATTCCCGCAAACGAACTTGCGCCCTGGACTTCCCAGCCGCTGAAACTCGGCGTGTCCTGTTTTCCTAGCTCGGAAACCAATGCCTGCCAAGCGCTTTCCACTTGTGTGGCTTCCGTGTTGATATCATGGACCTTGACGTATTGTGTATATTTGCAAGACGTTGTCCCACCCGAGTGGGTTTGTTTGTCAGAGCTAAACAGGTCTGGTGCTACAGGACCCAGCAGGTAGGGCTTCATGGTCTCCCGGAAGGATGCAAACTTTTCGGAGGCCCAGAAAGTATTGAATGAGGATATGTCATCCCACTCTGCACATTATTAGCTGAAGATCGATGTGGTGATATTAAAAGATAGTGGAAGCGACATACCCAGAGTTAGAACCAAGCCACTATGCTCGATCGCTGCGCTCTCAGCGATACGCTGGGCCTTGACCACCTTGCCGCGGTAGTGATTCAACAAGCCGGGAACATCGGAAAAGGTGGCTTTGGCCGCCGGTGGCAATACGTCTTTGAGACCTTTCAAGAGATTCGGATCTTGATTGAGGCGGGGAAAAACAAATTCTGTGATGGGCATTTTGCGGAATTTGACGAGTCGTTGAATCATCTAGATGTGTGGATTGTAGTGGTTTGTCGAATCAGGTCTGTTTCTGAAGGAACTGCCAGCTCTTATATATAATGGCCGCAATCGTCGATGGCAAGAGTCTACTTGAACCACGCGAGTCAAAGGCGAGTCTCTGCAATCTAGCTTACGGAGCACGCGTGTCTGCTGTCAACGGGATCACGGCGGAGTAAAGTGGGGCGGCGGCGAGAAGTGGAGCAGCCGGAAGCGGAGGGCGGAGAGAAGTGGAGATTGGTTTGTCATGGCCACTCTCACCCACTGCCCAACTGCGGACATGCGTGGGTCGACTTAATTAGGTATTCGATGAAAGAGATGAGTTGTTGGGATGGCTTCTCCACTGCAGGCATAGACGGGAGGCAAGTGGTGGTGCATTTAATGGCATCAATCCCCCATGATCCAACCTCTCACATCGCTGAGCACAATACCTTACATTCCATTGAACCAACCAAACAACCTGTCAACCCTCTTCAATCTCGCCAACATGCCCAAGCTCGTCTCAATCATTGGTGCCACTGGCATCCAGGGCGGCTCTGTGGTCCGGGCACTCCTCAGCGATGATGCTTATACCGTCCGGGCTATCACCAGAAACTCGAAAAGCGCGGCGGCTGTCTCACTTCGCGACCTTGGCGCCGAAGTTGTACAAGCTGATCTTAACGACATTGCCTCCCTCCAAGCTGCATTTGTCGGCTCCTATGCCATCTTCGCAGCGACCAACTTCTTCGAACCTTTTGCAACTCTTGGCGTGGACAATGCAATCGACACCGAATCAACTCAGGGTATAAACCTGGCCAAAGCTGCAGCCGCAACGTCAACCCTTCAGCACTACATCTGGTCGACGCTTCCCAATGCAGCTCAAATCAGTCAAGGCAAAGCTATCATACCGCACTTCGTTTCCAAGAACAAAGTCGACGACTACATTAGGTCAGACCTAGAGTTGTTGCGTAAGACGACGTTTCTTTGGGTCAGTATGTACGCCTCGAATTTACAGTACCCGTTTTACAAACCAATTGCAATTCCAAGCGCTGGTCCGGATCAGTACATTCAACTGCTGGCAACTCCATCCTCGGTACCATTCACTCTGATTGGTGATGCAAGAACCAATGTTGGACTCTTTGCTCGGGCAATCTTGGACCAACCTCAAACGACCCTTCCAGCTAGGTTCGTTCTCGGTGCGACAGATCAGATGACTGCAGGAGAGCTTCTTTCGCTGTGGGCATCGGTCAATGAAAAGAAGGCAGAATACATCACGGTTAGTAAAGGGACGTACTACAACTTGTGGCCTGGTTGGGCAGAGTTGATGGACGCCGCACACACGTACTGGGAACTTGTTCAGGAAAAAAGTTATTCGGGGGAGGATGTCCTCGTGACAAAGGAAGATCTGGGTATTGTTGGCTTGGTAGATACAGCTGCAGCAATAGCGAGGATGGAGATATGAGTAGTCGTCACCGATGAACCTCAGACTAAGTCCGAAATATTGGTATTGTTGTCACTTGGTAGCATATTAACTACTTCTATTGCCTCAAGATAGGCTAGACAACTACGCTTCACCTCAGGAAGACGTGATTCACCCGACTCAAACATGATTTTGGAATGAGAGATTATCAAGAGTGTTTCTGGGCTGATTTAAGTATGGCTATTAGGTACACAGATGCGCTCGTCAATCACCCCATAATGTCTTTCGCAGCACACTGCCGATTTATGGATCAAGTTATCTTTAATTGCTTTGCACTCTTCGGCGATACTTAAAAAACCATCTCCAAGAACATCTCGAGTCTGGTATCCCGTTGAGACACATGTAGATACACAATCGGATCGCGCGCGGGTAACGAAACGGGTTGCTTTGTCTTACTAATGCACCTTGACATTTCTCCACTCCGATCCGTCCGAAACCGAACCCCGTCCATCTGTCAAACCCATCAGTCTCAGACTCATGAGCCTCATTTCGAGATCATCATGTCGCTCCGCAAAACATCCTGTGCCGCCTGCGTCTCAGCCAAGCGGCGCTGCGACCGCGGGACTCCAGCATGCCGTCGATGCGTCCAGAAGACCCTTGTCTGCGAATTTCCCTACCCAATCACGCAGACACCGCCGAATGAGCCCTTAGTTGACGGTTCAACGTCCTCGGACCTGTGGGATTGGGTGGATAACATCCCTATATTGGAGGGCGTGAATGAGACTGGTCTGAGCGATTTTGAGATGGCAGCTTTGCCTGACTTGACGAGCTCCCCATTGGACTTGGCTTGGGATGCTCCAAACCCGCCACCTCCATGTGAGCCACAGCCACCAGTCCGACAAATATATGAACAGGAAGCAAACATCGAGAATGAGACGTTGGAATCTCTGCTTGGGCGGCTAGACCAGTCCACTTGTATCAGAAGCAGGAGCGTCGATAAGGCTCGAGGGGACAGTCAAGTCTCAAGACATCGCCGCAAACAACACCATCGGAACAGTCAACGAATAAGAGAAAGCATCCCCCGAGCACTACCAGCACACGATATATGGCCACGAGGGCATGATTCTGAGACTTGGGACTTCTGTGCGGGGGAACTCATGTCCTTCGTCACATCATTCGCAGCAACCGCGTCGAGTCCATTTATTCTACATCCAGCTCTCCGGCTCCGCATCAAACCTCACGTCCAACTCCACCACTCCCTCCAAAGAGCACTTGGTGTCTGCGCTGCTCACAGTACGCTAGGTGATCAAGGCCGGCTCGTCCTGTCTCAATTGCTTGAAACCGAGGTTCAGCAACTCATCGAATCCTCGAAGTCGGGGAACACATTGGCATATCATCCTTCAATCTTAGACACCCATGAAAACAAGTCGAAAGCCGCCCTTTTCGCCTTTCGCGAAGCTCTTGCTCGAGTACAGGCCATGATACTGTACCAGATTATTGGACTTTTTGGCGCCGTTGCGGGGCGACAACGTCCTTGCAAACAGCACGAAGCTCTGATGGCATCCTGGACAAGAGAATTGTTACTTCATTTCCAAGTCATTGAGCTACAGCCAAAAACAGTCCCGCCATCGTCCTGGACCTCCTCTGCATCTTCCAGTCTCAACACAGATGAGCTAGACGGCGCTGGATATCACGAAACTGGCGAATCTCTTCCCGATGCATTGCCTTTGTTACGTGACACAATGCCATTACAAGAGGAGGAGATATGGAGCGCATATAGAACCATTCTCGTGTCCTATCTGGTTCGGTCGGTTTATTCAGCACTCACAAGTCATACTTGTACTCTGCTAGCGGAAATGGGATCAATGCCTGTTCTTGTATCTCGGCAGGAGCAACAAAAGCCAGACGAAGCGAACAATGTTTCTCGGCAAGACCTCTTGGTTAACATACGAGACAAGGCAGAAGCACGGGGCTTACTAAATGCGGGGAGAGGGACCATCTCGTATACCGATTTCGTTCATCTATGGAATGGGCAAAACTGGACGCCGGGGCTGGAAGGATATGACCGATTTACTGTTCTTCTTTTGGTGGCTTGTAAAGGCGTTGAAATCTTCACGTGTCAACCAAATTAACTCGGCCGATACATACCACCGGTTCAATGCATACCCACATAAAGCCTCGCTGAAGTTCGGCTTGACATGGAGCAGCTGAAAGCGCCACTATGCAAACGGTTGACGACATCCGAGTAGCGGAGAGGCTAACGGGAGCCTCGGAATAAATATCACGTTGTAGTATTCAAGCCACAAGCCCACGCCGGACGTCGCCGAACTCAATTGACGTATTGAAGCGCGATTATAGCGAGGGCGTTGAAGCATATTCAGGCCTAGTCTTTTTCCGGCGTTGGTCAGGTCCCCGAGCATCGCCACATGAATGAGATGGAGTAAACTCTAGAGCGCCAAGCACAGTTAGCGGAAAGCCTGTGACGAGGCATGACGCAAACGTATTGACAGGCGCGACCGTCAATGTGTATATAGTCTACCTTTCTTTCTTCTTCATGAATCATTATCGATCAGCTCAGCAACGATTACATTACATCTACCCATTGTATCTTGACGAAACCAACCATACTCGCAACGTCAATAACTTAAACATACCTCCCCTTTGAAGCCAACCAATTCTACTACAACCAAAAAGACAAGCCGAGAACATGTGCTTCCCGCCACGACGCCACACCGTTGTACACCACGGTCCTGTCATGGGCCCGAGACCCGTAAGGGTAACACACGTCCATCACACAGGAGGACGAATGGCCCCCATGGGTGGTCCCAGAATGGGTGGCCCTCGAGTCGTTGTGATGGGTGGAGGACGCCGCACGGGAGGAGGCATGGGTGGTGGGCGTCGTTGCTGAGAGGGTTTTCGACATGCGCATTTCGAAAGAATTGGCCCAATAAACAGGGCTTACTATCCGTCGAGAACGAGAAAGGTGCTCGACAGAATTTACGCCTCAAATTTAGAGAACATCAATGGTGGTTGTTGGATATGCAAGGGCTCCCTGAACGGACACGAAGTTATTTGCAGAAGTGCGCTGCATTTCAGGGAAATTGTTTGAAGAATGGAAAACATAGAAAATTCATGACTTCATTGGACATCTTGAATCAAATGAAATTATCAATGAAATAAATTCTAACAATCTCTTTTGTCAACGTCCTTTCCATGGTTTAGCATGTAACAATAATTCCACCAATGGCGCCCCAGGCGCTTAATGTGACCCATGCACTTCTGACTCGCTGCAAGACCGGCTATGATAGTGTCCCGAATCAATTGACTGTTTCTTCACCAAGGGATGACGTTGGATATACTGCAATCCAAGGATTACGCGTCGTCCAGCCTCAACCCTATAATATCGGGAAATACACTCCGTTGTCCCAATCAACGTTCTCCGGCTTCGACTCAATTCGTTCGTGGCAAGTGCCAAAGATTCGATCCCACAGTCTGGTCTGCTTCCCATAGTTGTGGCTCTTCCTCCAACCCTTGCGGTGGTGTAGGTCGTGATCCTCAACGACGAGCTCGCAATGCAACATGCGAAGTAACCAGGTCAAGGTAGAGGGGGGAATAGCGTAGACGCGCAGACCACTGTGGCCGAGGACCTCGGTGAAGGCGATGTACTGGTGGCAAATCCACCAGTCATAGAAGCCCAACGGGATACCAAGAGCGCGAAATGTCATACAAGTCAAGAACGGGACACCAACCATGTCAAAGAACTCTTGTTCATGGTCGGCATACGCTGCGAGAAGTGTATTGGGGTGCTTTGTGAGGTGATGAGTGCGGTGATACTTCCACAGCCAATCGATATCGTGCATCGCGCGATGGTATACGTAGAACCAGAAGTCGAGAACGATGCCATATAGGCCAATCTGCAACCACAGCCAAGCCCACCAGTGCCAGTCTCCAAGAGCCATGGCAGGGGACTGGTAGCTATTGTAGGAGATGTAGGTGGCCATGGCGATACGGGATCCCGTGGTCTTCCAGAGCGCAGCAGCCACTTTATCCACGCCCACATCAGGTATGCCATCGCGCTCGTGGACGTCGCCATCAAGATAACCAAGATCCTGGCCTGCTTTTCTGGCGCCCTTAACCTCTCGGATGACAACCACGGTAAAGGAGAAGAAGTAGAGAAAGAATACGGCGATAGGGTTCAGGCTTTCCTTGCCAGTATACCAAAGCCATGTCTGGTGGATGGTAATGGGTATAAAGGCGTGCATAAGAACCCAAGCATGTCCTTGCCACTGAACGAAGTAGGGTATCTTATCAGTCTTCGGATGCACAGGAACTTCCTTTCCAGGCGTGATGGGGTATACGTTGAGCGCATCGATGATCCGGTGGTTCAAACCCCATTCCGACCTGTCTCCAAGAGGCCAGGTAGATTTGATCGAATCTTTTGGGTTCGGTTTTGACATTGTCGCCGACGCTCGCGTCTTCTCTGGGTGGGCTGTAAATGATTTGTTGACTTTGTTCTCGAGGTGAATCTTGGGTAGTGTTTTGACTGAGGTGTGAAGATAACTAAATATAATAAAGGGAGGCATCGGTCAATAAATACACAACTTTAAACCTACGGACGTTTATCATTTTGAATCGAGAGTACATTTACTCTAGATTTCGGTAGTCGGAAGCCGAGGCACCATCGAGGCCAGCATGTGGAAGAAGGGAGACGTTTAGAAGAGGCCGGCCCGACGCATAAGGAGCATATCACTTTCAAGAGCAGTTCGCAACCTTAACCCTTTGTTGCCATCCTCTTACCAAACCGAGAAAGCTGTGGAGCAGATAGGGCAGGAAAACTGTTGAGAGACGTCATCAGATGATGAATCTCCCATCGTCATCCTTCCGAAGCTGCACAGGGGGATAGAGCAACTAGGCCGATTGGCGATGGAGCACATCTTTGTTTGGTCTGCCACGGGGTAAACCAGCCTTAGTTAAGGTCATGGATCGGAGCTACCATTCCCTTTTTGTGCGGACCTTGCGAGGGTCACCTCCAATTCCACCCCGCCATGTGGCCCACGACAAGGGTTATCAAGCGATCGTCATCGGGCTACCAACCAACTGGCTAGGCGATTTCGGTCTAGGCGCAACCGAGTTCTTTTAGTAGAAATAGGCATCTGAAAACCTGGGCAAGGCAGCTTTGGACGTGGCAGCTATTACTGATCACTATTCTGAAACCTGCCGTGGCCTTATTTTGATCCGGCCACGATACCATGATATCACTTGGATCACATGCGCGATTCAATAGCCGCTGTACCGAATAACGGTTCATGAACAAGCCTATCGATCGCATCATCGCAAGATATTTTCCAGACAGCTGGCATGTGATGAACAACACATGGTAATGCTATGATACCAGTTAAATCCAACTTTCCGAAGATGCGGCACCATCGTCCACGTGGCCGCCACCGGCTATTTAGTGGTAGAACCGAGCATCAAGAAGGCGATACACATGACTTCTGTCTACAACGTAACAGTCTTGCCTATCACTAGGCAGGGAGCCCTCTACGCGTCAGGACATCTCTGCTTAGGCACTGACTAATGTAAAAGTAGATGGGGGTTGACACTTCGAGCTTGAAGTGCCACAGCCATTCGACATCACGGGCTGCAGCCTGATTTCTCAGATGGCCACTCCCAAGTATCGTACCTGAAAATAATTGTTCATGTCTCAGTGAGCAGTGGTACATTACTTGCCGATCGTAAGTAATAGCTTGAAGGGTTTCAATTCCATTTCCACGCACTTACGCGAGAAAAACGAGATACACGAGTCCATTGATTCAGGCCTGCAGAATTGCCGACCTCAAGTATCTGTCCTGCAAATGTGATATTTTGGTGATGGGAGACGCCTTTAGTGCAGACCACACCCGCCCGTAGGGTAGAGGCTAGAAGGATAACGGGAGAAGAAAACCAGTAGAAAAGCAGTCTCTTGAGGGTGAAAGATACCAAGAGCAATTGATGAATTACTTCTGAATCTCTCTAAGAAGAAAAAGAAAAATATCGTCATCGACTGCTGCGACAGCTATAGTGGAATAAGCGTACTGAGACCGAAGGTGTTGTATCAATTAAAGAAGGGAAAAAGCATGCCGTCCTATTTTTCAAGCAGACTCAATGCCTTAAGTAGGGACCCCGTAAGCTAGTAAAAGGTCTACCCTACGGTATTAAACTCTAGGTGGACTGTTGGCTCCATTACAATACATCGACATTAGATCCCTAATCCGGAGATCAGAAAGATAATTCTTGTCTGAACTGCGACTTTCGATCAACGAGCCATCAACTTCTCCCAAGCCACTTGCTTCAATCATGTACATATTAAATGAGACACGCGAGCACAAAGGAATGTCTTTGGCCGCCAGATGTTATGGATGACGAGTTTTTATTCTAGAGTCGGATCTCCCGTGGCATTTCTCCCTCATGGAGTATCCAGTGAGCCATAAAATGAACGATCGAACTCGCGCTCTACAGAGCAAGCAGATCATGGAGCGAGCGGGGCCAAGTTACGCCGTCTCGGAGACTTTGGGCTCTCTCCATGTTGATTCGCTGCTTATCCCCTCTAACCGATAAGGGCACAGTGACCGGGTTTAAGCAATCGTCTACGATACGGATATCCTGACCATGGTCTTGACTAATCGAACTTCTGTTTGCTCCCTCAAGATGAGCAAGTTACCGGCACAAGGTCAAAGAATTCGGTTTTTTCCACATTTCAATTAATTCTCATCAATGCTTCCACGATGACCAAATATCGAGCTTTCAGCTTAGAAATGTCACGCAACATCACTGTCTTGAAATGGACCATCACATGTGTCAGCCGGGATTCGGCCAGTGTAACCGCCGACATCTACGCCAATCAATCATTTGTAATCCTCCCGGTCGGGAACCGGTGATCCCCGAAGGTCGGCACCCGGTCGATCCCCGAAAGCCGAAAACGAGCCACTACGTCAATATAACTTACGAGCAGTGCAGCTGTCGTTTACCGCGTAAACTACTGTATTTCTCTCTTCAGTATCTACAATCATGGTCGCTCTGTCCATCATCAAACAATCCAACGCCCAGGCCTTGCCGGCGGCCCTTCCCTCGGGGCTCGTGGCCGTCTTTATCGGCGCAACATCTGGCATCGGCAAGGCGACACTCGAGCAATTCATCGTCGCCACTAGAGATAAGTCGCCGCGCGTGTATATCACGGGCCGAAGCACCGCGGCTGCCGTCCCGCTATTGGCAGAGCTGCGACAATCGAACCCGTCGGCGTCGCTGGAGTTTATCGAGCAAGATGTCTCCCTCGTCCGTAACGTGGACGCTGCCGTCAGTCAGATCAAGCAAAACGAGACCAAGGTCGACCTGCTCTTTATCACAGTCGGATTTATCAGTTTTCAGGGACGAATAGGTAGGTTCATATCCAAAAAAAAAAAAAGGCTGTCTCCAAATACTCATCGCCATGTTCCAGAGACAACTGAAGGACTCGAGCCTTCCATGACGACCCGCTACTACAGTCGCGCACGAGCAATCCAGCTTCTCCTGCCGCTCCTCAACAACTCAGAAAACCCGCATGTGACCAACGTCCTCGCAGGTGGACTAGAGGCGCCCCTGCGGGAGGACGACTTAGATCTCGTCAAGCCGGGGAACTTCTCCATCGCCAGCTCTTCGCAGCACAGCGCAACAATGCTCACCCTGATGCTGGAGAAGTGGGCTGCGGAGAACCCCAACATCAGCTTCGTTCACCAGTTCCCGGGGACGGTAGCTACGCCCCTGTTCACGCGCGGTTCCAGCGGAGTTATCGGCTTCCTGCTGCGATGGATCGTGTCACCTATCATTTGTACCTTTTTGGCGGCGAGCCCGGAAGATGCAGGCGCGAGATCTCTCTTCCATGTCACCAATGCCCGTTATACCGTCCCGGCACGTCAAGGTCTCTCCGTCCCGATTCCGGAAGGACTCGAGACAGCGAAACAGTCTGGCGGCGGAGTCTTCCTAGTATCTAACAAGAGCGAATCGGCGGATAATGAGAAAGTCCTGGTGGACCAGAGGAAGTTGACTGAGAAGGTTTGGGAACATACCCAGCAGATATACGCGAGGGTTACCAAATAAAGTGCGAAGAAAGGATCGGTACACAAATAATAGACTGAATAGTAGGATATAATTCAGGGAGCACGTCATAATAGTGGATTACCTAACTTAATATTACACATACCATACTACTGCTTGAGTTTATCAGATGAAATCTTGATTATCTCCGCTCTGCAACAGATTCCCTGCCACTAGCCCCCAATCTATATGCTTTACTGTTTATATTAATAAGATCTTAATTAACTTCATAATATTCTAATTGCTTTTTTGGAGCTATATTAAAAGAACAGACCCTGCTGCGCCCTGCAGCTCAGCGGTGTCAGAATAGGGCAGACTATCTTAAGAGGCATAAGACTGATCGCAAGAAGCTCCTCAAAAATATATGCGCTTGCGTAAATATACAGATTAGACTAATTTGGCGGGGACCAAAGTTCCCATCAAGTAGGAACTAGCGACCCTCTGCCAACACTTCGCATGTGGCATCTGGCAGTTTTTTACACTATGTGTATTAGGAGACAAGGTAGCTAGATGTTTATAAAAGAGCCAGAGCAGATGAGTTTTATGAAAGAGCTAGGGACCTAAGTGTCTGTGAAAGTGCCAAAGTGAAGGTACATGTACGTCTCGGGGGTATCAGGGGGACATGGCATTCCTTCGGGAATCATGATGGTGCATCGTTTATGCGGAATCTCGTATTCGGTCCATTTGATGTTCATGGTCTCCGGCTCATCCCTGAGCTTCAGTCCAAACACGCGCTGTACACGGCGCTCAATGACGAGGCGACAGAATTCGGCGAGGAACGGCTCGGACCCAGACATGTCGGGGACGTTTGTGCCGGTTGTGCCGTACTCATACGCCTGGAGGGTGCTGTTCTCATCGACAAAATAGTGAATTGGCTTCAAACCTTCAGCTTGAGCAGTGTCGACGGGACCCATGAGCTGGACGGCGCCCGTGTAGATGGTGGCATTCTTGAAGACCATGACCTCGCCAACACCTGTGTCGAAGTGCTTATGAACGAGTCGCAAGCTGACTCCGCGAGGGACGTGATGCTTGCTCAAGAGCTCACGAAGAGCATCAAGATCCGCAGATCTCTCTTCGGGGGCATGTGAGACATCGCCAATGTATGGGAGGTTGTTGTAAATGTCGGAAGAGATAAGAGTGTCTTTCAGAAGCGCCATGGTCAAGTTGTTGCTGATGTTTGGGGAGCAGGTTGAGAATGCTTGCTTGGTTCAGTCGGCATCTTCAAGACCAAGTTCTAAGAAGACATCTGCGAGCTTCAAGGGGGATTTATAAACAGCTAATATGCGCTCATACTCACGCCGGATTATGAGTCGGCTACGCTCGGCGCTGCTCCAAGTCTCACGTCGCCGACAGCGGTCCGGTAGAACCCTATCCCGAATGTGCAAATCCCATTGTGTAAAACCCAGCCACTGAGAAAACGACACATCACGTCTGCTCAGTCACACGCTTCCAGGCCAAGGCGTTGTTCCCTTCGGTGTGGAGTTGTGATAACCCCAACTTCCAATCAACAGCCTCACAATGAAGCACCAATTAACCATCACCAACACGAACACCAACAGTCCCACCGCCTATACTCAACTCGAACAAACGAAAGTCATCCATCATGGACCTACTCAATAGCGTCCTCGACGACGTCAACGGCCACATCCACGGCAGCGTGCGAGGTTTCTTTGCCAAGTATTTCGACAACACGAGCTGGTCGTCCCTTGCTAAATCCCACGGCCACCTGACACCCGATCTTTCGCCACTTGACGCTGGACAGACATTGCTTGCCTGGCTCCAGCGTGCGGATCTCGGCCCTCGCGAGTCATTCTCCACCTGGCACGTCACCCCCTCGACTCGATCCACCGACCCTCGTTTCTATCTGCTTTCCAAGGACAGTAGCGAGTTCAAGTGGGCGCGCGTCCAGGTCATTGGGCACATGATCGAATCGGAGGAAGGCTCTTACAAGGAAGGCTCTTACAAGGATGGCTCTTACAAGGATGGCTCTTACAAGGATGGCCTCCTCCGCCTTTGCAGCCTTGCGCAAAACGTCTTTGAGGCTCAACCCACGCGTTTATTCCTGCACGGGCTCTATGTCTACCGAGACTCGGCCGAGCCATGGGTCTTCGATCGGGGTGGAATATATGGAGGGGAGCCAATCAATATCCACCAGGATTCCGCTCATTTCAAGACCATGGTTGTCGGCTATACACTGATGGATACAGTACAGCTCGGCAATAATCCGTCGCTTGAAGAAGATGCGACGGGGAGATGCCTCATTTCGGCCGAGGTCGACGCGAAGCCAGAACGTGTGCAGGTTGAGCATCGGCCGCTGTCGTCGGTCCGAGACATCGTGGGCGGTGGCACCGCCGCTTACCGCGCGAGACGGGCGTCAACTTCGGGGACGTGGGACCTCGCTGTCAAGTTCAAGTGGTAGCTGGTTGACGACGGTCCCGTCAACTGGCTCCCGGAAGAAGCCATGCTCAAATTGGTCAACCAACGCAACGTCTGGGGTGTTTTCCGCCTCCTCAGCCAGCATGACCTGAGCAGCGTTGAACGTCTTCGGGAAGGTCTTGAATTCGACACGCCCCGAGTGTTTCCCGCCACTGCCGCAGCCAGCAACTCCACGGCTAATCCCCATGTCAGAGGCGTCCTCGATTTCACCCAACCAAAGAGTCAACCTTCGACAGGAGGGAACACCATTCGGTCTTTTCAGAACTTGATCCTCTCTTGCTTGGTTGTTGCTCCTCTCGGAAAACCCCTTCAAAAGTTCAATGACAAATTACAGCTTCTCGAGGCGCTTCGCGACGCCATCAAGGGCCACAGAGACCTCTACAACAACGGCATTCTTCACCAAGATGTCTCCATCTGGAACGTCATGATTGTAACAGCGAGTGGCCCAGGGGATCCAAAGGGCATCCTCATTGATCTCGACATGGCAGCCAAACTTGAGGACCTTCTTCCCGACGGGAGATCCTCGGTAAGTATACCACTGTTCATGGCCATTGAGGTCTTGATATATAAACGACACACATACCGCCATGACCTCGAGTCCTTTCTCTATGTTCTTCTCTGGATGTCCATCACCAATCGATCCGACGGGCTTCCAGAGGAGAGCATGATGAAGCAGTGGACCAAAGAGGGTGACCCTAATCAACTAGCAGCGCTCAAACATCACGACATGAAAGAGGAGCATTTCGAGACAATGCTTCATGATTTCGACCCCGAATTCCACGATGTCAAGATTCTCGCCCGGGCTTTTCACGCCATCATATTTCCGACTTTGGAGGACGGATCACTGTTCGTGGGAACAAAGAGCGACGCATCATCAGCCGGCGAGATGTACCAGGCAATCATTGATGTTTTTGATGGTGCGATTGGTCGGCTTGGCGCGAAGATGTAGATGCCGACGGTTTGCCGAAGACGCCAGGAGGAGTTGTGATGAGGACAAAAATATCAACGAGGTATAACTACATAATGATTTCAAGTTGTGATGAAAAACGCACATATCTGTATTCTCCTGCGCCAATACCTTCTTTGGCATGGTTGATGTATAACTTGACCGGCTAACAAGCAGTGCACCAACGTCACACGTAAACTCGGTGGAGTTCTCGACTCATTGCCAAGGATGCGGTTGTAGCGGTGTTGAAGCAGCCATGCAGCCTGATTCACGTCTCGTTTGAAGGGTGAAAGTCAGGAAAAAAGCACAACCTGTACCCTGTGTGGGATTACCGGTTCCTTTCGGGACGAGAATAACCAGCCGCGCAAGCTGGTCCTTGGCGTCCCTGAACTACGAACGAGCCATTTTGGACATAAATTTACGGCCGAAATACTTGACGTTAGAAGGTCGGACCAACTTACTTATCCGCTGCGGAGGATAGAACATTCAGAATTCGACATGTCTCCGATCCCAGGATAAGAGCGAGGAAGTCAGCCAAGGAGCCCCGGATTTGCTTGGAGGAAACCAGCTGCGATACTAGCCGCCTTTGGCAGATGCTGCACAGGCTGTTCAGAACCGGTCCGGCCGGGATAACCATAGCGCGCCGTGGTGGTCAGAGAAGAGCCATATGGTCCGGAAGACCTATCACAAGGCCCGTAGGGATAACCCTGGGGACAGCCTGCTAGAGGAACGCAAGGACTTCCTTCGGGTCGTACTGGAGGAAAGAGCCAGCTATTGGCAGGGCCGGATTGATGGGTTCAGATCAGATAAAGAACTCCACGAGATCGTCCACTGGCACAAGCTTGGTCCGGCCATTAACTCCCCGCCTCTAGTCCTAGACGGAAGAGTCATTGCGAATGCCACAAAGAAGGCCAGCATACTTAAGCAAGCTCTGCTCGAGAGACGGGACAGCAACGAAGACCTAGGAACGGACCCTCTTACGATTCCTAGCGCACCGCAGAGACAACTGCCGTAGCGGTATCACATCTTACACAAAGAGCTAGCTGCAGCCACTAACCAGGTCAAAAGTACGTCCTCAGGCACAGACGGTATTTCAGTCCGGCTGCTTGAGGCCTATTGGAGCGTGATCTGAGACCTAGTGCAATAGCTATTCTAAGCTCCTCCTTCCGCCATCCTAAACAGATCCTTCTTTATGCAAATTGCCCTTGTCAAGTACCTGGCCAGATCTATATTCGAAGAATCTCTTAAAATCCTTTAATATACCTTATAGCTGCTATAAGAAGATTCAGGCTATTAGCAAATATCTAGGGTAGGGGTATATTTCTTAAAGTATGCTTCTTTCTAGCGTACTGAAAAAACTTTGTCAACTCAAACAGCGCTAAAATGGACAGACCCGCACTCGGTCAACAATCTGTCCAATGCGTGAGCAGTATTGCAGCTCTCTGGTATCCTCCCCCGTGTATTACCAACTATAGTAGGCTTGGTCCCACCTTAGTACTATGAGAGTTGACGCAGTTTTTACGGTCTTGTTCTTGGTAATAAATGAGGCAACAGGGCTGGCGATGGTGTTCATATCGATCGCTCCGATGACGATACGAGGTCATGATCGATCGCCATCGCCGTCAAATTGAGGTTCTACGTCGATGCAGAATCTTAGGTAAAGCGCAACTGACTCCCCAGAAAATGATTTCATCTATCACATCGAGAGATGGGATCGATGATGAAAGCTCTTAGTTTCTCTAGCTAGTGAAGGACAAGGGATCAGTCAAAAATATATGACCTTGGAAGATGACAACTATCTCTAGCTAATCTGTTGAGTGTCGTGGAGATAATCGACATCTCAACGCGGGGCCTTTGGGGCTGTTGATGACAGATATGTCAGTTGAAATAGCGTTCGTCGTGGTCGTTGATCTCGGACCAGGTCGGTAGCGTTGACAGGGCCCAGAGGTCTCAGAGTGATATGATCCCTATTCAAACTAAGTGCTAGTCGGCTTTGATCTCATTCTCTTCGAGGAAGCTATCGGAAAGGCCTGGTCACATATTAGCATCCCCAGAGACAATGATATTGGCTTGGTCCAACGCACGATTCCTGAGCTCGCATCCGCCAAATTGATCGCAGCACACATCCACGCCCTGGCTATTAGGGGTGCAGGTGACCGCAGTGGGAGCAGCAAGACCCACGGTGGCGAGGCCAGCCAGGGCAGCAAGAGAAATAAGAGAGAGATGCATGATGATTAAAGAGGGAGGAGGAAAGAGAATGGTGGGCCAGCCAAGCAATGAAAGGAATTGAGGTAAGAGGTGAGAGTTGAAAATAATATATCAAGTCATTTCGCAAAAGAGGCTGACAACACAAGGCTTTTATGATTGTCTGAGAACTCTCAAGAACCGGTCTTTACTAAGCAAGAACAGACGTCATCGTGAAGAAGGAGTGTGTATCAAACTGACGTTTCACCACCATTGGCTAGCGCTGGTGTCTCATTTGTGTTTTCAGTATGCTTCGAAATCCACATTAAGGTTATGCCTCCGCTTGACCCACGTTACATCACGACGCTCGGCTCACTAACACGGCGTAAAAAATTGAGCCCTTGGCTGCCCCTGACAAGGAGGTGGCAACACAGCTCTAGAAACAAGCTCAGCTTCACTCGATGTAACAGTTGCGTCCTGTCTTCCCCGCAGCCGATCCAGCCATTGAAGGCAGCCCAGAGTAGGCCCAGAATTCTAGAATTCCTCCGACATCAAAGTAAGCATATCAAACATACGACGTGGGTCGCGGGGTCATTCGTAGCTAGACGGGCTCCAAGCAAATACAACAAATGCCGTAGGGTTGGCCGTACAATGACATCAAAGTCATGCCCTTCAAGGTACTCGGAATTACTTTTGCAATTAGACCTAGCTTCGGAGCCAACCCCACAACCTATTGCATTATATATCGCTGCTATGCCAATCCCACTTGTCCGCCTTTGCCTACTCTACAAGGTTCTCCTACGAGGCCCCACTCCTCCATTGTTCCAGACGGTCCGGCAGAAACTGCGCCAAGTTCTACCAGTGGAGAGTCTGTGATGCAACAAGTATACCATTTGCGCGAGCCCCTCCTGTATTCGTCCAGGTAATTGTGCCGATCCATCATATAAAGCCCATCCACCTACATATTGATTGAAGGATAGGAAATTGGGGTATTCCTCCTGGGGCCAAATTACTTTATACTTACCATTCTCTGATTCCTATTGGATCCATCTCGGTTGCTTTTGTGTTGGGTGCTGTCTTTGGTTAGCCCTCATAAACCCTTTAATACAGTCGACAAGTATCGCTGACCTCCAGAAATCCTATCCTGTTATCCGAATTCCTATTGTAATAACTTGCCCGATATAATTTTACCACCGTCTATCCTCAGAGAGCTGACGTAATATTTCCCTAATCAATTCCTCGTGACGTCTATTCTCAAAGAGCTCACGATCTTTTTCCCTTCTTTCCCTTCTCAATTCCTCGTGACGTCTATTCTCAGGGAGCTGACAATCTTTTTCCCTTCTCAATTTCTCGTGATGTCGATTGTGTCTGGCCTTCCGCAGATCCCTTTTCATTCCCTTCACCTCCTTCTCTGAGGACGAGGTTGAGCTTGTGGACTGAGAACCAACAGTGGCGGCCGTGCTTGAAATGTCTTCATACTCAGCTATATAATTATAGTCATTCCTAGGGGCTGTAGAATACATCGGGCTTCCATTAAAATGTGGAGAGGGTATGTGGGGGGTATGGTCGGGATACGGAAAGGGACCCCGGTAATAGCGGGAATTAAGAGGATTAGCTGTCGGTGCAAAAGGCGGGACCACTTGAGGGAAAGGATTGATATAGGGAGGCTGAAAATAGACGTTGGTGCTGTGATACTGAAATCTCGGATCATAACCGTTGGGGTTGTAGCCCTGGGGGTTTGGAGCAAAGGGGCTGTCGTCATTTCGTTGGCCATAGATCGGAGGGGCAGGATATGGATTGGTCCGGAACTCTTCACCCTCGCCCTTTGACGCACTAGCTGTGATAGGCAGCGGAGAGTGGCGGGCGAGGGACCCAGGCTCCAGGTTCATGTCGATTTGGGTGCTGGCCGGTTGCAAACCAGATGTTTCTTGGCGAAGAAGTCGCACTCTTTGAAAATCGGCCGGCTCGACGGGAATGCTTGTCACTATTGTCGATCTCTGGCCAGTGGGCACAGATTTGACATCGGAGCCTTGCAGTGTATCCGAAGTTTCCGAAGCCTCGATAACAATACTCTGCATGCGGAACCACATCCCGCAGTCAGGCCTCATGCTAGACGGGTTGAGTCTCACCCCTATGCCTAAGGGTATTGCGATTTGCTTACCATTGAACGGTGACATCTTCTGGAGCATCCGTCACCGTATGGCATCGTGGACAAGCGCCAGCGACCACGGTGGCGGCGTCGAAGACCATGCTCATGTTGATCTTCATCCCTCGTCGAAGGCAGAAGTGAAGAGGGCGATTTGTATCGAGATCTCGCCCTGATGAGCTGTCTTCGAGGGCAAATTCTCGCTTCAGTACCATGTCATAGCCTTTACGGTCTTTAAAGCGGCCCGTGAGCAATTGATAGAGGACCTGGGGTAGGTTAGACATGGAAATTCACAGGACTTGGAATCAAGGGCGGATGCTTACTTCCCATTCCAACGAATCTAGCCATTCAGCTGGGAGAGGGAGTTCGTTTCCAAGGGCGTCCTCCAGGACTACCGGAAGCTCCTTAGTCGGGTCCAGCGGGTGAAGGTATATCGAGTGGGACGCCATAACCTGCAGATTGATAACGGTTTGGGAGATCTGAAGAAGGAGCGCTTTTGTTTCAAGGATGCCGCAGAACGTGGCCTTGGCCAATCCTAGAATATCCCGGCCACTCTCTTCCTGTACCACAAGCTGCTGGCTCACATCCTCGAGCTTGTCGGCTTGTTTCTCACTTGCTCTGCCCTGATCTCGCAGGAGTTTAAGGATCTCCTCCCGACTGTGGCAGGTGTTGGACACAAGCCGGTTGATTTCTTCGATTCGGGCACATAAAGTGGCATTGTCGACTCGGGCAGATTTCCTAGTGGAAGCTCACGAGTTAGTATGGCAGTGCAATCACCTCGGGGTACCCGGACGAGACTCACCTTGCAGCGAGGGTGGTCAGAAGCGAAAGCCTCTGGACGCCATCTTGCAGCTTTTCCCGGACATGGCGCAGGCGGTCTGTCTCTCTCGTCATCCACTCAACCTTCCTGTATATGTCCTTGACTTTCTTTCCAGACCCTGCAACGCGAAGACTATCGTGGTATTTCGGATGGACATGCTCCAGGGTATCTTGAATGAGGGATCCGCACTGGTCGATGATGGACTTTGCCGTACTGTCGAGGCCGTTTAGATAGGGCGAAGGCTCGTGCTGCTGGTACGTCGCCACAACCTGCGAAATCTCCTTGTCAGACTTCTCATCATCAGAATGCAGAGACACATTCAGACCAACCTGCATCAGGATGCGGACAAAGGAATCCAGGTCCTCGCGGAAATCCTGGTACTCCTTTGCGCTATTGCCAACGGCCCCACTTCCAACTCCGATGGCGCGGCCGAGCTGGATGGCAAGCTGGCAGACGGCGATGATGTCACCCAGACTGCCGAAAGTGAGAGCGACTTCCATGATGGAGACGATGCACCGTGAACACTTTAGTGACTGAACGATTAAACGGCCGCTGACGTAGACGCAGCAGACGAGGCTGAGGGCGAAATTCCCACAGGTGCCTTTCGGAATAAAAGGTTCTTCCGTCCACACCTAAACACCGCCACTACCGCCACAAAACTCAGCCTCAAATTAAGCCTAAATTATGCTACAGTAATTTCTATTTCCCGAGTAAATTTGGACGAGTGGGGTTAGCCCGGGACAAAAGACTTCTCGGCTCATGCAGAGCCTGCAAGAACTCAGGCCATGGTCGATGCATTCATGGTCTTGCTGCAGGGATATTAGGAAACCAGTCAAGAGGGGGGGGTTACCATTTTGCTAAGAAGTCCCCATCCCCCACCTCCAGTATCAAGCTTGTTTACCCGCCCATCTCGTCTTTTCTAATTTTGCTGGTCGGGCCACCCTCCGCTATCTCTACAGGGAGCTGATATCACCGCAGTATTTCCTGCCATGTCTCTCTACAGACTGCCGCTCTCTTTTCGGGTTCAAAGTTGAACCAATTGAGACAGGCCATCACTCAACAAGCGTTACTTAAATTCCCCGCTCTATGATTTCCCTTTTCTCTCTCTTTTTTCCCCTTCTTTTTCATGCCGTCTGTATGTCTGTTCGCGCAGCTCATCTTGTTTTCCTTGGTCGTTGAACGCATTTGTATTCCTCTACGGCAGTGAAAAACATGGCTCAACCTCCATGCAACATTGGCATCAAGGCCATGGAAATCTACTTTCCCAGTCAGGTACTCCCTCCCGCATGCAGACTATATCTCGCGAGTGTCGCACCCGACTAATGACTTGAAGTTTGTTGAACAATCCGAGCTGGAGAAGTTCGATGGCGTTAGCCCAGGCAAATACACCATCGGACTGGGCCAGTCAAAGATGAGTTTCTGCGATGACCGAGAAGGTGCGCAACATCCAGTCCCCCAATCGACTTTACAATCGTTGACGCCGCATTTCGCTGTGAAGATGTGTACTCTGTTTCTCTCACTGTTACAGCCAATCTCCTCAAGAAATACAACATCGACCCCCACTCCATTGGCCGCCTGGAAGTAGGAACTGAAACCATTCTCGATAAGGCGAAAGCAGTGAAGACTGTTCTTATGCAGTTATTCGAGGATAACACAAACGTCGAAGGCGTCGATAATATTAACGCCTGCTACGGCGGGACGAGTGCCCTGTTTAATGCCGTCAGCTGAGTTGAGTCGTCTGCCTGGGACGGAAGAGACGCTATTGTCGTGGCGGCCGATATCGCGCTTTATGCTAAGGGAACTGCAAGGCCGACTGGAGGCGCTGGGGCAATTGCAATGCTCATCGGCCCTGATGCGCCTGTAATCGTCGAGCCGGGTCTCCGTGGTACACATATGCGGCATGTCTACGACTTCTACAAGCCAGACCTTGCCAGTGAGTATCCTATTGTCGATGGTCACTATTCCGTTGAATGCTATTTGAGGGCATTGGACCACTGCTATACAGCCTATAACAAGTCCCTGTCTTTACAGCAAGTGGAAAATGGCGACGGCATCAAAACCATACCTGTCGAGCGTTTCGACTACATGGCATTTCACGCTCCTACCTGCAAACTGGTCGCCAAATCTTTTGCACGCCTCTACTACAACGACTTTCGCACCAACCCAAGTTATTAAGTGTTCTCCGGGATCCATCAGGAAATTCGCGACCTCAACTACCAAGCATCTCTCACTGACAAGACCGTCGAAAGACATTCATGCTACTGAGCAAACACCGCTTCGACGAGAGTGTGCGGCCTAGCATTGAGGTGCCGACTAACTGCGGCAACATATACAACGCCAGCGTCTATAGCGGTATTGCCGGCGTGCTGGGCCTTATTGATGACAAGCAGCTCAAGAACCAGAGAATCGGCGTCTTCAGCTACGGGTCTGGCCTGGCATCAAGCTTCTATTCGCTGAAGGTCATTGGCAGTGTTGAGCATATCGCAGCCACATTGGATTTGAAGAGGAGGCTTTCCGCCAGACAGGCATCACCACCAGAGGTCTATGATTCCGTGAGGCATTCAGTCCCTGTTCATGTTGAAAGTGCACTGACCAAATGAAGATGTGCGAGCTCCGTGAGAGGGCGCACCTGAAAAAGAATTACATGCCCGAGGGCGATATCTCAACTATTGGTTCCGGTGTATATTACCTTGAGTCTGTTGACGATATGTTTAGGAGAAAGTACAAGGTCAAGGCTTGACTTGAAATAGAAAGCTCGTCTTGAGAATAGCTTTCTCTGATTATGGATTGTTACATCAACCTGTTAGTATTATGCGACGGTTCAAGGGCACGAGCCAGCTCGGGTACGGCTTGGGCAAGATGTGTCAGGACTAGAATACACAAAGAGTGAAGAGGGCGCACGCCCGACTAGGTAGATAGTAGCTCGAAGGTAGTAATTGGGTTGTTACTGAATTGATCTATAGCCTCCATTATGTCAGACGGAGATATTGACCACAATAACACTACCGGCAAGAGGAGTGATCATTCCCTTTCGCCGTAGCGGTATTGCGACATATCATATCCATGGGTATACGGTAGTTATTTATGCTCCCTCACCGGTAAACCAATTGTCGATAGGCCAAGCACTGAGAGGTCGTGAGGAGTCCTATCAAGGCTCAATACAATCCCTTTGACCTTCACCTTGAACCGACATGTCCCTGTTGATTTCTCATGCGAAATTGTCTCCAGCTATCCTCTCCCACTTATCTCGGTCAATTAGCTTTGACTGCTGTAGATCTCGCTTAGATAGAAAGTATTGTATCCTCGTCACTCAATAGGCTTCCATTGAGACCACTGTTTTCGCACACTTGGTTGAGTCTTGAGCCCACTTGATCGTATTCCTGCAGTCTTCCCAGACCCAAGAGGTAGTGTCCATCCCTAGCCTGACTGACTGTTTTGTGCCTAGCTAGCCTCGCCCATGAAGCGGGCCAGAGTCGTCTTGTTTCAACTTCGAGGTGATCGGTCGCGGCGCTTTGGCTGACTGCTTTAAGGCTGGCTGTCTGAAACCTGACGGCTCTGGGTCTGACTACTGGCCCCAACTACCATACTCGCTGGTATAGGCTAGGAGTTGCTTTCTAGCCGTCCACGAAGATTGTTGGCAATCTTTGGGTCTAGGATCCGGCGATATACGCCTTCGCTTACAGGCTCTCCCAAATACCAACGCAGATGGATATCCTACTTAGCTAGAGGCGTTGCGGTGATAAGCTTTCTGTAGATAGTATGATTGCAGGGGATACCGATCTCGGTAGGCACGGTACAGTCGTCGTTACACAATCTTATGAAATCCAGCTACGGATGTTCCGGGGTTAGGATGCCTTTTAATGCCTTGCGGTGCTCCCCAGTAATTCTTTTTAAAAAAACTGCTTTCTGGGACGCTATCTCAGGAAGCTCGCCCAGATACTCTGAGCCGCACCCTATGCTTTGCTTTCGCGCCGTTAACATCTTATCCTAAGCATAAGATTGATGAAACCCCCTCTCTTGGTTCTCTAGTATACCTTAGATTGCCTCTACGACTCGGTATAAATAGCTCATACCATTCAGGAAATAGCTCTTAGCATTATTATCGCTGGCCTCGACACTGGAGGTCACTTAAATACCGAAGTTGCAGTACTTCCGCATAAAGCAGCTGGCATACCGCGCTCTTATATGTATATACGTACTATACCGATACATAAGGATTGCTCTCTCGTCACTGAATTGTATATAGAGGCATCTCCAGGCCTTCTTATAATCCTCTCGGCAAATGCTATTAGCGTCCACAACACAAGCACTCCGTGGTAATCGTGGGTTATAGATCGAGATAAGTTGTCTTGGGTAATTGGCTCCGCTTATCCTCCAGATGCCTGTACTGTCTGTCAATCGCGCTGGTTTAGGGTATCATCGGGTTCGGTCGAACTGCTTTCTTCGCTAGTACCGTTGTCCCTCGTACTACTAGGATACACCTATTTTCGTTTGGTCTGCAATATTCCATTGCAATTGATATGGTGGATGCAAATCTGCTGATGGGCGTCTTGAAACTCAAACCCTAGTGCCTTCTTTATCTGGTCGTCAAAGTTGGTCATGACTACGTCGGGGGGTCCGATGCTGTATCGGTCGAGAAGCGTGCGGTCACCGTTTCAAGGAACTAGAACTCTTCAAGACTCTCATTGTGCGTCGTGGAGTTGAAAGATTGGTTGTTGGACGACGCTCAAAACGCCCCTGACCGCAATGATCATGGCGGGGTTCGACGAGTGCAATTGCGGGATGAGTGCGGAACGTGCTGTGATGGCTGGATCCATCGCGGCTAGTTATGAGAATTACATGATCCACGTAGTGGCCACGAGGCACAGTTACACTGTCATCACTTGGAGTTGACCGTTTTATGAGTCGAGGGCATGGAACACCAATGGCAAAATTTACGACTTCACACTAGCAAGTGGATAAGGAATAATTACTATGATTTGTTCCTGTTCTAAATAAACATTACTCGTATGCTTGTATATGCCGAGATTTGAAGCTAAGTGGTCCATCCGTCATGAGAAAATTTAAGGAAGAGAAGCGGGGGTGTAGGCCTGGTCAGGCTTGACCACCTTGCCACCAGCAAGCTGCTTGTCGGTGTAGGCAGGGTAGATGATGTGCTTTCCGGTGCTGACAACGGACATGGTGGTGAAGCCGTTGCCGGGACCAAACTGACCACTCCAGCCGGAAGTGATCTGGAAGTTGCCGCACTTTGTAGGACCTCCGTTCCTCTGGGAGGCACCGGCGCCGCTGACGACGTACTTGCAAGCGGTGGCAGTGCCGCTGCCGGGGAAGATCTTGAAGTTCCAGGTGCAAGTAGTGTCGGCAGCGTTGCAGACGCGGTTGAGGCTCTGAATGGTCCACTGGTTACCGGCAGCCATCATGGAGACAGCTCCGGCGGCGGGAGCAGCCAAGGCGCCAGTGGCGGACAGGAGAGCGACGAGGGAGGCGGTGAACTTCATGTTGTCGGTTGGGTTGGTTGACTGTGGATGTCAGTGTTTTGTTCAGTTAGGTTGTGTTCAAGTCTTGGTACTGACCTTAAGGTTGAAGAGTTGAATGGGTTGATGTGTTGGAGATTGAGGCTTTGATGAGATGGGAGAGAGAAGTGGTAGTTGATGAGGATGAGAAGATATGTTTGTCGTGTCGAGAGTCTTCTTAAATACTTGCCGTGTAAGGCAGATGACCTTTATTTTTAGATCAATTACTTCATTCACGCACGGGTCGTCGGCTTCCTTCGTCAAGTCCTCCGAGGTTCCATTCCGCTGTCAGCTCGCATTCGCCGTCCCCGTATTCGACAGTGGTCCCAGACTTCAATCTAATGATGCACATACTACTACGTAACTAGGAACGGCGCGATCCCGTGTGGAATGCGCGGGGTTGGCCACTTGAGGGGTTGGCCACTTGATCGTCGCATGATCACGGAGAAGTCAGTCCGAATTATTCTTCCGGTTCGGCGAGGGCGGTCAAGGCCGAAAGCAAAAGACGCTTGCCGTATAGAGTCGACCGTTTAGCTTAACATAGTTTAGCATGGGCTGCTTCCACCTATCATGAGCTCGTTTATTTTTATGTTTCCCCATCGGCATTCCCAAGAAGTCACGCTATGCCTAAGATGGTTAAAATTATTGTCCTCTATACGAGCTGACTGGGCGGACGGAACGTTGCGTCTCGTATTCTTCACGCGAACGAGTCGCCGTCCGACATTTGAGCACGGTCACCTCGTAATCACACGAGCTATCGTCAATCGATATGATCGTATTGTCAATCGACGTCTTTCGTTTGCGTTAGGCTTAAAGGCAGACCCAATTGAGTAATAAATTGTTCGGTTACTCGGCACGCAAATGTCGCCGAACTGCGTCCAGCGAATGACAAGACCGTGTGTCAGCAAGTGTCATGATCACGAGTTGCCTTACGAACCAATAGTTTCTGGATTCTGGTTAGTTGTGGGTAGATTCGGATATCCAGTCAGGAGACAGTGGAAATAGAGCGTCTGATGTGTTGAGAACGCTTGCCCATTGTAGCGTATAGGGTAGGTCTTAAGATTTTAATGCCAAGCTCAACTTGAGCTTGGAATAGACACAATGTGTGATCTGTAGTCTAAAATGAAATTTCGAATACAAAACTCCGTGATTCCATTTTCAAGTACCTCCAAAGACTAAAAGGCTTTGTATATTAACGCTGCCAAACCCACGACTGCGCAATAGTTCCCGGCCACGGTGAAAAGGAAACTCGGCGACAACCATAACGCTGACATGCCGGGTGCTGATACTAGCTTCATCCAAAAGGCGAAGCACCGCACAGAGAGTCTCTCCCGAGGCAAGTACATCGTCCACCACCACCACTGGCGCACCCCTGGGGACCACATCCCGAGCCATCTCGATCCTCTTCTCTCCTGCATTGTTGGATGCCGAAGACGAAATATGCGACGGGGACTTGATGATAGAAACGGTAGGTGGGGGGAGCTTGCTAGCTTCGCGGATTAGCACCAAAGGCACATCGACCCGCGAGGCTAACGCAGACGCAAAGACAAAGCCGCCAGCCTCGCAACACGCTACTACACCGACTTCAGCCCAGTTACCGGCGAAGTGGCTTTGGAGCAGAGATGTGCACAGCGCCAGCCCACCTGGCTGCTGAGAGATATTGAGCACGTGGCGGAACTCGATGCCAGGGCGTGGAAAGTTGGGTACCAGAGGCACCATCTTGGCCAGTTGTTGCAGATCCTGGTGGAGGAGGGGAAGCAGGTGTTGTTCGGCAAACCGTTTTGCAGCCTCACTTCCTGGCTGGTCATTTTCGAATACGAGACTGGGGTGGTAGTCCGAGGCCGTTGAATCCGACCTGCCATTGTTGCTGTTGCCATCACTACCGGGACTCCCTCGGCGAACTCGCCGCGTCTCTTCGCTAGCTTTGACGCGAACCTCAATGAGTCTGCTATCTGGCACCAAATGCGAGAAAGCTGCAACCGGCGCCTCATCCCTCATGCCGGTAACTAGCAGCACATCCACACCCACGGCGCTATTCACCACCTTCAGAAAATGCTCCTCAGGTAGCCGAGGTCGTTGTCGCACCTGGTCCTGGAAAAAGGATGTCAACGCTGGCCGGTGTTTCTCCTTGTAGGCCCGGTCCCCAAGCAGGAGGTTGAGATCGGCCCCGGTAGCCGCTGCGTACTCTCGCTTGGTTGCATCGCTGATACTGACAACACGTGCCGTGAGACTTTTATGAAACCATGTGGCGAACACGGAGACCCAGACATCGGCGCAATAGTCCTTGCCGGCGCCGCATTCGCCCGTGACGAGAACGACGAGTTTCTGTTCTACCGGCGCTGTCGGGATCGGACAGGCGTAAGCCAGCACATTGCGTGGATCCAACCGGCGCTTAAGACGGGCCAGGCGGGGCCGGTTCGGGCCAAAAGCCGAGGCCGCGAGCTCGGCGTCCCGGGGGTCCGGCCCGAGGTCGGCGCCGTAAGCTCCGTTACCCAGGGGCAACAGGTTCTTGACGACGTTGTAAACCCAGCGTACGGCAGACCGAGCGGTTTCGGTTCCATCTTGGTCGCGGGGCCACACACCGGTTACCACACAGGCAAAGTCCCAGTCTCGACAGCCAAAAGCGGTATCAGCGGCCGCCGCATCGCTGACCGCTCCTCCGCCGTGCAGAATATGGAGATAGCAGAGTGATGAGGGACGAGTCTCGACAGCCGCTATCAACTTGTCGGCGACGATCACTGCTCCGATATCTTTCAAGAATACACATCGCTTGAACGAGGAGGTCTTGCCGCTGCCGTGTCCGCCATGCATCTGGGACATGTACATTTCGGTGTCGAATAAACCGACGCCGTCCACAGTCTTGAAACTGTCTTCTGGTCCCAGAAATGCGCTTATGGGCGTAGGAGGGGGCGTCGGCGCTCCAGCAAGTCCAGTTGTGGAAGCTTCGAGCATAGTCACACCGAGATGCAGCTGGCCTCTATCCCAGTATAGATACGCATCTGCAGAACAGTTCCGGGGGAGCTTCCCGGCGACGGATTTCTCAAAATAGCTGAGCTTGAGCCGTGCCTCGACGCCGTCGCTCAGTGGAACAATCCAGTTCCGAACCGAATAGGTTGGGGCTGCCCAGGCCTTGAAAGTGACACTGACCACGATGCCAAAGTTGGTCCCGGCACCTTTTATTGCCCACAATAATTCGGATTCGTTTTCTGGGCGAACAGCATCGAGAGGTTGGTGTTGGCCTGGTACACATCCGACGCATAGGATCTGGCCAGAGTCGACACTGACTACCACGGCACCGACAATGGCGTCGCACGCGAGCCCGTGAAGCCTCGCCAGATGCCCGATGCCGCCTTGTAGCCACAGGCCAGCGCCTACACTTGGGCGGGCGCCTAGGGGAACTGTCAAACCCGCATCCATGGTCTTGTGGACGATATCTCCCGTCTTGCAACCGGCCTCGGCGACGACCAAGGAATTGAGATTGGCCCCAGATCTTCCTCCCGCGTCCTCGGCTGTGAGAATGTGTACTCGATCAAAGGCGCTCATGTCAACCGAGACAACATTAGGCCAGAGACAATGTCCACTATGACCCCCTCCAATAACTGTCAGGCCGACTCCGTGCTTCAAGGCCCATCGGACGCACTGCTGGACCTGTCGAACATCGGTCGGTCTAACAATCGAGGCGGGATGGTGGAAGCAAGCCTCCCGGTTTTTGACCGTCCTATTCACTTCCGCCAATGGGACTTGCGCTGTCAGCTCCGGCAATGCGGTTGCATGTCGAGTAAATGCCGCCATGAAGTCGGGTGCGCTGAACAAGAGATGGTCTGGGTGGGCTTCCTCACGACGGCCAAGGGCACGACAGGCTTCACGCCACCCAGTCCGAACAGCCGTGTCCACGTCCACGTCCTTCATAACAAAACCCGCAACGAAAGGAGAAAAATGATCCAGTGCCTCATCATCGTCTGCCACGCGAATGACCCCTTCAGGGAAAGAAGCTGTTCGATGACACACCAAGCCGTCCAGCTGTAGAGTCCCGTTGCGATGGAAAACCACCACCATGCCGCTTTCTGGCCGCTCAACAAGCATTTCTAGCGCCCGTTCGGTGTATCTGCGCTTGGGTTTCATGCCGTACATGCTGTGGCAGAATAGAATGACGTCGAACTTTTCGTTGCTATCACTCGTAGCGGTGCTGGTGCTTCCGTCTAGAACGAACGGGGCTCGGTGAATGTCAGGCGGGGTCTCCAGACATGGCAACGAGGACTCCATGTCCGAGGTCGAGGAAATCCATTCTTGCAACCTTGTAGCGAACAAGTTGTTTGGCTCGAATGCAGTGTATCTCTTGATCTTGCGCCTCACATCATCAGGTAGATACCCGAGTATGCTCTTCGGACCGGGTCCAATTTCCAGCACCGAAAGCTGGATAGGCGATTGGGAGAGGGGGGCTAGCAGCAGAGCCAGTTGGGGGATAATGAAGTCTTCGTAAATAGACCACCCCGAGCTCTGCACCAAGATGTCGAAGCCAGAGCTGTACTGCGCGTGGGACAGCGGCTGCGTAGTAGACAAGTCTATTGCCGCAGCTTTCTGTCTAAGAGCAGATTTCAAGGCGTCGAGAGTAGCCATGTCAGTTCACGATGAGTTTCCGTCTGCGTACTAGTAGAGACGGTGATGTACCATTGGCTGTGAAATGAGCAGAACTGAACCGCATGCTAACCGGTTGTGCCCGCTATTTAATTGCTTTCAGGCTGGGTGCTACAGAAAGCTCATCCATCGGAGATACCGGCCATAGTCTCTTGACCCGTCACTAGCCAGTCTACGCAGCCTATCCTCCAAATTATGGATCCTCTGTCGGCAAAGAATTCGTTGTTAGGTATTGTTGAGGCTTGGCGTCATGGTTGATCAATTACCATTGGATTAATGTGCATGGATCCACTGCTCGTGACCTGCAGGAGGCCATTGAAACCGCATTGTGTATCTTGATAATGTTGGTACGTAGCCATGCTGCCTATCTCAGGAAGTAAATCGCTTGTGAAACTATCCAATGAACTAGGGCCACGTAAGCCACGAGTTGTATCAAGATGTTGAGGGGTTTCCGTTGGTAATGAAGTGGTTGTGGACGGCCTCCTGCATAGCCTGTTATTCCATACAGACACCATGACCTGGCAATATGGTCAGACGGCCTTTTCAATGTCACCGAGCGAGATGGTGGGTGAGATACGACGCTAGGATGACAGGCAAATTACAATGCCAAAAGTGTCACATATCTATCATTAGATCATGTAGATGGGAACCAGCCCAACACATTCCTACAGGGGAGAACGACGAAGACTTCATCGTCAGATTAAGAAAAAGGCTGTGGATTCATAGGCAGGCCATCTAGGCCATGTATTGTTTGTGAAATATCACAGTAGAATAGACAACCAATCTATGGATAATTGTTCAATGTAAAAAGAGCCCTGAGGCTGAGTGCTCGCCTGCATTGTTGAGAAGCACATGTCTCAACTGGGGAAGATTTGCTCCCAATACTCAACATTTTGCATTTCAAAGCACTTAAAAAGCCAGAAATCCCGCAAATATGCAGTAGAGTATATATGCCTCATCATGCGGTGCTTCCTTTCGGGGCGTACAATGCATGCTCACCGACAGTTATTGGTGCCACGCCGGGCAATAGTTGGCCTCCCGCAGCAGGACAAAGCACTGCAGCACAACCTTTTAATTCGCGCTACACAACTGGCAAGGGTGCGATCAAAAGGGAAAAGATTACCGAAAAAGTACGATACTGGTGAGTCACAGTAGAATAAGATGCTATCATAGAGGGTGGAAATTACTAGAGATATTTGACAAAGATGATAAGGACATAACAGCGGAGCTAGATGGTTCGCAGAATCCTCAATACACCCATCAAGATACCACGGCGAAAAGGCAAATTACTCGATTGTTTCCGACTGCTCTGATGCGCACCCATCTTAGGACAGCACGGGTTTCATTATCGGCCTCTGCGACATAAATACAGCAGAGAAACCGGGGAGTGAACCTTGCGTTCCATCCGCCTTTTGGACATTGCGCCCGAACCATTCCAGGTGACTTGTACAACCAACTCGAGCCACCTCTCGTCTCACTTTTGGTTTGCTTTCTCTTTCTGTTTCCTTGCGTTGTGCATCCTCCTCGTTTGAAGTGACTTGGTGCTTTCTCTTCGGCCGCGCAAAATGCCCAAGTCCAAAAACGGCGTCAGTAAGAGGGCGTACGACAATACCAGCACCTCTTCCCCGACTGGCGATGATTCATCGTGGAAAAAGCGCAAGAGTTGCGCGAACTCTCTGGGCAAGGCAGCCGAAGATGTCAGCTACGAAACGCGCATCAAGAAGGCTGGGACACCTGGGAATGGCGTCATGACGAGGTCGCCTGGCCCGTTAATTGACGTTAATGGCATTGGTCGACCTGGTATGTTTCCGTTGTCTCTCTCGCACAGAAAACGCAGGTTTCTTGCAGATTTCTTACTAACACCCAACTCCCAGACGCCGAAACCAGAGACTGTCAAGAAGAGAATGAAGAACAGGATGACGAGCGCCTGGAAAAGATGCGAGGTGCTGTACGAACTCTGCTAGAGTGTATCGGTGAGGATGTCGATCGTGAGGGACTGTTGGACACACCTTCAAGATATGCCAAGGCGCTGCTGTCTCTGACCAAAGGCTACCAAGTCAATTTGGAGGACACAATCAACAACGCACTCTTCAACGAGGGCCACAATGAGATAGTTATTGTCAAAGATATTGACATTTGGAGTCTCTGCGAGCATCACCTTGTACCCTTTTCTGGAAAGGCAAGTCTTTCCTCTTCTTCACATGCCTAGTATGCACCAGATTTGGGGAATGCTGGCTAACTTTGTACTTCCAGATGCACATTGGATACATCCCACACAACACCGTCATCGGCCTCTCTAAACTCCCTCGCATCGCCGAGATGTTCTCCCGTCGCCTGCAAATTCAGGAGCGGCTCACCAAGGAGGTTGCCCGCACTGTTATGGATATACTGAAGCCTCAGGGCGTTTTTGTCGTCATGGAGGCCAGCCACTTGTGCATGGTCATTCGCGGCGTTCAAAAGACTAATGCGAAAACCATAACAAGTTGCGCGCTGGGATGCTTCGAGCGCGAGAGCACGATGCGAAATGAGTTTCTGAATCTTGTGGGTGCGAACCGATAGAAGGGAGACATGTTAGTGCACGCAATACAAGTATGACCTTGAGATTCTATTCGGCTATCTTGAGAAATTTCCACAATTCGTCACTGAGTAGGATGGACGGAAGGCAACAATCTTGTCGAATGAAGCAGGGGCAGGGATGTGACGAGCACAACACTAGGGAATGTTGACATTGCAATTTAAAACCGCACCACCGTGGGTCCTTGTAATGAAAGAAATCCAGATACAAGTCAGTGGGAGGGTGTCAATGCGAATGCGTCTCCACCGCACACCGACTTTAGTTCTGCTATTCCGCCTCACATAGCTAGCCCTTCAAGATCATCCTGGACGTGATACAGCACTCCAACCATGTGTAGAGCGCTCCAGGTAAAGTAAAGCTAGTTACCGATGCAAAAGAAATGACCTTTATGCTTGCGCCTCGCCATGATCACGGTGATGCGGGGAATTTCAACAATATCCCAGCAGATTTGCGACTTACATTAACTGGTGCGGCTCCGCATCAAGACATTCTGGCTATTGCTAAATGCTATTACAGACGGCTCAAGAGAATCTTCTGTCAAAAGCCATGGGTGATTGGCTCATTATAATTCTACATGTCTACGCTCTACGTGCACGGTGCTTAAAATGTTTCCTCCGGCGCTTTCGAGTTAATATTACTCCCAAGTGCTCATTTCATTGTCCTAATGCACTTTCCGCTCTAACATACCCAACGGTCTAGCCGTTCCGGTACCCAGCCGCTGGTGTGCTTCAATGAAGTCTTTCTTTGCCACATGGCGGGAGCATAGCCTTGGCCCATGACCAGCCCATCATCTAGTTTGCACAAGTCCTCAACAAATGTCCACTGCATACACTCGTCCCAGCCTTTGCAAGCGGCCTCGCACGCTTCGGCGGACTGCCAGGACTTCTTCCAGAGGTCCAAGTCGAAGTTACCACTAGGAGATGGCCCATCCTCCTTGAACGAGTTCATCTCATATTTGGCAGCTGTGTTGTCCCACCACTCAACAGGCTTCTGGATACTTGGAAGAACCATGCTATTGAAGAAGTCTCTGTGGAGAAGAGTCTCCTTAAGTTGAGATTAGTATATGTTGCCAGCAAGAGGGAAGTGTAACTCACATTCGAGTCCCAGTTCTTCTCAAATTCGTAGAATTGAGCAACATCTCGGTTATGGACCTTGTGCCATGACATCAAGGGCCGACACCAGTTGGACGTATCGAACCGGAAAGTCCAGTGATTGAGCGGGTTGAATCCCCAGGTAAACTTCTTGTCGCCACCATTCTCACCGAACTCAATGTCATATTGCTTCAAAACGTGAGCAAGAACTTGATCTCCACAGCAATGCGATACTGCATAGTCGTGGTATTCGTTGATGATGTTGGGATTGCGACCAAAAGATTTCTCCCATGCACCACGGGATAGAGCAAAGCCAGCGCCACCATGAGCAAAAACAGCATCCGATTTGGCAGCATAGCTACCCAGGTAATGAGGCTCACGCCAGTCGAAGGAAGAGAGGTGCTTCAAGACACTGGGCAGGAAGAGATAGGTGTCGTCCTCCATGTAAATATACCACTTTGCATCCGGCCAATTGAGACCTGCATGCTGGAAGATGGGCAAAAACTTATATTTGTCAAGAATCCAGCCGCCCGACGGGCCATCTTCGTCTCCCTCAACACCGGCGGCCTCAAAGTACTTGTTGTTCTCACGATATTTGGGTATCTGTCGATATGTCTCAAACTCCGGGGCAGATTTTGCCTCATCCGTCAAATTGGCGAGTACATCGATGATAGAAAAGCTCCCAAGAATGTCCGAGGAATCGGAGTAGATGACTGTGTTTTTCTGGGCAATTCTTTCGCTGGCTAGAGAAGTGGGAATATGGGAGAGCATGCGCTTCCACATGGTTGTGCTGCCCGTCTTGAGGATGAGGAGCACATCCTCAGTGCGAATCGCACCGCCACGGTCCGGCAGTGCCTCTGCTTGTTGTGTGGTTTCCGGGCTGTGAGATGGAGCGGTGTTGTTGGACTTGTGCCCTGTGAACTTGGCAAGCTGGGCCTTGGGGGTTTCCAAAGAAGGATTGATGAGTAGGAAGAACAATACAGCGCAGATAGTAGTGATGGCTATCGGAATGAACCGATTATTTTTGTATGTGACAAACATATTTCTTCATAGAGGGCTGACTTTCCGGAGCAGTCCAGTTCAATCAGGAAACAGGTTGGAATATGAAGACCCTGCATCCACAGCGATTAAGACGTGGCCAGTTCGAAGCATTGACCCCTAGTCGACGTAGTCTCATTCGAATTATAGTTTGAAGCGCCCCATCTCAGTGCTGAAAACGTATCGTAATTAGTTAATTATGGATCCATGGGCACAGGCCAAAGGAATGGATGATTCCTATCTAACCCTTACTCAATCAGGGGGCTGACGGGTGGATATAGTGGATATTCTTCTTCATGAAACTCAAAGAGCTCAGGGGTCGGATGGAATGCCAAGTAGAATGTTCAGTGAAACTTTGCGTGTGCCGTGACGTTATCTCCCTCCCTGGACCACCTTGCTGCCAAGGGTCCCGCCATCGTGATCAAACCACTTCGTCACACTTGGCGGATTTCTCAATCGGCTAGGGAAGAGGGAAGAGGAGTTTTGAATCCTTTCGGGGAATCCCGAGACCAGCCTTTTAACTTTCGTGAAAGTGGGTGGTTCCACATAATGTCATTGCATTGCAAGTCGTTGTACGACGTGCCTTGGCGGGTAAAATGCCGATCCAAAAATACGCTGGGCTAATGTAGCCGTGAGATCCCGAAACGGAAGAGTGGAGAGGAAATTCGTTACGTGGACGAAAAGGGGACCCAGAATATATCCCGAAGCCACCGACAGATCTGTGTAGTTCCGCTTCCCATTCCCTCATTTACAACTTGTTCTGAAGCCAACCGTTAGTTCTGTGCAACTTCTCTTCCCATCCATTCATTTACAACTTCTCTTAATCTATCCAACACTCCGCACAGTCTCTACCCTTTACCAGCACCAGGATGGGTGCATTGCTTTCACACAGAGTTGTCCCAACAGTTGTAACTGGGTGGGACGTATCTCTACTACGGAAAATATTCAACGTCATAGTCGGCCTCATTTCGGTACCGGCATTCTGGGTACTGACGATACGATGCGCGTGGCCGATTACGCTTGACATGATTGTTGTCATAGCCCTCACCGAGTTGAATCGCTTCTTCAACGAGGGCCGACGAATCACCTTTTGCGAACAAGGTCTATCGCCCAACAACGATGCGGAATCTAAAAATTTGGACTTGGAACTCGAGCCACCGAAGTCAAGGTTGGATTGTATGGCTGCTGTCGTTGGCTGGCGAGAGGATCCCGCACTCTTCACTCGAGCGCTACAGAGCTATAAATCCGCAATAGGTTGCGACTTCTTGTTGGTTGGCATAGATGGTGATGAAGCTGATGATCAGGATATGGTCGATGTTTTCAACTCGGTAAGTTGTTTCGTTCTTAGTTACTCTTGTTCCGATCGAATGAGACTCCGGGTCTAACCAAAAAATAGGTTTACCCTGCCAATTCAAAGGTTATACACATCGCCGAGCCTTTGGGCGAAATTGCCGAGCAAGTGGTGTTGCAAGAGATCTCGAAATGTCAACAAGCTGGCCGCGAAGTGAACAAAGAAAAATGCCACGAAATTGCCCTGCGCCATTGCATCGACCTAGCTGTGAAGGTTTTGGAGGAGGAAGACATCACCTTTTCGGGCAAACGTCAAATCAAGCAGCTGTGTCTTCGGCAAAAACATCTACATAAGAAGGGCATCATGTTCACCACCTTTATCTTTTCCATCGTCATCGCCGACATACTCGGAGTCGAGTTCCTGTGGTCGTCTGATTCCGACACTTTGGTCCTCCCACAATCGATCGAGCGGAGCGTCAACTGCGTTGCTGCTGATCCCAAGATCGGCGGCGCCAGCACCGGTCTCATCATTCATAACCAAGAGGAAACTGCCATAACCAGGCTCTCTTCGACTGTCTACTGGAGCGAACTATACCTGACAAGATCATCAACTGCCGTCACCGCGACTAGTGATTGCCAAAGCGGGCCCAGCACACTTTTCAGAGTATCGGCTTTGCCATGCATCCTTGTTCCGTGGTATGGGCAGTCAATCCTTGGGAAGAGAATGGTATGTGTACATTCAAGTGTTGTTGGGATCTACCAAACTAACCTGACCTACGTAGATCATCAACGAAGACCGCCATCTCACAACCAACCTTCTTGCTCGAGGGTGGGGAGTGGTTTTCAGCTCCGATGTCCTGACAGCTACAGATACGCCAACAACCTTAAGCAGATGGCTGAAGCAGCAAGTCCGCTGGGGCCGAGCAACTCACGTCGAAGCCATTTTCCACCCGCAGGTTTACGTCAAGCACAACCCTCTTCTCTTCTTCAGCATGGCGAAACGAGAAGTTTGGCCTCTCATCATTGCCACGGCCGTTGCCTGCTACATCTTTACAGACAAGCAAGTCATTCACTTCTCCTTCGGCGATATGGTTTTGCGTAACTTTGTTGGCGTGGGTTACAACATGCTGCGCAACCCTCAACGACTTTCTCTGGCATCATATTTCTGGGTTATTCCAGGAATGTTCTTCTATCACTTTCCCCTACCCGCAGTTCATTTCTGGAGCTTGGTTACACTGACTGCTGACGGCTGGGGCACGAGCATGCGTTCGAGCGGCGAGCGAGCACGAAGAGAGGGTGTCCGCCAAGCTTGGTGGGAGACTGGTTTCTTTACGGTATGGATGGCTCTCGCCGGGGCAGCGTTTTCAAAGTGGATTGCGATAAATTTGAGCATCCAGGAGGAGTATATGGTCATCGCAATGTGCTCCGGTGCATTATTGGCGTCCTTTACAACCTGGAAAGCGACAATCAGTGGGGCTTAATTACAACAGAAAGAGAAGCTGACGTCTCCCAGCGTCTTTGTTGCAGCTTAGGTGAGTTTCAATTATTAATTATTAATCTCTCTACTATTGAATTGGGGTTGGATTATTTTCAGGCCTAGCAACTCTCCGCTTTAATTACCCTTCCGCCTGAACCCGTCCTATATTGTAAGCCATATTGGACCCTGCATATGGAACACTTCCTTTCCCTTGCACGCACATTAGCTGATCTGGGGAACTGACTGACGAGTATTACCGGTAGTTGGTTATTCCGACTCGGGTATCCTTGTGCATTAATTTCGATAAAACAGCTAAAAAACTTAAATACCGGGCAATTTCACACTGGACCCACCGCAGTGGTTGTTAGCATGGGCCACGCATAATTGAAGTTTGAGATGCCTTTTACGACTGGGGCAGTGCTTGTAGGATTCTCTAATCCTTGACAGCTCATTACGAGAATGGTAAAGTCCCAAGGCTAGACACTTGCTGGTTCGAATTTGAGTTTCTTAGTATTGGGGTCGTGCTCATCGTGTCTCATGAGGTTCATGGGTTATTTCAGTCGTACGGTGGCTATTCCCTGACAATGGTGCTACGTATAATGAGAAGAAAGGATTTGGTTGGTGGGATAATAAGAAATTGTGTAACATACCACTTGTTCCAGAAGTACGTAGCTGAATCAATCTAGCACCAACTCAGCCAAGTCTGGAGCGCTACGATCGAGCTACTTTAGGGCGCGAGATCTTCAATTCTCTGCGCCCATGGCCTACCAGAATGAATGGCGCCCAAAGAAAGGATGAGAATAATCTGACTGCTCACCGCCACCTTCGTCTGTAATGACATCATGCAGACTGTTCAAGATCTTGTTCAAGTGGCAGGGGCTGACACGGGCTGGATCTAGCGCTATACATGCAGCTCTGTAGTCTCCCGGAACTGCCTTGGCGGTAGGGGTATCCGTGTGGCACAGTCTGATCTGCGCCCTTCGTAAACAGTCGCGAGAGAAGTCTCACTGGCCGAGGCTTGAGTACTCGTAGTAGTAGGAGCCACGACCTCAGTGAGCTCTTGGAAGAGGAACGACATGAGCATGGCCAATGCCTTGTCTGAGATCTCCCACAGGACACCAAGAAAGGCCCCTCGTCTAACGAGAGGACCGAGCGTGCAAAGCCCAGCATGTCGTTTCCCAAGGAGCCCTTGCCAACGCTGTTAACACGGGCCTGGAAGGCGACTAGCACGGCTTGGCTGCGCAGATATACCAGGTCCAGCATCCTCAGTAGCTCCCGCAGCTGGATACTGAACGCGCGGGCCGAAGCGCCGCTTTGTAAGCTACGAGTGCCAATAACGATGATGTCTGATGTCTCGTACCCCCGTCTAAACGTCTCGGGGCTGGCCTTGTGTGCCGCCCGGCAGCTGAGCCGAAACGCAATCTCGATGGCCGCGGCGCCCGATGTTGAGCGCGGAACGCGCGGGTTGTTTTTGACCAGGGTTTTGTAGACGACGGCCGCGCGTATCGCCGCGTGATCCTTTGTACTTTTGTTTGCCACTTATACCTAATGCCCGAAGACAGAGAGGCTCGGCACTGCGGACACGTCTTTCCGGAGGACAAGAGGCTGGCCGTTAAGGAGGAGTGCCGAGAAGGGAAATATGTTCAATGACTGCATGGGACGACGATCAAGTCCGACTTGTCGTCAATGAGCTGACGCGCCGGGCTAATGATTTCGTCCGACAGCTCTTCCCGCAGACCTTGGTACTCCGTCTTGGAAGGCAAATTGTAAATATCGACATTCTTGAAGAGCTTCAGGTATTGCAAGTCGGGCCGCTCCATCCGCTGGTCGGTGAAGTAGCTAGGCCGTCCTAGTTCGATTCCCTTGCGGCTTATACATAGCATCAAGACCCCATCTCACGAAGGATTCATATGTATGACGATAGAATCGTCGGTGATTGACTCGTACCAGCTTCTCGTATCGACAGCGAAATGTGGTCGGTGCAGTCAGGCGAAGATCATAGCTCGACTCGGCGACTCAATTCCTTCTCGCATGTCGCTGCGTAACTTGGCCAAATAGCCGGCGAGGCGCCGTCTCCATAGCCACCACCTACAACAGTGGTATTGCCAATCCGCATTCAAGCTTCTCCGTCCGTAGTCGATGCGACCAGTCAAGGAAGTCTTCAGACATGTCCTCTGGGGCCAACAGGTCGAGGAGTGCTCGAGCCCGGCCCTGTTCAAGGAACAACAGCAGTGCTTCATCTTCCCAGGTCGGGTCGTGGAAGGCCTAGTGTTCTGTCAGTCGGCCAAGCCCCTTGGTATCTTGGGACACAGGAAAGCGCAGCGATAATCTGGCCAGACCAACAGAGCTCTGCCGAGTGAATGATGTTCAGGAGCTCCGAGCGACCGACCACGTCTGTCAGCCGAGACCTGTTGGTCTCTACCATGTCAAGTGCTTTAATAAACCAGCTGAAAGAAGGCTCGAGGTGATCGCTATGCTCCTCAATGGCTGCGATGTAGACCGTGGTGATCCGGCTTGAGTCGCTCCTGTGAGTGTACAGCTTGTCCAGCAATTCTGAGTAGTGTTCCCTGATGTCACTCAGGACCTTCGCGCCCAGCTCCCAATCTTGGGCGATAAAGCGAAGCAACAGAGATATCTCGCCATACTGGCGGAGTAAGTTCTAGTTTGCGGCCTCGAGATTTAGCCTCCCGGCTACAATGGTCTTATGGAAGTTGTCGCAAGCCGTGGACATCCGGCCGCCATCGCTGAATCTCGTCATGCCTCCCCAGGTACTCCTGACCCTTCTGCCAGTCGTTGTACACAACAAGACTTTCTTCCGGTCGGCTACGGCCTTGTTAAACTCTTAGTGAATGTTTGGAATGTCAGCCATGGAGCTTCCGACGAACTGCTTGAGTAAACTAGCCATGCTCAGTGCCTTGTTTGACCCATCAGCTTCAGGCTGCGCTTCCGCAGATTCGACAATGTTGGCTCCGGTGGTGGCGCCAATCCGGCCATAGGATAGCTCCAGTGACGTTGGAATTGTTCAGGTTCGTTATATTATCTATCGTGCTGTTGAACAGGCCAGTAACCCATGGAGCCATCCTCTTCGGGTAGTAGTATGTGCCGTAGAGCTGCCCACCCATTGGCCGGGGGGTTATTAACGTAGATTGATGTAGCTGCGCTGTCGAACTAAATTATCCTGTTGGTTCTGACCACCTTTAGGGTACGGCGGTCCTCCACGCCCGGGATTGTCTGGATCAAGGGGTCGATCTGATTGTCGATGGCATCTACCAGTACTCTCTCCACAGCGTCAAGTTCATGACTCCGTGAGAATGGTGCAACTTGGCTAGCTGGATCGTGGGGTGGAGTTCGAGGATGCGCTCCACTGCTCCTCCCAACTCCCAGGAAGCGCAGATCGCTAAGCCGGGCGACACTCATGTTAGCGTTGTCCTTAGTCCATTTTCATATGTTTGCAGCGTCTAAAACAGTATCATATGCCTCTCATGCAGGATGCTGGAGCGTACTGGGAGAGCAAGAAGCAAGAATCTTTGGAATGATCGTATGGCAGACATAAGTCTCTGCATACCGCCACCCCCCTGGTACAGATTGAATATATAGTCGAGCTTAGACTCTGCTTACCTACACCAGATATTGATCTCCAGTAGAAATATACTTAAATTAAACCTAATTTATATAGTATTTAAATACTCTATTAATATAGATAATTTTTTTAAAAAAAAAGCAAAAAGCAGTTATCTTTTAAAATCAGTTAGCAGCTAGTTATTCTAACTAGATCTCTATTATTTATATATTTTAATATAGTTATTTACGCTCTTAAATATCCTTCTTGGATCTATCTGCCAAAAAGTATTACGTATTAAGCTATTGTAAGTGTTGGAATATCGCTTTGAGACCTAGGCGCTCGGGAGGTGGAAAATAAATGCTTGACTCAAAGAGAAGCTCGAATTTGTTTTTGTGTATGCTGGGTGATGTGGAAATGTATACGGTCTGAGTTTCGAAGAGCACTCCGCAAACGTGCTGATCAAGTCTCTTTCCAATATATCAAGTTCGCCTAAGCTCGACCAAGCGGCGGTCCTGTCTCTGATGAACTGTCGTCGCCGTTCAGAAGCTCCAGTCTCCGCATCGCTCACCCTGCGCCAGTCGCCGTGGGTGCCGTCGTAGAAGTTCGTAATGGAAAGCTCTCGATGGTGAACAACAAGGACTCGTATGTTTCACATCGCGAGATCAACCGTGCGTCTCCTGTCGATTGGACCATGAATAAACCAATTATGAAGCGGGTCTCAGATTATTCAGACTTCCCCTCGGCCGCGGTGATTATACCCTGAAGAAAAGGTAATTTAATGTACCCCTCCGTGGATAAGGTAGGGTCGAAGGTACCCATTCGCTCCTCGACATCTTGAACATCCAATTTATAATCGTCAAATAGAATTGAACCACCGAGGACGTTTGAGACCTCCTACGGACACCGAGAAAGATCCCCGTGCCTGACGAGAGGACCGAGTGTGCAAAGCGCAGCATGTCGGTTTCCAGGGCACGGCTTGGCTGCGCAGATATACCAGGTCCGGCACCCTCAGTGGCTCCGGCAGCTGGATATTGGACTCGCAGCCCGAAACGCCGCTTTGTAAGCTATGAGTGTGTCACATTATTAGGTATCGGGATATCGGATTTCTACTGTATTGAAGGTTTCTTCTTTCATCATAGGCGTCCATCACCACCGGCCTCGTCATCGGCCTCGTCACCGGTCTCGTCATAAGACCTAGCTTTTCCTTGATTTTTCCTATAGCTAGCTGAAGCCAAAGACTCCGGACCATCCGGAGCCTCTCGGCCGTCCGAGGTCATCCGAGGTCATCTTCATCTATAAGACTGACCTAGCAGACCTCAATTAGATAGAAAGAATAGCAAGAGCTTCTCACACACATGATCTTATCCATCTGCTAGATGCAACAGAGTGCCAATCACGACGATGTCTGACGTCTCGCACCCCTGTCTAAACGTCTAGGGGCTGACTTTGTGTGCCCTACGGCCGGCAGCCAAGCCGAAACGGCATAACCCATGCCACACTATTAGTAAAAGTCTGTCTGTCGGACCCCAAGTTGCTCCGCTTTCCCGATTTGCTGTCATAACAATCTGTGATAGCAGCTGTTGACTTACAAATTACATGCAAATCGGGCAGCGGGTTAACTAGAAGTCTGGCGGACAGATCCCCACCAATATGGGTTACGATAAGTAACACCGGAGCTTTTATGTAAAAATGTTTATGAATTATCAAGCTTTAAAATAATGTGTTTAGAGTGTTTTCATATATAGATAAGACTCGATTAAATTATTAGTCCGTTATATGTATTTATATAGTTCTGTGATATAAGATCTGTTGAACACAAAATTGCCTTGATACTTATAGCTATCTCCACAGCTACGCACTTTAACATTCTATCTACTACGGCATCATCGAGGCTATCACCCAGCATCTACTCCTCTTAACAAGAATAGCTCCATTCAAGAATATTCTCCTTATTGGCGTACGTCCTATCACTCCCTAAACTACTCCTATTTCGATGTGGGCTGGGCTCCGGCTCTATCCTTCGAATATTATACTTAGTAATATTTCCAGGCTGGCGGAACCCTAGGCATGCCTATCCTCCAAGCATTTCTAAACTCTTCGTCGTACAAAGTCAGCATCCTAGCCCGCAAAGAGTCTACTTCTATATTTCCAGAAGGCATACCGGTCTTCAAAGCAGACTATACCAACCAATCTGAGATCCAGCTTGCTATGGAGGGCCAGGATGTAGTGATCTGTACGATTGGGGCCAATGCAGCGGGCGACCAAAATATCTTTATTGACGCAGCTATAGCTGCTGGTGTCCAGAGGTTCTTCCCTAGCGAGTTTGGGCCATATCCACGGGATGCCAAGTTTGCTGCAATACTCTATGGCATTCTGCCCCATAAGGCGGCTACTGTTGACTACCTTTGAATAAAAGAGTCTTAGCTATCTTGAATAAGTGTTATTACTGGTATATTCTTTGACTGGACTTTAAAAATTAGATTTTTCGGCTTTAACTTTACTAATAAGACTGCAAGTCTTATTAATAACAGTACTGCAGTTATTACAGCCTGCACGCTATTATATATTACCAAAGCTGTAATTACAGCCCTCGACTATACTAAAGAAACAAAGAACCAATATATTTTTATTAGGGAATATTATATCAGTTAGAAAGATATTCTGGGAATACTTGAGGAAGTTCAAGGGCAGAAGTGGACCGTCAAGCATCTGAAATCTGAGTCAGTCATTACTAATAGTCAGAAGATGCTTGCAGAAGGTGACTTTAGAGGTGTTTTAGATTTGACTCGGGGTGGTATTTTTAGCAAACAGGAGCTAGGTGATAATAGGCGTTGGGGGCTTTGGGATGATAACTTAGAGTTGGAGAAGCAGGGTATCGAGCAGGCCGTGAGAGATATACTCTAGAAGGATCTACCTGAGCCATATCTATCTCGCTTATGCTGCCATTCATCGCCTTTAGCCCCAAGCACCTCACGTCTTCAGGAAACCTACACTCGTCAACGCCACATTCACCGTCGTCAGAAGCTAACAGGCGGGACATGATGAGACACCTTCCCGTGCGTGGCATATGTTCCAGCGTAACATGTTGTCCCATCAGGATATGGGATTTCAACCGCTATTGCGGGGATAAAGCTTTTCCTTCATCATTGGTGTCCATCGCCACCTGCCTTGGCAGCCTTGTCACCGGCCTCCCCGCCAGCCTAGCTTTTCCTTCAATCGGGTCAATAGTTAGATAAATCCAAAGACCCCGAGGCATCCGGAGCGTCTCGGCTGTCCGCGGCCATCTTGAGGTCATCGTCATTCTCTTCGTCTATAAGACTAACCCAAAAGACCTCATTAGACAGGAAGAATATCAAGATCGTCTCACACACATGATCAATTCCATCTGCTAGATGCAACACATGTCGGCAAGCAATTTTTGGAGCCAATCCAATGAGAAATGCCTGAATAAGTACGGGTCTTTGACGAAGAATCCCTTCCTTGCCCTGTTCGTTCCCAGCAATCACGACTGCAACAGCCCCAACCCTCCAAGCACAACAAAGACCGCTCCCCTTATCCCACCTTCGAGGCCCTTGGGCCGCAACCCCACGTATCTGTCACAAACAACAAAAGTTCACGCCGCCCAGCATAGGCCTAGGCATAAAATACAATACCCAAGCAAAGAAGTTGTACCGTGAGAGAACACAGGTGTAGCTTTTGTTTAGTTGTTGATCGAGGAGGTAAGGTGGTTCCGAACAGTGTTTCCATAATGCGGGTGCTTGCTGATAAGGTGCTGGATAGAGCAGCATCGTTCAGCCCTTCATGCTGTAGTGTTTCGATTACCTGAGCCAGCCCGACGAGGAGGTCGAACGGGATGGTGTTCATGCACACTGTTGAGATATTTTCGGATGGTGAGCTTTGTTCACCAGCTGTAAGCACTGTGAATCTATTGCCATGGGCTTGGTCGAACCCTTCGTTGAGACGGCTTTGTGCACTTGATACTCCAATGTGGAAATTCTCAAGCCGTTTGTCGAGCTGGATCTGCGCGGTTGCTGCTGTTTTCTGGACTTGCTAAATGTGCTGGTAAGGTGATTTTGTAAAGTTGTTACCCCTACTTCAGCTCGGTCAAGTCGACTATAAAGACTTTGTCGGCGATAGTTGATTGCTTGTGGTTTCATCTCCGGTTGTATATTTAATGGCAGTTGGGTTTGTTGGGTCAGCTAAGCCGACGAGGCTTCTTGTTACTGTAGAAGAAGGCATCGTTGCTCCTTGGTGGGAAAGGTAATATGTAAGAGAGGGAACGAGTCAGAGCTCGGCTTCTTGGGCCAACTACAACTTATATATTTATATAGGTTTAACCTTTTCAAGCTGAAAAGCTGTATATTTGCTTATTAAGGAAGTAGTGGGTAGAAAATGCTTGAATCATGGATAAAGCTGTATTTTTTGGATCTTGGGCCGGCAACTTGCCCACCGTAAGGGAGCAGACAGAAGTTAGATTAGATCGTATGGGCAGCACAAGTCTCTCCATACCACCACCCCCCTGGTACAGGTCGAATGCATAGTCTAGCTCAGACTCTGCTCATCCACGCCAGGTGTCAATCTCTGGGAGAGGTGTAATCAAATCGAGTCCAGGGAATACAGCATTCAGATACTCTGCTAATGCGACGCAGCCTCGACGAAGATGGACTACAGCCGTGCCACGGATTGAACCGGCCGCGCCAAAGAGCTTAAAAGCTTGTTGATAGAACTGATCTGCCTCAGAATCGGACATTAATAGATATCCAGTCTCAAGGCTGCCATGCCAATCCGTCAGCCCGCTCGATATGCCATTCATTCGAGCCATATTTAGCACGACGGGGCTGGTGAACAGGAGCAACAGGCGGTTATCTCCCCGAATCAGTTGGCAGCTGGCTGCCCTAACCAAGTCTCTGTCATTCAAGCATTCTTGATACAGTCGTTCAAGCCCTTGGATGCCTTCCTCGGATCCGCCTGCCAAAACCTATTGCCCATTGAGCCGTGGCAAGTGTCAGGATGTCGCTTTGAGACCTCGGCGCTCTTGGACATGGGAGGTGGGAAAGGATTGGTAAAAGACATGGCTTGGAACGCAGATAAAATTCACTTTTGTTTGATTGTATGTTTATAATATAAATTATTGATAGTAGTAAATTAAACTTGTGCTTAATCAAGCAAGTTGGACTAGTAGCTTCCGTGTTTTTCGCCTTCTGATGGGGCGAATAGAAGAACCTATGTACAGTATATTGTCCAAGTCGTACTCTAAATGTAAATATAGCACAGCGGGCTATCCCCCAAAGTATTGAAGAGGTCGCTGATGGGACGATCCATGGCTAGAACACCGCCCATGTTGAGGATGTCCGACTTGAGGGCATCACGGCTTGCAGGCGAGTTGTTAATGGTGATGGTCCCCGCAATGGTGTTGGCCTTGCTGAGGTGAAGAGCCTGCCAGATCCAGTACACGCGGTCTACCATGGCGTGATGAAGGAAGAAGGTGGGCTCATTGGGTGAAGAGAAGACGTCACTGGCCTCGCCACCAATACCAGTGTGACCCGAAGTATGGAGACCGAGGAAAGCATCACCAAAGCGGCCCTGAAACTCCGTCTGGAATGAGCCAATACTGTTACTCGCCTGGCCAATGGTGATGTTGACGAGGTTCTGCAGCGTAAAGAATTTGGTGAAGACGATGGGAGAGAGGTCGCGACTCAAACAGCGCGGGTTGTATCCCAGCCTGCCATCGGGGCTGGGGTTAGCAGCCAACCCACGCATAGCAGGGCTCACAGGACCGATGTGCAGTTCCATGCTTTGAAGGCGTCAGTATGAATGTACTTGTGTATGAACTTTGGAAGTGACAACGTACTCCTTAAAAGGCCCAGACTTTACACAACCTCCACCCTTGCCTGACGGGACAAAGAGATTGCCCTGAGAGGCAAGGGTACCGTTGTGCTCCATGTACGCTCCGTCACTGCCCATGCTCGTGTCGCTACCATCGAACAGCGGGTTATTGTATGGGTCATCGGGCTTGTAGAACCAGTTCCAGTACTGGAGGCGAGGGTCAGCCTCAATGAAGGGGGAATAGGGCATGTCAGAAAGGCTCTGCACTTACCGGTTGGTACCCAGTGTAACCACATTCATCTCGAAGAGCAGTCTCATAAGCCCACGTGAAGTATCGGTGCCACGTCAGAAAATTGCCCTTGGGGAGAATGTTAGGCCACTCTTCTCGATATTGACCCCCCGAAAGGACTGCTTACCGTGCCATGGATAGTCAACGTCTGGTTAATGTGAACGGCTACAAAATCGTCGTATCGGTTACGAGCACCGGGAGCAAAGGCCGGGTCAATCTTGGAGGGCTTTGCGAGGAGGCATTGAACAGCGCTGATGTACGCCTTGCGCTCCTTTGCGCTGAGATAGGTCCTGCAAGGGGAGGGTATAAGCTAAGGATCTGGCCATGCGGCCGTGTGGTTTTCAACATACCAGTCCTTTCGGACGCCGGCCGTAAACAGATTACAACTGCGCTTGGCCGTCTCAGTTGTGTTGAGGTTCTGAATAGCCTGCTCGTTAAGCTGGTTGATGAAGTCATCAGAGGCTTCCGCATCTGTACTGGCCGACACAGTGTTGGCCAAGAGGCCAATGGCGGCGGTGACAACAGTTCCGAAACGCATGGTGTGTGATGGTGTACTAGGCTGCAGGAATGCCACGTGGAAGGACTTAGCGATGGATGGTAAGAAGGGAAATAGAAGGAGCAAAGTCCTGTTGATATAAAGAACTAGACCACGAGCACCCTGGGCAGTTCGCATGGGGGCCTGCACTGAATAATTACAGCACGTGGCGAAGCCTGAAGGAGAGCAAGGCTATCGGTTCATGCGTCAAAGACTATTGAAGCGCAGAGACCACCTACAAGGTGAGAGACCCAACAGACCGTTCTGTCATTTTCCAGGGGAAATCCTACGTAGAACGAGCAGGGTCCGAGACTTGAGCGAGACAGACGATTTGCCGTATAGGCAGCATCCCTGCTAACGGCCAAGAAGCCGGCTGCAATTGACAAGGCTGTCAACATTTAACGCCCTAAGCTGATTCTTGGCGAAGAGTCCTTCCTTGTCTTTCTCCGGGTCGTCGGTAATTTGACTGCTCCGCTTGTCGCGGAACGGATGTCGGCGATCGTTGGTTGCGGCAATTACGGGGAATGAATGCACAGATGACGGTCAGTCTAACCACGAGAAGCCTCTCTGATCAAGGAGTCTCAGAAATGCGACCTCAGCCCAGAATGGGAATCATCCGCCCTCAATTTCGCACGAGTTAACAAAAGAGTAGAGGTCAGGCGGTGGCGGTTGGCTGGACCTTGCTTAGTTCGAGCCTATGTGCTTCAGCCACTCTGTCTTTCAATGGAACCGTGTAATTTACTTTGACGTACCGACAAGACCAACTGGATCAAAGGATTATTATTCAAGCTGTCTCCGAACCAATCCAATTGGCCCCCTGGGGCAGAATCTTTCTTGTTGGGACTGACCGTACTCAATCCTGGGCCTAAAAGTGCAGCTCGAGCGCTTTGGGACTTCACTGCTGCTTTCGACATCATGTTCCTGCCGAGTCATCCAACCTCCGGTTTTCTTTGGTGGGCGCATGGTCTGTCTTGATTAATTCCTACTCCGTACACCTGCAGGAACCCATCTGCCATGCACACTACTAACCGAGGCAAGGGAGAATCCTTGACGGCATGCATTGTGTTGGTCGCGATGACCAGGGTTGAGATCCTCCTGTCTGCTGTCCAATCCCTGATAGGTTATTTTGCGAGCTGATCTGATATTTCCGCGATTTCCCTGTATGTGCGTGGAGTAACTGGACCTAGATCAACAATCAGCGGGGCCGAGATGAGTTCCTAGTGCTAATTCCAACCACTCGGGACCAGGAATTGACAAGGCTGCGACAAGGCCTGGTATCCTGTTTCTGGTGGTGGAACCCGTGAATTTATGACGGCACAACAGTTTCAGCCGGATAGAAGGACAGTTTTACACCAACTCTATCAATTGCATATAACCATTGTACTGAATGGGACTGTATATCCGTAAATTTGAATGGGTCAGAAAAGATCTTCTTCAGGAAACTCCCATTGCTTTCCATGTGATGAACCCAGGACCCATGACCCCCTTAGATATTCTCCACCAACATCTGCCTAAGAAGGTAACATTAACGACGAACTCGACCCCTCTTTGCTGCATGTCTGCAACAAGGGGCTCCAAGGGGCGGAAAGGAACAAGGTTGACCAACACACCGATTGCTGCAAGGGTTTATTTAATTCCTTCCCACATCAGCGGTAGTGACCGTAAAGTAATACATTGTAGACGACGGAGAACATGGGCCGAATCTGACGAGAGAGACGACGGCCAACATGACTAAAGTAGGCTAGACGTCCCACTCCAATGCCCGGCATTTTCTTCCTAGACCTTACAGGGCTCGGAGTCGGGCTTTGTTCCCCGGGTTTTAGCTACTCAACGATGATATTTTGTCGCGAGCATCGGCCTAGGAATACTTGAGAATTATTCAAATGTGCATTACAGCAACTTTCAATTGTCGGTTAATAGTCAAAGTCCTTGATCTAGTCTAGTTGCCCATCTGGATCGGCAGAATTATCATACGATCGCTGGGCAGTGCGCCAAGACGGCCGGCACCCAAACTGAACTAAGCCAATTTGTGATGGGATGGATGCGACATGCGCCCAGGATGTTTGACGAGCGAAGGCGAAGAATTTTGTTAGTATGTTGGTCGACTGGCATTTCCCTGGGCGATTTCTGCAGCTAGAGAAGCTCGCGTCGCAGCCCATCCCTGCTCATACGTTCAATCTTCCCTCCTTGGTTGCTTCGTCCATTGTGTCTGTTGGATTAAAAAGCAGAACGTCATTCTATTGCCAGCAGCTCAGCCTACTTTGCTTTCTTGGTCCTTTTCTCTCTTGAAATGCTTCTTGCTTTATTTTTTGTTTAATAATTTCCCTCCTTTTCGTCCCGCCTTCACAATGGGACTCGGTGGGCGGCCGTTGCCACCACCGCCTCCGAACGCGGCCGAACGGGCCCACGAGAGCAACACGGAGTGGATCTTGGGTGTCACCGGCCTCTTCTGCAGTCTCGGACTTCTGGCAATTGGCTTGCGAGTCTATGTGCGGGCCTCGATATCTAAGATGGTGGGATGGGACGATTACACAATGATGTTCGCTGGGGTATGGCGCTCCCCATCGGTGATCAGCATGTCCCTCGTTCTAGGGGTGAAACAGTAAAGCAGATGACTGACTTTGACATACGGGAGCTACAGATAACCAGCTTGGCCACCATGATATGCTTCGGCGTACAAGCTAACTACGGCATGGGCAAGCACTACGAAGCGAGAACTCAGGCCGACGATACGAATCTCCAATTCGTCAGCTTCCTCCAGGCGAACATCGGCCTCATTCCCGGCCTTGCCATTCTGAAAGTCTCCATTGGACTGTCCCTCTTGAGGCTGAGCCGCACGCGTTGGTACAATTATGCGCTGTACGGCCTTCTCGGTAACCTCCAACCCGATCTGGTACACCTTCACATGACGCTGACCTAGCTGGATGCATGAAGCATTCGTCGTGTTTTCGGAAATTTTTGGATCCTGTACCATCATCTTCTTCTGCAGTCCTGTTCGACAGTACTGGGATGGCTCAGCTAATGGGAAATGCTATCCTATTACCCTCTTTGTCAAATTTGGTGTCATTCATACTGGTGAGTATTGATATCTCACTCTCCTCCATATGCCTTGGCCCCCAACTAACCATTTTTGTGTTCAGGTTTCAACATTGCCTCCGACGTCGCTTTCGCTACCTTGCCTATCCCGATCATCTGGAACCTTCAGATGAAAAAGTTGACACGCATATACTTGGTCGGTGTCTTTAGCTTGGGTTATGTGTATGGACCACGAATGCTTCCCCAATGTTTCAAAGCTAAGTTTCGATTCAAGGGCCGTCGTTATGGGCATTATACGAGCTGTTTACCAGATCGGTTTCGGCGCAAGCCCAGACTCCGCGTTGTAAGTCAACAATAACACACCCTCAAGTAATCTATTCTGACAGGTGTGTTCTCCAGCTATCAAAGGGTTCAGTTCTGGGGATAGTAAGTCTCTCCTACGTGAAACCACTTGGACATTTGACTCTAATATCATGTGCAGTCTTCAGCTCAAAACTGGGATTATCGCGGCTTGCGCACCGACTCTGAAACCTCTCGTGGGCCGTTGGCTCAATATTGCGAGCAGCAAAGGATACAGCTCCAACTTCTACGGCAACGCAAGCGGCGGCCAATCGAGGCGACGAACTGGATATATCGTACAGACGACACCGGTGGGACCTGGCTACGAGCTCAACGAAAGAAAGGAATCCTCGGCGCAAGAGACAAGCAACTTCCATGCGAGCGTCAAGGGCGGTCCTCTTGCATCGGGTACTTACGGTAAACCAGACAGCTTGGGGGACCGATCCGGAAGCGAGGAAATGATCCTGCCCATCCCAGACGACGGCAAGGGCATTGTCATGAAGACAGAGGTTACCGTCCAAAGAACGTAGCGTGTTTAAATGGGGTTCGCAAAAGCAAGAAACACTCTTTATCGAGTGTATGAGACACGCTGAGAGGAAACAGTTGATCAAGCCTATGATGGTTATATACTCCCTCAGCTTCGATGTGCGATGTCAAAGATCCTTGATGCTCCTGGGTCCCGGATGCCCATTCTCCGTGGGTGGTTCCCCGGGAAGGATGGCGACTAACCCTGATCATCCATGACCTTTGTCAGAGTAAACATTTGGTATAGAGTCATATTAAGGTACTGTTCGATTTGATCCCGATGTTGTTGCGTCGCGATAGGTGCTTTTCAATGATTATGTTGTAGTTGGGAATCCATCAATGCAGTCTCGTGCGGTATGGGGCTGTTTACAGGTGTGTCACGGCGGAGTTTACTCGGCGTCCTGATTCACACTTGATTCAGAGGGCGATTTCCAACACCAGTGGTTCACACAAAAACACGAGTTTCGCGTCCCTTAGTTAGCTACTCCGTACGGAGTGCGCATCTACATTTCAGGGGGCGAAATGTCCAGCGTCAATGACCGTACAGGGTTGGCACAGACCTGCGTGTCAGAAGCGCGCTGCATTCCGCGTTCTTATCAAACAGACCGATACTGTGAGTGCAGCGCGTTTCTAGAAGAAATGTAGGGTAGAGATCTAAGGGTACGTTCGCTTGTATGCCATGACAGTGACCGTGAGTTTTTTTTGCTTGGTCATGGCACTTTTATCCTCAGTCTCACTGATTCTAGTTCTACCCATCAAGACTCTATGGTTACTAGCTTTGATATGGACTTTTCAAGGCTGGAAATGCTCCTATGTGGTGTGACCTATTGAGAAATAGGGTAAGCAGATGTTCAAGCCACATTGTAGATGCGTTCGACAATTTGGTAGATAAAACCACAACTGCCCAATTGCCAACCGCCCTTAGTCCTCAGCTTCTAGCTTCTCGTGTCAATACGACCTTTTTTACCCTCGCACGAAATAGTGATATTTAGGACATCGCCAAGTCGACCCCTTTATATAAAGCTAGACATGAATCTACTCTGCTACTTGTTCGCAACGAATTTGCTGTGTTATGGCTGCTATCCCTCTCCAGGCAACCAAAGCCCTGATAATCTCGTAGGCCTTCCGTCATCAGTTTCTCGTTAGTTGTAACAGAGGTCTTGAGTTAAACTATGCATATAATTAATTTGTTACGTAATCACAAAAGTTATTCACTCAGCTATATGGGGAAAAGATTTGCGATATAGAAGACGTATGTTTGCTGTAATTTACTATGAAGGGTACTAATCTAGCGTCGATCCATCCAGATTAATAACTTGGCTTAGAAATCACTTTTGGGACAGCCCTCTGTATATCTAGTGGGCAATCCCAGGCAGTTTAGATGAAGTTGCCGCCACCCTCGCAACGGGACAAAGGTGGGTTTGCCTGCCTCTTCTCACAGTACGAGACAGCACCCTCAACCCAGCTGAGACCGTTGTAGCTTGCAGACTTGTGGCTGTCCGCATACCAGGTTCCGACTTGCTTGATGTTGCCGACACATCCGACGAACTGGCGGCCATACCGGCGCGTAGTAATAGGCTTGTAGATCATCACACCACAGAACCCGTCGTGGACCACATGGGCGTCCGACGTCGACTGTGTGGTTGTCCATGTCCTGCTGTAGTTGATCCCGAGTGAACCGGTCAGGCGATCCTTGACGAACCCCAAGTCAACGCCCGCGCTACCACCAATAGTATTGGCGATAGAATGGCCCGAAGTGACAGTGACGGTCAAATCACCGAAGTGAGCGCAGGCGACTGTCGACATCTGCAGGTCCCAGTCCACGAATGTGATCGTGTTGTCGGTGGTAATGGAGTAGGTTTGAGAGCAAGGGGCCCGAGCCTCAAGGTCACGCTCAGTGACGACCTCCCTGGTCTCGACGGCGGGAATGTCGGAAGCATTGTAGGTGACCCAAGATGGGTCCAGCTCAGGAGCCTTGAGGAGCACACCCTTCGACTTGAGCCAGTTCAAGTAGTCGGACTCCTTCACGGCATGTTCTACTCCAGTAAGTAAATGTTACAATGGGGGAAAGAAAGTCGCTTACCGACGCCATCAAGAGGAACAATCAGGTGACCGGGCTCAAGAGTCGAGCCAGGAACCCACTTCGACGCGTTGGGGATCCCGCCACTGTTGACAACGGCTGCACTGACGGCAGTGATCAGGAAGAGGCCGGCGAACTTGAGAGTAGAAGCCATGTTGGAAAGAGTTGAATTTCTGAGAAAGAAGGACTGTGAGCTTGAAGATGTAGCTTAGAGTGATGTTCTACAACAAAATTTGAAACCAGAGGGCGCGACTTGTGATGGTTTATATATTTCAGATAGAGGTTGGGACTCCAACTTTCTGGTCCGCCCGTCTTCTTTGATCTTAGCGGACACTACGGTCCCCAAAGGATGAGCGATATTCCGAAATGAACATCGACATGGTATCTATTCACACAAAGCTAAGATAAGGCACAACTGTTGCTGATCGTCAGGTTCGCGGCTCGGGACCAGGGACATGAAGGTGTCCTGGATGGCAGGGTTATCGGGTAACGGCAAAGGTCGAGGCCTTGGCCGTAGCACATGGGCAATTAAGCGCGTTGAACTGTGGGGAGTCATACGGCAGATGTGGATCTCTATAACCTACCCATGGGAGTGTTAGTGGGAAAGTCTATTCTGCCAATCAAGAGGTTTACTCTATAGTAAAGTGCCCTTTATCTTGCTTCCCGGGAATGGGTTCCAGCGAGGCAAACTCCAGGCCGGATTAATAACAGTGTGTCTGATGAAAAAAGAGCCGATAACTACAACTGCATTATCCCCTATTACCTCTGATGCCTTTTAGATGTAGTTTCACCGCTTCAGCATTTTGCGAACGTTGTGTAACTCTCTTCCATTCCCAAATTCCAAATTGGCAATCAACCCTTGCAAGTCTTACCCTACGAATCGTGCGACAAGTGGAGACATAGAAAGAATGTCACAGCGCTTTACTCCTACCCCACGGTCTTTGCAGTGGCTGGCCAATGATATTGTTTATCTTTTTAAGGATAATCTTAGACCTTCCTCTTACTCTACTAGAACGTCTGCGTCCGAGCGTAAACCGGCTATCACGGCTACTGTTTCAGGGGTATATCTACAGATTAGGCAAGCTTCTAGAACGTTTCTAGCTAGCGTACCAGGTTCAAAACCGAAAGCGACTAACGCCTGCCAAGGCCACCATGTCTGGTGGGCACACTACCAACGATACGAAGAGCCAACACGTCAAGATTGAATCGACGCTATTTTGGACTAGAATCATAGATACGGGATACGAGCGAGTATGGGTACACTACGAGTATAAGTCTAAGTTTCGCTAGTATACCTGCTTCGGGGTCTCCGTGTAGTTGGCCCCGCGCCTATCAACCCGCTTTGGGGGCTTTTACTCTTCGACCGGGCGAAAAGATGTCATATGATCAACCTCGAATGAGGGGCGGAGGGAGGAGGGGCATAGGGCGGTATGACAGGCGATAAATCCCTGGACAAGCGTGATGTTTAGCGTAGGAACAAAGCTTATTCCTCCCGCGTTCTCATGACTGTGACATCTTAAGGTGCCGCATATAGGTCTTCGGTGCGTCGCTTAGAGAGTGTAGAGAGCCTCATGGTCTTGATGTGAAAGGAACACTACTCCAGGTTGTAGAGTGGTGGGTCCCTGTGCACGCAGGCGATGAGTTCTCGGCCGGTCGGGCCCCATCCTCGCCCGTGTTGTGTGAAGCGGTCTGAGCATAAGGCGATGTGTCATCCACTTTGAGGATCGTCTCCGAGCCACGCTTCGGTGAGGTCTCCGAACCATACTTCGGAGGAGGCGCCGCTGTGTATTACTATGGATGCTCCTTCTTGGGGTCTGACCAGAATCATTTGATGCCCCCAAAGTCTTTGTTTAATTTCCAGAGCCAGTTAAGTGAACGTAGTAGGAGTGCTATCGATGGTGCAGTCGTTAGGTTATTCCGTCAGATAAGCGGGATAACATGATTCTCCAGAGCCTTGTTAGGCTGAGCTGTTAGGCTGAGCTCCCCTCGTACGTCGGTCTCGGTCCTGCACCCGGGCCAATCAGTGATTGTTTTGGTTCTGTCCAGGTAAGGTTTGGCGTTTAATGGTAGTTCGTCGTTAGTGGATTTGATGCGAAATTGGGACCCATGTTGTTGGGTTGGTGAATTGCGGGCGTACGGATAGTTGGTGCCGAATTCCTATATCAGAGTAGTCTTGGAATTCGTCTGGAATTTGAGTTTCAACCCCCCCACCCGCCACTCCGCCAATTTCAACGTTGGCCGTGAGGTTGGGAATTACGATCAGTTGTTCATAGCTTTCTTCCATAATGGGAAGGTGCTATGTATTTTCTATACGAGAGCTATTCTTACGGTTAGCACTGGAATATTATACTTTCGCAGGGGGGTTATCCTAAGCGCGGTTCTGTTTAGGGACAAGTTCTCTATCGGGTTGAGTCTCTTCAGACTGATAGATGCTCAACAGCCTCGCCTTGCTCCAAGTATTTAATATCAACTATTCTGCCCAGCATTTCATCCAACATCCAACACCATCCAACTCCTACATTCTTCATCCATCCTTCTAGGTTGAACAGCTCGCCTCGTTCATCCACAATGCACGTCGCTCATCTCGCTTTCTTTTTGGCGGCTGCCGGCTCGTAAGTTGTCTATCTTCTCCTCACTCATCCTCACTCCCCCAAGAAACTCAAGGGGATGAAGCTAACACACCTCACCTGCTGTAGAGCATTCGGCCACCTCCATCATGCCGCTTCTTGCCGAGGAGACCGAATTGATTCTCCTATCGGAGGTACCGCATGGAGCGTGAGCTACAACTGGCAGACGACTTATGAGATTATGGTCGATGCCACGAAGTGCGCCTGCCGCTATTACCACGCACGCACTGCGGGTCACAATTGCCCGGATTGCACCTACGTGAGCTCCCTATCATCTTGAACTCTCATTTCGGCTTACTAACTAGAATAAAGAACGACAGCCAGTTGGCTTGCACCTCTGCTGGTGGACTCATTGGCGGTGATGAGGTAAGATAGCCGTTTAAAATGGCCTTTGATAGCAGGATATTTGCTAACGTCTTTTCTTTTTCAGATGAACTACTACTGCGAGAAGAAGTGCGGCGCTAAGGGCTCTGTGGCTGATTAAGATACCCTACGGTTGTGTTCTTATGGGAGGAAAGTAGTGTGATGGTGCTTGTTGACGGGTTGGAGTTTTTGAATAGCAGGGCTAGCCTGACAAGCTAGATACTACTAAAAGTACTGCTCCTTCCTTAGTTGGAAGGGCATACTTTTCTCTTCAATTTGAACTATGAGACGGGCTGTATCTTATTTGTGCCGTTTGACTAGCTGTTACGGCAGCTCTCATCTCCTACTAACAAAGTAGCTATCAAGACTGACAGTATGTGACTTTAACTTTAACTAATTGTTAGATTATATTCATAGCTAAGGAGCTTGGGTTATTTTACTGATCCTGAAAATATCAATTATAATAGCTACTATAGTAGAATACTCAATTCGTCTCAGGCTTTCAAGACGGTAGGAAACGCTGGGCTCTTCACATTGACTCCCTCGTCGGACCCTTCCAGCGGCAGCCAGAGTGCCAAGTATGGGCTCGTACGGTCGAGCACTATTTCAGCTTTCAAAACATCAGGGAAAACATCGCCAATGGAACTTTGTTCGGCCACCGACAATACGCCCTGTTGAATGGAGTCAAAGTCATCCCCTTGCGGCTTAGGGAAAGACAGCTGAACGGCGAACATTTTGGATTCCGGGCAATGTAGAAGCCAGAACGACTCTGCCCCCCTGCTCTCGGCGGCATCCTTCAGAACGGGGTAATGTTGCTGCAAAATCGACTCTGCGTCTTTGATGTCGTATGTCCAGCGCTGGAAGCGACCAATGGCGTGTCCGTCGACGGGAGTAAAGTTGTGAGCCCCAATAACCCTCCACACCCAAAGATTGACGGACTTGAACAGCGGTTGATTCCAGAACGTGGTCTTCGGCTCACCGACCTCGAAATCGTTGGTGGTCCAGTTCTCATAGTCCTTTGCCTCCTCGAACGTGCGGAACAGGTATGCACCGCCTGTGAGCAAGTCTCCGCTGACTTCATGGAATCGAGCGGGAAGATATTTCAGATACATCCCCGGCCGTTTACCCATTACTTGGCTGCCATGGTACTGATCGTTCCATACGTCTTGGATGGAAACTCGCGCCTCGATGTGGATTTCCGTCGTGCACGCACCAGCAGCATGGATTACTCCAGCCTTGTAGCTGAGGACCGGCTTGTCTGCGCTCTGAGATTCTGCTATTGCCTTGGTGTAAATAATAACGCCACCAGGTGTGGAGTGCACAAGTAAACTCTATTGACTTACCCATCTTGGATACAGGGCGACAGTCTTGAATCAGTAGCTTTATGGTGGTGACAATGGAGTAGGAAATGGAAAGACTGCACAGGGGTTTTCAGCGTTTGGCTGAGCTTTGTACGAATCTCGCCTGTGCAACATTCCTGTCCCATTAGTATCCGTGGCGTCAAAGGGCTGAATGCGGGGATGAGCATGACATCACGGTGACGTCTTGGGCTGTATTCAGAGTCAACTTGCCCAATTAAGTTCTGCCATGGCATGTCTCACATCAGCCCATCAGCACAGCCTCAAAATAGGCTGCCACATTGAGAGGTTATCGTAAGGGACTTTGGGGATCTCGTGCCATACTTCTGACTTTGCAGCTAATCAGACCTCCCTCTATTTCCCGATTATATCCCTCAAGATAACCCAACCCTGTGATTATGGTCCCAGCTCTGTCAGGCAGCGAGCGACGAATGCTAATCGCCACTGTCTTTCTATGTATCAAAGATGGGCTATTGACCCATCCCTTTAGTAGAAGTCAGAATTCCATGGCTTCTTTTCTCAGATTGAAATTGAGTCTGTCCCAGCTAATCTAAGTCACAGGGATTAATTTTACGCCACATGGAACAGATGTTTAGGAGATTTTTGCAAGTGAGAGATGGCGCAGTTAAGCAGAATTATCCAAGGCGTAGAATGTCAAGCTACACACTAATCATAGAGGATTACGATAACACCATGGAGGGCTTGGATGCATGGATACCTGATTATAGTGCTCGTGGCTTTATGATTTCTAGCAACGGGCGCACTTCACTGCTTCAGCCTACCCTGTACCAAGACGCGATTGTGACACGTCGCGATGACGGGAGCACTAGTACGCGCTTCAAAGGGAACGGGAGAACATTGTTGCGGATAAGTTTGATTTGTCAGCCTGAGTCCAACGCTGCTATTTTGGCTGCGCTCTGTGTCCAATCAGATTAAAGACTAAGAATAAGACTCACGGAGTAGAAATCAGCGTGAGAAAGGCTGGTTCTACTCTATTACATGCCTCTAGCTACGCATTTAGGAAACAAATACCCTTATTATCGTTACCGAGGCACCTTCATTTTATACCATGGTATCGATAAGTCATCCCTCCACAGACGTCGACGATGACATCATTACAAGTAGGTCAAAACATCGAGAGACAATCTCGCGTTGCCCAGCTGTTGACTCTACTCAGATGAAAGGTTTCACTTCATCTCCATCACTAATCCAGACGACGCGAAAGACCGGAAAATGAGACGAGATGCCCGATCTCATGCAGTGAAGCAAGCGCTCAAGAACAAACGAATGCTTCAGCAAGAGTCAAGGGACAATTTCCGTATAGTGTCATCGAACGATTACGCGAAAAGATTAGCAAGCAAAAGAAGAAGACGTCCTAAAAGCCTTGTTATGTCGCCCTACTCCCTATCTGCAGGCGCGCTTGATCCGTTCCAGACGCTTGCTGTGGATTCCTCGAGATTGCAGGTATTTCTTGGTGACTGTAAGCTTGCCCTAACTGCTCAAAGATGCCTAGAACAGACTTACATTCAATATTTAGACAAAGCGAGGCAAGCCGCTGAGCCAGTATTTAGCGTCGCGGACGAACTTGCATTCCATAGCTTTCGCGAAGTTTTCCAAACTGGGCTTGATGATCCTGCTCTTCTGAATGCCGTCATGCTCACATTTGCATTTGCGGCGACAGAGGGAACCATTGATCGAGAGTGCCTTGGGTACCAGAGTGAGGCCATGGGGTATATACGTGAAAGGATGAGTTCTCTAGACAGGGCTACTTCGGCATCAACCATTGGCGCCATTTTGCTGCTAGCTGGTGTGGAGGTTAGCATCTTTTCCTTTTGCACTTCAAAATGTCGACAGTATAGAACTACGAAAGACTGATATTTCAACGATATAGGCTCAGCGTGGGATGCAATTCCAAGTCCAACTTCACATGACCGCAATACAACAACTGCTTGATATCTGTCGAAGAGAGCGAATAAATCTCGCTGGCGGCATTAAGCGTGCCATATTTTGGTAAGCTACAAGGCGGTTAATTTAAGGAATCACTCTTACGTTGACCAATAGGCAAGACTTGAATTCCTCAGTTATGACAGGATCTAGTCGCATTGTTGATCACACCACTTTCGCAGAGCTTCAATGGAGAAGAGATCCATTCTCTCCGAGCTATTTTCAGCTGCCACCGGGATTCCAAGCGCTATCCCACTCACTACCGAAAGAGTTTGGCGAGGTACTTGAAGACGTATACGCATTGCAGTGCATTCGAGACTTTTCCCGTTCACCAAATCCAGATATACTGTCAATGGCATACATAAATAACCACCAAGCATCTATCCAATCCCGGCTGTTAGGAATAGGAAATATTTCACCTATGCTGGAGTGCTGTCGTCTTGCAGCATACCTATGCTCAAGTATGCTATGCTGCAAGGTTTGGTGTGCTTTAGTAATCCCGGTACGTTACCTATATAGATCGCGTTCTTCAAATTTGTTTGTCTTGCTCCCTTCAAGAAGGTCTGGGTATTAAAATCCTTGAAGATTTGCCATATTGATTCGCCCGGCTAACTTGGGTGTGTGCTGACTTTGCGTTTCATAGTCCCATGTTTCCCTGCAACTGCTCCGCAAACTACAGCAAACCAACGACGACCCCATGTGGGATGATCAACCAGATTTGCTACTCTGGCTATTGTATATAGGCGGGGCATTTGCCCAGACAGGGATAATGCGCTCTGACTATGTCGTACTCCTGCACGGAAACATCTCTTCCAGGCTTGGAGGCTTGTTTAGGTCATGGTTGGAACTGCTCGGAATTCTGAAAAAGTTCATTTGGTCAGACGAAGCGTTCATGCCGCAAGTCAAGGGGCTTTGGAAAGATGTTTCGGTCTAAAACGGCCCATCATCTGTGTTCTTATGGTTCCCTTGTAGTGGGGGTTGACATGTTGGCTAGGGCCAGCAGACTTGTTACTGTGAAGGAATATGACTCGCTGAACAAGTTTACTCGTGCCTAATACTTGCCTTACCGCTTTATATTTCATCCAAAAAAAAGAGCCGCGTGATCCAGGAGAGATTGTGTGGGTGGTACCGGAATCCATGTCTCGTAGTAAGACTTGTGTCGTGTCTAGTAGATGTGAATCCTGCAGACAGTTTTCAGAGAATTCCAACCTAGCCTACGTGAGACTTATGCATCGTGCATAGATTCGATCCGACAGATAATTTACTCTTTGTAATCAGCAATTGTTATTGTCGGTATCATCACAATTGTGCGGAATATGTAGGTAGATACTGGCCCTGCGCAAAAAGTACTCTAGGCTACTTCCGGAAGTATGATCTTTCCACAATTGGAAGTACCCACTTTCCCCATTAGGAATCATCTCTTTCCCTTGACTAGAAGTATCTTTGCTCCATGACTGGAAATATCTCTATTCCAAGAATGTAAGGATCTCTGCTCCTGGGATGGGGTATCTTTACCCCGAGAATGTAAGAACTGAGTAATCATAATCGGAACAGTCTAGAATCGATTATTCCTACTAGACATCATTGGTTTGGTTAGGCTGTGCCCTCAAAGTACCTAGAGGCCAAGCGGTATATAAACCTCACAGTCCAAGCGGTTGAAGGTTCGCCTCCTAGATACCCAAACTACCAACATACTTCTCCAACACAAGAGGTGAAATACCAGCATACTGCACACGACCTTCCCAAAACCTTTGATAATGGCCGAATCACAACTTTTCAAGCCTTTGAAAATAGGCAATGTGGAAGTGAAGCATCGTATCGGAATGCCTTCACTCACACGCTTCCGAGCGGATGACCAGCGCGTGCCGACATCCTTGATGAAGGAATATTATGGGCAGCGAGCCGCTGTACCCGGCACCTTGATCATCGCGGAGGGCACCTTCGTATCTCAATCGGCGTGCGGCGGGTTTCCTAACGCGCCCGGGATTTGGAGTCAAGACCAAGTCACTGCGTGGAGAGCCATCACCGACGAGGTCCACAGTAAAGGCTGCTTCATATTCTGTCAGCTCTTTGCAATGGGCCGTGCTGGCGATATCGAGGTGGCTAAGAAAGAGGGGATCAACATCGTGGCACCTAGCGCCCTTCCAATCGACAAAGACTCCCCGACACCACAGGCCATGACCATCGAAGAAATCAAGCAAACGGTTGAAGACTTTGCCAAAGCTTCGGAGAACGCAATCAGCGCAGGCTTCGACGGCGTTGAGTGCCATGGCGCGAACGGTTACCTCCTTGATCAATTTATTCAAGATGTCAGTAACACGCGCGACGACGAGTATGGCGGCAGTGTGGAAAACAGGTCTCGGCTCATTAGCGAAATCATGGAGGCCATGGTCAGTTCCGTTGGCTCAAACCGTGTTGGGCTCCGTCTCAGCCCCTGGAGTTTGTTTCAGGGCATGAGGATGGATGATCCAATTCCACAATTCACAGACATCGTCAACAAAGCGAGTCAATTCAACCTCGCGTACCTTCACTTGGTCGAATCGAGAGTGTCCGGTAGCGAGGATGCCAAAGGCGACGACCGGTTGGATTTTGCATATGACCTCTGGAAGGGACCTATCCTCGTTGCTGGGGGGTATAATCCCGCCGAGGCGCAGAAGTTGGTCGACGAAGAACATCCGGACAAGGATATTGTGGTCATGTTTGGGAGACACTTCATTGCAAACCCTGATCTGGTGTATCGGATCAAGGAGGGCCTGGAGCTTAGTGCATACAACCGTAGCACTTTCTACGTCAACACCTCACCAGTAGGCTATGTAGACTATCCGCTCAGCGTGGAGTATCTGGAGAGCGAAAAGGTTTCAATCAGCACCAACTGATAACGGCACATGCTAGGCAGATTCTGGGCACATCAGAGACTCGATGAGGACGCTTTTAGAGCCCCTCAATTATTAGATAGATTAAAGCCATACAGTCGTTACAAACAATAGGGGCACACTTCAAAAACTACACCTAGCGCCGGGGAATACAGCAACTCGTTTCATAAGGTTGTTGCACACTTATCTTTTCCTGAAGCTCTTACTTCAGCCTTCATTTCTCGTTCACCATAGACGATAACCTTGCTGTGAGTGTGCCAGTGGACCCTTCGTATGTACTATTGCCATACTACTTTAATCCATACAACAACAACTGTGTCAATGGTACTACTTGACATAAGTCCAATTAAGATCCTGAGCCAAAGCAGCATCACCACTGATAGTGACAACATGTTTGTCCCCTGGCATAACATCAAATCCATTGTCACTCAGTTTGAGTCCTTCCCTCTCCTCGAACGTAAAACCCTTTACCGGAGCCTCTGCAGATACTGTGATCCGATCGTTGGATGGAGAGGCTTCTACCGTGACATTTCGATCAGAGAAGTCCAGGTACTTAAAGGGCTGCGGCCAGGCCGTATCTGTAGCCACAACCTGTCCATCTACACTGATGACCGCGTGAATAACAAAGGGATCGGAGCCCTCTAAGTCCCGACCATCACAAGACTTAGCCGCATTCACTCGATGAGCCCGGAATAATTCTGTCGTGCCGTTTGGGCTTGCCAGCGTCTGGGTAGTGATGCTTTCACTGACAAGATCGCCCGACCGGATAGAAATGAACTTGATCGTCACGTCAACCTCCACTGCCACTTGATGGCTACTTGCAATCCACAAATCGAATTCGCTGGTGTTGGTGGCCGTCGTATCGGCATGGCCTGAAGTCCACACTGGACAAGTTCGAGCAATGCCCACGTCCAAGAGCCGTAGAGCTCGCGAGATGGCGTAAAAGGCTGGTTTCTTGACGAGATAATAGTCAACGATAGCCCACGACATGGTAGGCCAGCAATCGTTGAGCTGCCAGACAAGCACGCCGCCGCATTTGCGCGCGCCAGCTCGCCCCCACATTCGTCGCCAGGCCTTGTATGTATACCGCATGGCTTCCGCTTGAAGAATCTGGGTGATGTGGGTGAAAGATGATAAGTTGTATGAGACCTGGAAGTTCTCGGCGACATATGTCATAAGACGACGCTCATGATCAATGGCTTTGTTGCGGAAGTCCATCATCATTGAGCCTGGTTGCTGCTGCTGGGGGTTGGTGATCATTCGGCGGGTGGTCTCGACATGGGGATAGGCCTCCATTCCGAACTCGCTGATAAAACGACCGGCTAGTTGATCACAGTCTTGGTATCTCCTCATTTCTCCGTGCCAGACTAGTTGTTGTAAGGCCAAATCGTAACGAGCGATGGATGGGATGACTTACTATTCCACTGGTGAATGTCACCCACCGTTGGATCGGTTGTGTGTTTCCCATCACCCCAAGGGCTTCCCGGGTGATAGACCATTGACGGATCCTCCTCCTTTATCCATTTCGGTAGCAAGTGCTCGTAGATGTAGCGTGCAGGGAATGTCGACTTGAGCCACGACTCTGGATCAGTGTCCTCACGCTTATACTCCAGCTTGTACCTCTCCTGGACCTGATAGTCCTCGTTGTTTCCGGCCCAAATGACCACTGAAGGGTGAGTTCTCAGCCGCCTGATATTTTGTCGTGCCTCCTCCTCCACAGATTGGAGGAATTTGGGATAGACTGGATAGCTGGCGCAAGCAAATGCGAAATCATGCCAGACCAATATCCCGAATGCGTCGCAAGCGTCTAAAAATGCATCGTCCTCGTAGATTCCACCACCCCACACACGTATCATGATCTGGTTAGATTCCACCATGAGCTTCATCCAGTCAAAATACCGATCCTTGGTCATTTGTGCAAGATAACTGTCACCGGGGATCCAGCATGAACCACCGGCAAAGATATCGATGTCATTGATGCGAAAGTAGAAGGATTTTCCAAATTCATCCGTCTCTTGGACTAACTCGCAACGCCGAAAACCAATGAATTTGGTCTGGGCACTGATTTTCGTATCTGCTCGGATGAGCTCTGCGGAAAGTCGGTACCGAGATTGTGATCCATAGCCATGAGGGTACCATAATGAAGGCTCATTAAGCTGCACCTCTGCTTTAGCTAAGCCGTTGGCGTCAACATGACACTCTTGTTGAAGGAATGTTTTCTCCTCATGGAAAAGTGACAGGACAATCTTGTCGCCCTCCCGCACACCTTCGCCGACCCTTGCGTACAAGTGGCCAGAGCAAGTTTTAAGATCCGGTGAGACTTGGTACTGCGCCCAGACATCGTCAACACGCGCAACGTACTGCTCGAGGAGAACTGGTCGCCAAGGCCCTGCTGTCATCAGGATAGGGCCCCAATCCCAACCCCAGTTGTACTGAGCTTTGCGCACGGGAATGCGGCCTCCTTCGGTTTGGCGGACGTGGAAAGTGTGCTCCGGGTGTTGGCGGACGAGCTCTCGACCACAAAGGAGCGCAGATTTGAACACGATCTGAAGCTCGTTTTTTTGGTTCCAGAGTAGATACTCAGAGACATGGACCCGGTGAGAGACGTGCATATTGTCGGACTCCAGAATTGTCCTTCCGTTGAGACTAACAGTGGCGAAGGTATCAAGTCCCAGAAATACCAAGTCCATTCTAGCACCCTCGACGTAAGGTGCGGTGAACTGGGTTCGGTAGACCCAATCCTTTTCCGCGATCCATTGCACTGCAAGTTCGTTGGCATCCAGGAACGGATCAGGGATTCTAAGAGTTTATTAGTACTTGCGTGGTTTGACGCCGGTAATGATGCATACTGTTTGTTGGCAAGAAGGTCAATATGGACCTCGCTGGGCACTTGTTTTACAGGCAACCAAGTACCATCGGACTGGTCATCACACTGCTTCATGGACCAGCCAGTTTTCAACTCCGTAGATTGCTGCATGCTGGCAAAAGACTGAAATATTGCTACTGCCTTTTCGATTTGTCGGTTGGTGTTCAATGAGGCAACCAGTACAAAGTTGTGCTTCGTATCAATACTGAAGCAGGATTGAGGCGACTTATTTATTCAGTGGTGTTATTATCGCACAAGACTAAGACGATACGGCATTTCACAATGGCTAATAACGGGCGGGGTATTGTGGTGTAACGTATGAGCCTGAGTAATTTCGGGAAAAGCGCTATTCCCGTGCCCAAAGTGATACGGAGATCCAATCCTCCGTACTCGTTTGGTACGAAGACCGAAATGTGGGGAAGCTGGACTCGACTCAGGTGACATGTCTTCTTTGGACTTCAATCTTTCAGTCTTCAGTGCCAAGGAGCAAAAGCGTAGGGTGACACGAAGAGAGAGGATCATGACATAGTGCAACTACACCAGAAACTATGGAAGATAAGCTGTTCTCACTGCCAGATTGTAAGTCATCGACCATCAATCAAGCTGGTCTCGGTCGCTGACGGCTTTAGTGCACCACCACCGGAGCGAAGATGATTGCTGGATTGCAATCCACGGCAACGTTTACAATGTAAGTCTATCATAACAGTGATTGTACAGGGGCGCTGGTCACTTTCAATCGCTTTTAACTGATTGATTCACACCAGGTTACCAGCTTCTTAGGCAATCACCCTGGGGGAAAGGCCATCCTTCTTCGCCATGCTGGCACTGATGCGACAAATGCCTTCGAGGACGTCCATCCAATCGAACTTCTTGACGAATACCTAACCCCCAAGCAACTTTTGGGTCGGTTGGAGCCCACTGCTCAGGGCAAAAGAACAATCACACAAGCAACGCCTCTGGCTCTCCCAATGGCGACGATACTGAGCATCGCCGAGATGGAACGCATTGCCTTGGAGCGTCTCAGCCCCAAGGCTCTCGCGTACTACACATCCGGCACAGACGATCAAATCACAAAACTAGCCAACGGAAATATTTTCAAGTCCATCTTGCTCCGGCCGAGGGTATTCGTGGACTGCACCCACTGTTCGCTATCAACCACTCTCCTAAGCAATCGGGTCGGCTTGCCAATCTTCATTGCCCCAGCAGCCATGGCCAAATTGGCTCATCCTTCGGGTGAAGCTGGTATTTCTGCTGCTTGTTCTAGGCTCAATGCACTGCAAATCATCAGCAAGAACGCGTCTATGTCCGTGACAGACATTGTGCAGGCAGGCCCCGACGCAGTGTTCGGCTGGCAGCTTTACGTTCTCAAGGATACCAAGGCTACAGAGAGGACCTTGGCTCACATCAAGAATATCCCGCAGATCAAATTCATCGTTTTGACTCTCGATGCTCCATTCCCAGGAAAACGGGAAGCTGATGAACGTTACAAGGCTGCAGAAGTCGCAGCAGGCGCATCTCCGTCGGTCTGGGGTACGGAATCTGCCCTGACCTGGGACAAGACTTTGGTCTGGCTGTGCCGTCACACTGACCTTCCAATTGTGTTGAAGGGCATCCAAACTCATGAGGATGCGCACCTGGCGACCAAGTTCCCGGCCGTCCAGGGCATCATCCTATCTAACCATGGTGGCAGGGCGTTGGATACTACCAACACGCCCATTCAGGCCCTGTTGGAAATACGAAAATTCTGTCCGCGGGTTCTTGATCAGTTGGAAGTTTGGGTTGATGGAGGCATCAAGAGAGGATCCGATGTGATCAAGGCGCTGGCTCTGGGCGCGAAGGGTGTTGGGCTCGGTCGAGCGGCACTTTACGGCCTGGCGGTAGGCGGAGAGGAAGGCGTTTACCGATCTCTGGAGAGTATGTTTTCTCGCTTTCCCTTTTCTTCAAAATCGCATTTGCCGACTGACTCGAAATGAAGTTCTCGCGGATGAAGCTGTGACGACTATGAGGCTACTTGGCGTTGGTCGTGTAAGCGATCTTAGACCCTACCATGTGAGTACTGTGAATTCCCACTGGCCCGTCTGAGCGAAGAAGGGCATTGGTTGATTAAATATCCTACAGGTGAACGCTGCTGTATTGAATTCTCAGCTTTATGATGGGCCGTCAGGTTTGGATGTAGCAGAAACCAGTGTCAGCGCAAAACTATAGGCATCGCATAAGACACATCTTTTTGAACCGAGTAGCATGTAATGAATGATAGTAGATGAGCGTGGACATTCCCCGTCACCTCCAAAAAAATTGTCATGACTAAAATAAACCAGACTTGCAAAACTGAAGTCCGGCTATGGCCGTCATTCCGGTGGCCAAAAGCTACATGACCTCTCCACCTCGCATCATTAAGTGGCGTGACGTCCGGGGGATCTGAGGCTACCCCCGTTCTTGGCACGAAGATATAAATCCCCGTGTCACGCTTTCGGCCTAGTCTTTGGAGAAGGCCGGGGACCCCGCGGGGAATCACAGGGATGTCTCATTGTGACCGACTCCCCAAGCCAAGCATCTTCAAGCGAACCTAGAGCTATAAGAATACATGCATGCCTTCTTCAATTCAGAATTTTAGGGAAATATCATTCCAACCTTCGCAACAAGCCTGGTTCGCTTGCTGATTGGAGGTCTGGTTCTTTCTTCGTCAGGACTCCCCTCTCATCCAACAGTCAACACACAACTCGATTGACTCCATCACGAGCCCAAGTCTTCCATCATGGACAAAGTCAAGGACAAATCCATGTTGAAGGAAGTTGAAAACATGGAAAACATGCAGGACTCGATGGAGACGTACGCCAACATCATGGCCAAGGACAAGCCTGACCCACGGGGACCAGGCTACATCAAGCTGTATCTTCTTTGTTCAGCCGTCTTTCTATGCTCGACGATGAACGGTATGCACCCACGTTCCCTGAAAAAGATTGAAAAATGCTGAATTAAGTAGGGTTTGATAGCAGCTTGATGGGTTCCATCAACGCGCTTCCAAACTACACTTCATACTTCAACCTACCGGAGAACGGCAACGCCAGTACCGGTATTGTTTTTGCGATTTTCCAGGTGAGGGCGAATATCATATTCCTTTGCCACTACTTAGTACTGATAGTTTTACAGGTTGGTCAAATGTGCGGCGCTCTCTTCATCTGGATGACGGACTGGTATGGACGAACATGGCACATCTTCTTTGGCTGCTTGGGCGTGTGCATTGGAACTGTCGTAACGTCTCTGTCAACATCTCTGCCCATGTTTATTGCCGGGAGGTTTCTTCTGTCCTTCTTTGCGACCTGTGCGCATACTGCTGCTCCTCTGTATCTGGTTGAGCTAGCCCCGGCAGCTTACCGCGGAACCATCGCAGGAATGTACAACACCTTCTACAACGTGGTATGTATGAATCTTAAACCAGGTAATATTTTACTAAACTATCGATTTAGGGCTCTGTGTTTGCTACCTCAGCGGTGTACGCCTGCCACAAATACCTCGCCCATAGTGGTGACATCGATTGGAGACTCCCTCTTTGGCTTCAGATGGTTTGTCCGGGATTGGTCTGCATACTTATCAAATTCTACCCTGAGTCTCCCCGATGGTAGGTCGATTACCCTTGAGCAGTGATAGCCCGGTCGATAGGGAGATTTCAGGATTGCTGACCTCTGACTGTAGGCTCGTTGCCAAGAACCGACGCGAAGAAGCAAGGGCTATTATCGCCACGTATCACACCAACGGCGACATTGACCACCCGCTTGTTGCCCTGCAAATGAGAGAGATGATTGCAACAATTGATGAAGACCACCAAGCGTCCTGGAAAGATCTTTTTGATCTCAGTGTGCTTGTTGAATCGCGTTCCAGCCGTTACAGATTGATGCTCAATATCGCATTCTCTTGGTTTGGCCAATTTAGCGGAAACAAGTCAGTTATGACGATCCTTTGTCCACAACTTGCAGGACTGACAGTCGTATTAGTATCGTGTCCTACTACCTGCCCATTATGCTTACTGGTATTGGAATCACCAACACCAACACCAAGCTGATTCTGAACATTGTGTATGCGGTTGTCGGCTGGGTCTCTTCCATTATTGGCTCTCGTCTACACGATGTCGTCGGTCGCCGCAAGATGCTTATCACTGCCACAGCAGGCATGACCGTATGCTTGGCAATAGTTGCGGCATGTGCAGCAGGATACACGAAATACGGCAACCAGGCGTCGTCCACTGTCAGTATCGTCTTCATTTTCATGTTCGGCGCAGTTTTTGCCTGTGGCTTCACTCCAATGCAGCCAATTTACCCTGCCGAAGTCGTGAGCAATAAGATGCGAGCCAAGGCCATGGGAACGTTCAAACTGACAGCCGGAGCGGCTGGATTCCTCAACACCTTTGTTGGTCCCATTGCGCTCTCTAATGCAAGTCACCCAATCTCCCTCCCTCTCAAGCTCAGCGCTAATCTTCTGTCAAGATCGGCTATTGGTTCTATGTGTTTTTCGTGTTTTGGGATACCTTCGAGATGACCTTTATGTATTTCCTATTCGTTGAAACCAAAGGCTCTACACTGGAGGAGCTGGATGTTATATTCGAAGCAAAGAACCCGCGAAAGGCCAGCGTTGAAGCCGCAAAGGCTCGGAAGAGGATTATCAAACAGAGAGGATCCTCGGTCTAGTTTTTATCAGATAGGCTCAAGGAGCACAGAGGTTGTGATTATAAGACCTGTGAGATAATGGCGTTTATACTACCGAACCTAAAATTGAGCAAACAGTTTGTAATATTTATTAACTGGGAGGCGTTCTTGTCGAACCGTGAAATGAGACGAATCGATGCATTGTTACATGTCCATGAAATACACTGTGGCTTCTGTATATGCTAAAGCAGGGGAATTCCAACCACTACTACTCCGTATAGTGCAATTAGAAGCAATCGATCACGGAACCAGAAAACAGGATTGAGAGGGGAGAAACATGTACAGTAGCCCTTTAAGGTGGGTCGGAAAAACCATCGCCCATTAGTCGGAATATTTACCCCTCTCAACTAGCTTGGATTTGCTCGTGTATTTCTGTCTCTTTGTCTGCGTCACTGATGATCTACTCTCCGCTCTATACGAGACCGAAGGATGCCAAAGAGAGAAATAGCATGTCCAAGTCGGCATGTTTCATTCATTTGAGTCACAGATTCCAACACATCCCGCGCCCGCAAGTTCGGGAAGGTCCTCGGGTCCTTCACGCAAGGTAAACAAGTCGTGTCTGGAATGCACCCGTCGAAAGGTGAAATGCGATGGTGGCTATCCCTGTTCGAGTTGCCAACACTACCACGTCTCTGAAGCTTGCGTCTATACACACCGGAATAGACGCCAGGCTGCAAGCAAGAGGTACCTCACCATGTAACGAAAAGAATGCTATTGACTCTTTTACTAATTACCGTTTCTTGTTTTGTGTAAAGTGCTTTAGAGAAGGCTACAGACACTGTGCGCCGCCAAGCTGAAGTTCTTCAACGCCTCTTTCCTGGATATTCACTCGATGACTTGCTTGCAAAGAACCGATCGGAGCTCATCGGCTTGTTATCGCCGAGCGCCACAGACGACAGATCTCTCCAGACTCCGATATGGCCAATTTCGACCAGTGTATCCCCTGTCGTCTCCGGTGATCTCGAAGATGCACACGACTCCCCCGATGAGTCTGAGACTGGTGAGTCTGGGGAGGAGAGACATTGGGAAGAGCCGGCACAAAACCCGGCCACAATTGCCGCGAGTGACGACATCAACGCCATCAGTCTGGCAGGCGACCGTCACCGCCGCTCATACCTAGGCATCACCTCCGTGAGCGCTGTTCTGAGAGTGCTATTTCGGCTTTGCCCGGCCGCCAAGAAGCGCACTATGGAGGAATCAAAGACATGGCCTGACGTTCAACAAAATGACCCCCGTCCTTCTGTGATGAAACCAGCTCTTGGTATTGCTCCGTCGTCCGATTCATTGCGAGAACAGCGCTACGTTGGCTTTTACTTCGAGCACGTACACTCGATTACACCGCTCATACATGAGGAGTCCTTTCGGGCAACTTTCGCCGCTGCCGATCGTCAAACTCCGGCATGGCAGGGTTTATGCAACATGGTGCTCACGCTGGGTTCCATTGCCTCTGGAAGTGACACTGCTCACATCCATTATTACAACCAGGCTCGCTCCTTCATCGATCTAGACTCTCTGGGCTCTGGAAATCTGGAAAGCTTGCAGGCGCTGTGCCTACTTGGCGGATACTATCTCCACTACAGAAACTCGCCAAACATGGCATACGCGATCCTCGGCGCAGCTCAGCGCTTGGCTATAGCTCTGGGGTTACATCGAGAGTCCCCAGTCCGGAACGACTATCAGGATCCCGACACTGCTCAGCGCTCTGGCATTCGAATCGAGACTCGGCGACGGACATGGTGGAGTCTTTACTGCCTCGATACGTGGGCCAGCATGACCTTGGGTCGCCCGACTTGTGGACGGTGGGATAGCACGACTATGAACACATTATTACCAAATGCCCTGAACACGGACGATCACTTTGCAATCTCCCTCCGAGCAAGTTGCCAGTTTTGCCACATCTGCAATCGTCTCCAGCATCGTTTCGCGCAATCTACACGCCTCAACACGGCAGAAGCTCAGGCTTTTGATCTCGAACTGCAACAATGGCATGAAGCACTGCCTCTAATTCTCAAAGACACCATCAATCCACCACCTCGCATCACTGTCGCTAGTGAGTTCCTCCGCAACAGATATTATAATGTACGCCTCATGTTGTCCCGATGTTTTCTCTTATATCTCGCCTACGAGGACCTGAATGGACAAATTCCAAGCCAAGCAGAGGTGCAGATGGCTGACTTGTGCCGTGCAATTGCGGCGGATGCTATTGACGCCATTGCGGTCCATTGGGTCCCCAATCGAATCCAAGTTTGGAATTCCGCGTGGTACCTGTTCCAAGCGTGTATGGTGCCATTACTCTCAATATCCATGAAGACCTCGTCTAGTCCGGGTGGCATGCAGGCCGATAGTGTTGTGTCATGGAACAAGAGCTTAAACAAGGCTCTTGAGGTATTTGCAGAGATGAAGCCGTGGATGCGGACTTCTGATCGCTCTCCGGATATTGTGGCTGTATTATTCCAAGCTGTATCTGAAGGGGCCGAAGGGGCAGTACATACACCGTCGGTGACTGATGGAGGGTCACTTCTGTTTGGGTTGGGCAATGAACAGCTGACAGAGATGGACTGGAGCATGTTTTTCAGTGAGGAGAGCATATCCTATAGTTTATTTTGATTGACTTGAGTGTATTAATCAAGTTACAAGCATAATGACAGTTCCTACTGATGAATTTAAGTACATCAAAATCCTTCAAAATAATTTGCTAACGCGGTGCCAAATATGCAGCAGCTAATACCTGCTTCCATAGCCCTTGACAATTTGTCTACATGTGTCTCAGCCCAGGTTCGGATTTTTCTCTGATAAAGGGAGCCCATTGGTATGGACTCATTCTCGCCATAGCTGGTCATACCACTGCAAATCAGCCTACTCTCCTTCTTTTTGCTGGCCGACTCTCTGTCTACCGATCCACCGATTTATTCCTCCCCTGTTCAAATTTACCCCCTGCTGTACCTACCCCTTGCTTGTCTTGGCAGAAGCCATCGTTTCAGCGTCCATGCGTCTCATGGGTTCCATGAATCTACCTGGCGGCCACCGGGTTGACCCCTGCACACGAGGACTCCCAGCGGACCGGAACAGAGAACGGAATTGTATCATATGTACCCATTGTGTAGATTGTTGGCTAGAGCTAGAGCATACGTAGTAAATCGGTCTTGGAATTGCTTATCTGGACCGAGCCGAGGTTTGTCGTCCTACAGCCCCTGCTAAGGTAGTATTACCGAGGCCCTCGCTTACCCCTCGTTTTGCAAATTTTGAACCCTGCAAGACTGTACATGAATCACTCTAGGTGATGTGAAAGCACCTGCAGCTCGTGACGAATGCGGAAGAACTCGCGTCTCCAAGAAATTAGGGTTCACAATCCTGGGGAAAATCGCAAGATGAACCCGATATGGTAGGGCGGCCTTTAGCATTGTATCCTCGACACCATTTTACAATGAGTTCTGGATAATGAAGAACGACATCAGCCGCTTTCGAGATGGCCGTATAAAAGTGTTCAAGGAGACTAACTCTTGTTCTTTTGCCGTGTACTTATTCCTTTCAAGCTCATTTGCGCTACGAATTGAGAGATCGGTGTAGCCTTTCTTATTTTCAGTCATCATTTTAAGCCAGTCTTATCAAATATGATGCTGGTAAATGTTCTCGCTCTCTTCAATCTCGTCTCCTTGTCGAGTTTGTTACCCCGGGTAGCCGGTTCAGGATTTGATCTTGGTTTCAACTATACTCGGGGTTACAGCAAGATTGGTTCCAACACTTATCATTATTTGCTTTGCAAACCATCTGGAGAGCCCATTGGCACAATATTTCTGCTCCATGGATTCTCAGATCTCTCATATGGGTGGCGATATCAAATCCCTGCTTTGACGTCGCTGGGGTTCCAAGTTATCGCCCCAGATATGCTGGGTTATGGCCGCTCCAGCGCTCCCGTCGCACTTACGAAATTCTCGTTGAAAAGCATGTCTAATGATCTTGCAACATTAATCAACCGAATTGTGCCTGGCGAGCAGGTCATTCTTGGTGGCCACGATTGGGGTGGAGCCATGGTCTATCGCACAGCACTCTGGCACCCTGAACTCTTCAAGGGCATCTTCAGCGTGTGCACACCGTACTTCCCTCCCACCACAAGATACGTGGATCTAGCAGATCAAATCGCGGCTGGAATAAACCCAACCTTCGGATACCAGTTGCAGTTCCGCAACTCGACCTATGACCTCTACTTTAATGCCCCTCATAGGATCAGGCAGATTCTAACGGCTTTTTATGGAGGGCTTACTCCAGATGGAAAACTCGGATTTGACTCTCGTACAGGTCTGATTTTCGAAAATCTTCCTTACCTGCAACCATCTCCCCTGATTGGGGATGCCGATATGAAGTATTATGTCGCCGAGTACTTCAAAAACAGGATGAGGGGACCTATGAGCTGGTATCGAACTGCTGAGATCAATTTCAATGATGAATTGCCACTAGCCTGTGAGGGGGCTGTCAATTTTTCCATCCCGGGGTTGTACATTGGCGCTACCCAAGACACAGCTCTACCGCCTGGATGTCTGCGGGCATGGCGAAGTATTTTCACGCTGGTTTAACTCGGGGGACAGTTGTGTCTTCGCACTGGGCTCTATGGCAAGCCAGTCAGAATGTTAGCAAAATCATTGGAGATTGGTGCGGAACTTCAACCTGAGTTTCATGTTAGCTTCTGTCACGTCGTATCATCCGAATTTATTATTCACCGTTAAATGTGTCACAATCCTATTGGAGCGTATAGTTTAATGTCAGTGCGGTAAATTGAAAACGACCTGTTTTTGCTTTTTTTAGGCCTCATTTTTTCTAGTGGCTGTACTTTTGAATCCAGTCATTTTCACATACAAGTATGTGACTACTCGCTGCAAGCCCTGTGATCTTGGCACCTGTTTCCCCCGCCTTCAAGATTTACTAGCCTCATAGGGAGGGGGCACGAGGTCATTTCCTAATGTGTTTACGTCCTCCGTTCCCTCTTCCAGACAATGAGGGGAAACTGCTACACGCATGCATGACTTGAATCTCGCTTGGAGAAGCTACAAGCCTGTCCGAGTTTAAGGTGACATTCTATGGTAGGCAAGGATTAACAGGTGGCGCATAAGAGCACTTCTTGCCCGTCAGTTCCGCTTCTATCGCTACGATCACATCAACTCATCCTGTCGTTGTAATCATCGTCAAAAAAGGAGACATGGATCACGACAGCAACTTAGAGTTGCCTAATCGGTCAAAGGAGTTGTTTATCATCCAACTGGTCTTTCTTATCGTTGCCGGCATATGCACTCTGATCCGAGTGTACATCAAAATATTCCTTGTCAAGTGTGTGACAACAGATGACTACCTGATACTCTCTGCGATGGTAGGCTTCCCCTGTTTCACGTTTCCCCGGGTCTACTTGAAACTAAATATCGTTTATGTAGATAGGTTATACGGCATATGGCGCAATCTCGTTGGACGGTGTCCAGAATGGAACAACAGGCAAACCCAGCTCGCAGATCGACGGACCTCACGAGGTGGCTAGGTCACTCCGAGCTTGGTATATCTGCGAAGTGCTTTATGCGCCAATTACTCTCACAATTAGAGCTTCGGTCTGCATCCTTCTTCTTCGCATGGCGACCCGAAGATCCTATCGCTGGATTATTTGGGTTAATCTTGGCGTTGGAACTATCGTCTCTACTGCCTTCTTCTTCATCCTTGTCTTCCAATGCAAACCAGTGTCGTACTTTTGGAACCAGGCGTATGGTTATAAGGGCTCTTGCGTTGACAAGAATGTCATTCCGGTAGCCGTCGTTGTGCATAACATCCTTTCAGCTCTTTCCGACTGGTGCCTGGGCCTGTTACCTGTCGCCCTCTTATGGAATGTGAAGATAAACAGGAGAACCAAGGTGACTATAGTGATCCTGTTGAGGCTCGGCATGATGTTAGTGTTCCGAAATTGTTAAGCGCTACCTAAACTGACGAAAACGACGAAATTAGAGGAGGAATAGCCCTTATTGTTCGAATTCCGTATATCACGCATTTGAAACCGTCTATTGAGTTCGTTTATGTATCAATGTGAGTCTTGATTCCAAGTCGGAGTAGCTCAAGTTCAGTTTCTGACTACAGATTAGTGACGTAGCCATTTGGTCAGTGATGGAGCCAGCGTTGGGTATTGCGGCGGCTTGTATCGCCACGTTTCGTCCCCTGTTCAAACATAGTGGCTTTGGATGGGCCTCAGGTCATTCAGCTCCTGCTGCAATGGGAGAGCCGAGCCAAGGAATGAATTGTGAGAGAACAGAAAGCCAAGGCGCACTGGGTGGGGAGAGAGACATTTGCATACCCCTCAACACTCCTCAGCAACTGTACAGTGCCAATGATCCGATTGGATCTGAGCATGAGCTGTGTAGAGCCGATCAATGATCAAGAGGGATCTAGCAAGCATATAGATATTCGGTTCGTCTTCGGATCTCCGATTAGAATCGAATAGTATTTAGCCGTCTTGCCTCTTCATAGGAGTCATTCACAGTTAAAACATATTTTGTTAGAGGCTACAAATATCTCTATGTTGTACCAAAACGTTCGCCATCGGATATGTTGAATCCCATGGTTTAAACTAAAGGATTTACTGGTTAAATACAGTCATCCCAGTGAATAGAAGCTAGAGGTATAGACTCGGTAATCTCTATACCCGACTACCCTGAGGCCCAGAAACACTTAAACATTGCTCCTAAGCCTCTGGCCTGGACAACACAAGGCTTCGCCGTGCATCTTCAAAGAAAAGTATCGGGGCCTGGCCCTAAGACTAACACAGTGGCATTCCACCTAAGTGCAACCTGATGCGCGATTGCTGATACATACATCAACACCGCTTACGCCGCCATAGGCCTCAGCACTGAACTGGTTGAAATCGACAGCGGATAGGGCATCTTGAACCAGTTGCTGAGCGAAATAGCCAGAGAAGGCGTTGAGTGGTTTTGCCCATGAAAGGCAAGCGCCACTGGTGCAGACGCTTCTTGGGCTCGCCGGAAAGGTATTCCAGGCAAAATTACCGAGGTATCCGGCGAGAACCTGCACTCCAAAATTGGTGGCGACGTGTGCTTTGGACCTGGTCCAACTCCATTTGGAGCGTGCCTCGATAGCAACGGCGATGTCACGCTTCTCTACACCAGCACATTTGCTCACATGGGGAAGCATGACGCTGTCGAGTTCGCCGCAAAGCCAGTTGTTGTCGCTTGCCTGCTCCTCCTTCATGTGTCCGGCCATGGTGGCATTGACGAAGGCGACTAAGATCTGATCATCGTCCCCAGAAGTCCATGCCGCCGCATATTGGTGCGCAGCTGCAATGGCGAGGTCCTTCTCAGACTCGATCACGATGTAATCATAGTGGGTGGCATCTTGACCGAAGATCTTGTCTGTCACCTTGGAGAGGTAGATGTCCTCAAAGTTAGGTGAGACAGCATTCCGTGCATTGAGGCTCGTGCCAGTCATGGGAATGGCTTGAGCGATGGGGAATCTCTCGTACAGAGCCATGCCAATTGCGACGGAAACTGCCGAAGTGGAAAGTCGGGTGAACCGCGTCTTCATCTTGAGAAATTATGGCTGTGAGAAGCTCGACCCTGGGTTGATAGAATGTGTCGATGATGATGATCAAGAATGTGATGATAATGAAGTGAGATAGCATAGCTTCCTGAACGAGCTTTGTAGGAGTATATATACTTGAAAAACGACATGAAATAATTCCCATAAGCATGTGAAAAGTCAAATATCTCCAATTACTGTTTTGTCCATATACTTCTTAGTACTGGTATCGTAACTAGCCTGTAGTAGGAAGGTATAGTCGTTCGACTAGGGACTTTTGCCCCTTCTCCAAGAAAAAAACAACATGATCCGACTATGTAATTGATATGGTGTCATATTTCTCTCGCTGATGCCAAAAGTCCCTGTGATTACTGCAGTAGAGTGCATTTTCGGATACGAGCGGACTGCACATGCAGGCCTAAATCCGAATACCATCAATTGGAATGAGCAGCAAAAGTGATGAACCTACTACGAAATTTATTCCGTTCTTCGTCAGTCGGCGGAGAATTTCGATTTTGGCAACGGAAGCACGGTTCGACTCGCCTTGATGTGAAGATGTAGATACTGACACCCTTATGAAATGTGTTTGAGTGAATCTGCCCGTAATGAGTGACTCAATAATAACGTTCGTAAGCTATTTGGGGAGGCAACGGCGGTAATTACTGTCAGACGGAGATATGGACTACAATAACGCAACCGACAAGAGGAATAGTCATCCCCTTTTGCCGTAGTAGTATTGCGACAATTACTTTTACAAAGAAGTTTGTAAGGCTCGTACCTGACGGACACCTTGTCCCGAGATAGCCGGCTAGACGACGGGGGCGTCATGCAGTAGGGATACGAGGTGACAGCGAAGGAGTGGCTGCGCTCAACCTTAACTCCGTTCCGACATCAGCGGCTAGATTCGGATGCGGTATTAGGCTTAATACTTCCAGCATACTCTGCACCGTAATACTGTCAGGATTTACTTCGCCTGATTGCTGGACTAGATGGTTGTTCTTGCTCGCATCGTGTTAAGGTGGAGACTTACTGGATGCCTTACTGCGAGGATGAATGGCGACTGTCGACCCTGTTCGATACGTATCATAATTTGGTAGAGTCATGGGCCGAATTACTGCAGGCATGCTCTGGAAGCCTACTGGCGATGGTATCACACTTCCAGGCTAGTGTACTACACAGTTGGCTGGGCGAAGAAATGAGAGGCACAATATTTTCTGATCATGCTAGTCACGGAAAGAGATGTGGGCAGGTAAATCGACACAAGCGACTGCTACAGCAATGGGCCCAAACACAAAAGAGCCTTTTGAGATTGTATCTGAGCTTTGAGCGTAAGATGAATCCAGGACCATCTAAGAACATCACTTAGTGGCTCACCATTCCGTGAAGCCGAAACCGGGTTGTTAAAATCGAAAAGCCCGCGGACTGAGAGCAGGAATCCTTGAATAAACCGAATTTGCATCACTGCCGCACCACATCAGTCTCTCATGTCCGACTATCCGCAGTCAATAATTCTAAGATCGGCCCCAGGATATTGTGCTCCAGGTTGAGGGCTTGCAATCTATAAAGCTTCATGTCAAGAGGCTGGCGCGCTTGAATGATCCCCAAGATGTCATCCTTCGAATGGAAAGGGATCTGAAAGTCGAACAACAACGATCTCATCTTTTCCGAAGAGTTCGAAACGCTCAATTGCGGGTCAGATCCGAGTTTGACGGTCAGCGTTCCTCCGAATTCCAGCGCATCCTTGGGGAGTTGTACGACGGTTCCGGGAAATGGGTGGCCGATTGGATCGATGGCCACAGTGACGTTAACGACGGGGGAATCATTGACGTGCACTTTGATTCTCGACAGATTCTCTCTATCAATCATAGATAAGAATCGCACTGCCCATCCACGACTTGCTGGCGCATCGACAGTCAAGGTTCCGGACTCTTGATGCCACTTGATCGGGATGGAGCGCAGTTTGTTTGAGGAGTCCACCGACTCAGGTTCATCAGTCGGCTGCAAACTGTTGTCGTCGCGTCGATCTTCAACAATCGTGTATTCTCCGTCACGTCCCACAACGACGAGCAATTCGAAATCATCTGGGTTGCCTCCGCCATTGACTGGTTCCGCGGCAGCATCAAGAGGGATGATAGACCCCTCTGGCGCCAGCACAGGTATCCCACGCAAGGTCCGCCACAATTCAATCTCCCGATCGCTGTTATAAACAGTTCCCGTGAAGATGTCGACGTGGCGAGGTGCTGATGGAGGCAGCCAGACCTTGACGGCTGCGAGCTGCGTCCGATGATCAATAGGTTGCACAATCGGCGCCACGAGCAGTGATGGGCCAAAAAAGTACTCGTTTGGATATCTGAAGGCCACGCCAAACTTTGGGTATTGCCAGTACAACGGCTGCACAAGCGGCTGGTCATCCTCGGCGAAGCTGACGTTGGCTGTGTACAAGTAGGGAATCAGGCGATGCCGTAGCTTCATGAAGAAGCTCATGACCTCGTTTGCGTCTCGGCGATAGTTCCACGGCTCCTTGGACATCCACTGATTGTTGGACGAGTGCAGCCGCATGATGGGCGACATGACACCGAGTTGGACCCAGCGGGTGACGAGTTCGTCATCTCGTGAGCCGCCAACGTGGCCGCCGATATCGTGACTCCACCACCCATACCCGATGTTTGAAGCCGTAGCAGTAAACTCTGGCTGAAAGGCGAGAGAGCTCCACGAAACTATACTATCTCCAGAGAAGCCAATGGGATAGCGATGACTTCCTGGTCCTGCATAGCGAGAAAAGACCAGGGCGTCTTTTGCGCCGGCCTTTTGCTTTGTGTCGAGATATTGGAAGTGATTCAGCAACCACAAAGGGTCGATTCCGGGGATACGTGAGATTGAGCCTTGCTGCCAGTCAATCCACCAGAAATCGCAGCCTTTTTCTTCCAGGGCCTTGTGAAGAATCCCAAAGTATCCTTCCATGTACCTGGGGTTCGTGGGATCAAAGAGAATAGTGGTCTTGTCAGATGTGTCATGGCCGAGAAAGCGAGCCATTTTTTCGTATTGCTCTTCGTGAGGTCCAACCCCGCCGTGAGGGTGGTCATTGAGAGTCATCTTGAGATTTCGGTCGTGCAAAGCGTCGGCGAACTTGACTGGGTCCGGAAAAAGCCTCTTGTTCCAGGTATATCCTGTCCACCCAGTATGTGTCACTTCTTTTTCATGAACGAGATGCCAATCCATGTCGATGACGGCAACGGACAGGGGAATATTGGCTTCCTGGAACTCGTCCATCAAGGCGAGATACGAATCAGCAGTGTAGCTGTGATAGCGACTCCACCAGTTCCCCAAACTCCATCGGGGAAGCCGTGGTGTATGTCCAGAGATGTCGAAAAACGCCTGCATAGCTCCCTTGAAGTTCTGGCCGTATGCGAAGAAATACCCATCCACACGATCTCCAGGGCGTCGTGTTTGCACAAAGCCATCATCTGAGAAGAGCATGCTCCCACTGTCGTCGATGACTGAAAATCCATCCTTGGAGAGCACGCCTGCGCCCATGTTACAGCGGCCGTCGACTCCATCCAGCGTTCGCGCCGTGCCTCCAAGATTGGATTGCCCATGGCTGTATCGCCATTCCGTTCCCCACAAATTCGTCGAAACCTGGAGATTGATGATGAATCCGTTCGGGCTGAAACGCTTCTTGTCGTAGTAAAGATGGATGGCGGGGGTAATGATCTCAAGGCCATCCTCGGTGTCTTTGATGACGGGAGTCGGGCGATGGGAGAAGCGCCGGTTGATGGCAAAAGTTGAGGCGCGGTCTTCGAAAATGCCATCTACGGCCCATTCATACCGCAGAACGACGTCGTTGATTATCGTGAAGCGGTAGTTGGGACCAGAAATAATTGCATCAGCGTCTGCGACCGGCTCCGTTGGGAAGTCGTAGTTTGGCATAGATGGCCGGGTTTTTGATCTGACATCGACGGAGAATCTCATGTTTAATGCGTATCCAGACAACAGAATTGAAAATCGGATATTCGATGCTCAAAATGGATGCTTTGGATAAGGAACGATGGCGGCATTTTGCGAGACATTCAGCGTCACAACGTCCCACCCACTTGAAGACAGACACGTGCTACAACGACGCGTGCAGAACGCCCCTCACGTCACTTTGCGGCATTCCCTTCTTGGACAACATAGCCTCATCTAAAGCGGGGTTGACTGGGCTGAGCTCAAACGCCAAGTAAGCTGAGACGAGGCTTGTTATATCAATCAAGGCGGGGTAATAAACACAAAGAGTTGTGCACAGACTGGTCATAGTCCAATTCACAGAGTATATCTTGTGGCAATTTGTGAATTAAAGTCAAACAAGGCTTGAGGGCGGCAATTCTTGAAAAGAGTGCCCAAAGAAGAGCAACTATTCATTCCTAGGAAGATGGCCTCTACAGTAAACAGAGCTAATCCACCCTAAATCAACTCTGGTGCTAGAGCCTCTCTTCCTACAGCAAAACCAAAATCCGGCCACTTCCCATTGTGGAAGCTACCAAAGAATGGCTGAGACGGCACATGAATACGCGAATGGATAACTCGGCTCAAGCGCAAGTTGCCTTTGTCAGATGTAAACGGAGTAAGCCAAACAATGCCGCATCGGAGGTAACAGGTGGGCAGGGAACAACCACACCCAACCTGAGAGATTTTCCGTATCTGGGGTAGTGAGCTATTTCCTGTAACGCTGGCAGCGTAAGTGCGTGATATACGAAGGCGAGGGAGGTTTGAATCGCAAGAACTTCCAGTAATCGCTGGCTCCTTTGCTTCAGCGTGCAAGTATGAGAACTGGGGTTTGCGACGATTGGGACGCCTCCGGCGCGTGTATGTTGACAATTATCAATCAGTTGCAGCATAAAAAGCAATGCGAGGCTCAGCATAACCAGGCTGGAGAAAAAACGAATAGAAACATACTGTGTTACAGATCTACGGTGATAATCAATAGTTTAGCATGCCTGGCCAGCCACGAGAGGATTGGCTGCGCTAAGGACCAACCCCAGACGCGATCCCTTGCCAATGCTGACCAAGAGTTCCTCTTTATCGACATATCATTCTGTTTGATTCCAAAAACGCCATAGATAACGCAACGCTACACTGGTCTGATGGTCGTCATCCTTGGCGAATGGAGCCCGATTCGGCAAGCTAGGGCCGACAACGAGGTGACATTTATCCCACATAAAACAAACATCAGAGCCAAGTTTAGTGACTCAACCAATCCAATAATATCTTGAAGTTTGATATGCCGGCGATGATACGCGTTTGCTCAGACCCACTGGTTCGGCAAAAACGACTTGGTTTGATGGGGTGTATCATCATTCGTTAGTTTCTCTTAGCTAGCGTCGCATTCTATTTTCGGACATACTCCCGCGCTTCAAACGCAAATCAGGAACATTTATTGTCGCGCTTGCGTTTGGATGGCCTCCGCTGCAGCATTTCACTTGTCAATTGCTCGTAATGAACGCGTCGACGGTCGAGAGCGGGATTTATTGGCCTCGGTGAAGTGGGTGGTTGCTGAAGCACATAAAGATGGCGAGGGAAACTGAAGTTACGCCTCACAGCCTTGGATGAGCTGCACTGCGATTCTACACAATAACCATGTTCTCCCCATCTACTCGTTCCATTCAAGACGGAGAGTCCCACGTGGATTCGCAGCTTGGCACGCCCCTGGGCTCCCCCATCAGCGCAGACAACCGCTCTCTTCTCAGCCCAATCACGCCTCAGATTGACGGCGATGAGGCTGCGCTGAAACAGAGACTTCAACACCATGAGGAGTTCTTTGGGCCTGAACACACGTCGACTATTGACGTTGTTCACGAGCTGGGTAGCTTCTACATGTCAAGCGGTCGACTTGACGATGCTGAGGCCATGTTTGCTCGGGAGCTTGGAGTGTCTCAGCAAGCGACTGCGGCAGAGGACGTGCCAACACTCAATGCAACCGCCAGTCTCGCAGCTCTGTATGAGAAACAGGGCCGATCGGACGGTGCCGAAGCCATGTACCGACGCGCTCTCCGAGGCTACGACAAAACACTGGGACCGGAACATGCATCCACACTAACGACGGCCCGGGACCTTGGACGTCTCTACAAAGCCCAGGGTCGATATGGGGAAGCCGAGGCCATGTTTAAGCGGGTTATTGGAGGTCTGGAAACGAACTCGAAACCCGACCGCACATCGGCAGCCGATCCACTGTACGACTCGAGGCGCCCGTATCAAGGTCAAACGCACCTTGACCCGGCTGACATGGCATCGAAGCGGACTTTGGATCACAGTGCTCCTATCCCAGAGCTAAATCAGCTGTTGACCATAACGACGGTTGATGACTTGGGGAGCCTCTATGCAGAACAGGGTCGCCTGGAGGAAGCTGAACAGCTGTACAGAAGCGTTAATCACGCAATGTAGCCAGCCGCTTTGCATCAGGTTGTAAAGCGCACGTTTAGGATGGGGTTGCGTTGGAATACGCTCACGTGAACGTCAAGACTCTGATATGACTGGGGGGCTATATAAACACCACGGCTGGGCTCCAACCGCCCAACCCCGGTCGCGGAGAGATATTGACAGCCAGGGTTCACGTGTTAAATTTAGGACAGAGCGATGTCACCTTCTACATTACATACACTTTCATTAACATACGAGCACGATTACCTTGAACTCTTCTCATCCCTAAGTGTCTGCTTTGTCTCCCAATGAGCAGCTGATGACAGCACTATCCACGGATACCACGTTGCGCCAACCTCTAGATTTACCGTCATGCATCCTAGATTGCTGAGATCCTGCATCGAACTGCCGGAATGTAGGCTCAATCAAGGTGGAGATGAGTACCTCATCGCCGCATCATGGTAGATCATCTCACACGCTAGCTAGTGACGTGTCTCGGTTCATCTGAGGTCAGTGACTATCCTGTCCTTCACCCAAATCACTTTCATGGGGGACATCCTAGTCCAAGACCCCGATCCATTGTCAAAGTCGCACTGTATTTATACGGGGATATCCCCTGACCTTCTCTTGAATGCACCCCAATCTATTGCGAGAGACGGAAGCCCAGGATAGAGGATTTTCTATCGCCAACATAAACTCCGGGCTACCCTACACCCAAAAGCTTCATACTCAGGGGAAACATCACCTTCTCTAGCGCATTATTTGATTCTATATTGCCTACTATGGAAACAGGAAGGAGCAACTTAAGACTACCCTCAATGCCGAAAAAACAAGCAAAAAATAGGCATCTGTCATAAGTCTGAGAAATGCCACCGATGGCCAGTTGAATGGGCGCCCGACAACCCACTCCGAAGCAATATGGATAATCAGCATCAAGATTGGTGTTTTATAGACAATAATACGTGCGATGTCGATGAGAGACGGTATATGCTAAATCGACATGTGTTCAGGTATGGATTGTGGCGAAGTTACAATTCATCCCTGCAGTCCTTGTAGGATGTTCTTTCTGTTGCGGATCTAAGACATGACCATGAACCTTTTAACTTAACCTTGACCTTCATTCTGCCGCGTTCCCACAACAGACTACGTTGAAAAGCTGTGGAGAATATAATGGCGGCCTACCAATCCAGATGAGATCTGCATGCCAGTGGTTCCGTGAGCTAAAATATGGAATCCTCCAAACTAAGCCACATGCCGATGTCATTCTTCATACTCTTTGGCACTTGATCAGCAACAGCTGGCAACTTCCAAGACTTTAATGCCCGGTCGAGTACCGATTTCCGTCCGCCTTATCCGTACCATCCAATCGCCATTTTGGCTGCTGCTGGCTCAGCTTGGGCCCTGTTGGATGAAGATCCTTATTCTCAAACCCCTTTAGGAAGGAGTCATAAACGGATATTTGCACCCTCAGCCAAAGTTGTCAACGCTGATCTCGAAGGTGTTTTCCAATTCCACCCTATACGTCATTCTGTGGCCTCAACAACCAATGAAAGAATTGATAGTGGGCATTAATTAACAGGCAGCAGTTTAATAAGTCGTAACGAAGGATTGGAAGGATCAACGTCTAGGATTGATCTCGTCAATGCTTACTCGGAGTTTGCGTGGATATTTATGACAGAACGAATAGTGCGCTTTCTACGTCATTTGTAGTTCTGAATTTCTAGGTCGATCCTGAGAACACTTTAACATCGGACATAAGAGAGGGCGAATCTCTTCTAATTTCACCAACTCTCTACCCTCATCACGCTTAACCCCACTGAAAGTTACAGCCTTGAGTCCACTTATCATTCAATCCCATTTCAATCTCCATCAGATCATTCATCACGATGTACTTTGGTATTGCTCCCCTAGCGGCTGCTCTCTTACATACTCGTTTTGCCGTTGCCGACTTTCTTATCTTCTGCGGCGCCGAAAACCAGTTTCCCGATGCAGCGTCGAGTCTTTCTATCTCGTTCTTTAACAACCCCCCTAACTGCGATGACTTTGTGAACTCGGTTGGTTGGACTCCGCAGTTTTACAACGATGCTTCCCATGGCGGCATTGCCTGTGACGGATGCACCGCCGCCAAGGCAGCTGCAGACTGGGATGTCACTCGGTTTGAAGTCTATGACAATGATGGCAAATACTTCGATAACGGCGATGATGCGCCTCACTTTAGTAAGTGGATTCGAGCTCTAAAATTACTACACTAGTTTCACAAAGTTGTGAGAAGCCATGAAGCTAACTTGTACTACAGCTCTGTATAAGGATGAAGAAAACGGTGGCTGGGGTATGTACGATGTTGATATGAACCTGATCGGCACGTGCGAACGCCCGGATCCTGTCCAGATCATCACTTGTCAAGATGTTCTCTCTGTGGACAATGCTGCAGGAATAATTCACTGTAAGCTTTTCATATTCTCAAATTATCAGCCATCGTTTCGTCTAGTAGGTGCATTGACAAATCTATAGGCACAACGGTCTTGAGTATGAGGGACTCGAACTAAACTCCACGGAGCTCGTGCATGATGGAGTTAAGTTGCCATCAAGGTCTCTCGCTCTTATTCTATGTGGCTATAATAAGATGAGGTGGCCAAGACACAATGAAAACCCGGGGTATCGTCATATTACGTTAAGACCTGTACGCTAAAATAGGCCAATGAAAACAATCAACGTCTGTTCCTATACTACAATGTAGACTGAAAAGAATGATCCGACCTCGCACTTTTGTTATCATGATCCCTTATTCGAACCAATTGAATCTCATCAGTTTCAGCATGACCCAGGGCTGAATCCTTGAAGCCATCTCCATGCGAGTCGTTTCGACTGAATGCCGTCTCTGCGTTTGACCCTCGGATTGCTGCGAATTGCCTATTTCCAGTCTTCGTCCTCGGAGGGCCTCTGTCGTAGCTAGCGTGATACCTTTCGCTACTGCTTTGCAACGCGGGGAACAATTGAAGGATAAATAGGCGGAAAGATGGCAAGCAGTTGCAAATAATGCCAACGTGTATCTCGATTGTTGACCAAAGGGCCGCATCCAGATATTCCCAAGTCGGATTCGTCGACTGTGCGCCGAATTTGACCAAAGAGTGAAGTCGGAGTATACTCACAACAGTGACGCTGAGATGATGTCAGTGTTTGTTTCCATCAAATGGCGGGAGGGTTGAGATACAAGGTGCCAACACAAAACATGCCCCCAACAGCAACCTTTTTCTTCCAGTTCAAGTGAAGTGAATGGATCTGGACCATCGGGATCGCGATCATCCATATGTCGAGTGTGATGCTGATTGCGGCGTTAGACCATGCAATTGCATTGATATCTAAACACTGTCCTTGATGCTCTCCATCCCACAGCTGCCAAGAGTAGCTAATTGGTTTGCATTGAAAAATCGTAATGATAGCGAAGAGAATACCAAATAAAGAGTTGAGGATGATGGTACCCCAAAGTGCTCGGCGGATAAGCTTGGATGGAAATATGCGAAGATAGAAGAATAGCATGGCGATCTTTAGGAGGGCGATTTCGGCAAAATAGATAACTTCCATGATCAAAAAGTATTTGCCAAAATTATAAATCTTGGCAAATTCCAAGGTCCAGATGTCGCGACCCATTCCATTGGGCACAAGGCCGTGAATAGCAAGGACCGTGATCGGGATGCTAACAAAGGCGCAGATTAAAGTAAACCAATCATCTGGGCCTACATCTAGTCGTGAATAGAGCTTCAACGCGAATCTCTGGATGATAAATAAACCAGAGATCACTGCAAGCACACCGGTGACAACGGCGTAATTGACGGAATGATGTCGGATGGATGCACTACAAAAGGTCATGGTTGCATTCTTGGTAGCTGTAGATATTATTAGCTTGAGCATCATGCCCGATTGCAAGACACATACTGAGCGATTCCTTAACGGTGCAAGTCCCTGCAACGCAAGCAGTGAGGTTTGCTTGCAGTGCTTCATTGGCGCAGATGCAGGTCTGATTGGTAGCGGAACATATCGAGTTGTCAATTGAAATCGTCAGACAATTGATCTAAATGACACGCATTAATCAAGGGGGCTTTTGTGGTAGAAGTGGTAGATGCAAACGTACAGCACAATCCGGCAGTGCTGATAATGCCGAGGTAGATGAGATATTGCCGAGGGCTGTGGGAATCGCCACCACGGCGACGAAGATCACCCACGCAGCCCGGGGATACCACATGTCGATGAATGCAGTAAATGGCGGCCGTAGAGGTAAATCGGCTAGCACAGCATTCAAGCAAGGTTGAAATGTTCAAAGATGTACGCACAATCATCGGCCCCAGAAAAAGGTAAGGAGGCGGGGCCGATTTTGTACGTCGATCTGGTTCCCCGGATTCGTGACAGGGGGGAATCTCGGGATTTCAAGAATCAGATCACAGGAGGCCCGAGCGAACCGTCTTGATTCAGCCACACAGTGCCGGTTAACATAATGCCATGGTGCAGATGTGCATGTGCAAGTAGCCGATTAAAGGGTGACTTGGTTGGACCTTGCTGGGGCTTCTGAGACCTCGGTCCTGGCTCACGTTATGTACTGCTACCACTGCACTCACTGCGGCACAGTGGAAGTATACTGCGGCGCCGCCAGGAATGTCTACAGGAATATGTTTAGACTGAGAGAAGCTTAGTCTTGTAGCCGAGAGCTTCGACTGACAGGGTCCACCCACACATACATCGCTCTGACAGAGTCTCGACGTTGTCAGACTGCCTCATCTGGCGTTTGGAGCGCCAACGCGCTTTGAAGTGTTTAGGCGTTCCTGGTTCTTCGCGTGCTGCTTTCCTTTTTGGTATTGTGACCGGGCTTAAATCTGACAAGTTACACAAGAAAGATGGCTGCCTCCTGTTACAGAAGCGCGTCCTGCAGGGTGACACAGAAGCGGCTGTGGCTGATTGTCGAAAGACGGCCCAAGAGCCCTTTAAAGTCTAGCGGGGCGTCCGAGGGGGAGCTCGGTTGAAGAAGCCAGTCGACGGTGTGTGGACGCCCGGTCGATAGTCCAAGGTGGCATTGCTGTATTCGTACACGTTCTCGAAGCGAGGGTGGGCAAATGAAACGCACAAATGAGGATAATTGCTTGATTGGCTCTTGACGGAGTACGAAAAAGGCACACATGCTGATATTACAAATAGAAGCCGGATTGCCGAACCTTTCGTGGGCTGGGGCGGGGAATGCCTGTTATTAGTACAATTTCTTTGTGAACAACGCTGCTCTCTATCCGCCCCGTTAATGATTTGTTTGAGAATAATTGATAATATGGGAGCATCGGAATTCAGATGCCGCTCAGCAATAATTTGCCTGCGAATTGTAAGCGTCATATCGAAGTCTGTCATGAAAACATGACGGAAGTGGGGTAATCCCGGTCTTAATACGCACCCCACGGAGAAACGCCTCACCACTCCAGCCTTGTTTGACAGGGGACTTAGTCCCATGTTACACTGACTGAAAGCTGCGTCCGCAATAAAGCGTGGGATATGCAAGTATTTGCATTCGTGCCAGTATTTGGATCTGGATCGGGAACCACTCCCGCAGATCCGGAGGTGGGACTGTGAAGATCCGGGGTCATTAGTTGGGTTCACAAAATATTCACAAGCCGGATTGTCATCTAGAAGACTAGAACCCGCACACTACTGCATCTAAGATTGTAAACCCTGTCCTAGTAGCCCCGGCTTTCAATGCGTAATCTGCGTAGATGAGGCTAGCCCTGTCATGCTTGACGCGGAGACTTGGGCATCCATAGCTAGGCCCTTACAGTCACAGCACAAATTGTCTTCACTGCCGCTATCGCCATGATGCAACGGCGACACACGCCCTTTTTAGTGCCTTTCCTTATGAACAGTTTCGGTAACCACATCATGAGAAGGCACATCGCATCATGCAATACCCTCCTGGTTTGGATCCAGCTCCGTCTTGACAGCTAGCTAATGGCTATTCTACAGAACTTCAACCGTCACTTGGCCACCACTGGTACAGGAGCATTCCCTCCAGTTTGCAAGGTCACTGAGGCAATAATATGTTCATGGGGGGTACGATGAAGCGCGCGGACTAGACCAGCGGCCCCTTGCTGCCAAATCCGGCCGCATTTTCGTATCCAAAGACGGAAACGCGTAGCCGACGGCTATTTTCAACACGGCCAATCGGGGTCCGGCTTTTGTCGACTTTTTTAGGGCCTGGCAGAAGCCTTGATCTTCCATTCGACCAGTGGGACTTGCTAATCAGGTAGTGTGCACGCAACAGAAAGGACAATCTCCTAGACGATTGACATCTGAAACCGGATGTATTTTAGGCTTAATTGTGAGCCCAGTTGGTATCAAGCCTTGCTCTTCTTCATCCGTGTCATGGACTCGAAAGGAGTCATACGCACTCTAGCCTAGGTACGGCTGAATTCTCTGTTGGTAGTGAGATGGAGATGGGTGGCGGTCCGGATTGACTGTGCAAATGTGAAGTAGGGAACGACGGTGCAGGCACGAAGAGACTGTTGACAAAAAGCAGTAGGCAATATTCTCGATGGTAATTAAACACGACCCAATTACTTCGTCCCTGTCTGACGATGTCAGGATGGCTGAAAATAACCCTCGTCCAGTCGGAACTATGTTCACGTTGACCGAAAGCAATTTTACACGGAGGAAAGGTGAATCACAGCATATCGATTGAAGATAAAGAGCTCGTCGATGTCGACTTAGCTAGCACGCTATCGGATTATTAATGTGGACCTACCTAGACAAGGATCGATCTTTCGCCCTCATACGTCTTCATTGTAGCACTTTTGCAATATTCCTACGGAGGATGTAAGCATGAACCTGGAAAGAGGAACGGGTGCACGTGATGAATTCATTTATCCGCCAAGCGAATGAACGCTAGTGCAGACTCGTGGATAAAACCTCATCATCAACATAACAATGGCAACTTCACAGTCAGGCCAGTCGGACGAGCCTCCCTACCGCTCGTACAAAGAGCTTCGAAGCGATCATGTACATGTCCTCTTCTCTCCTACCATCAAGCGTCTCTTCTGGCCTCTCGATGGCGTCTTTCCCACCGCAATTTCCGTCATGAAGACCCCTCGTAGTGCGGACGATCTCGAACCCTACTTCCAACCAGACACTGGACGTAGTGGCAGCGGCACGTGGCACGAGATCTCGCAGCTGCCTCTCACCGAGCCAAAAGTTTCATCTATTGAGGCCTCAGTCTACGACCTCGACCAATGGGAGTTTGATTGGATGGCGTGGCATAGGGATCACACGGGAGGCGAGTTCGACCCCGAGTATGTCACGTACGGAGATCTCAGCGATGAGGACCGGCCTTACGCGAATGATTCGAAGCAGGACGGTAGCTGGGAGGAGGACTCGGACACGGAGTTTCTTGTGAAATGCTGTGGAGAAGACAGACCGCTTAGGAAGAGAGGAGTCAAGTTAGTGATCACGCCTCCTGCAGAGAATCACTTTGTCACGGTGCACGACTATGTCCGCGGTAAGTCTGGCTTCAAAGAGTTAACGAATTTTCTAATGATAATGTCAGCTGTGCATCCCTGGCTCATGAGCCTGCGTCAGGATATTTTGAAAGCTAAGACGGTTGCACGTCCTCAGCCTTATTCTGCGTCGGCGCCAACGGAATGGATGGTGAATGAGGGGCCGGAACACAAAATAGAAGAAAAAGAGAGCTGGATTCGGGAGCATGGCGGTGGCCCGCCTCGTGCTATGTCTGCCTCAACTGCCGCGATCCTCAATAGGATACGTGCGAGTAGGAATAGGTAGTTTAAAATTGATGCAAAACTTAACCATTACGTCCAAAGCATCAAGGCAGTTTTCATCCATCTACATTCAAGCGCAACGGTAAAATTTTCTCACAGGTATTATATTACATCGAAGCAACCCCCCAATAGCAATGCTAAACTATTCTTACATCTGGTGAACATTACTATTCTTAGTCCATCTCCTGAAGCTCTTCCCGTAATAATAGAAGAGGACTCCAGAAACACACCAAAGAACCGTGAGTCCCATATTGGTCATGAAGACCGGCAAGAACCTAGGCGATTGATTAGCGGATTGCGTCAAGAGACAACTGAAAAGTCCTCTTACCCTGATTTGATTGTCCACGGAGTGATGAACTTGCCCATTCCGTAACCCCACAGATTCTTGTTGACAGTAATGGCCACGAAAAGAGGACCTGCGACTGGCTTATAGCTGTCAACAGCGTAGGTACTAGCAATACTTGGCAGAGCAGCCACCTGGATGCCAGCACAAGAGTAACCAATGACCACAATAACAGGCCATGGCCACTTTTTCTCGTATCCCAAGGAAGTAACGACATTTCCCAATATCATGATAAGAACATAGGGGATCATAGCAGGGAGACGCATTTCTGGCTCTCGAATACCGCCGTTTCGGGTTGTTGCTCGTGCAGAGATCCAGTCACCCAGAGGACCGGCGGTGACGAGACCGATCAACGCACCAACGAGAACTGCAAAGTTCAGGAAACCTTTGAGAATTAAAACATTAGATATGACTCGAAAATGTGGGGGTTGAGGTCGGACAAACTTACCAATCGACTGGGAACTCATATTGTATGGGGGAGCTGCAAAGACTTGAGACTGGGTGAGATTCAAGATCAAAAAGTTGCTGCAGCTCCAGCTAACGACGAAGGAGGCGAACAAGACGATCGGAAACACGAATAATCTCCAAGGAGTCCAAAGATCGAACAAGATGGTCTTGAAGGGGTGTGCGTTGGGCTGAAATAACCACCATTGCTGCTTAGAGGGCGTTCCTCTACCCAAGTAGGGATCTACGTCTGTCGCACGTTGCTGTGTAGGATGGTCGTTTGTAGCAGATAGCTTCTCTGGGTTGTTATCGGTAGCAGAGTTTTCACTGTGCTGGCCAGTGCCTTTAACAGATGTATCACTCGCAACGGCGTCCGTTTGGCCGGCTTCGACTCGACTCCATCTGGTTTCTGGAAAACAGAAAATGCCCAGGAGAATAGACACCCCTGTCATAGCCACATTGAGCCACCAGAAGTTCTGCCAGCCGATGTGATCAGCCATAGCGCCGGAAATGATTGGGGCAACCTTAATATGTCAGTCATTTCCTTAATGATGGGGTAAATTAACTGTTACCATCAAGGAGCCCATGTAAACAACCCAGTACAGAGTGTTCCAGGTGCCGCGATCATGGAGGAAGTAAATATCTGATATAACGGCAGGTTGGAGGATCTCGCTCGGACCGGCTCCAAGACCATTGAGACTACCAAAACAGATCAATAAGACAGCCAGAGAAATGAGTATTTAACGCGATTACTCACACACAAGCACCCATGAAGACGCCGTACGAGGTAGCTCTCGCGCGGATGATATGAGATGCCAAACATGCCAACTGAGACGCAATGAGCACTGGGCGTCGGCCAAACGAGGTAGATATCGGAGCCCTGTAGCAGATGAGCATGTGTGGAAACGGAATCGGGGCGGGTGATCAACAAGGAGCACTAACCAGATAAAGTTGCTGAATCCAAGGATTAGGATTGTGATGCCGGTGAACTGAATGATATCCCCGAGAGAGCTTTTGTAATCGGCCATAAGGTAGGGAATCATGGGTGCGAGAGCCAGCGGGGCAAATCCCTGGGTGAAAGTCATGGTTGACACGGTAATGATGGTCGACAGTTTCCACATGGGTTTCCAGTTGAGGGGGTCGTGAGGATCCTGAGATGGCTGGGGAACAAGGACCCGATGGGAGTGTTCGCTCTTGATGAAGTGGTGTTTACCAACATCAGCCATAATCTCAGTACCAGGGAGCACCTCGATGTGGAGCTCATCCTGGATTTCCTCCCGTTCCTACGGATTGATGCTGGTTAGTTGTCACTGGTTCGTTATGTGGGGAGATTCAGCGTGGGAAACCAACCACTTGCAATGTCGCCATTTTGGACAGCGCAGGAGTGTGTTTGGTAATTGACGGCGCGTCTCAATGCAGATTGATTGCCTGGCAAGGAGTCTACAACCCAACATGGAAGGCAAGGAAGGGCTGTTAAATATCTAGTTCTGAGATTTGCCCAAATTGTACCCATCATCAATCTCCATCGACGCTACCCTCGTGGCTACCCTCGTGGCTACGCTAGAGTAGTATTGCTCACAACAAACGTTCCAGACCTCGGGAAACAAGACCCAGAACGCAGCCAGACCTATCAGCTGTAGGGTATGAGTCGATCCCTGGACGCTTTGCGCCACTCATATTAGCTTGCACGGCACGCGTGTGCCGATATCATTTTGCGGGGTAGAGAGTAGCAGTGGTGATGGGGCACAGAGTCGTCTTGTGATACCGAACCCCATGGGGAAGCTCGGCGATTGACTCGTATCTCGCTAAGCAAGCTGCTTTATGCGGAGCAATAGGGCGGTAACTGGCCGTCACCACTTACTGACTCCTAACTGTTAGTGGTTTAATCTGCAACGAGTACTTCCTAGGCTACGAAGAAGTTAGCGTAAATGATCTACCACCACCACGCCCCTCGCCTTGTCGGCCGCGGCATAATCTAAGGCCCATAGAGTTCACGCCACGCGGCAGTCGACATCGGCAACGCATTTAAAAGAGCTAGCCTTCAGCTCGTTGATATCACCATGGCCTAAAAGGGTTCCCAGCTCCGTGGATTAACTGGAAAGCGGTTAATCACAAAAGCAATGGCCCGAAACTCTCCAATCTGTCAGCGATGACAATAGTTCTGCACATAAGAGTCAGGCAGTTGCACCGGCAATTCAATTCTGAGCTTCAATTAGCAAAAGTTCTCCTCAGCACTGCAACCGTTGCAGCTGCCTGGTATCCAGAGCTCATCTACGGAGTCATCCGACATGGTTGATTTGCACTTAGCCAAGGCCAACAACGGATATCGACTCCTTACACAAGGGCTTGTATTCACAGCGGTGCCCCTTTGATGGTCGATCTAACGACACTGTCCGCGTGCCGATTGAGGAGCATCTGTCGGGGCAGCTTTTTTGCATCAGATACATTTTCGTGTCACGAGATGCGATATCAGGACAAGCTCGGACAGAGGACACGTTTATGACAATACTGACGCTCTTTTGATGGCCGTCAGATACACAAGCAGCCGCCGCGTTACCCCGATCGACGATACTTCCGAGTCGCAAGAAATTCCACGCCGCGTGTCGACCGACCAACAAAGTTGATAGCAGAAACTCCCCCAAGCACTTCAGAACCGGCCAGAGTCACGCAAAGAGGCAAGTGGCTAAGATGCGCAACGCACGCCGGCGAGTCTTTTATCTATAACAACTGTCCGAATCCTGGTCGCACCATTTTATCTTTATTGACGAGTCATGGAGCCACGAAAGAAGAATGACACGCTGAGCGCCGAAAGGCGTGAGGCCAGTGACGCCGGTCTAGGTCGCTCGTTTCCATCGCGGTCGTGGTTTTACTTGGCGCGGCAAGCAGACTCCAACTTATGCACGGCCGTTGACCTCGACGGCAATAATATCTTCGTCGCCTGTCTCCTGGCTTGCAGGGGAAGCCTGCTGCAGCCATTGTCATCTCGCTGACATATCCTGCACATCGGCAAAGTGGGATACATCCCTGGAGATAGCGTCCCGGAGATATTGTCTCCGGAGGGAAGCGTCCCCGGAGATAAGCGCGATATTCACCTGGGCGATCTTAAAGTGAGCCCGGCGGCATCATTCAACATGATCTGGGGAAGTCCCCATGGCCCCCGCCATCGCTTGTCAGGATCCCTGTGAATATTATGCGCGATAAGAAGGTAATGTAATAGTTCTCCGATGTGAGTAAACGCCGTGTTGGTATCAATGGAACAGTGGTTTCTTATACACACCCATCAGCCCTACAAATCGAGGTGACGCATGCACATTCAGTCAAGCGAGCGACATGCAGTTGAAACGCAACTCGAAGTGAACAAAATGGAATGAATACCAACTGTGGCCGCATAATTGCCGAGACTCAGCGCGTTGAGATGCTCATGCGAAGCTTCAATATTGCCAGTGTGAATATTCGCAGAAAATATGAGGCAACATCAAACCAATTGGCAAAATAAAATTGGCGAATAACATCATTTGACGGCAAACAAACTCCCAAGATTTGTGGTTAGGCGATGTGGCTTTGAGGTTAGAGTAGCAATCGTCTAAGCCAAGCCTGCAAAGCAAAGGCCATTCCCCAGACTGCATCATGACTGGATAGATTACACGGCGTGATTGATGTCAAATATAGAGCAAGTTAAATGCCACTGCCGAGCCAGTGTACAGAAAAGGTACATGCCGCCGTCTAGATCACATCCATTTCTAGCATGGCCGCTGTCACCGCCCTCGCTCTATGTGAAACCACCTACGCGGCTATTGCAGCAGCTCTTGTCGCTTTCTTTGTATTATTTTCCTACAGTTACATTGTAAAACATTTGATCAAGAGCTTCCACACATCAGTTCAGTCAATCCCTCAGGTGGTCTCAACCAAAGGCCTTCAAGCCCGAACTGTAGGGTAACGCAGACTCTCTCGGCGGCTCCGTCTGCACCAAGTACATCTCCCACCAACAAAGCGAGTCAATCTAGGTTTTATGCGAGAGCTGTACGAGGATTTGGTGCGACGGGAGCCTGTAGTAGATAAATAGATGTCGCAAAATGGGTAGAGGAGCAACAGTAGGTACATTAATGGAAGTGGATATCTTGTGGGTGCGCGGAAAGGGAGGTCCTCATTTTATCATAAGACTCCGTTCACCATTTCGGACATCGCTGTTTTAGCTCAAAACGTACGGAGTAAAGAAACGGGAGTTCGGCTCCGCGGAGACCGATGAACCCTTGCTAGCCCTAATCCGGTGGCCCCTTGATAATATCTACAACCCTTGTGATTGGAACAGCATCTGTAGTTCAGATTCAGCTAAATCGCCATCCACGATAAGTGACAGAATCTTCCACGAATCATCAGTGTCCTCTCTAGCAACACCGTTCGGCTAACCTTTTGTCAGTGGGCATCATAATCTCCCAGATTGCTTTGGCACTCCAACATGGCCAGTTTCTCGGTACTGATCTTTGCTGGCGGCGTCTAGCTCGCATCGCTAACCGAGACTCCCTACTTACCCTGTCTGACGTGTCTCAGGTTTTGACGTCCTTCATGATAGCGTGTTTTATTATTAATGTAATCAGCGATATTCCCTCGCTCTATCATTGTCCTTTTCGAATGCCAGTCAACAGTTGAAGTTTCTTCTTTACACGAGAAATCTCGTCCACTCCTTTCGTTTTGCTATTTTCACTACTCGTTCCTGAGCCGCACTCATTATCATGATAAAGGCGTCGCTATTGTTTTCGCTTGCCATTCTTGGTCCCGCGTGCGGTAGGCATGCTTGCAACGCTGGTTCACACCAGTCTCATCATCATGGCGATAGCTCCAGCATTTACAATCTGAAGACCTCGGAGACTTCGGTACAGAGTCTTTCTACCAGCCAGTCATCCACTTTCTCTACAATTGTTTCCATTTCATCTTCTACCACCCCTCTGCCTTTAAATACTTCTTTAACCTCGGCATCGGTGATTTCTCCCTTCTCCACGCCATCGACACCGAACTTGTCGGTTTCATTCCCAACAACGACGGTATCTTCACCAGCGTCCAGTACCTCAGTCTCTAGCTCGGTCGCACCGACCTCGACTGGCCTAGTTTTGGCACCCGCTTCGTTCAGCCATCCAGGACTTCTCCACACGGACAAAGACTTCGCTCGCATTCGATCCAAACTCGCCGCAGGAGAGGAACCATGGACAACTGCCTGGAACAAGCTCCTTGAAAGCTCATACGCCTCCTCGTCGTACGTAGCCAACCCAGTCGCGATTGTATATCGAGGATACGACGGGACACACGCCGAAAACTATGGACAGTTGTACCGCGATGTGGCTGCTGCGTATGTACTTGCTATTCGGTGGGCTGTAACCCAGGAAAGCGAGTTTGGCGACGCAGCCTTGCGCATTATGGATGCTTGGTCCTCGACATTGACAGCCCTTTCTGGTACCGTGGATGTCTACCTCGCCGCGGGTATCTATGGTTATGAGTTCGCCCAGGCCGGAGAGATCATGCGCGATTACGAGGGATGGTCCACTGACAAATTCCAGCAGTTCAAGGGCATGATGACCGGTATCTTCTACAAAAAGGTAGATGGATGGTTCACAGAACACGAGAACTGGGCATCTTATGCACCAGGGGTATACGCTAATTGGGACCTGAGTCAGATCGCCTCGGCCATGTCTATCGGTGTTTTGGCTGACGACGCAGCTATCTACAACCGAGGAATCCGCTGGTTCTATAACGGCACAGGCAACGGCCAGATCAACGAGGCGGTTCCATTCATGCATTTTTATGACAACCAGCTTCTCGGCCAAACGATGGAGTCCGGACGCGATCAAGGACACAACACACTGAACATCGCGCTTTTGGGCGTTATTGGTCAGACTGCCTACAACCAAGGGAACGACTTGTTTGCCTACAATAGCAGTATTATTCTTGCCGCGTATGTCTATATCTGTCTTTTGCATTTCCGCCTGTCACAAATTACACCATTCTATCTTCCCTCTGCTTGAACAAAGATGACGGTTCATTCAGTCTGTTACAACCCTCTGGAAGGCTGTCAGATATAAGTCGCATTTTCATCTTACTAACGCGAAATAGGTCCGAATATGTAGCCCGATATAATCTAGGCTATGATGTCCCCTACACTCCCTACGACAACGGATGGATAAACATGCCGACCATTAGTAGCACGGGCCGCGGGCAATTGAGACCCAACTGGGAACTACTCTACAACCACTATGGTGTTCTCAAGAATGAGAATGTGACATGGACGAAGCAGTTCCGGGACCTGGTCGTCTCGGACAACGGGGGAGCTGAAGGGGGATCTGGCAATTATGGTCCCAACAGCGGTGGATATGACCAACTTGGCTGGGGAACGCTGCTCTACACCTTGAAGTAGCAAAACTGAGTAAACAGTCGCCACGTATGGGTGAGTACCTTACAGTCGTTGAATCATCGGCCTTCTGGCAAGGTTTACTAGAAAGGCACAAAGAAATTGATCCTGAAGTGCGGATATGCGATCCATTTGTATTCACCTTCTATTTATGTATTTATTTAACAATTGCATGCTGAACATAGGGACCTTATCCCCTCTGTCGATTACTTTGTGGGGTTCTCCATGTGCTGTTGGATGCCTTCGTGTGTCCTTCATCACTTTAAGCCAGTAGCACTGCTATTTTACTAGGAACCCTGTGGCCACTACCAGAGGTAATAGAAGATCAAGAGGTCTGAATCGTGACTCAAGATAGACCGCAATGAATGAGTAGGGAGACATGACCAACAAGCGTTAGGTCATTCGCTATATGGTAGGAGGCAAAAACTACAGGTCAAACAGGGAGGCATCAAATAAGGTCTGGAATTGATATCTTTCAAGGAGGAAGTCTCTCTGTAGACAGTAAGCCGGTCTGAGATGCCATTACAGACAATATAGACGGCTAAAGACTCAACAGGGCTCCAATTCCAGTTGCTTGTTGGGCAAGCGAATAATTCTTGCTCAAACACCTCTTCATAAGCATGGAGTAGGCCGTACAATATGCTGGATTCCGTCAAAAGGCTCACCCAGTGGCCCTCAGCTCATCGAGTCAACTTCGTTCAGGTCTAAAAGGGGTCGAGGTCGCCCAGAAAATAGGATCTACTGTTGTTGGCATAAGGGTTCGGGAATGGCAAACATCAAGGAACCCTTAGCCGCGGTGGAGGCCATGGATAAATGGGTATTACGGCTACTACATGCCCAAAATAGGCGAGGCTGAAACATGCGATATCTACAATCAAGCAGGTTAATCAAAACACGATGACTTGCGGTATTAAGCTGCTTAGAGTGGCTCCTTCGACCCAAATTCGGGGCCCTAACGGAGTTTTCCCAATTGACGAAGATACAGAGACCCAATACTGTCACCATTCTGCCCCAATCTCTGGAGCCCCTCGTCTATCAATTGGCCCCGATATGCCACAGCTCAAGGTCACTGCATAATAGACATTCGAGGGATGCCAAACTACAGAGTAGATTCGTGAAGATGGGTAAGATTGAGACGCCGTGAGCATCTAACAGGATTTACATGCCTCCAAACTTGCAATTCAATGTGAGGTACCTTGATGCACGTATTTAGGTAGAAGCCGCCGCAGTTCCAGCACTGCATTCCACTCATTGAAATACCCTTCTTTCTTTTTTATCTTTGATATCATTCATCCCGTGGATCTGACACTTGACTGGGTAACTGGTACGCAGTTACTTAAGACAGTTCATCACCTTCGGTGTTGCTGATTTGAACATTTTGGTCTTGTTCGTGCTTTGGTTGCTTCCCCTGTTGCTCCTGGGCCTCGGAATGTTGCTCCGTGAGCCGTCTTCCAATCTTGACGATGAGCATCCTGGAGAATTCCATGATCTTCTGGCGTGCCATACGATTCTCTGGGCTGTCTGGGGGAAAATTGTTCACTTTATCCCAAAGGCCTTGTAAGCCTCGTTCGTAGTCAGTCTTTTCCTCATCATATAGCGTTGGTAAGTTTCGCATTTGACTTGGTCTATACATAGGCGGAGGCGGCCTGATTTGAGGTTGCTGAGGCTCGACGGAGTGCTGACTGCTGGGCTTAGACGGCTCTTGGTACTCTTGAGTCCCTTGCTTGTGAGGCGTATCCATGCGAACGTAAGAGCGCTGGTAGGAGTGCTCCCATGTAACGTTGCGAATCGCTTTTCGAACAGTGGTTGGCGTGTGATATTTGCTCGTGTGGTTTCTCAGAGCTCGAGCTGACGCGAAAGGAGGGTACTGACAACCGGTAAATGTGCAGCGGAAGCATCGGACGTGGGACATCTCGTGCTCCGAACGAAGCATCTCAGTCTCAAAGCCTAATGTTGTCCGTGGACAGGAACTTAGTCGGCAAGTGAAGGCTGCGGTTCCAAAGTGAATTTTGAACAGTTCCAGTTCGTCGACAGAAAGACCGGGGTAGTGAGTTTGGTACAGCAAGGATCTGACAACCTCTTGGTATGATGCTAGCATGATGGAGATGCCCTCAGAGACAATTGGTGGTTTTGACCGCTGACGGTCTGATTCAGAGGCTGAACAAGGGTAAATAATCTATTCGACAAGACCAGATTGCAATAAATTACTCACTATGTGCTTGCAAGATCCTGGACTCAAGGTTCTTCAGAGACCTTGCCTTCAAAGCTCTTTCCACGTGTTTCTGAAGTACCACGTGGTCTCGCAGAGACACCAGTCGCTCATCCATCAGGGTGGCTTCTGACTCACATTCAGAGGGTTGCTGGGCCTAACAGTTCTAGCTCATCTGCCAGTTGGCAAGCAAGGGCAAGCAGAGACGGGGATGAGGCTGTGTTAAGCGTATCAGCAGACACAGCATAAGAAAGTAAGTGTTCGGTCCAATACTCGGTGGCGTAAACGTGAAAGCCATGTAATCCCTTGGCCACCCGGAGATATGCATCCTCTTGCCGGTACGTATTTCCAAAAACTTTCAATCCAGAAAGAAGACAAGTAATGGCAGCTACCCCATGGTCGTGAAGTACTCGTTGCTTGTCAATGATGATGCTACTTGAATAGATCTGAAGGAACCTGATACTCGCTTAATAATTTATGTTCACCTGCTCATTTCTCAACACTTACTCTTTCACGGAAATGTGGATGAAGGCCAACGTTGAATCCTGTCTTTCTTCGATGAGAGTCCCACATATGTCTAAGATGTACTGGGGCGTCAGACGACCAATCTCAGGATTACCAGAACTGAAGGTGATGGCAGAGAGTAATTCGAACTTCTGGAGCGGTCTTTCGGCAAATGCAACCCAGCCCAGAACGCATCTGATGCGGTCCACAGACCGAGAATCCAAGGGAACTGGGATTTGCGTCAGAATCTTTTGGTAGCTAGTGAGAGAATTAGCATTGTGCACCATGCCATGAAGTAACTGAAAACGTACAAATCCGTGAGCTTCTGCGGTAGCTGATTTACCGATTCCTTGATTTCGTCGCCACTGAAAAAGATATTGCTCGCAAGGTAATCCATGACAAGTCGAGCATAGAGGAACATGCCTTGAAGTATGAGCTAATATGCCTCTGGATCATAGGTCAGAGGTCACTTACCGTCAGCTTTCGTCACAACCACAGTCTGGATCTCCTCGATTTCGGGCTGTTCTATGTCGAGCTGGCGGAGCTTTGTACCCAATGATTTCAATCTCTGGCCAACATATTGACAGATTGCCCCATGTAAGCAGTCCTTCTCTTCAGCAAGGGAAATGGTTTGCTTTTTTCGAAGGCGTTGCAATGATTCTGAAGGAGCACGACTCGAGATTAGAACCTTGCACACAGTACTCCCGGGTAAGGAGGGCTTGGATGTGAGCTGGTTGATCAGAAGTACTAGGCGCATCTGCTTGTCTAGCTCGCACTCATCCAGCCCATCAATAATGATCCAGATATATTCGGCCTGGTTAGGATCACTTGACATGCTCAAGAGAAGTGTGCGCAAGAGCTGCTCAAGTACTGCAGTCGTAGGTGACTTCTTTTCCAAGACGTATGACTTGTACACGTGAGCGACCGGATCGTCGTCCTTTCGGAGAAGTTGTAGCACCAAAGACATTAAGATCTTCTCATACATGATGGACGATGCATATCGATAAGTGCAGAAGTGATGAACGACGAATTTCGATCCTTTCATGAAGTTGATGAGCTGGGTGCACAGAACGCTTTTTCCTGTTCCGGCTGACCCCTTTAACCAAAGGGCTGGTGTGTCTGGTTTGCTATCGGCCCAAGACCTGACCTTTGGATTGGCCAAGATCCATCCACAGGTTCCTTGGTACTCTGTCGCTTCTGAAGATATGGAGTCAAAAATGGCCAGTTGATCGGATTCGTTGATTCTCAACCATGACGTGATCGATTCGTACTGCTTCGCGTTTTGCTCAACCTCCTCGCGGCGGACCTGGCTCTGGCTCTCTTCTCTCCATGTTCGAATATCTTCGCGCATCTTTCTTGCTTCTGCAATGTTGCGGGAATTTGCCTCCTGATCAATCAAGGAGCCATGCTGCTTCAAGTCTTCAAGGATGGTATTGAACCGCCTCTCGAAGCGCCCCCACGATGCGAGAAATATCAACTTCCAGCCTGAGAGCTTTTAGATAAAGTAAAGTAGCTCTTAACATGCAGTTGATACTCACCACTCCGCCGAATAAACTTGTAGGCATGTATATGAAATTGAAGAATATCAGCATAAAAAACAGCTAATGTTTGCTGAAACTCTGGTTCATCAATAAAGGCAACGCTGAGAATCTCAAACCGCTTAAGCGACTCGGCAATACCAGAATAACCTTTGATAATTTGTTCAAAAGCGTCAACATACTCAGAGGAAACTCGTAGGATAAGAGTAATTGGTGCCCATATCCATGGTAGAAATGGAGTCCCGTTACAGAGGACGTCGACGACTTTTGAATAGTGTTCAAGCCCTCGAAATAAGGGCACGAGGCGGCGCATATTTCGAAGGCATTGTTTCGCGGCAAGCTGATTCTCGAGGTCAAGCACAGCCTTTTTGACATGTTGGAGAGTCGTGCTCTGGAAATCTCGTTTGTCGCCTAGGCTGATTGTGCGATCAAGCTCATCGTAGGCAGTCTTGAAAGTTTGTCTCGCAAGAGCTGAGACTGCGGGTGCCAGTGGCATCTTGAGCGAACTGTTGCGCGACTGAGGTTTCTTTAGATATGGTTATGTGCGGATCACGCAGATTCCAGCAGAAAGGGCTTCATTCAAATGATCCGGGGATGCTTCGTAGACGAAGAGAAGTCCAGAGCCTTGTCTAGAGAAATCGGTATGTGATGAGGCACAGCCACCACCAAATGCGCAATTTTGGGGGCGAAGGTGCTGGCAGTGGAGTTGTTGCAGGGATGCTATTCCAATCAGCTTGCCTACTAAGCGCCGAGTCCCAAATATGCCACACGGGCTGTACCTATGACCTTGAGCTGAACATTGTCATTGCTGCCCGATACTTAAATGCGCTACTGATTCTGCCTCACGAGGCTCACCTTCTATTCCAGGGAGCTAGGGTATAATTGGCAATACGGACTCCGCTATAACGCACTAAGTAAACCTCTGACCGGCACGATTCCGTTTGTATAAAAATGAGGCTGTTTCAATCTCTCTGCTGTAGGCTCTTAGTAGGCTATGTTGCGCAGCCTGTTGGACAGGCACCTCCAGCCTCGATAAACAGCAAGGAATTCCAAGGACCTCCTCGATATAGAGATATTCCATAAGAGACCTGGGCACGAAAACACCTCCCTGGCGAGCGGGGCAAAGAGGAGATTCTGAGCAATACAACCATCAGGATTTCTACCCCAGCTTCCAGAATCATCTAAAGATGGACCCAGCTCAAGTACTGAATCAAGCACCCAAACGACGACGATTGCAATATGAAAGCGGGGAACAGGTTCAAGATGATGGTGACCAACCTTTACTCTCACGATATCAGGCAGCTTTTGATGCTCAACCGGCATCGTTGGCAGAGCCTCAATCCTGTCCTTATCCAGTATCCTATGGCATTTTGACTACCAGCATACCGCACCTAGATGCCCGAGTTGCTGGAGACGTCACCTCAACGATCATACCGGACCATAACAGCCATTGGAATACCCTAAGCTTTCAGTCACAGAGCGCACCGGGCAGTGAAACCCAGGGCAATTGTTACCAACCTAATGTAGCCAGTCCGTGGCACTCACCTGGAGCTTTCGCCTGCCATTCACCAAACCCATGGGGGTGGAACTTCCATGCGCCACCTGGGGCCTCAGAATTGCCAATTCCTCAACAACCGACCCAATACCACGTCCCGATATTGCCTGCAGTATTGTGCCTTAAAGAGGCTAAAACGTCTCTCGGCCTGTCTTATACTCAGGCAGGCCAAGGGAACGATCAACCTCCCTCCTCGGCGAGATATGCAATGTCCCGTCGACTTCAGCCAGGAAGAGCGAGTGTAGTACAACAAGCTACGCCAGCAAGCTATCATCAGTATTGACGCAGCTCTGAAAAAAGACCTCGAACCCTCTGGCCCGGGCACATACGTCAACATCTTGCAGCAAATTGAGTCATTGCGACTTGTCTGTAACTTGGGACTGCACTACCATATGAGACATGGCAAAGCACCGCAAGCTTCACGAGAAGTTGACAACTGGGCGAGCATCGCCCAAGGGGCTTTCAATGTGCAGCGGGAGATGGGGCCATTAATTTGCTCGCAATGTTCGTCAACGCTGGAGATCGCTGAGACACTTCTGGAGGACCCAACTGCCACACAACAGAGCCCTCAGTTCTTCAGCTGCCTGACATTTGTTTGCGCTGATTGTACGCAAAAGATTGTCCAAAACGGTCACACCGTAGCGTGCGGTCACAACCCCCGTTGCCCCACGGCACTCGTCTCTACACACGGCAGCGCTCTTGAATCGAGTTTAGATGAGATGGAGCCGCAAGTGGAAACAGAAACCCTCAGTCTGCCGTCTAAGGTAGAGGCTCTTATCGCAGATATTCCCGCCAAACCAGAAATGGTATTTGCTCATTTTCAGTGGGATACTCCGATAAGCCAGGATCACCATAGCTAACTCATCGCAGCATCATATTTTCAACCTGGAGAATAACGCTCGACATTGTCGAAGCTGGTCTAGAACGGGTTTCACTTCGAAGCGTTCGGTTTGATGGTAAAGTGCCCCAGAAAGAACGACAGAATATCATAGATAGTTTTAAGACTGACCCATCTATTCGCGTGATGCTCTTGACACTCTCTTGCGGTGCAACTGGGTAAGCAGCCCCTTCGATAACATCCTTGCCGTTCCGTGATTTCTGGATAACTGACAGCTTTCATTCTCACCTTGACGGTAGCAACAAGAGCCTACCTTATGGAGCCACATTGGTAAGCTTCACACTGAGATCTCGTCGGCATGGGACTAAATATCCAAGAACCCGAATGTTGAAGAGCAGGCCCTTGCGCGAATCCACCTCATCGGTCAGACGCAAGAAGTAACTACTGTGCGATTCTACGTGCGTGACTCATTTGAAGAGGTAAGCTACTTCGATGTTAGCTCGGTATCATTTCTAATCCTACGACAGCAAGTCATGAAGGTTCAAGAGTCGAAGACATATCTGGCCGGCTTGTTACTCTCGCCACACGACGAGGGACAGGCGGATGAAAACCCAGGAAGGTTGCAGGTTTGTGACCAGCCGCCCTAATTACCAATCTTTGCTGACGAATTTCCAGCAATTGTTATCTCTGATCTCGTGAATTGATGGAGCGAGGGACCCTAAACTCTTCAGGCTACGAACTAACACGCACACGCACACGCACACACCTTCTGTTAGCATGGTGAATTTTAATTGTATCTCCTGGGTCGAGCCCAAGCCTCGGCTCTTTTCACAATGTCCATATCTCGCTAGTTTCATTGCATGTGCACGCCGAATATCCGACCACCCCGCAGTGTAGGAACTAACAGGGGAGAGAAGTAAACTTAAAAGCCGGGAGATTTGAGAGTATCTAGATAGCGTGCTATGGAGAGAGCGGACAGACCTGTGAACTTACACAAGTATCGGCCCCGGACATGCCGATAACGAAAGCAAGCTCGTCTTTCAGGGACGTATATCAAGGCGGGGAAGCTGAAATTAAACGGCGGCCCTAAGTGTAAACCCAATGAAATCCCTGGTTTGTTTTCTCAATCGGGGAAACGGAACAGCCGACGGAGGCATCGGTTCAATTCGGACTCCCGCTAAGACTGATGATAAGCTCCACTTCTATCCCGCGGACACCGAGAACATGACCAAGATATCTACTAATATGTCTTGGCAATCTTTGATCCCCTGGACATGCAACGTACAGCTCTCAGCAATTTACAATTATTCAGGCTGAGGAACCATGGCTTCACAGACACATCTTGTCACCGGCGGCAGCGGCTTTATCGCCATTCATCTGGTCCATCAGCTCCTACAGGCCGGATATGCGGTTCACACCACTGTACGCAACTTGAAGAATGCTTCAAAAGTTCAGCCACTGCGAGGGTTGCAAGAGAAATATCCCAAAAAGCTTGAGCTCTTCGAAGCAGATCTGCTACAGCCGGGTTCATTTCAGGCTGCGATGCAAGGTTGCTCGGTGGTTCATCACGTTGCTTCCCCATTCCTTATGGCCGAGAAGATCAAGGATGGACAGAAGGAGATGGTCGAGCCGGCCCTCCAGGGAACTCGAAATGTGTTGAACAGCGTTAACCGCACGGAGAGTGTTGAAAGAGTTGTTTTGACATCGACCAGTAAGAACCAAGTTTGAGAACCCTATGTTGTTTTAATTACTAACGAATGTCAGTTGGCGCAATTTTTGGAGACTACATCGATGTCAGAAGTATGAAGGACAACATCCTGCATGAAAGCTACTTCAACGAATCAAGCTCTGCTACTCACAACCCATACCACTATTCCAAAGTCGTTGCCGAAAAGGAAGCCTGGAAGATCCAGAAGAGTCAATCACGCTGGGATATGGTTGCTATCTGCCCGGGACTAGTTCTGGGACCGTCTCTAACAACTGGATCCGATTCTGGGAGTCTCTTCTTGCTAGACGAGCTGTTCAGCGGACAGCTTTGGTTTGGCGTTCCCGACTTGAGCTTCTGCACCGTTGATGTGAGGGAGGTCGTCACAGCGCATATTAAGGCGGCAGAGGTTGCATCTGCAAGCGGGAGATATATTATCTGCCACAAGGAGATGACGACATTCCTCGACATTTCCAACGACGTTAGATCGCATGCCAAATCATGGACCCTTCCCCGCCACGAACTGCCGAATATCCTCGTGCGAGTGGTGGGCCCTCTGTTCGGTTTGACGCGGAAATGGATTCGCGCCAATCTTGGGGTCAGGTTCTCTGTCGAGAATAAAAGGGGAATTAAGGAGCTTGGTGTATCGTATCGTCCACTGACCGAGACATTAGACGATCACTATAAGTCATGGGTTGCTCAGAAAGGAAAGTAGATGACCGTGATAAAGAAGAAGGGGAAGTGAGTGTTAAGTAGCCTTTAATGATTGGATTCTCTTTACTCGTACTCCACCACTATATCTAAATATTTTGTACTATTGTGTGGGGAAATGAGCAACAGAGAGGCTCAAAGACCCAACAGCCTCGCAAAAGAGAAGTGGAAGCTATTGTGGTGGCGTGTGTTTACTAGTTCGGAAGGCTAAAGTTCAAGAGTTCGAAATGAATACAAAGATGAGCCAATAGGGATACCGCAACGGGCATAATTTGATTAAGCAAGTTTTAAGAGAATGTTGCATCAATAGGCTAAAAATACTGTCAATTGAACAATCTGTAGATAGTAACTAATTCAATTCCCCACACATCATGAATCGCTAATACTTAATTCCAACTCTGATACTGAGTGAGGGCGTGAGCAGAGGACGCTAAGAACACACAACCCACCCAGAGGCAGAGCTGTGATGACCGCGATAGTGTTGTGACGGAAAGGTCGGATAGGGTCGAGATTAAAATTTGGATAAATAGCTTGACTGAGCAAAATTGATGACTTTCTCAGCTGATACCATTTGATCATATGGATCTCTGAGAGGTCTCAAAAGAACGGGCCAAAAGATTGTAAATTGAATGAGATACTAAAAGAGATGATGACTCCTAACAGATCTTGTACGAGATCTTCCCAATTTCTGGTCCCAATAGGTCAGGCTACGGGCCTATGCGGTACGGTATTTCCTGTTGAAGGAAGCCGCTAATCCTGGTGCTAGTGGCTGCAAGCGTCTGATCAGATGACCTTTATCCCCAAAGACCGGAAAGCCCCGACTTAATGCATTAAAAAATATAATATAATTATGAGGTATTGATAAGACAGCTTGCAAAGGAGGATACATACGAAAGAGGGTGCATTGTGCGTCAGTGGAATCTCTGATACCCTGGACTAAATTGGGCTTATGTACTTCTACGTATTGTACTTACTCGGGCAAAGGAGGCGTACACCAAAGAGCGTTCAGGAATGTGCACAGGAATATGTCTCGGCTGATCGAGCGGTAACCCTATAGTTTAGGACCTCGACGACCGAGGCTCATATACGCACATTCCTCTGACATACTTAAATAAACTGTAGAAGTGGTGCTGAATGTGGTGCTGAATGTAGCGCTGAATGTTGTCTTTATTGTTTGCAAATACTGTATGGCTTTGATCGATTGAATGATACTGAGCTAAGCTATAGAAAACCAACTACACTGCAGAACTGGTAAAATATATGTCAATAAATACATTAAACTTGGCTAAAAGTTGATTTTATTTATTACGCTGAATTTTACAATACGATATCGCTTACGATAAAGCCAGTGGAGCACAGTGGCGTCCAGTCAAGATCACCCACGTCTCATAGGAGAAATCAGGTGCGCATTCAGCCGCAAACTAGTTCGTCACTAACACAGCCCCACGAGTTGGCCCGATCAGACAGGCAACTTCATTGATCCCAGCTGGTCTATCTGTCTCTTTTCAAAACACCGCCGACATGGCTAATCAATGGGACGCAAGCACGATCTCGGCCGTAGTGGCACTTGTCGTCTCGCTGTTCGCGCTTCTGGTCACCAGCGCTCAGGCGCTGCAGCAGTATTTCATCACCGGCCAACTCATCCGCCTCTGTGACAGCGTTGTATTCGGTCCCCTTCCCGGCCAGGGCCGCCGCATCTGGCAACTCTCCCAGTTTCGCTTCCGCGTGGTATATTCTATCCCTCAGATCAGTCTGCGGGCCGATCTGTGGCCGGAAGAGAGTCCACATATCAAGTCTTACGCGGTTGGAGAAGAGCCTCTTCCTGACCTCGATGAAGTTCCTGTGACCAAGGATGTTTCACGTAACATCCCAACCTTCTCGAGCTCCACGGCAGGCGTTGCAGCTATCCGACGCCGGTTTAGACGATCATCAGACTACGAAGTGCATGTTGTGGATATGACTAACTGCGCTCCGATTGATCCATCTAAACCTCGTCCTATACCGGGTAGACTGCATCGTCAGTTGAGTCGTTATTGGTATTCGACGAGCTTCTGGCTGGGCAGCCGGCTCAACGAAATCCGCGGAAGGATGCTAGGTCCAGCAAAGTTGAGAAAAGCTACTCCTTCGATTGAAGGATCTGTTGGGGAGGCATCTTGGGTGTCCTTCTGTAAAGCCATCAATGGACCGTGTGGTGCATCAGTGCGATATGACTCGGTCACCTACGACGCCGATCGATGCCCCTCAGACCTAGTCACTGCGCCGATGCAAGTTTCCATGAGGGACATTGCCGTGATGGGACTGATGACGGGTATGAGAATCACTAGTTGTTCGTTCAAAGACAAATCTGTCTCGATGCAAGGCGCCGTTGGATCGATTACTAGTTCTAACCATCCTATCCTCGGCCCAATCCTTCATTTTACCCCCAGGGCTTTCACGTCGGCGATACCTCGCTCTGTGCCTTTGAGTTATGGAGATGTCAGGGGAGTTGTTTCGGAAAGGTGGCTGGCGCGGACCTGGGATACCTGTACTGTGGCGAAGAGGTTCTTCAATTCGTTGACGAGACGTACTACTAGACGGTTAGATGATCGATGGGCCGGCCGCCAAAATCCCAAGCGACGCCCCCGATACAGTCGTGATGACAGCTACGACACGGATGAATACAGGTATCGGTTCCGACCGACGAGGGAAGTGAAAATGCAATTACCAGAGGAGAGATTTGAGCCCGAGTATGAGCGACCAGTCCCCAGGACATCGTCATCCACCAGAAGGTCATCTCGTGATCGACCCGATGATAAAGCAGATACCAAGGCTTCTACGTCGCAGTCTCGGGGTACCCTCATCACCCGTCGGCCTAACGATGGCCCTTGGACTATCATTCTGCCTGCTCCGCCTGCTCGATTGGAAATGAAGAGGGAGTCGAGAGGAGAGGCAGAAGTCCAAGCCGCGAAGGTCCAGGTCAAAGCCAAGGAAGCCAAGGAGGCCCAGCCTCCACCTCCACAGCCATCTGACCCGGCCGTTGACTCGGCCTTGGCTGGAAAGAAGGCGGGTAAGGAAGTTCCAGGCTCCAGTGTGCCAGGCATTGTCACGGATATGCCGCTTGAACATACGCAAGAGCTACAGCCTGAAAATACCAGCGACTTCGTACGAGAAGACGCCAAGGAACCTGGAGAGAATCTTTACGATCAGCCTCCGCCAGTTCAAGTGACCGCATTTCACACTGAAGGCCAGATAAGCGAGTCACTATCCCCGCCAGAAGGGGCAGAGGTTCAACAACCTGGAAATGAACCAGCAAGTGTCACTATGGAGACCATAGATGGCAAGGCGCCACCCGTAACCGAAGCTGGAATAGGCAGTACGCCCTTTTCTTCCCAGAGGCCATCCACTACTCTTCTCTTGACACAGGCGCCACACTGGGAGGAAACGACCGCGGAATCACACCGAGACTCAACTAGCCAGAAGCGAGAGAAAGGCGAACCTCGAAGGCAGGCCACGGTAGAAGACGAATATGAGAGTACAGAAACAGAAGGGGACAGTCACCGAGAAGAATCAAAAAAGAGAACTCCTGCGGCCAGGTCAGAAAGCCCGGAATCGCAAGACACGTCTATGAACGACCGGAGCTATGCTGCCAAGGTGCGACAGGCTGCGCGAAACGAGCGGATCCGTGAGATCCAGAGAGACAAAGTCATTGTTGAAGAATCAGAATGGGAGAGACGACATGATAGGCATAATTTCCTACTAGAGTACCCGGAGGACGGGCCGAGCTCAAGCCCGCGAAGGCGAGCTTCTAAGACAGAGGAGGAACTAGCTCGTGAGAGAGAGATCGAACGTCAGCGGAAACGAGACGAGAGGGAGCGCGAGCGAGACAGACGGAACAACTCGCGAGGGAGGACCGTGGCTCTCCAGCAGATGGACCTGTATTGGTTCTGTCAAGTCGACGTCTACCAAGGATTCTGGGCAACGCCGTGGGAGTCCAACACGCCTCATCTAACATCACTCGTCGGATCCGTCACGGTAATTCTGGAAGCGCTGCTAGGGTTCCTAGAAGAGAACGCGAGCCTCGTCTACTGCAACCCCAGGCACTTCGAGATGACCCGTGAATGGATCTCGCGCGGTAACATTTCATATCCGGCCTACGCGCATAACGCCCGCGGAGGCGTTATTTCACAAGGTCTCTACAAGGGAGTGCATGTGTCAGCCTTCCAGACACCTATTCCCGCACTCGAGCTGCTCATTTCGTACGATTGGCAGGTATCGATGGATCTGCACAACCAAGAGACCTACTGCGAGAGCCTGAACGTCGAGCTCATGCGGATCGACTCCTGGTTATCATATGTCGGTCGTACTTATGAAATCTCACACGGGCCTAAACAATTGCTCAAGGAGGCGCCGGGGTACGTACAACTTCTCCGTGAGGAGTTTGAGCTCGATTTCATGAACATCGACCTCTCGGCCAAGGAGGGCGGCTACCAAGACATCAAGGGCCTGACCGAGAACGTTATGGATTTCCTCACGGATGAGGAGCTGAACGAGGCGGAGCAGCTGTACATCCTCGTCGCCCTGCTCCGCGCCACGAAAGTGTGTCAGTTTGTCCAGGCCGGATCAAACACGACGGAGATGCACGAGATTCTTCTTAAGGACGTCCAAATACATCTCGTGTAGATTCCAGTCATGGACCTTTCCCATGTCAGAATCTGCTAGTCAGTATTTCATCTTTAATAACTTGTAAGTCAAGAGCTAGGTTCTGTTAGGCCGAGAAGCAGGGTGGTCCGTTCGGCGCGATTGATTCGAGTGATGCAGCGATGATATTCGGAGACAAACTCCAATCTTAATATTCTCTCCGTATGTAGAGGCTATCACCTAATTTCCAACACATATTCCCTTCAACTATTGCAATATAATACTAGAGAAACCCGCACAATCCTCCAAGCTCGAACGTTATCAGTTTGCCAGCCCATCAGCCAACATAGCGTTAATCAGCTGGCAATGTCGGTTCGCATTTGACTCGCTCCATTCGGTGTCGTAGTTCAACCCGTATGGCCAGATGTGGCCTCCTCCGCAGTTAATGACTGCCGACGATCCGTCCCATGTTCGCAGGAGCGCGGTTGCCGAAGGCCAGTTGTTGGCGTTACACCTGTCGGTGAAGGCTTGAGTCTGACCGATACCGAGAGTGTGTGCGATTTCATGGAGCGAAGTTCGCTCGTTCATGTACGAACGGTTCGAGCCGAATCGGATGTTGCCGCTGAAGCTGCCATCCGCAGTGGCCACACCGGGGACGTATTGGACCGTGATGGTTTTGCTTGCACGGGAGGCCAGTCTATTGTAGCGACCGACTGCCAAGTTCATAGCGCTTGTGATGCGGGTGTATGCGTCGGATTGGTCTGACGTCGGGTTCGAGACCCTTTGCAACGACCATGTAATGGTCGCTGAGGCAAGGGCGGCGTAGAGCCAGACGAACGAGAGAAGTGTGACACGCATGATGAAGGCGATAAGAGCTGGGAAGGCGTTGGATAATATCCGCAGTCAGCGGAGGAAAGAAGCTAGATGGCGGACAGGATAGAGATCGTGTTGTAGAATCGTCATGATGCTGAGCACTGCTTTATATATGTTCATCGTACATATGTTCGGCGAATTACTACCGTAAACCGGCAGTATTGCCAAGCCTAGAGGGGAACCCTGTTAATGGGTCTGCACTATACTCGAGGTCTACATTGGGAAGGAAAAACGAATTGCTCCAATGATTAATTCCCAAAACTTGGAAAATCCTACGTCATTCGGATGGACAACCCCATTGGGAATAGGAAATACGAGCTTTAACTAGTCCGCTTGGATGCTTGAAACAACCCCTCCAATCTTGGAAATAACCTTCCAGACTAGGTTGTCCAACAACAGGGGAACCCTGTTTGGGCAAAACAAAATAGGTCTCATCTATGACTATCAATGCGACTGGCACCATAAAACACAAGTTCAGCGTTGCAGTTGGCCCACTAGGCTGAGCTCATGACCCAGAAAGCCCTGCGCCCCTGAGTGAGTGAACGATAAACAACGGTGAGTATTACTGCAGGGTTTTGCCGAAGGGCCGAATCCGACTTTACTCAACTTCGGGACCCCTTTTTCTCTGAACGCTTGAGGCTAAAGGAGAATATAACTCCGTACGCTCCTGGTTTCCTGCTCGCAATACGCGTGTTGACCTGAGGCTAAGGAAAAGGGGTGGTCCAAGGGCTAATCCGACCGCAGTCGAAGCCTATCGTAGGCTCTGGCCTCTGACATCTTAGCCACATCGGTGAGCTAATGTGATCGCTTAATGCAGAACACGGATCATGGCTTCCCGGCATTACTAATATTCTCATGTACATTTTGGCCCGCTCATCTCGCATTCGGATCATCCTGTCAAGGGTTGGGAACCAGGCGTAGGGTACACTAATATTCTATTATTGTGACCTTAGACCGATTGTTTTTTGCATGTCTTGCTCTCTAAGTCGGAATTTTCTCATAGATTTGCTTTGGTTAATGCCCCTGCTGGTGAACAACCGCTACGGCATGAATTTACCCAGTAAATGGCACAGATGGACTTGAGTGACCCGTATGCTACCTCCCCTAACTCTACAATGTCCCTGCTATTGGGTGCAGACACAAAGTTGAATCTCAGTACAGGATAATATTCAGAACATCATTCCCTCGGCCACTAGTCTCGAATAGAGGTTACTCTCTTTGGTAAGTTCCTTGCCAAATCAAAACCAAGTAAAAGGTTCAGTGCTCACGCTTGAACCATGGGTCTGGGAGAACAAATCACTACCTTTTGAACCTTCTTCAGTTACTCACCGCATCCCCTGCTTGCTTTTCAAACTACCAAAGTCAGGTAGCAATGATGTATGACTCCCCGGTTCAAGAACGGCCTAGATCTCGCATATGAGGTGAACGGTCACATTCTTGAAACGGATCCTTCGTTCAAGCGTATTGAGCTTTTAGCAATCTAGTTATACATACCTCTGTCTCGTTTAATTTTCTTTCAATTTGCCCCTTGTCCCGTCTTCTATTAGCAACCCACGCGTGACAGGCGGTTCGCACATGCCTCCCGACTGGCACTTACACTCGACTCGATCTCATTACACCAGCCTCCAACGAGCCCGTGCTGGGGCTTTTTGCATCTAAGCTCACTATCTAGAGGCCTTTTTATAATGGGGTCTGGAGCCCGTGACCATCTCAATCATTGGATGTTTGCGGACTGCAAATCTTACTCGAGTCTTTTGGTGGGTCCACTGGTCTGATCATCGACGACGATGGATCGCGAGCTGGGGCTCTTACACCCACGTTGTCAATAAGCAGATCGACCTCGATAGTGACTATGGCTGGTGCTAGCGAGGAGGATAGCCTCTCCGCTACTTCTTTTACGGCGCCTTCGAGATGTTTTTGAGCTCCGAGGTCGCCATTGTGCAATATTCCACTATCTAGTATTAGGCGGATTTCCTGTGACTAGGTACATTGAGAACAGAATCATATTTTTGCCACTTTAGCAGCCGAAAGGGACAAGAACAACACCCAACTCATTAACCTACCCTAGGGAAACCACACACAGAAAGTCGTCGCGTAGTCATCTTGGCTGGTCAGCCTGAAGCTGTACCAGATTATGCGTATAAGGTCGGAGCAGTCTGATTTCTATATCTTCCGATAGGGAAGTATCTTATGAGAAAGGATCTTGGGTTGGTCGCAGGAAACTTCGCTAGTAAGATATCAATTAGGTCTGCAGCAGCCCAATATTAAAGGAAGGTTGAAGATAGAGGTCGGGCGAGATCGCGATATCAGGTGGACGGACTCAAATAAATCTCTTAAAATTAAGAACGGCAAAATAATAGATCCTCCTTCCGCCTCGAGACCTTTCGGTCTCTCTGACTTCCAGAAAGTATCTTAAAAGGAAAGGAAATTGATGTCTCCCCTCCAGCTTGATTCCAGTTGATCCTTTAACCTAGCCCGGACCACCCTAGAGGCACCCCAGCAAGCGACCAGCTAGCCCAAACATTCCAAGTCGCCTGTCACACCATTTTTCTCTATTTCTCCACGCGTTGAAATATTGCTTTTCTCAGATGGAAGCGTAAGTAGTTCATAGGCGCCGATGTCACTCACAAAACCCCTCTCTGCAGCGTCGCAGTTTCAAATGATGTTCACATCGACTAAAGAATTTGGGACGCTACGTTGTATTTTGTCAGATTTCGCTGATCCATTTAATATGGCCTAAACTAGTCACAGCTGATCCCACGACTATATGAAACTCTGATTACTCAACCGCGACCGATCTTTATAGGTACAATACGACACCATCCCGGGATCTCGCTTTCTCAGTCGCCACGATGGGCACACCCAACACAGCCGCGGATCTACGGCCGTGCTTCACACCATCTCCCATTTGAATGTTACACAATCGCAGGGCCCGAATGCAGCTAAGTTGGGACTAAGCAGCTCAACCGCAGGGCAACCAATCGTGGCACTTGAATGACATCCTTACCAACCCCGGACTATTTCTTGCCGCCCGCTGTTCAAGTCCTGATGGCACAAATAACATGACCCCGCAATGACAGATAATTGTGAATTATGACTTCGTCTACCCACTGGTCACTCCCACTCGCCTCCCTCTCAACTATACAAGACCCGTGAAGACAACCTCAGCACTAGACCAGGCTCGACGGAAACGCGTGAGGCTGACTTGATATCTTCACCAAAATCGAATACAGTGATTGATATCTGAGGCTTTTTTCCTTGCCGTGTTTTGAAGCCGCGTATTGCCGCGAGTCAGTATCGGATTCTAGACCCGGGAAACTTCAGCCATTCGGCGAGTGCGCTTGCCCCTAGATTAAGAGCCATCGTCTAGGCGTCTGATCTCTGGGCCTGCACGTGTCCGGAGCCGTAGCCGGATAAGCCGCAGTCTAGTCTTGGCTCGATGCTGACGCGACGTAACATGGCTTTGCATATCCATTCTATCTCGCCAAAGACGGTGAAGAAGAGGGGATTATGTGGCGGCCTGGCTTTCCTCAAGTTTTATCTAATATCTGCAATGGTGTGCCGGCCGGTATGCTAGCCTCAAAGAAGCTAGTTGTGACCCTTCTCCGCAAAGACGCGAACACATGCCGGAAGATGATCCCCCCTCCCCGTCATTCTACTCGCGTTGGCACTCATTTTTTGGCGACTTCAGTTGTTCTATGGTCACCGCCGTTCTTTGATGAAGTCTACTCTCGACTATCAAATCCTTGATAAGTGCGAAGTCGTGGGCTAGTAGTCGCGGCCATGGCAGGGCTCCAAACGAATGTCTATGTCGCCGCCATCGTCACCTGGACTGCCGCCCTTGTGGCGCTAGTACTTCGAGTAATCGCACGGCGGATTACGAAACAGCGTTGGTGGGTCGATGATTACTTTTGCGTGTGTGCCTTTGTGAGTCTATCCGCCTGCTTCTTCACGTATAGAAATACTTACAGGCTGGAGATATTTGCGAGCAGCTACAACATCCTCATGATCATATGTAAGAGCTACGCCTCAGGTCAATTACTCCCATGCTAATGATATAGGGGCTGCCCGTTGGAACCTTGGCCAAACATTCCATCCATCCATCACTGAAGATCAAAGAGTGGAGATACTTGAACACGGCAGACGTCTCATGCTTTGCTGCGAGTACTTCTATGCCTTCTCAATCGCCTCAACAAAGTTCACAATCCTGACACTCTACTGGCGGTTATTCAAGCTGTCATGGATTCGAATTCCGATCCAGATTATGTTTGTCATATCCGCCATGTGGATCATTCTCCGAACGTTTATGGTATCCTTCCAATGTATCCCCACACGATACTTTTGGGATAAATCGATCAATGGCCATTGCGCCATCAACGAGTCAAAGTTTTTCTTTGGCACAATCCTAGCACATTGTGTGATGGATATTATTATTCTTGCCTTGCCGATTATTGAAATCTGCAAATTACATCTTCGACCTCGTCAGAAGCTTGCCGTTATTGGACTCTTCTTGGTTGGCTTTATGTGAGTTTCCCCTGTGTCACTTGGGAAGGCGGACGACTAACGAGGTAGTGTTTGTCTCGCCTCTATTATTACCATTGTTGAGTCAATTCGATTTAACCCCCAAACAACGGAGCTGCCACGTGACGTAGCACTGGGTTTTATCTGGAGGAATGTTGAGATTAATGTCGCAATTGTGTCTGGTATGTGTTGAATTCCGTCCATCAGCCCGCTTGGCTTACCTATGTTAGCTTGTTTCCCATTGCTTCGACCAATTTTCCGCCGCATCTTCCCCTATTCATTCATCGGCTCGTACAGCAGGAGCCAATCTATCAACCGAGCGGGCCACATCCACCCCATCAAGCTGAGCACGATCCCAAGGACCAGTGAAGGGGAGGCCGATGATTCGAGCTCCACTCGTCAACTATCAAATCATATGCGTGGTTTACATAACTCGTTAGATTTTGGTCACGGTCAAGAAACGATCCAGACCGTGATATCTAGTCACTTGCGCGATTCCCGAAGCTATACTGGTATTGAACACGATATGCCTGGAATATATGTACGAAATGACATGGTAGTAGAAGTGGAAGAGGTCGAACGTTCGTACGCGATGAAAATATGATACCCAAGGCTGCACTGAGAATTCTTGTATACCTAGACTAAAGAATTTTATTCGAATGAACAAACAATAAATCACCAATTTCCATATTAAATGCTACCTCTGATACCTCATTATCGACTTCGGTTGATGGTCATGTCTGAGTTGGGTTAAGATATGGGATTCAATTCCTACTTCAATCAGTACCACTCGCAAAACGGACGGCTTTTCAGCTCAAAAGTGCATGGTTTTATGGAAAAATAAAATAACGATACCAGTATTAAGCATAATTAAATTCACCTCTTCAGACCACCGTGATATTTTAATTGAACCTCTCCACTCTTAAATTATGTCTGACAGTCAAAATCTGAAAGAATCTATAATTAATTCCCCAAGCGCTAGATATTCTAAAAAATTCAGGATGGACTGGTCCATCTCTGGGGGTTTCAGCTCCGGGTCAATCAAATTTTGGATTCCATATTGTGAAATTGCATTGGAATTCATATGCTCTCCAGAGATTTCCATGCTTTCCAAAGGCATGCCATCAGTTTCCACATCAAGATAGTGGTCACGGGTTCGGCCATGGTGTTGGTGTCTCCTTTTTGTCCATGTCAGCACGGCAGAGACCATGGGAAGCGGAAAACGAACTACAAAGAGCGAGAACCTGGATCAACGACGGGGCGGGTGGTCAGCGGGCGGCGCGCGAGAGGAGGCGGGAGATGGTGATGGTGAAGGTGAGCTGGCAAACCAGCCGGCCAAAAGTAGGTGAAAGAAGATTGGGCGAAACGCGCAACGAGAAAGAAAAAGAAGAAAAAATGGGCGTGGGCGTTGGAAATGAGTAAGAGAGAAGAAGAGAAAAGTAGAGCAGACCACAGAAGAGGACAGGGAGCGGAAAAAAGAACCAGCCGTGCTGGCGAATAACGGAGGAAGGTGCCAGTGCTATGTTGGGGAATCGACGCGAGCAGCAGTACTGATAGAAGGCACGAATGTCCCCGTGCACAGGAGCTACCATAAGTCTACCATAGAGGAGCCTACCATAGAGCACTCTACCATAGAGCAGTCTACTATTAACCTACCGGCGACGGGAAACTGGTATATGATGAGCTATTGAGGCTTGGGGGTTCTGGTTGTACTTCGGGGTCCTCTATTGGAAATGGAGGGGCCTCTAGCCTCGGGAAGGTTCTGGTAGGTTGGTTAGCCTTCGGCCTGTTGGGTTTGTAGGAGCTGAGGAGAGAACAAAGTCAGGGTGAGTTGAGTGGGATAAAGACGTGATGCCGTCAAAACTCACATGGTAAGAATAGATATTTCATCTGCTTCTATTCTCTTCTTCAGACAGTTTGCCGAACTAATTATTATAGCATCTGTTCATGTAGGTGCAGACTCGAGGTTATGCTTCTGCCATCATAAAGGCTAAACATTAGAAAAGTCAATATCTGCCCCACGAGAGCATCACCTGTCTTTCTAAGTTTGCAGGTACCCGGATAGTGAGAAATCAAGCAGATATTTAAGCAAGAGTACGTCCCATCTTTCATGCTCCCCAACCTAATAATATTCAGCTTCTTTCATAATCTTCGTCCCAAATCTACAGACATGAAGACTCTCCTCTAGGAACCTCGAAGTCTTCTTAACTGCTATTATCACTTGAAGAACAACCCTCGAGCCAACAAACACTAAATAATATGGCTAACAACAACGCACCACGGGCACATCGAAGCTGCAGAGAAGCTTTCCTGAATGGGTTGCACTACCGGGATGAGGAGGTTTATCAACGTAAGGAGCGAATTATCGCCGCTATCAAGAATTGGATCCACAACTGGAATGAGGAGTGTTATGAACGTGAGGGTCGAATCATCGCCACTGTCGAGAATTGGTTCCACGACCGGAATGAGGAGGCCCGTCAAAGTGAGGATCGAATCTTCGCCGCGATTCATAATCGGTCACATGAGGTTGATGAAACACCAAGGGAATATCGAGGTATCAGAGGATCTCGCCGGAATAGATTTCGTCAGTGGCTTGAAGGCGTTCGTTATCGTCACTATGAGTCCATCGCTTATTGGACTCGTTCACCTGATCTGCTACCGACTTATCAAGACGCCTGTCGATGTGAGACTCAAATCATCGCTTCTTCTCTCTCACATGATCTGCCACCGGCTTATGAGGAAACGGCGGCATTCAACCCCGATCCAAGAGATGCGACGGGTCACGCAGGACCTGCAGTTGAATGACCATCACCGGTGTCGACTGCATGAATCCAAAGAAGATGCCACATAAGGAGTATTGGAGTATGCTACAGTAGGACCTTTTGAATACCAGTTGAGAGCATTTGGACTAGTTAGCCAGCATTAGCCGCAGGAAATAAAGAGCCATAAGGGAGAAGCCATAAATTCTTTTTTTAAAGCTCAGGTTTATAAACTTGAGTCACATACAATCAACATAGAGACAGAGACGTATCCCGGATTCCCTTTCATGTACCTCCAGTGCATGATTTTTCGAGGGTGCTGGTATGTGTTTCTACAGGGGGCAGATTTCAAACCCGCCACCTCTGCTCGACGGGTACAAAAGCGGACACCCCTGCTCAAGTGGGTTCAAAAGCAGATACCTCGGAGAGGAAATGGGACTGTCTAAAGGTGTCCACATCCCTTCACTATAAAGTCGCACTCATGGATCTTGTGATCTCTGGGTAATCCTCTACAACAGTATCCGCAATAGCTTCCTCTTCCTCCACACTAGCGGGATCAAGGGACATGAAAGGGCTCCTCTTACTGCAGTTACAGATGAGGGAGGCATCAGTTTTTGTGGAGTGGCATTCTGTCAGCACACAATCTACAGCAAATTTCGTAATTACCCATATCGGCTTGGCACAAGGCTTACACCCAGAACTAAGGTGGTCTAACCGTAACTTAGGAAGTACTCGACCGTCCTGTAAACCTAGGCTGCACTTGGGGGATATGCTGAAGCCTCCCCGATGCTATGAGTGCCTGCATAAGGTCCCGGTCATCGGATTCGAGTTGCTGCTAACAGACTTAGAGGTGAGCCATTTAATGGGGTAGGCAGGGCGCACCGTTTATCGAAAGCCGAACAGAGGGCCCGAGGCAGTTTGATGGGTGCGATGCGTCGCGTTCATGGGAAGCCTAACAGGGAACACTTGCATACTTGCATATGCGGTTGGTTTGCGTTGTGGGTGCTCGTTGAAGATTCTGTACCGAAGTATATGATTGGCCGCGTCGACCGACTCGAGGCGTTCTCGGACAGGCTTCGGCATATTCGCAAATGTAAGGGAGCGAACAGCACCAACACCATATCCTTCGAGACTTGATTTGACGACTCCAGGGAACCAGAGTTTCTCTCCCCGGAATGCTGAGATGATACCCCAGGCTTCGCCTATCTAGGCCTTGATCACCTTCGATACCTCCATAATCTTGAGAGCCATGGCAAAGGAGGGATAAGCTTGGTCACTCGTTAGTAAATAGTATCAGAGGATATTAATCAGGATTGGAGGAACGTACATCGTCTATTCGACTTGACGTTTACTCTTCACGGTGATTCTATCGCCGGCCTTGATTTCGAATTTTCAGGATGGAAAGCAACCACAGGCCACGTCGTATTTAAGACGTGCGACAGGTTTTCTCCACACCAAGATCTGACATGAACCAATCGCTCTATAACACGGGCTTGCGGAAATCCGGACTTTCGCTAAACGCGAGCCGCCGGATCTTGGACCTAGAGCTTCTGGGTTCCAAGGATCAGTGGATGGGGCGGCCATGGGGCTAATAATTGTCGGTGTCAAGTCAGTCAAACAACTGGCTTGGTGTCTAACGTGGGGTTTGCCAGACCTCTCATTAACCCTGCCTGAAGTTCATTTATCTGACCTTTGTAAAGAACCCAGCTATGGCGTTTCAATATCTTTGGTCAGATCCCCGTTTCCCATCTATTTTTGTTGGTCCGTTCCGTCGTGCCTGGCTTTCCACAGCGAGGATACTGGATTATGTACGCACCATTCATCTAGATGCGGTCAGTGAGATAGTCGGAGCTTTCTAAATCCGGGCTGTTCGGTGGATTAATCTCAGCTTAGGTATTTAACGATAGTCATCTCGCTACGCAGGAAACGGCATGAATGGCGTCTTCTCGACAGGCTTGCAAGTGAGGGGCATGAGGCGCCAATATTACCCTAGCGTCACGCACAAAGGAGAAACGGAGGCCGCGGACACCGTCAGGGTGAGACAGACGAAAACCACACCCGTTAATGGGTGCCGCGGAGTCCGTAGCTGATGAAATCTTGGCTTTCTGGTGGACGAAAGTGCGCATTATTTCTTTAACATATTTATACCGGGCATAATCCAAACTGTAGTAAACCTCCAACACCTGACTCTCAGTAGGGGATCGGACAAGGAATATAACCTATTGATAAACATTCCTTGTTATACGCAACGGATCGATGGAAATTTTCCTCAACCTATACAAGTGACTACTGGCCGCTTTTAATCAGGGATGCTCAGTTGCACCTCCGCATTCGCTCAATGCAACTCTGCCGACTATTTCTGTGCCACAGCGGACTAGGAACTGCTTCGTCTTTAATATGAGTATGCAAAAATAGCTCTTAAGGTGGTCTAAAACAGCTGTCTTAATGATAAAATCCCCCCCTGCGTAGGGTTCAAGTCAGGCCAGCGACTTGTCAGCCCTAATGAAAATCGAGCGCCGTAGCTACTATTCACTAGGGATCATGCTGGTGTCACGACAGTGGACTACCTATCATCTGGATGTGATAGGCACACCCAACTAGCAGCACAAAACCTGAAGATAGATATGTAAAGAATATTAAGGAATCGGATCTAGACGAGAAAGAGAGTCTATGCAGACGAGAAATCGTGAACGTGGAAGAAGTCCAAAGATTGTCAAATTAAATGCATTTAGCAGAAAATGCGGCCGCTCAACTTGTAATTACAAGACTATGATAAAATGAGTGAGATTCATCCAGGGTTTTTAAGACAAGGTCGGGAAATGCACCCATCAATCAAGAGGTCAGGGTGCCCTAGTACACACATACCCAGAGGGGGGACTAGAAGCTCAACATTAAAAGAAATCACCAACAATAGTATCAACAATACAGACCATACACCCAGTCCATTCAAAGGTCAACAGTATACTCAGCACCCATCAATAAATATGTAATAGTTGCTCTATCGGCCTAGCCCTCGATCTACCCGGTGCTAAACGGGATGTGTTCGCGTGTATGTCCATAAATATTCCTCGCCCGCTGAACTTTCTCTCCAGCTGCCATCGGGGTTTTCACATCTCGACACCACTCAGAGTGACCCTCAGTAGCATCGAACTTTGAATCTCTTCTGCTCGAGCCATAAGCTCTTGCGCGTCCCAATTGGCCCAGACAAATTTGCCCTTGAGAAATGCGGCTTCTTCTGACGCAAGCCAAACAAGAAACTCAGCAGGCAGTTCGACTAAGAGAATTAGATCGGAAACAAGAGAGAGAGTGCTTTACCATAACAGTAAACCGCTGTTGGGAGGGGAAAGATACCTGTATCAAACCCAGTAGTGATATTCGGGTTAATCTCCGTGGCAATGATGCCCGGTTGGATACTCACGACGTGAATGTCGGGGTTCTCGGAAGCAAAGTAGTCAAACATCTTCAGTGTAGCAGCTTTCGTTGCCGCATAACTAAATACTCCTGGAACTTCTGGAAGCGGCGCCCAGTGTCCAATGCCGGACCCTGTATTGAAGAGCTTGGCGCCGGGGGCCGCCAGCGGAAGAAATGCTTGTAGAGAGTTGAAAGCGCCCATGACGTTAATCTCGAAGCCGAGCCGCAACTGGGCCTCGCTGTAGCCATAAACCGGAGCTTCTTCGGGGAGTGTACCAGCATTAGAAGCAAAGATGTCGATTTTGCCCGCCTTATCCACGACGTTGTTTAGGGCTGTCCTGATGGAATCGATCTTCGTGACATCGCCGGTTTCCACGATAACCTGAGTCAAAGTGCCAGCTGCCTTGACCGCGTCCGCAGCAGTTTCGAGGCGATCGAGTCGACGACCAATAATGGCGACAGATTTGGCGCCAGCCTGGGCAAAGGCGATGGCAATGGCTTTCCCGATCCCTGTGCCTCCGCCTGTGATTACCACATTCTTGCCGGCTGCCGATAGTTCTGGACGCGTGGGCGAGATGAATGCGTAAGGCTTGTTGTGCCACGTGTTTGTGAACGAGACGAAACTGGGTAGGGGCGGCGACGTCATGTTGGAGGTTGGAGGTTGGTGACTTGGCAGCAACGGCGTTTCGAGAAAGAGTAGGTGTGAGAGGCGGTTTGAGGGTTGAATGGTTACCGTGATCTTCTTATGTATTTGTATCGTGAAGTGAAGAGGGAGTAGCAACTAGGCCACGGAAATAAGGGGCGAAGTCACATATTTATACTTCATTCTCGACGCCCTCTGACTAGGGGATGGCATCGCAGCGTTAACGAGGTAGAATCCTTCCAGCTTGTTCGGCTATTGCTCAGTCTCCATATCAAGCCATGGACTCACTTGTGCGCTGGCTCATTTCCATTAAATCTCCACGCAGTGGGGCAATTTGCAGCCGTTGTTTGTCAGCTATTGCAATGGAATGAGCCAACGTGGCCAGTCGTGCAGATCTCCGATTGCGGACGGCTTCCGTGGAAGCTGCTGAGCGGCTTTGAATTTGTCACCAAATCGGCCACCACCGGTCACGTAACTGAAACTACTCTGGCTGCAACACTAGGGGTGCTGCGAGAAGATTTGCCACCTCGTCAGTTTTTTTGCTTTGGGCCAAAATGCAGGTCATTTCAACTCCTCCGCGCACATCTCTGTCATAGCGCTCAACGATCCTAAGATTAGGCAGTCATCCGTGTAAATACGTAACATGGCGAATCTTAAAAACAATATCTATAAGGAACATTTCTTCTTTGTACGAAAACATCCAATGTTTAACTAATCCCGTGACTGCTAATAGTAAAGCGATTCTATTCCCCAACCATATTGATGATTCCTATTTATTTTCCGCTGACCCTTCTTGAGATATAAAGGAGGCCTTTAGCATGAGTTCCTTGCAAGCGTCTCGTAGTTTTTGAAGAGAATCGTCTGTTGTTTGAAGAACGATATCTTCCAGAAACAGCAAGGCAGTGACTGACAAGTGCATGTCAAGTTGCAGAAAATCGTGGAGCGGATAAACGACGCTGTTGGCTACTACACAAACCAAGCAAGCAATATAAGTGCATGCAGTCATCCTAATCAGATACTGTGTTAACTCCAACATCACACCCAGGCGCGCAGTTCTTACCAGATGAACGAGGCATCCTTCCGGTGTATACTCACGAAAAATGCCATAAATTCGCGACATTCGTGCACTAGCCCTTGCCAGTTATGAGTGAGTGACACAGGCGTATCTGTTTCCTCTGCGACGCTTCCTCCGCTATAGGCTTGGAGGTTTTCAAGCCAGCGCCTGTCCCAGGGATGCGCCTGGCTGGCCAAGCTCAAACACGCCTGGCGTGTAGCGTAGAGAACCCCGAAGTACCTTGATAAGGTGGGAGTGCCACCTTGTGATAACGCAGACATTTTAACTTGTGATGGCAAATGAGAGGTCCAGTCGTTCAGCAAATGGCGAACCCCTGCTAACTCTTTATTTCGCTGTTCGGGGGATACATTTTGTGCTTGAACCGAATAGAGGCAGTTGTATACCCTTCCCTGTATGTGGGCCAACTGTATTCGAGCACGCAGGAAGTTGAACTGGCTGTTTCCGGTGGCCATGAACTCTGCATTGTCTCCGCTAGACTCTTCGGGCGGCAAGTCAAGATCAATCTCAGTTTCGAGTTGGAGGGGTGGCTGCCTCGTGCGAAAACTGATATCCCGATCTAGAATGTATATTATCCAAAACACACGGTCTCTCTCCAAGGCCAGCGAATTATCCAAGTTCGCAGAGCTACTGCGGGTGTGGAGACCGAGTCCATGTGCGAGGCGTAGAGCAGTAGCGATGAGAATTGTTGCCGGTTTAAGATCCAGGGCCCCCTGGAACAGCATGGCCAACCCAGCGAGAACCTGAACATTCGTGAGGTCAACATCTCGCATCGTGATCTCTGTCAATACTGATTGCGCGTTATTGAGGTATTTGACGGGCTTTTTTGCATAATTCTCTTCGTCCGAATCGGCTTGGCAGTAGGCCAGAGCGAGGACTACGTTAATGGCGGCCCAGGTTGCAGAAACCCTCTGTTCTGGGTGCGAGTACCACCTATGTACAGAACGCAACAGCCTGCCAGGGTGGAAAAGGGGGAGGAAGGCGTTGGACGTTGTCAGGTACTTCTCCACTGCAGCCAGAACTTCTTGCAGTGGCGGCAACTCCATAGAAGGGCCGTGTGGTTTCCCTGCTGGCAAGCCCGGGTCATTGATATCTGAGCCTATAACTGACAATGAGGGGCTCCGCGCAGTGTTCTTGGGGACTGGTCTCTCTTCAAGCCGGTCAATCTTTTCAAGAACGTCCGCAAGACGTGTCTCAAGGTATTCCACACGAGATTCCAAAGGTGCAACGGCTGCGCGCTGTCTTTGCTTCCGGCTCAGTGTTCTTCGGCTGGTGGCTGCATAGGTGCAATCCGATGTGTACTGCTCGCAATTCGAACAGCGAGGCTTTTGCGCATTACATTTGATCTTCTTCGTATAACAGAGGTCGCACGACTAAACTCGATCCCATTAGCGAAATGACCCAGTGACGCACATATAAACGGCAGCGGGGGACGGCACGGACTCTCCGGGAAGATGCCTCTGGTGTCATGGTACGAGTATTTGGGTCTTCGGGGTACCTGGAGTGGTCAAAATGGCAATTCGAGGTGAATGCACTCAGGGATCACAGGACTAAGATCCAGACGAAAGCAAACGTCGATCAACAATCAACATTTCAAACAGCTTCCGCGGAACCTCGGCTGACAAATACGCCGGCGGGCTGAAGTGGGGGCCAGGCCGTGGCTCGTCTAGGTCACGATAGAGTCAGGATAAGGTCAGGATAAGGTCAGGATAATATACGAGCACCGCCATGTTCCATATTTCAGTACAGTGTACTACTGTACTCTATCACTCCGGATATAACCTCGGAGGGTCAGGGCTCAGTCTCTTGATGCCTTCAACGCGCTGTCGTGTTGCTATGGAATCACCCTGCATACGCGGGGCAAATGATTGGCACCATCACCGCAAAACGCGACGCACCGAGTAGATGTAGCGGAAATGTCAACACGCGTATGGGAATGCTGGACGTAAGTCTTGTGCTATCTGTGCGAATCTTGTTGTATCCCAAATGCCTACGATTCAGGTCCGCCTAGCCGTCTCTCCAATAGGGCGCGATTATCGAGTGAACAAATTGAGACGAGCGGCCGCCGATTTGCCTTCCCTCTCGCCCCCACATGTAGCAGACCGGCTTCTTGATCGGAATCAAGAAAATACATCCGAGAAGCCGATGGACATATCCCGGACGGTCCGGATCTACTTCTCACCGCCCGTCCCATTCAAAAGATAGGAGAGTTGGGAAACTCGAAGCCGGTATGTCGGTAAGTCTAGTGCCCGTTCAGTTGGCGTTGGCACCAGCGTTGTTCCGGACTTTCCGGTTCTTTGGAGAAGATCCCAGTCCGCGATCGCCGAGCCCAACAGAATCCCCGCATAGGATTTCTGACACAGGTCGAGGACTCCAGGACATTGTTACATTTTAGAGGGAGTTGCAGCAACTTCTTAGCGATCGCGAGGAACTGCGATGGGGAATAGGTCTTGCGAGCACCGTAAGAAACTCCCAGTTGCACACTAGAGACCCTGTAATATTACGGAATAAACTATGGAATAATGGCACTGAGGTATTTTAATTTCATCGAACATCGTAGACCCTGCAGAAAACAAGTTGACGATTAAGGTGTGATAAAATACTGTCGGGTAGTTATGACTCGCAGCATACATCTTCCTGAAGGAATGGAACACCCATCAAGCATTCCGTTACTACAGATTACTGACATTGAATTCTATGATTTTACAATCCTTTAGACTCCATACTTTATTTCTTAAATCGCGACGTCATGCTACCCTATCTTTGGAATAGTAATGATGGGTGCACCTCGTTAACCGTTTACAGCCACTCAGTCATTGTTCAAAACTACGCGCTAGAGATAAGCATGAAAGTAAAACGATATCCTTATGCGGAACTTTAATTATATTTCTCATACAAAAGCGTGCGTCGGCTGTTAACATTCGGCTCTGCCGCTCTCACACTTCGAGCCCCGCTGATCGCCAAGGAGCTCTATCACGGATGAGGCAGGTCACACTACAATCCCCGCACCAAGACCGGCATTTGCAACGGCGTGACTGGGCAGCGAGGATGAGCTTCCTGAACTGGCTATCACCACTTAGCTAGGCAGCAATGACGACACTGACAAGGTCAATCCCGAGCTCACTGACATCACAAAGCTGACGGTGTCGTAAGCTCAGAGGCCTGGAAAGGAAGCTGACCCGAGTGGCACGACATATCCACGGTAAGAGTTGGAGATCAGGATTGGCTCGGGTCATTATCTGCCCCATTGCTGGGCTGTTGCGGATGGTACCACGGACAAGCACAATTGTGGCATATCTTGGCAATGTGTGTCTATTTATATGGCTCTCGATACACACTGCTCCTCATACCCCTCACCAACACCGTTGAGAGAGAACAGGCTCTCACCAGATCATACCATTACGGGATCTGCATAATAATTACTCCCAAGGATGCGTGTTCAGCAGCTCTCTGTTCTCGGCGCCCTTGCTGCTACGGTGAACGCCTGCCAGCATGACTTCAATGTGGTCGCCCGGCACACCCACCGTCAGCGCGTCGTTAAGCGCAACGACCAGTGGCCGCCGATTTTGGATGATCAGGAAACACTTCTGGTCAATGCGTTTGATAATGTAACCATCGATGAGTGGTCCCACTACTACGGCTATCAGCAAAAGCTCGCTGGTTATGGCAAGGAAGCAGCCCAGTGGACGGCAGACCGCTGGAATGAGAATGGCTTCGAATCGCATCTCAAAGAGTACCACGTCTACTTCCGATACCCCGTTAGCGCGGATTTGCAGTTTACAGGTGCCGACGGCAAGACCTCGAAGGTTAAAATCGAAGAAGACGTCCTCGAGGAGGATGAAGTCACCGGCTTCGAAGGGATTTCGCAACAAACCTGGCTCGCCTACTCGCCAACAGGCAATGTCACGGCTGAATACGTGTACGCAGGGTAAGGCTCCAGAAAAGAGTAGCACGGCGACCAATGACTTACTGACGGGCGTTTACTAGTCGTGGATCTATTGATGACTTTGAGAAGCTCGTCGAGCTTGGAGTTGAGATTGAGGGCAAAATTGCCCTCATCAAGTACGGCGGCCTCTTCCGTGGACTCAAGGTCAAGAATGCTCAGGACTTTGGTGCCGTTGCGGCCGTCATCTTCACAGATCCTGGTGATGACGGCAACATGACCGTTGCGAACGGTTATGAAGCATATCCTGGTGAGGCCCTAAACAGAGATGAAGAAATGAGCCTCCCGCTAACATAACATCTCTAGATGGACCTGCCAGAAACCCCAACTCCGTTCAAAAAGGCTCTACCCTGTTCCTCTCTACCCAACCTGGAGACCCAACAACTCCAGGCTATCCGTCCCATGAGGATGCTCCGAGAGCTGATATCTCCAACGTCGTTGCGAGAATCCCGTCTCTTCCCGTCTCGTATCTCTCCGTGGAGCCTCTGCTGAAGGCCCTCGATGGATACGGCATTTCCGGAGAGGTGGTTAATCGCACAACGTGGGTGGGAGGTCTGGACGCCGACTATAGCACCGGCCCAGCACCGGGTGTGAAGCTCACGGTGGATGTTGCGTCTCGCGAAGAGATAAGACCCATCCAGAATGTCATTGGATGGATTAACGGAACCAATGCCGACGAAACCATCGTGATTGGAAATCATAGAGATACATGGATGATTGTGAGTGCAGTCGACCTACACTTGGGCTATGAGGGCAGCCAAGTATAGATAGCAGGTGCTAATTGCGCAATTAGGGAGGCAATGGTGACCCCAACTCAGGCTCAGCTATTCTGGTCGAATTCACTCGCGCCATAAACAAGCTGCGTCAGTCGGGCTGGCAGCCTAAGAGGAACATTGTTCTCGGCTCCTGGGATGCTGAGGAATGGGGTCTCATCGGATCCACCGAGTGGGTTGAGGACCATACTGACTGGCTCACTGAAACTGCGGTGGCATATCTGAACATTGATGTCGCCGTCAGTGGCCCGCGGCCAAATCTCGCAGCTACGCCTGAGCTTCACACCCTCGCGACCGAGACCATGAAGAAGGTCATTCATCCCAACTTTGGAGGGTACAATATCTCGCTATTTGAAGCGTGGTATGAAGCATCTGGCGGAGAAGTCGAAGTCCTTGGCTCTGGCTCCGACTACACCTCTTTCCTCCACCGAGGCATCAGCTCGTTTGACGTTGGAAGCTCAGGCGGCGCGAATGATCCGATTTGGCATTATCATTCCAACTACGACACGTACCACTGGATGTCGACGTTTGGAGATCCTGGATTCCACGTCCATGCTTCGATGGGCCAATATCTTGCCCTTGTGGCATATCATCTGGCTAGCGACGATATCCTTCCTATCGATACTCAAAACTACGCTGTCGAGCTTCGCGCTTACTACGATGACCTTGTGGAGTATGCCGAAGAGCAAGGTGCTGAGCTTGATCTCTCAGAGCTTGACGCGGCCATTAAAGTGTTCAAGAAGAGTGCCGATGAGGCCAAGGCCCTTGAGCTTCTGGCAGTTGAGCGCGGGGATGACGATCTCAAAACCATCATCAATCACAAGTACCGTGATTTCCAGCGTGGCTTTATCTCCCAGGGAGGACTTCCCGGTCGCGAGTTCTACAAGCACGTCGTCACTGCCCCCGGCCTCGACACTGGCTATGCCGCTGTTACTTTCCCCGGAGTGACTGAGGGTATCCAATATGCCAAGGATGGTAACTTTGAGGTGGCCCAGGGGTGGGTGAGCAAGACTGCTCGTGGGATTATTGTTGCTGCAAATATCCTCAAGGTATAAACTTGAAATGATAGAAATTAATACACTACTGTTTGCAACGATTTCGTATAACTATACAATTAATAGTTGCGTGACTATTGGCGTCGGGACATCACGATTCGGACATGTCGTATGGAGACCATGATCAAGCTGCTGAGATATCAGAAGTGGGGGTGTGGCGGAATTCCGCCATGCAGTCGATGCTAATAGAAACTGGAATTAGTGTGCGTCATGGAAGATGCGAGCAAAACTGCTGCAGTGTAAATTCGCCATTGCCAAGGCCCGACTTACACGCCAAGCAGCAACATGCCAAGCACGCTACACGGGGAAGCGAACGGAGGTACCGGCTTCACTCCGCCTTGCTTCAATCTACTGACTCAGAGTGGCCAAAAGCAACACAGCAGCCAATCACTCGGTGGGGATCTATAACTCCGAGCTGATCTGAGGGCTTCGCATTCAGGGGAGGGAAGCCAATGGGCACAGGGGCATATTGATTGGCTGTGTACTACGCCTTGTCGTCAGCTGACTGCAGTAGACTGGAGTAACTTTCGTCTATCTTGCGTACCGCCAAGCTTGGCTAAGTTATTTACGTCAAAGGGGGTTAGAACAGCATAGAAATCCCCAGCGGCAGTGTAGTCAGCGGTACTGAAAATAAGCATTTCTGCGACCCTCCAATCTGACGATGTACCCAGATCTACTGGGGCTGTGCGCCACTGTAATTATAGGTATAAATTTGCTCGGCCCCCCCATCTTGGGCACGAGATGCGGAATACTCGAGCATAATTTTAGACTCATTCCAGTCGAGAACCTGCTACAACTATGCCGGGAGTTCCGTCATCTCGAGGATGCAGTGCCTGCCGCAAGCAAAAGAAAAAGGCAAGCTCCCGTATTGTACAAGGACCAGCATAGGGGCCAACTGACCAGTCCATGTAGTGCGATCAAGCAAAGCCGACATGTGGGAGATGCACCAGCCGCGGAATTCCTTGTGTTGGAAACGGCGTACAGCGCTGGAAGTTTCACCAGAAAAACTTTCGCGATTCGATGCAAGTAGCAACCGTCACCCACACTCCAAGACCAAGTTTGAGCAACGAAACGACCAAAGTTGCATCTTCCTTTGTCCACATCCTTGGTGTTGAGGATGTTAGGTACAATATACGCTCGTTCGGGGGCCAGTTTTTCCTGGACCTCCCTCGACGTGTTGGCTCTAGCCCGGCGCTCGATCTTTCCGTATCTGCTCTTGTTGCCTCATTCAACACTCATCTGTGCAAACACCCTAAAGTCGATGCCCTCGCTGTGTACGGGGACGCCCTCGAGGCCCTGAGGATCTCCTTGGCAAATCCCGCTCAATCAATAGGAATAAAGATATATACAATTTTTAATATCTATATCTGCCAGGTAGGAGAACTTTGCGAATTTTTTTATGGTCAAGTAAGAATAACGAAGGGTGTAGGGTATAATTGACCCAGAGCACAACGAAATTGCAACACACCGCCTAATGTTGGCAAATCTGGTCCAGGATGCTGTCTCCCAAGGCAGACTAAAAGAAATTGATTCCGAGTACATGTCTGGAATTTGTCAGATAATTGTAAGCAGTCATGCAGAAATTTGCGTTACTTGTCTGATGGGCACTGACAATTAGACTTGCAGCTATGGGAGAGCATGATCAACCGTAAAGTCCAGCTTGGCCAATGGTTCTGGGAGGCCTTAAGCACCTGCAGCAAATCGCGCCCGCATGAATGCCAACAAGGGCGAACCTTTATGAGTCTCGACATTGGAGTTCAAGCGGAGGGTGCATCATATCTTCGTGAGCCTGAGAGATATATTGACCAGATACAGTCAGTCTACGATCTCATGCAGCTCGAGCGCCCAACGATTCGCAACATAGTTCAGCAATACAGTGTGGTGGCAATGGCCTCATCGAACGTCGCCAAAGTCACAGAAATCCGTGTGATTTACCAGATTGGATACGCACATTTGCTTTCGTTGGGTGCCAGATTGAACGGCGCCCTGCGCAAATTCAACCAGTCCTCTGAGCTCATCAAGGAGTCGCATGACATTCGTGACGAGGCTATCATGTTGGCTAGCCAATGCGGTGATATGAGACCATTCGGGTCCACCTTTGTGCCTAAATTTCTCAAGATAATATGGGCATCAAATTCAGATCCGTACCGCCGACAAGAACTGGAAGCGCTGATTCTATATTACCAGAAGGATTTCGAGGGCGCACTGTATTTGAAAGAGGCGAAGTGGATAAAGGAACGATTTAATGCAATAGCTAAAGGGGCTTAATGTGCATACATATACTGTATTATACAATATGAACTCTATCTCTTATGCTAGCAACTAAAAAGTCCAACTAGCTTACCCTCTCTCTCTTCTATCCTTCTCTGAATACCCATAACTTGCACCATTCTTTCATAATGTTCGATCCAGGGCGTACTGCTTATTCGTGCTGGCCAGTACCAACGCAGTAGGGGATAGGGTAGGTATCGCTGCTGCAGAGACGAATGACTCCCCTGACCCACTGCATGTCGCCATAGCTCTGGCTTGAGTAGGTATCCGACATGAAGCTGGTCTTCTTCCAGTCGTCGCTGCAGCCCTCCAGCATGAAGCCCTGCACGCGGCGGACGTAGGGCTCACTGACAATGACACCGTGCTTTCCATCGGGAACCGTGAAGGTCAGGGTTTGAGTTTGAGAGGTGGTCCAAGTCTCCGAGTATGAAACGGAGAGAGACATCGAGAGGAGGCTCTCGACAACAGTGAGACTGGCGGATGCGGTGACGGAGACTGAGTTGGAGATACTGTAGCCAGAGGAGACGGAGACAGAGCCTACACCGCCAACACTGCTGACTACTGGAGAGATGGCAACATCCCAGTTCAGGAATTCTTCATCAGAGAGAACTTGGATCTCAGTGCTGCTGTCCTCGCAGGAGCGACGAACGAGTTTGGCGTCCGTGGCATCCCGTAGACCGAAAGATGTAGGCGCTGATGACTTGGACTCAAGAGCTTCAAAGTCTGCAGCCTTCATGATCTCGGTGGATCCATCGGTCTTGAGGACGATAATATCATCGGCGGAAAGGACTGTAGGGGCCGGGGCGGCCGTAGAGGAAGAAACGAGGCCGAGAACGGCAATGGCAGTGGCGAAAAGCATCTTGAAAGAGTGTAATTAAGACTGAGAATGCAGATGCAAACGAATGTGGTGGCAGACTAGGAGTCTTGTAGGTGGAGTTGAGTTGAAGCGAGTGGTGATGCTGTGAGCTGGTTCTGAAGTTACAGTGGCCGTCATGGACTGTCTTTAATAAAAAATATTGGATGTCCAGTATCACTCCCCTCGGTTCATCCCAACTTGCTAAAGTCCGTGAATTTGCCGTCAGGGTCTGGTGTGTTTGAGACGTCAGCGGAGAGACCGAATGACACCCTGCATCTCGTCCGTTGTAGATCACCAGATACGCCACAACCACATCGGAAAGCGGACGAATCTGGCCGAATCTGGACATTTCCGGTTTGAGAAGTCCCTTGGCAAGACTTGGTAAACTCTATTGAAGTCACGGGGTGCCATTTAATCGTGTTCTCAGAATAGAGCCATGCTTTTGCGCTTAGCAAGCGACTGAATTTATGCGTCCCCATGTACGTTCATCCGATCCACGTTTCGGGTGGACAAGCATCCGCGGGACGGAAATTACCTCTCCACCAGCATTTATGCTCCCTTTTACGGTGCACAGCCAAAAGTTATGGGGCGTGGCGTTGACTGTTGGCGGCGTGCCGTTTCAGACAGACGTAGTGAGTTAGTAAACGGAGAAAGCAACCGTAATGGTGACAATTAGACTGGGGACGAAGCATAGACCTTTTCTATCAGCCCCGCAAGTAACAGGAAGGGCCAATCCCCGCGTTGCAAGGACCAACTATCACGGAGAATGATGCCGATTATAGTAATTCGTCTGTTGAGGTTAGCACGTTACGCTACGGATAATTTGACGTCCGTCGCGATTCGCGACTCTGCCGCGATCGATCAGGCCAGACGAAACTCTATTTCGGTCGGTGTAGTATTCAGACTCGGCCCCCACGTGGTATCTCAGGCCGCTGAACCTCTGAACTGAGCACGGAGATGCCGGATCATGGGGTTGTTTCGTAACACGACGGTTGGTTCATGCCAAGACGGAGTTTGCGAGGACAATGGAGTTTCCGGCCGGTCTTGAGTCGATGAAGATGCTCAACTCCTGCTACACTTTTATATAAGTCGACCTATTTTGCACTTTAGCTATCAGACACCATCGACTAGCATCACATTGTCTCATTACCACACTCTTTTACACACCCGCCTAACACAAGGAATTCCACTCGTTGTCTTTACCGACCCCTCTATCCACCACCATCATGCATTTCTCTGCTCCCAAGGCCATTGCCGCCGCATTCTTTTTCTTCTCCCTGGCGTGAGTTATTCCTTCTCTAAGTGCTCAAGCACTTTCGCTGACAATAGTATAGCGCCGCTGATCTTCACGAAAACTGCGCTTGCAACAATGGCGATGCCTACAACTGGCGCATGACCACAGCCGCTTGCACGACTTACGATGATGCCCAGTACCAGTGGGGCGGTGTCACCTACGACAGCCCTTCCGGTCGAGTAAGTAGTCTCTTCAGCTGTAGAAACCACGGCTAACCAAATACGCAGTGCGTAAAAGAGAACGATACGGACCGTCTCGCTGGTGATCAGTGGGAGACGGCTTGCAAGGATGCTGCGAAGAATGGTTTCGCATGCTCAGATGGTCTCGGAACCTGCTTCGCTAACCCTGACGATGTTTCAGGCGCGTGCTGAGGCGATTAACCTTGTTTGTGAAGCGGATGTGATTTAATTTATTACTATGAACAATTTAAAACTTGATTAGTTGCTCTGATGCTTGCACTCTCGTCACCTGCATAGTGTATACACACCCGACTCTCTCACATTCACTACCAGTGGATAAAACGGGGAGGGGGGTATTTAATAATTATACTATGCTAGCAGATCGATGATCATCAGTTGTACAAGCCTCCGTTAGCTGAAAGGACAGACCCCGTCACCCAGCGCGCCTCCTCGGTGCACAGGAACGAAACAAGAGGTGCTATATCCTCAATTTCTCCTACTCTTGGCGCGGCAGGCGTCGATTCAATGACGGGCTGCATAGCCTCTAAAAATTCCTCGGAACTCGCACGCCACTGATCTAATTCTCATCTCATCAGCGCTCGATCTCGCAATGGAAGTAACTGACCGGTCATCTGCCGGTCATGAACTCACCTGTTGCTACCGGCCCCGGGTTAATGCAATTGACAGTAATACCATACTCTTGTCCCAGCTCCTTAGCCCATACTCGAGCGAGAGCCTCGCCAGCAGCTTTCGTGGCCGAGTAGATGCCCTGAGTAGCTACGCCAAGTCGCGCAGCAACGGATGAGACGATGACAATGCGACCGCCCCGGGGCAGATGCGGCAATGCTTTTTGTGTCAGGAAGTAGAGTCCACGGATGTTGCAGTCGACGTGGTCGTCGTAGAACTGGAGCGTCGTATCTTTCAGAAGTGCATCTCTCCCAACAGCCGCACTAGATATCGTAGTAAGCCAAGATGTTAAGCGAGAGTGCAGAGGGAGGTTGGGAGGGATCCTACTTGTGTACCAAGATCTCAATCTTGCCTGTTTCGCTCACCTTTTTCAAGGCGCAGTCAAGGATGCTCTGGAGTTCGTCTACATTAGAGAGATTCGCCCTCAGTGTGGTCGACTTCCTCCCGAAGGCGCGGATTTTGTCCGCCACTTCTTCAGCTGCAGCTGTGCTTGACTCAGAATTATAGTGGACAAGAACATTGGCTCCTTTCTGCGCAAGGTCTAATGCAATTCCTGCCCCGATCCCTCTTCACCTCAAATAACAGGATTTAGCCTATGACACATTCCATAGAGAGAGACGTAGATGGAATGTATAATCTTACCTAGATGATCCAGTTACGATGGCCGTCTTGCCCTCAAGTGGTAGTTTGGCCATGGTTTCTGAGACTTTCTGCTATCAATGATGCCAGTATCCTAGGCTGTCGGGTGTTTGGGACGGGCCGTTAAATACGTCAAGGCAATCTGCAGGTAATAAAACTTGCGGAGTGATTTTCTGGATGAGGAAAAAGAACACGCTTGAGGGCGCCTACATCACGGAGTTTCATCGGATCCTCGAGGGGTAATATTTCGCCGAAGCCACACAAAGAGAATGTGGGGGCGAGGAGATGCAAGAGAAGCAGACCATTGCCTGTGACACGTACGAATCATCTCTAATTCGCGAAGGGATCCGTGGAATGGTGCTGAGGCTTATCGAGCCACAGAGCTAGACTCAGCTAGCGAAAAGCTGGTGGAGTCCATCGGGTTCGCATGACCTTCCATATTAGGCAGTTGAGCCAGGCCGGAGCCCTCCTCAGGAGAGTCGGGTTGGAAGCTCTTCCGCCATTGAATGAGGCTCGGATTAAGTTAGTGTTATCAATTCTTGCGCTGGTACGTCTAGATCCAATCCTCGGCAATAAGGTAGTGGCAACTCAGCAAAGGCCTTCTACTAGATACTCCAGCATCGGCTGTTATTACTGCATGACTTGTACTAGCCTTCCATCGCCGCTGTCTCGACTTCCATTCCCGGCATTAGTGCACAAAGAATCACCAATTTTTTAACGTGGGAAGTCGTAAAGATATAAATGGTTCTGAGCGAACCATCAATCGAGTATTCAACAAGATTCCGTACAAATAATTCTTGACTTGAGCCCTAGTCCAAAATCTTTTTCTGTATTCGGCTGGTGTCACCCTGCAGCCATGTCTCTCGCCACGATACTTCGTCGACACCCTCTCGACCCTCTACACGCAGATGAGATTGCGCAAGTCGTTGCAATCTTGAACAGTACTCATACTAGCAAGCTACGATACAAGGTCATAACTCTTGAGGAACCTCCGAAAAATGACTTAATTCCATACCTCGAAGCCGAAAGGTTGCACCTGGATCTCCCCACACCACCAAACCGAATGGCATACGTTTATTTTCACACTCTTGATGATAAAGCCTTCCATCGCGCCGTTGTGGATCTCACCGCGAATTCGGTCCAGATTGATCAAGTTTTGTCGGGCATTCAGCCGCCAGCAGATGCTGACGAGCAAATTGAGATTGAGGATGCCTGCAGCAACCACCCGCTTGTTCTGAAAGAGATTGAGAAGCTGAAACTTCCTGCGGGGTACGTTGAAAAGTTGTCTCCTGATGCACTACCAAATATATTGACCTAAGACGCTTGTAGGGCGAGGGTTTTGAACGACCCATGGGCGTACGGCACGGATGACGATAGCGTGCACGATTCACGTCGTCTCATCCAATGCTACATGTATGCGGCAATGTCGGATGATCTGGAGGCCAACCACTATTCAATTCCACTTCCATTTTCTCCTGTATTTGATTCGAATACAAAAGAGCTAGTCCGAATTGATCATCTGCCCCTGGGCTCAAACGATGATCGGGTCGACACTCAGGAATGGATTCCCCGCAAGCCTGTTGAATACAGCGCCGCGTTGCTCGAGGAAGGTCTTCGGACGGACCTGAAGCCTCTGCAGGTTGTGCAGCCAGAAGGACCCTCTTTCACGGTTGATGGATATTTGGTGAAGTGGCAGAAGTGGAGATTCCGCCTGGGCTGGAATGTCCGAGAGGGTCCTTTGATTCACAACCTCACTTTTGACGGCCGGAATATACTACACCGTCTTTCTCTAAGTGAGATGACTGTTCCCTACGCAGACCCGAGACAGCCTTATATCAGAAAGCAGGCTTTCGATTTGGGCGATATTGGGCTAGGCATGACGTCGAATTGCCTAACTCTGGGTTGCGATTGCTTAGGGGCCATTCGATACTTCCATGGCCACCGAGTAAATGCAAAGGGCGAAACCGTCACAATGAAGAATGTCATCTGCATGCATGAAATCGACAACGGAATCGGGTGGAAGCATACAAACTATCGAAACTCGACTTCCTCTGTGGTCCGGGACCGACGCCTAGTGATCCAATGTAAGTATTGCGAGAATGCGACCGGCCATGAGTGAACTGGCGCTAACATTCGCAGGCACTGCTACTGTCTCGAACTACGAGTATATTCTAGCATGGACCCTGGACCAAGCTGCCAACATCCACGTTGAGGTGCGGGCAACTGGTATTGTGTCAACGATGCCTGTTGCTGACGGAGTGGCACTGCCCTGGATGACTCGTGTGGCTGATGGAGTTGGCGCGCCATATCATCAACACCTATTCAATCTCCGTATTGACCCTGCTATCGATGGCTTTTCCAACACCGTGGCCTACGACGATTCGGTGCCAACGCCTGATGACCCCGTTCTAGACCCCTTGGGAGTTGGTTATCATGCTGTAACCACAGATATTACCAGGCCCGGAGGCTATGACTTGGACGTCAACAAAAGCAGAACCTACAAGATCATCAACAACTCTTCTATCAACTCAGTGTCTGGCAAGCCAGCAGCGTACAAGCTTCACGCGCATGCTTCCCAGATGATGCTCATGAGACCCACGGCGCCTGGAGCCAAACGAGCTACCTTTGGAACTCACGCCATTTGGGTGACAAAATATCGCGACGGCGAACTGTACGCAGCCGGCGAGTTCACGAACCAGAGTGCCAAGGACTCCGGTCTCTCCGTTTGGGCAAAGCGCGATGAAGACGTGACGGATACAGACGTGGTGCTGTGGCACTCATTTGGTCTGACACACAACCCGCGCCCCGAGGATTTCCCCGTCATGCCTATGGAGATGATCAATATTGAGTTGAAGCCATCTAGCTTTTTTACGCAGAACCCCAGCAACGATGTGCCACGCTCTAACCAGCAAAGCAACAAGTCAGTGGCGATCAAGGAGTGCTGTAGCAAGCTATAAGTTTAGCTGTTTGCATGTATTTTAAGAATATCAATAAATATTGACATTATGAACATCCCTTTTTTGGTGAAAACTGGTCCAAACCCGTCTCCCAATAATCACATGGGTAAAATTCCATGTCGCTGATAAACTTGATACCATTATGACATCCAGTTTCCCAACACTATCTTCACAAGAATTCACATCTTTGGGTAGGCAGCCATGGGGGAGGAAACGGCTAAAACAGAACGCTCAAACTATTGCACAGGAGGCTTATCATTAAATCATTATATCTTCAAGCCTAATCTGGCAAGCATTTAGTCAGGACGCATGTGAGCAAACGTATTTGCATTACATGTTGTAGAGGGTATGAATTAGAACTCGCTAATCTCGAGCCCATCTCAATCGCCGATTATCCGCCAAACATCGGCAAATGTGCTTCCGAGATTGGGACACTTGCCGGTAAAAGGCGCATTTTATCCACTAGCCAATACGAAGGAGTCGTGTCACCGAGAATCGGAGTGTTTTAACGGACTGGGACATCCCGAATGGACTCTCCTTCCAATGGCGTGAGTGGCCGAAACTTGGCCTTCTAGCCTGGGGTCTAGACCTTCCGCACACGTATTGTCTCACACGAGTAGATGGAAAAGTCATCATGCATTGTGCCTCTTGGGCGGCCTGCCTCTTTTGATAGAGCTAATTGAGATACAGGAGACCCATAATATCTCTGTGCTACTTATCACTCGTACAGGCGCCTAGTGTAGTTCCCCGCTTGAGTGTCTACGTGCGCCACAAGCCTACTGGGCCAACTGCCTCTCTTGGAAGAGGTGGGTTTGGCAAGTTCACTTAGCCTCCACACTACAGACGCCTTAAAAGACGCTTGGTTCGATGGGCTCGGGGCAATACTCGCGTTCTTCCACTATCTCGATGTAATTGTCTTACAAATTCTCAGCATTTCAAACAGCCAACAGCAACAATGAGCGCTCCAACGATCACTTCCGAAGGCTATGTGTGGACGCCAGCCTCCGGCATGTCTCAAGGTTCCTTGCCCTGTAGGGGCGTCGTTAGTCCCCCGAAGCATGTTAAAAGCGAGGACGCCTACGATTGTATTGTTATCGGCGCCGGGTATGCTGGCTTGACTGCCGCCAGGGACTTGGCTCTATCAAGTATGTGAAGCAGGTTAGGGCTATGGATGGCCTAGCACGATTCTCTTGGCTGACCGAAATTAGAAAAGAAAGTCCTCTTAATTGAAGCGAGGGACCGCGTTGGCGGCCGAACGTACAGTGTTGATCTTGATGGTATGAAGGCCCTCATAAATCCGCCTAGTATTTGACGTCACGCTAACGCACCCCAGGCTACGTCTATGAAATGGGAGGCACCTGGGTCTCGCACTTTCAAGGCAACTTGTTCAGGGAGATGCAGCGCTATGGTGTTGATCGCGATCTCGTCACCACCAGGCAAAGCATGCATGAGAATAATTACTACACGATGAATATTTCTGGTAAGATACTATGCGAATACTAGCGTCTAAAACAGTGCTGATTACCACATTCTCGCAGGTGATACGAAAAAGCTGAGCCACAGTGAAGCCGGAAAGCTTCAGGCAAAGGCATGGGACTTGTTCGTAAACGTGGATGGGAATGGATGTCGCACCATCTGCCCATTGCCGCATCAACAACTTGGAAATGTACTGGTCAAGCGAGAAGACGTCGAACGGTTGGATGCCATGTCTTGCAAGGAACGGTATGAGCAAATTAAAGACCAGCTCAGCCCCGACGAGTCTGCATTGCTCTTGTCTTTGATCCTCCATATTTCTGGCGGCACCCTGGAGAATTCCAGTCTTTGGGACATGATCCGATCGCATGCACTGGCAGCACACTCTTCTGACAACTTTGAGGACGTGTGGCTCCTGTACAAGCTTCGCCAAGGTCAATCGAATCTCTCACGCGCCATGCTTGACGAAGCTATCAGAAATGGCATGGAATATTCCTTTTCTACCGAGGTGTCTTCCATCGTCGATATCGGAACGTTTGTCGAGGTCAGCACCACCTCCGGCCTCACGTTTCGCGCTTCCAAGGTCATCTCGACGATTCCTCTCAACGTCCTGCGCCACATTCGTTTCGAGCCGCCTCTTTCCAAATTTCGACAGGAGGCCGTCAATCTTGGCCATGTCAACTTCATGAACAAGATCCATGCTGAGGTGAAAGGACCCGGACTTGCGTCTTGGAATGGCATGGCCTACCCTAATCTCTTGCTTTACGGCTATGGAGATGGAGTCTTGGACAATGGCAATGCTCATATAGTTGCCTTTGGGAAAGATGAACGAGATCACTATGTAGCCGAAAACTGTCCAGAGGAGACTGTTGAAGCTTTCCAAAAGCTTCATCAAATGGATATCCAGAAAATGGTTAGTGATCGTGTCGTCACCGTCATATCAAGAAAGAAAGCTGACCTTCCGATTTTAGATCTTCCACAACTGGAACACGGACCCTTACTCGCAAGGAGGGCCGGCATGGTGGCCACCAAAGTATATGACCCTGTACCAGGAAGAACTACAGAGCGCACATGGGAACATCCTTTTCGCCTCGGCGGACTGGGCCCATGGATGGAGGGCATTCATTGACGGAGCAATTGAACAGGGTGCATTGAATGCCAAGGAGGTCTTAAACCAGCTTGGTTCTTAATCTGAGGAGATTGGGTTCGGCGACAAGTTTAGCTATCTCAGGTTGCTTCATCAAGACATATTCACAGCTTTTGGCCACATAACCTTTGAAGGAATTCCCAAACTGGACAAAGGCAGGTCCGTCAGCGTCAACTTTCAACAAGTCAAGTATCCGTACGTTACTACTCTCTGCCTGCATCAGTCCCACAATCTTCATTATCAACCATTCTAGATTTTATCCAAATGTCTATACATTTTATAGGTGCGTGATTTGGTCACGTCTTTATTTGCCGAGATCAACATTTGTCCAGCAATACTTGATCGCCTCTCGGAAGAATCCGAGCCAACACGAGTACAAACACGCCCCCTCGGTAATTATTTTCAAGTAAACTCCTTGAAATATTAATTGTGTTAAGGTAGGTAAACTTCTACTCGAAATCCCGGAACCAGTCTCACTCTCGTGACACAACCATATTCGGAGATTGAATTGACTCCTCGGCGCAACACGAGTTGTGCAGAAACGTATCTACCCAACCGTCCAAAGTTCCACATGTTGACGTTGTGACTATGCACTCTTAGTTTACCACAGATGTTGAAGGTTCATCATCGACAGCATTCAGCTCGTTAAGAAGGCTCCAGTCAATCGTCGGGCCATCGAAATGCCGTCTCTGGAACGTCCAAAGCCCCAAGATCAACAATAGCAGAGCAACAAGTACGACTGACGTATAGTTCATCGAGTCTGCAGACACTGGTAGTGAACCCGGGAGGCAAAAAAAGGTTCCAATGATGACAACCCAGAGTGGTGCAAAGAAATTTGGAATATACCCCCATTTGCCAAGATCCAGATGCCTCCTTGGAAGCTTGGATCTTCCGTACATGGCACAAATGCCCTGGGGCACACAATAGGTAATGTTTAATGCCAGAACCGCTGTTGTTATGATGGAGTTAAACGCGGCCGTCGATGCGATGTACAAGAGGCCATAGATGGCACAAAAACACGCGGACAGAATCGTCGTTCTTAGGGGGAGTTGGAATCGCTCATTGATTTCGACCCAGTAAGCTGAAAGAGGGAGACCTTTCTGTAGCACATTGTCAGACCATAAAATTGATAATAAAACTGGTTACTCACATCTCTCGCAAAAGCCCAGGTCATTCTCCCACATGTGATCCATTGGCTAGGCAAAGCAGCTACAAAAGCTGTTAGTACTGAGAACTAATATTAACAAGATATAGGAGGCTCACAGTAGTACACGGCGGTGGTCCAGGCTTGTAGAAAAGTTGCCATGACCTTGCTACCCGTAGCTTGGTAGAAGAGTTCCATGCTTGGCAAGGGTGAGGCGATGACGGCATCAATGTCTTGGATGCAAAACATGTAGGCGACTGCTAGAGGAACTGTCGTGACAACACCAATGAGCATTGTCGTATTCCTGGAAATATTAGCCTAGCCCAAAGGGTTGGCATTGATACGACTAACATTACTTGCGGCAAACGCTTTCCAGGGTGAGTGATTTCTTCGGAAATATGGATGACCGCGTCCGTTCCACCATATGCGTACAGGGCGTTACCGATGCCGAGAATCCAGGCTATTCCATCTGGCCAACCACTGCTGTTGCTCCCCTGCTTTGCAATTGTGCTACCAGACTGAAAGCTGTCGCACATGGCGAGTATGGTGATGAAGACGAGCAGAAATCCCACCAAAGATAGGTGTAAACAGAATTGCGTCATTCGCCCCATGTGCCTGTTGGGGATGAGGAAGATGGGGATCACTGTGAAGCAATGTCAGAGCACTGCATATAGGAGAAAGAATCCACTTACGTGTTAGGATGATGCCGAGATCGAAAATCAGATATGTCTGCCACTGCGTCGCCTGGAAACTAGGGTTCCAAAAGGAAATCATGCCCAGGGTAGAGATGGTCCCGAGGGAAATGCCGGAGCACGTCACGATCCACCAGGCAATGACATTTAATGTGCCGACCGCAAAGGCGGCAAAGTTCCGGTGCTTTTCGGGTGCCAGGATGTAGGTGAAATGGTATTGGCCCTGTATTAGCTGTATTTAGCATCGGTTGATGCGGAATGTCTGCATGTGTAACGTACCCCGGACGACGGAAAGGCAGAAGCCAACTCCGATAACCCCAGAGTGATGATCCATTGGATAACGCCGGCAACCACTACGGCGATGACAACCGCCTGTGGACCTCCGTTTGCGAGAGTTGTACCAAAACAACTGGTGTACGACATCCATGAATTGGTAATACTGCAGAGAAAAGACATTAGCTAGGGGTATACCTGGCTTGCATATCACTGTACCTGTAGCCCAGGCCGATGGCCCCCCACCACGAGAACGACCGTGGAAGGACAGCTTCGTGGCCCTGTGCTCGCAAGATGGCATCATCTAGGCCGTTCAAGTTCTGAATCTCAATGGTCTCGCCGACTCGGTCGTTGCTGCGATTTGACAGAGTCGACTGTAACGCTGAGTGCTTGTCAGTCTTCATGTTGTCAGCCTGCATTGATTTATGTCGTGAACCACTAAGCCTATACGAAGGATATTTATCCCACTTCTCGTATAGTTCTCGTGGCTGAAAACCTCGGGGATGGTTGGCTTTATTATCGTCAAGCGGGTACACCGCAGCAGCTTCATCGCGTCCCCGACACTATCTGCGGGGTGCCGATAAGCCACAAATGGGCTTGGTTATCGAGGTAAAAAGCCGATCATTAGAGAATGGGCGCTGACGTCGCTTGCATCCAACTCAATATTGTGTCTTGAAACTAGCTTAGCTCGTCCACGACAGCCGACCTGGCCGGGTCGCCCAAAGCAGAAGGTTACTCAGGATTTCACTTCCGTTGAGATTAGTATCTATATATGCCCGGGGAATATACTAGGGTGGTTGGGGGCAAGATAACCAGCTTCAAACACAGTACTATTCCTTTCTTTCACATTCTCGCCTATCTACTAGCTCCCAGCTGCGCCACCAGGATGCCGTCAGTCACCTTCTCACAAACCCCCGGGCCACTGGGAGAACTCTTCACATCGTTCGGGGTATCGCATGCTGCCAAAATTCCCTTGTCGGGTAGTTTGGTCGTCACCTCGGGGCAGCCTGGGTTCGACCTTCAAACGGGCGAACTCGTCACGACCTCTCTCCGAGACGAGATTGAAGCCTGTTTCAATTGCGTGGATGCCGCTCTCAAAGCCTCCGATGTCAAACTTGGTCTCGCTGGAGTGCACAAATTCACCTGCTTTCTCACCGATGTTCGCCATGACGCTTTGATGATGGAAATCTGGAACGCTAGGATGCCGGATCACCATCCTACCTGGGCGACTGTGGGTATTTCCGCCCTCGCCATCCCCGGGATGCACATTGAGCTACAGGCAGAAGCAATCATCCTCGAATAGAGTATTGGCCATCTTATCGTTCAGTGGGTCAAGGGCAGATGGGAGGATTGATAGAGCGCATCTTGAAGTCCTCGGGACACGACCTACGTAGCAAATGAGATGAATCAAGACACTTCACTTGACGGTTCGCAATCACTGCCGCTTGATTTATCGCAGGACGGGGGGTGACATGTGTACCTAACTAGAGGGCCTAGAACATACTACGCCTACCTACCTAGGTAGGCACAAATACCTCGGTCGCGACCCAAATGATGAGACGACCGACGAACATGATTACACTTAAAAGATGCAGTCGATACGACAATATCGGTAGCGAAATAAATGAGCCTTAAAAAGGATGATAAAGACGGCCACGACAAATTGTAAGCTAAGATCTCATTGACCCTTCAACAGCCATCTGATACCCTCAACCATGTCTTTCCAGTAATCACGGCTCCTTTCAAGCTGTGGCCAATTCGTCCAGAACATGTGCCCAAAGCCTTCGTAGATATTAAGTCTCGTCTCAACCTTCCACTCCTCTTCCAAAGCCGTACGGTAAATCAAGCCATGATCTCGTAACGGATCTAGGCCAGCCACTTGGAAGAAGGCTTTCGGTATCAATGTTCGATGCGCTGGGGTCGTGTCTTGATCATCTCGTGGTGGGTACCATTCATCGGCAAATGGTGAAAACAAAGGCGACAGCACATCGGCTTTGACCAAGTCATGGATAAATCCGCTGGTCTTCATGGTCTCTGGCCCGTCAAGTAAAGGCCCAAGGACGGGATCAGAACGGTTTGCCCACATGCTGGAATAACGCTCCTGATACTTGCTTGGGACAAGTTCTGGTGGCAAGAGATAGGGGACGCAGAGCCATTGTCCGGTCAAAGGGGGATTCAGCTTCTCTCTCGCCGCTCGGTGTGCCAACACGGCCGCTATGTTTGAACCGGCTGATGATCCACCGACAATGAAGCCTTTGGCGAGGTCAACACCCAGCTGGTCAGCGTTTGCCGCAGCCCATTTCAAGACGTCCCAGCAATCAAGTACGCCGGTTGGAAATGGGTTTTCAGGCGCCAATCTGTATTCTGGATTGAGACAAACCGCTCCTAGCTCTTTTGCAAACGTCCTGGCGTTGGAGTCCTCATCCGTGCTGTTGCCCATGACCCATCCACCTTCGTGGAACAAGACAATCAAGGGTCTTTGCTTTCCGCCATGAGAGTTGTTGAGTGATTCTGTGACTGACGAGGCAGGTCGGTAGCATTTTGTGCGAATGTCATACCCATCTCGAGCTTTGATGAAAATGTCATCTTCAGTTACGGAGGGGGTTGGTTCAGGCTGGGGCAGCAAATGTCGCTGTCCATCCAAGTGAAGTTGGCGCGCCGAGCGGTATTCTGGGATGAAGGGCAAATCAGGGAATGGGTGTAAGGAGATGGCTTCTTGAAGCGTATGGTGTCTACTCTCGTGATCGGATGCGCTCATTGTGAATAATTGAGGAAAAGAGTCGATATTCACAACAGCACAATCCCATCGCCGCCATTTACCCTACACAATGATGACACCGTAAGTGGTTTGCCATATAAGGAATAGCTTGCGATTCAAAGCCGCCTATTCCCAATCAAGCAGTTCGGCCAGCTCAACCGGATCTGTTTAGCGTCGTTGCTCAGCATGGAGCCAATCTGCATGTCGCCAAGATGCGAGGATTGTGACAAATCACGGCCAACCACATGCTCAGTGAGTATTTATGTGGTACTTGTGCGGTTTCTTCTTGCCATAGCTATATTCCCCGCCTTGAATTTCAGCTCCCAAAGGAGCACAAGTAGGCGCAAAGAGACGAAGCGACCAGGGACCAGACGCCTATAATCCTTGCGGTATAGCCAGCCGAGTCCATTCACCAGCCAAACATCATGGTTCCTCCACTCAGCACGGAGAAAAACCAGGCGGCCATCGCCTACTCCAAGTCGTTGTCCAAAATCCCATGGTGCGATGACTACGAGAAGATGATTTCGGGCATGCTGTACAGCTGCCTGGCTCCAGAGCTCGTTGATTCAAGAAACCGCGCACGGCGGCTCGCCCAGACATTCAACACGTATGTCCCAGGCGAAGCCGAGACGGCCGACGAGGTGGCCGGGAAGAGGGTCGCCATGATCAAGGAGCTCTTCGGGAAGGTTGGAGAGGACATTTACGTCGAGCCCAGCTTGCAAGTCGACTACGGATGCAACATTACAGTTGGCGACAGATTCTACGCCAACTTCAAGTACGTGGGACAAACAGCCTGTAGATCAGGTTGCTAATTATTTACAGTACCGTCATCTTGGATTGCGCTCATGTGACAATCGGCGACCGAGTCTTTTTCGCTACCGGCGTCAGTTTGATCACTGCCACGCACGAGACGAGTCTGCAATCGAGAAGGGACAACATTGAGTACGCCGAGCCCATCACCATTGGAGACGATTGCTGGCTTGGATCAAATGTGACGGTGTTGCCCGGCGTTACCATCGGCAAGGGCTGTACTATTGGAGCTGGGGCCGTCGTGTCGAAGAGCATCCCTGACTACTCGGTTGCGGTTGGCGTCCCGGCCAAGGTTATAAAGTCGGTCGAGCCTCTTGATTCGTAGATTTGCTAGAATAGCTGGGTTTTTAGCATTGCAAATGCATCATCTGGATGCCTGGGATAATATCCAATTATGACCATGGAGTCTTGAGAGATATTGCGAGACGATTCAATTTGACAGTGCATGTGTAAGCGCACAACTGAACGGCGTGAATTAATTACCAAACCCGTATGTATGGGACTAGATATGCAATTGGTAATGGAAGTTGATACGCGAAGCCAGGCCAATGGCGGTGACTTGCGTGTCACCTACGCCTTTGTATCCACGTCTGTTAGCCACTCCTGTCGATACGTATAGCCACTTCTCCCCTAATGACACTTTGTCACTCCGGTATCCTTCCGCCGTGCAAAGGTGGCGCTCCCCGCAGCCGATTTGCGGGCGCACTAATCTCGATCGTTACGTAGGAGGCGAATGGGAATCTCCGTAGAGTCCGTATCACACACACCTGACTCCACTTGAGACTGTGGGGAAGACATCATCTTGATAACAGCCGAATGAACCCCGCTCTGTTAATTGTGTTAATGGGCCATTTACCGCTTTCAGCTCAAATGAACAACCACTGCCCCCAGAACCACACGGTGCACCCTGACTCCGTTTCCCCTTTCCGTGTAGTATCACATTTTCGAGAAGCGTCATGCCGACCAGCGTCAAAGGTGAGCCCCTGTTCACATTGCATATGGCGCGCGTCTCTGACCCGTGTCCAAGGTGCCGCCTGTGGGACATGTCGAAAGAAATGCAGGAAGTGCGGCCGTGAAAGACCAAGCTGCTCCCAGTGCACAGCCAAGGTATGTGGCATCTCCCTTCCCAGTAGAAATTCTCAGCTAACATCGCGTTGAGGGTGATGTTTGCGAGGGCTACCCGCTAAAATTCTGTGGTGTTGCCAGCAGAGGGAGGCTGTCAGGGAAACTACTCCCTGTCCTTGATAGTCCTCGACCAAACAAGATCCGTCGCACTCGCCGCACTGATGTCTCTAGTATCACTATCCCATCCATACCAGAGTTGGAGGAACCTAGTCTTGATCTTGGATCAGCCTCCACCCCTACAAATCACTCATCCCCCATCTCTAGTACGCCCAACACCTCGCCAGATATCCGCCTGGCACTTCAGGATAACCAGCAAGAAAATTCCTTGGCCTTCAAAGACACCGTTCAACCTGTCGATGAGGAGTCCCCACTCAGTATTGCCAGTTGCCTGTCTCGAGATGACGAGCTACTGCTCCCTTTGGACGCCGTCTCCGGCACAAAACGCGTCTTGGGCCAGCGAGTCCTGGTTGGTATGAAGACATACTTCTCATCCAGTATTCCAATTCAAGAAACACAAATTTCACGATCGGAAGTTCCGTCATTTAGCCGCATGACCTGGGCTTCTCGGATTGCCGCCGTCAAATTCGATGCCCTCCCAAGTTTATCGCCCCCACTCGACACTGCATCTCTACCAACAAACCTGGACCAGGAGCGCGTCCAATTTCTCCTTCAATATTGTAATTCATATCCTAAAACCCCAGGTGGTACCCTCTAATTCTTTACTAGTCGACGAGTCAGTGTGCCCTAAGCTGGTTGTAGATGATGCTGCGTCTTGGTCCAATCCCTTCCAACAGTACCTGCTCCCGTTGTCGCTGCAGTTTTCCGGAGTCTTGTACGCGGTATTGGGCCTTTCTCTTGGGCATCTATCAATCAATCACTACGATACACTGGACAACGAGCAAGAAGCCTTAGAGTATCGGTTTATGGCAATCCGGCAGCTAATTGATTGGCTAGAAGGTCTAGACAACCACTCTACCGATCCTTGTCTTGTTGAGGCCGGTTTAGCCATAATACTGATTCTTGTACTGCACGATGTAGGCCTGAACCTTTTTTTATGAAAATTCTTTGTGTCAAACACTCACTGATTCATTCACATCAGGTCTGCGAAACCGGTGTATCAGCTGGAGGTATTCACCTGAATGGAGTCACGAGCATCTGTCGGAGGCATTCCGAACTCCTGAAGTCTTCATTATCTGACCGACCATGCATGACCTTTTTATTCGGTGCATTATCATGGTAAGTCTCTTGGCCTTTTTGCTTGGAAATACTGACACTTCTGGGATCAAGGCTTCATATGCTACGTTGCATACCCAGAACTTACGAAACACTGCTCCCGGACAGCATTCGTGAGGCCGCGTACCAAGAGATGTGCCCCAGGCTTTTTGAATCCTTTTCAGGATGTCCACTGAATTTATTTCTCAAGTTTTCTCGACTTCTTGAATCTTCTCGGGATTTAGGATTAGTCGACGAAGAAGGCCGGAGGCGGGACAGTTTGGTGAGCTCCATTCGGGAAGAGATCCGAGTCTGGCGTAGAGAAGAGCTCGAGGGATCCGAGTCCGATCCGACTGGCGACTATTTAGCCAATGCCTTTCGACACAGCTTCCTTCTCCACAGTCTGAGAATTGTGGATAAATCGTTGCCAGCTGAAAGTCCAGAGATACAAACCTGTATCAATGATATTTTGAACATGGGGTCAAAAATTGCCGTCGGATTTAAGGGATCGAGAAGATTATTCTGGCCGCTATTCATGGCTGGCACAGAAGCCACCATGCCCTATCAACATGACTACATTCTAACAAGGATTAATTCGATCATTGATGATACGGGTTTTCGAAACCTAGCATCTACCACCATCCTGGAGAGAATTTGGAAGGAACGCACGACGGGTTTGGGCGACGGCGTTTCTCTCTCAGTGCCGTGGACAGAACACGTAAGTGCGCTTTGTTTGAAGACCTTATTGCGTGATGATGCGTTGCTAATGCCATAAATAGTTGTCAAGACCTGGCGTTACCGAGAACCATGATTACCTTATATTCTAAGTTTTCTTATTGCATTCAAACTATTGATCACTGCTCAATTCCTCCCGTCAGGTATGAGGCGACGAATTAAGTGACGATATCGATTGAGATACCCCATAGTCATGACCACAAAATGTTGTATCGTATTGTCTGCTCTGTTCTCGTTGAAGACATACCTACGTATAGAGATCGAACCACATAATGTTCTTGGCTGCTAGGGATTGCTGGTATTTAACAATTATCGAGATGCAAGCAATTGAACCCCGCCATCTTCCCAAAAACCATATCAACTTGCCTCAGAATGACGATGGATTGCGACAGGGCTGCAGGAACTTGTCAAACGCCCTAGTAAACGTAGCGAAACTGCGACATCTCCTTATCGGTCTTGTCCAATGAACCGAAATCCAGGCTTCCCTGAGAATCACTGTTGATCTCCTCATTGCTAACACGGTCACGACGGCGATTCTCCCAGATAAGGTAGAATCGTAGGCTAAAACAAGTTACCAATGCAACTCCATAGCAGATCATCATCGCCAGAAACCCGGAAGGATACGACGGGGCCTCATCATCAAAGAATAGTTGAGGTCCGATGATGTTTCCGGCGCAATACCCGATGAAGATCTACGAACAACCAAAATTAGCATTGCTTGACTTCAACAGTGGACCGACATACCATAGCGTTGACAGTGGTTTTCTTTGTGAATCCACCAAAATTTCCAGACGACATGGCCAATGTCAGTGGGAAATTGGCACTGTATGCGACGGTGAGGCAGTATCCCATAAAGCGAGCCCAAATGTTGTCCGAAGAAATCTGTCGAACCATTGCAGCTCCGACAATTGAAACGGCCAAGTTCCATGCCATCCAGTAGGTGCGAGTGTTGTGCAGCCAAGTGCTGCCTCCCGTTGCAAGGAGGACGAAGACAAACTGGAACACAAAACTGATCATCTGGACAAGGAGGGTGTTGAGTGTGCTGAAACCGAATCCCTTAATCACGATAGAGCCGAACTGTTACAAGATGGTAAGTCATGAACCCCTTCCATTGTGGTGTTGTTCTTACGCTGTGCACTCCTCCATTGGCAATCTGACTGCAGAGTTGGATTAAGAAGAGTCCCCAGGTTTTTAGGTCAAGCAATGCCTCGGTGCATTGGTACCACTTGAACTTGTCGCTCTTAATGCCGGTCATGTTATCTTTGACTCGCGCAACGGCCTTTCGGCTGTCCTCTTCGCTCAGGAACCATGCCTTCATCGGGGTATCTGGAAGTAGAAAGAAAATGGCAAACGACCAGGCGACAGTGATTGCTCCAAAAATGAGAAACACGGCCTAATATATGTCAGCCTTATCGTTCCTGCTTTGCGTCCCCTAAGAACCGAACGAGATGACGAACCTTCCATGGTGCAATGCTCTGAATATGTCCAATACCATAAGCGACGACGCCACCAAAGATTCCTGCGCACGTGTTTCCAAGGAACCATACTCCATGGCGTAGAGGCTGCTCTGATCTTTTATACCACATTGCAGTGACAACGCTGAGACCTGGGGCGATGGCGGATTCAGCGACACCCAGAAAGAAGCGATTGGCCAACAGGCTTCCAGTGTTGAAAGTTACGGCGGTCAGCATCAATATGACTCCCCAGATGATTCTAGGTATCGAGTCAATATTATTCCGGCAGTATAAAGGAGGGACGGGGGAACGCACATGGATGCCGCAATTGTCTTGCCAATGGGAAACCGAACCATGATAACACCAGCTACATAGGATGCAATCAAGTATCCAAAGTAATAGATGCTGCTGGCCCATGAATATCCAGATCCTGAAAGCTCGAGGTCTGTTCGTAAGCCCATAATGGCGGTGTAACTGAGGGCAGATTTGTCTAGAAACTGAAACATATATGAAGCGGCCATTGCTGGGAGAAGGCTGCCATTTTGTTAGCTTGGACTCCACAATCAAGCCGAACGCCAGTGTTGAATGAGATTGTCACTTACCACATGTCAATCCTGCGTAGAATTCTCTTGTCATCTTCTGCACTAAGCTCCTCGTAATGGAGTTCGCCCTGAGAAATGTCTTTTGCAGTTTCGTCCGCGATTTGGGACTTGACGTCCACTGTTCGCATCTCAGACATGATGAAATGGGAGCGAGGCAGGCCACTGGTGAGAGAAGATTGTAGATCTCTGTGGTGCTTCCGCGGGGTCAAGGCAGTGCATGAGGTAAATGAACTATGAAAGATGCATTCAGCAAGTCTGCATTGGTGGTTGTCCTGAATAATATATGATTCAGAGAAAGGAATATACTTGGTTTCTTATTTCCCCGCAGTTATCTCCTGCAATCATGACGAAGCCCCGGGAATGTTAATCTTTGACCTGGCAAAATGATAAGAGATAGCAACAAGATGTGTGCTTGGGTTTTCAGATAGCCGATGGTCGGGTATAATTAGTGCACACCGCTCAGAGTAGTATTCCATCGACGCTGTGGAGACCGCTTCATTCCCCTGCGAGTGCTAGATAACAACAGCACCACTTCGCTAAACTCGGAACAGAACAGTACTGGAGAATGTGATTCAGCCTAAGGGTATCCGTATTTATTAACATTAATTATGCGAACTACTTCTTGCTAGATGACAAAGAGGCCCACTTCCCCAGACTGAAAACGCTCACGCACATTCACCCGCCTGCCCGACTGGATCTGCATATCAACTACGCCGACTAGGAACCGATGGGCTCGCTCAAAGTTTTTGCCGAACCTGGTTATCGATTCAAGTCGTTCAAGGGCCCACTCGCGGTGGAGAAGGTCGTTTGTCTCCAATGCAACCATAAAGAGGGGCCAGGCGATTGGCATCATGGCCTCATCCCCGCCATGCTTGTACGTTTGGAATGCCAGGTTCATGATCTGGCGTAGCGCGCTGGTTTGCCGTGGACATAGCCCTGCTTCATCGTCGGGCCGCGTGAGACGGAGAAAATCCAGCACCACGCCGTAGAAATGCGGCACGACACTTCGAATGTTGGCCACCAGCCGATGCGAGTTGTCGGTAGTGAGCGATAGTTCCGCAGCTACCTCCATCAGCTCGCTAAACTTGCTGCTGACTTCTTGGATGGAGAGTTCGACAACCAAGGCACGTTCCGTTGCACTGGCCGCATCGCATTCGTAAAGCTTCGCGAGCTGTGCTATCATAAAACGTAGCTGGGTGCAGGCTCCCAAAAGAGAGTAGACGCTTCGATTCTCCACGTCATCAAGCAACTCACTTTGGGGATAGTTTTCACCCCAAGTCGTTCTGTAGAGAGGATTCGAGAACCGGTGCAGTTTATCAAAACTCTCCAAGGGTTGAAAACGACTGGCAAGGCCATCAGTTCCATTATTTCCACCCATCAGCTTGAACAGCATTGCGTTCAGCTCTCCGCCAACTCCACAAGATGCCGCTGCGGCATCGAAAAGGGCGATCCAGACTATCAATCGAGCAGAATAGAGAGATAGTGGTTTGCTGCCGGGCGCTTGTTGTGTCATTTGTGTCGATGTCGATATCAATGCCCTTGAATGGCCTCCTGACGAAGGAGATGACAGCAGTAGTTTGTCATTGCATCGGTGCTTTAGGATCAAAGCCGCACCGCTCAGGTGGTTTGCGACGCCCGTACATCTCTCGTCACCATATTTTTGCTCATATAGAAGCATCAGATATAACGCCGTATGGATCGAGTCGAGATCCAGCCGCTCACTATCGTCATCCCCAACCAGGTCGGCCATCATCTTCAAGGCACTCGAGTAATGCCAGAGAGGGGACCCAATACCTCGATTGTCTTCGGTCTGCATGTTGCGTCGGAACTCCATCTCTCTTCCACCGACAGCGAGAATCATGTGCATGACGATGGGATCCACCTGTGCAATGCCAAACATGATGGAATAGAGCGAATAGTCTGGGTTCTTTGTGTGGTGCAGCTTCGCAAAGGAGGTCCGAAAATATCGAATTGACTCGTGGTCTGCTGATGTGAAAACGACAGAGGAGGCTCCGGTAGCTGGCGCTGGGATGCAAGATGTCGATAGGGATCGTGATTCATTTTGTTCGATTAATGATTGAAGCCGATTCCGTGCCAGTCGTTGAAAGCATGCAACGTTTGTCCCATCTTCCGCCGTTGGAGTGTGTCTGCTCCGTGATTGAATCGCGAGACTTCTGTTCTTGGACGCCTTCCTCCTTGGAATATAATCGCACAAGAGGCTCAACCTCAAACATCGCCGACACTGAGGTGTTGCCTCGTCGCATTTGACCTTCTTTGCCCTGCACGTCCAGCATCCCTTGCGTGAGCGCGCCGCATTCCGCCCCTCTCCCTGTCGACACAACTGGGGCGACAGCGGCGAGCCGGGACTGGCGCTGCTTTTTTCTGCGGCATATTCGAAACTCATGTTGGCAGGCAAGAACTCGATTGCTTTGAGATGGTGACTGGGATGCAACTCGCGTGGCTGGGTGATTGTGGAGAGGGGAAGCATCGGCGTGGAGTTCTGTAGCCGAAGGTCGCGATAACATGACCGATAAAGCCGACCGACGGCTATCGATGATCGACAATGGGCTTATCATGTGCCAGAATGTGAGAGTGGAGTCAGATGATGGCTTTCTTCGTGGATGAACGAGATGTGATAAGCTCGTTGTCGACCAGGATCTTGAAATAAGTGGATTGCCGAGCGTCGGCTGTACATAATACATACATAATACGTGGCGTAACGTTCTGGAACTCCATCGACACGATCTACAAGTCTAGGTCGAATTCGCCACAAAAATAGAGGAGTGGCATTATGCTCGTGTTAGTGACGCAAACGCTTAAAAGCCCGACATGATGTCAGAATACCCCAGGATTCATACTCATTTCCCCTTCCTCCATTCTCCATTCCTAAATCCCGTAAACTCAGCTGGATACTATCTTCCCCAGGTACATAATGACTGAGATCAAAGAGGGCGAACCCATCAGACCCGGTCGCGGCCATGGGACTCAGCCAGCTTCACAAATTTACGAGGACCAGATTGTGAATGAACTCGACGATAGCAGAGCCTGTCTTCCCACGTCAATGGACTCGGCCGAGTCGTCACCCGGAGTCATCGAGACGGCACGCGCCATCATCGACCAAAGTCTTGACAATCTGAGTCCATCGCTACATCAAAATATCAACAAATTTCTCCACGCAAACCCCGAAACAGCATATCAAGAGTTTCTCGCCCACAATACTCTCACGGCGTACCTCGAGGACCAGGGATTCACGGTCAAAAAGCAGACCTATGGCCTTGAGACCAGCTTCGAAGTCGAGATTGGAGAGGGCGGACGGCTTGTCGTGTTTTGTGCCGAGTACGATGCCCTCCCCACGATAGGACACGCCTGTGGCCACAACCTGATCGCAACTTCGTCTCTCGCTGCTTTTTTGGGAGCCGCTCGTGCGATGACAGAGCTGGAAATCCCCGGTCGTTTACGCATTCTGGGTACGCCGGCAGAAGAAGGCGGCGGCGGCAAAGCGAAACTCATTGACGCTGGCGCTTTCAATCCTCCACAAGATATCGCAGCCGCCATCATGGCGCATCCCGTGGCAGCGCACCAGATCGGAAGCAGCGGTGACTTTTCCGGCCTCGCGGGCTTCAAGCTCATCGCAAGCCACAAACTGCGTGTCGAGTTTAGAGGCAAGACGGCCCACGCGGCTGGTGAGCCGTGGAATGGAGTAAATGCACTTGACGCAGCCGTTGCGGCATACAATAATGTGGCATTGCTGCGACAGCAGATCCAGCCTGATGAACGGATTCATGGCGTCATAGAGGCTGGTGGTACGGTTCCCAACGTCATCACTGAATACACTCGAATGAACTGGAATATCCGAAGCCCTACGATGAAGCGGTGCAATGACCTGCTACGTCGGGTAAAGGCGTGCTTCGAGGCTGGTGCTGCGGCTACTGGTTGCTCTATTAGCTACATCCCGTATGCAACTCCCAAGTTCTCGTTCCTCAAGAAACTTCACTGACGTGCTCGTAGGTCACCGACGTACATGAATCTCCGCGTCAACGACACGCTCTGCAAAACATACGTGGACGAGATGGCAGTTCTGGGCGAAAACATCATGCTTCGGCAGACCAAGAACTTCAATGCGTCGACAGACATGGGTAACGTGTCGCATCTAGTCCCCAGTTTCCACGGCGCTTTTGCGATCCCAGCAAGTCCGGATATCTCTGCTCATAACCCAGGATTCACCGCTGCTGCTGGAACGGACGAGGCACACGCAGCGGCAATCAAGTGCGCAAAGGGTATGGCGATTCTTGCTATACGTGTTCTTGTTGAGGATGCAGTTGCGACAGGTGCGCGAAGCGACTTTGGACTAGAGGATGAGTGATTGAGCCTGTAACACTATGCGAGTCTCTTCTATTCTTCCGCGACTCTGCTACTCAGGTTGACTACTTTCAAACCAGATGTAATTGAATATACAACCTATGCATAGCTAAGCCGATCCTTGGTCCATCCCGGTCTCAGGTAACTACTCTCAAATCCCATGTCAAAGCTGGTAGAATGAGTATAGTTAAGCTCCCACTCCACATTCATCTCAACTCCCTCACTCGCCTGGCTCCAAACCGTCACTACAATGGAATTATCACCATGGTAGTTGAGAATGCCAGGCGGCACGGGGAAGTCAATCTGGTGTCCGATGTACGGGCTGAACCTGCCGTACTGATATCCGTTCACGAAGAGCAGAGCCCGTAGACGGTTCGTGTATTCAGGCTTGCTGGGCGTAAAGGTACCGTCTGAGGTTGCTGTGAGGTGGAAAGAGATGGAAACGTCGACACCCTTGGGCACGTCAAGAGGTGCGACGGTGCGGAACACGCGGACACCGGCGGAGGGAACCACGAGGGTAGTGGTGCTGCTGGGGAGGTCGGTCCAGTCGTTATCGGGGTATTCCGGGAGGTGCATGCCTACTCGCTCGGCATAGAGTCCTCCTTCGTTGAACGGTCCTCGCATGGGATCGATGTTGTCCTCCAGTCCAGCGTTACCGGCAATCCGCCACTCAGTGAAGCTATAGTCACTCCCCGAGCCGACGAGAGTTGCGTTGGTGATGCCACGAGGGTCAATCGCCGATGAACGTAGCTCGTGGCCGCTTTGGTCCATCAACACGACCAAGACATTCTCGCCATCATCCTTGAGCGTAGCATTGTCAAAGGAAAAGGTTCCCGAGTGCGAGCCGAGGTACGAGAGGCCGTAGTAAGAGCCGATGTAGTCCGAGTTGACCCAGACAGAATAACCAAAAGCAAATCCGCCAATAAGATCGAGGAAGACACCCGTTGGGGGCTTCTTCGTGCTGGGGAAAGTGGCTCTGTAGATGCTGTTGCCGTAGTGGACCTTGTAGTCGTCGACGTATAGGACCGGGTTGTTGCCAGCAGGCTTGGTCGGGTTGGGAGTCTTTGTGTTGTTGGCAACTGGAAATGGTTAGGTTAATCGCTGTATCTCATGCTTCTCAGGGATTAACACTTACCAACCCAACCATCTGAAGTCGGCTTATAATCATTGGCAATCTCGGGAAGACTGTCGGCCCACGACCAGGGACCTAAAGATGGAAGCTTCACAGTCGAAGGACCTTTGATGGAGGCAACATAAACTGGGCCGTCACGAGATTTGACTGGAACCTTTTCTCCATTCCAAGTGATGGAACGCAGCTTCTCGGGGCCAAACACTGTGATTGTCTGCGCCTCTTCCTCGTCGCCAGTGAGAGCAAGCACTCGCTTCTTCGCGTCATATGCCGCAGAACGGACAAGATAAGGGCCCTGGACAAAGACTAGAAACGATCAACCCTAATTCTTTATATGTTAATGTTATCAACTTACCAGTGTTGTTGACAGGCGCAAACGGATCGTTGTCCAAAGTTGGCACCCAGAAACGATACGCCGTCTCTCGATCAAGCATCAAGATACGTGTACCATCATTCAGCTTAATGGAGTTCATGCCCGCCTTCTGGGTGTATGAGACTGTGATTCCCTTCTTCTCGTTGCGTACCGTCACGGATTTCTTCGTGGCAGCGCGCAACACCTTGGCTTTAGACGCGCCCCTGATCGCAAACTCGCCAGACTCGCCCTGAGGCAACCAAAACGCGAGGATCTGCTTGCCGTCAATGGTAGTATAGCTAAGCACCTCAGCAGTCGAGTAGAGCAGCTTCTTGTCGCCGAATTTGAAGTCGGTAACGAGGACCTTCGCCTCGTGGCCGTCGATCTTAATGTAATTGCCGAACCGAGGGATGGTGAGCTCGCCTTCAGATGTGTCGACTGTGAGACGGAGTGTCTCAACAGTTCCTGACGATGAGTCCTCGTGTCTAACCACATAAAACGCAGCGTCGGTCTCGGGATTTCTGAGTTCAGCGGCTGTGATAACGTCGTTGGTGGTGTAGTTGGTTCCAGAGCCCACCCGATCAGTGTTGGCCAAATCATGGGCGACCCTAGTGAAAAGAACAAGAAGCTTCGTCTCGTAGTACTTGTCCCAAAGAGCGCGATTCTCAGACACCGGTGAGGAGTAGTCGTAGCTCGTTGCCACAACAGGGCATGCTGAATGCCCCCAGTTGGTCCCGCCAAACATCATGTAGAGCGAGATGGCTGTGACGCGCTGAGAGATGAGGTCTCGGTAGAAGAGATTCGCGAATTCGGAGCCAATATCTGCCGGGCATCCGCCTTGCGGGCCTCCCCAAGGGTTGTACGACCCGCCTTGGAATTCGGGCATAAAGTTCGGCTGCTTGGGGGACTGAACATTGAAGTAGGAGAGGTACTCGGCGGTCTTGTAGGCCTTGTATTCGCCATTTGTGCCCGTACACTCGCTGAGGTTGCAGCTCCAGCACGAGGGGTAGCTGTCCAATCCAACGACATCGACATTACCGGTGGCGCTGGAGAAGTCCTTGGACCAAGAGTACCCATTCATGTTGGGAGCATTGTGAGCCAGGGGAACATCAATACCGCTGTCACGAGCACTGTCCTCAAGCAACTGCATGTAGTTTGCAATAGTTGGGTTCAGTACTCGGTTGGCAATGTTTTTCCACTGGCCGTTTAGCTCGTTCTCAATCTGGAACATGATGACATTGCCGCCGTTGGTGATGAGGTGCGGCTTAACAATACTGGAAATTTCTTCCCAGTATGGTTTCCAAGCTGCGGTGTACCTATCGTCGTCGTTACGGAGGTCACCATACTCACCCGTCGTCAGCCACAGCGGGAAGCCACCAGCGTTGGTCTCGGCATTGACGTAGGGACCAGGGCGCATGATGACATACATGCCGAGCTCCTTGGCCAGGGTCATGATGGACGTAAGGTTATGGCTACCATTGGTGAAGTCCAAAGCATCCGGTGAGGCGCTGTGGTAACCCCATGATGTGTAGATGGAGAAGGTGTTGAAGCTCAGATCTTGTTAGTCACATAAGCACTTAAGTCGAAGGCTTCAGATTGACTTACCCAGCCGCCTTGATCTTTTCAAGTAGATCTCGCCAAAGTTCGGGTCTACAAATGACTATTAGAGAGCAATTGGCAATTTTTGCGGCCAACTTACACTGGAAATCTCCACGGGTGGAACTAGAACACATTAGCAAACCGAATTGAACTGAGGGAGCAATATTTACTCACCTCGCCGGAAAATATGAACAGTCTCTGGCCATTGACGAAGTAGCTGTGGTGGTCCCTATAAACCTGTCAGACCATGCAAAGTTCAAAAGCATCTGGCGTGGGTCTAACCATTGCACAACTTCATTCAAACCATTGTCAAGTATCGGCCACTCTGTTCCCTGCGTCAAAGCCGGAGCAACGAGAGACGCAAGTCCCGCAAGCCCCAAACCGAACTTGGAGAGCTTCATTGTCGCAACTGGAGGTTTGTAGAAGCAACCTGACTGGTTTCCATCGTGGCATTCTATTCAAGGTCCAATCGAGTTTTTATCCTCATTGTTGACTTGACTTTGCGCTTACTGCACAAATCGGGCCGAGTCGGCGCAGAGAACCATTTGTTCCTGCTTATTGTCCCTCCAATGAGCCTTGCGGATTGCTTTTAGCCTCGATGAGGTTGCAGCCGAGCTCGTGATCGACAAGGGGGTCGGCTGGATTCGGCAGTCGAACGACCACCAAGCACGAGTTTGATTTGAACGGCTCAAACGAGAGGGAAAAAAACTGGGCAAGGTTCATTCCCCGCCTCACCGCTAAGGACATGGCGATATTTAGTGCGGGGTTTCGGCATGTTGACTACCGAGTTGGTTTCTGCTGGTGCCATTCATCAAGTGGTTGATTTCTTGGTCAAACGAGATGACTCTATGGACTTCATTTTCTGGCATCTTTCTCAGTCACGCAAGTTGAAGCGGCTCGTGGAGCGGTTAATTATATAGGCAACGTACTCTTTCCTTTATTGAACTATTCCTTTTGCGCCTTCTTTTTTGTTCTCGTTAGCATCTGGAATAATTACACCGTGGAGTTCGAGATGAATGATTCTGCGGAGGTGGCGGATGACTGATACCAAACTAGAGCAAGCTGAAGAATATTTTGAGGTATAGTTACGGGTGTAGTGGCAGCAACACTCCTAGAAGCTCAAAGCCATATATATAGCAGAAATCACGTACAGAATTCGGAGGATGATTATTTGATGATTTCTATCTCAATTGAGCATCACATCACCACCATCAAGTTTGAAGATGCGGGGTAATGTTCGCTTAGAAATCTTCCGGTCCAAGCTTGTTCATGCGACACCCCACAGGTGCGGATAGACGTGGATTTATGCATCTCATACGAAGTCACGTCATATTTTTATTCATGTCCCCAATTCGGATTTTATTTTATTCCCGAGTTGTTCTATCTTATCGACAATGTTCTATCTTATCGGACGACGCGTATCCGGCGTTCGCGTGGTGTATGTAGAGAGACGCGGAGGGGACCTAGAAATGCCTTCTTTAGAATGTTCGATTTTAAAACTATTTACTTGGCATGACCAGACGATTCCCGACCAACTGCTTTGCCTGCAGGTCAGAGGGAGTAAATTATTTATCCTGAATCTTACCCATTATTTCAATCTAACACCCAGCTGCGAGAAGTACCCCAGCCCTTACTTATTATAGAAGTCATATTGAAATATCTACTATTTCAAGGCGGCTTACCCTGTACCCGACTGTATGTTTTGCCGCGTCCCGAAGAGAAAACTATCTAAATTTGACAGAACTCTCGGTGCGGATTAATTCATGAGCCGCCGGAAGAAATCCCTATTTTCTACCGTAGCTCATTTTAAAGTGTTACTTCAGGCCGGTATCGTGGATGGTAAGAAAGACTGTGTTTTGTCACGAGTCGCGTTCCCTCCAACACCATGTCCTAGTAAATCCGAAAACTTTACTAGAATATTCCACTGGCTTCCAAAGTCTTGACATCTACAGCATGTTTTTATGACACATTATAAACCTCAAGTCTGAGTAGAATGAGAAGGAATTCGGGGACAAACGAAACGCCGGAAATGCCTGACAGGCAGGGTTCCCCCATCCGGGAAAACCGTCAACGTGTGGATCGTGTCAAGGTCTTGTATGAGACAGGACTTAAGCTTAAATCATACGTTTCGGTACAGTCGGAAAAGGTTATTAAGGGGGCGGAGAAGCCTCAACACCTAATTAACGGCTGGGGTTCTATACGACGTCACCTGTAAGCTGTTCGTTGCCAAGCACGCAAAGACCCTGGGCGCATATTGACCAGCTAGCCCTGATCCGCCTTGCTGAGACGTGTCCAGCTACCCCATTCCGGTAATGGAGATCTACACTCCGAACAGGGTGGTAGCCGCGCCGCGAGCCAGTTTCAAATCCATCTATCAAGCTCGTCGTTTGTGCTTAGCAAAATTTTGGTCCGGATTTTCCACCAACCGCCAAGCATCCCGGTTTTAAATGCACCAATGACGCCTCGACGGCGAGTTGTGTACGCCGTTGCATTCGGTCTTCGGATGACCTGCGTTTCGAATTTAGGGTATCGGATATGGTTTTTAGGCCAGATCGGATACGTTACGGCTGAAAAACAACTTTAATTCCTAATTCAGCGTGTCGAGAGTACCCCAGAGCGGCGAAGCCATGATGTTGTCGTGATCTCGTGTAAGCAGCTGTACCAACAGGGGCAGGTCGTATTATCTGTTGTAGAAACCTCACATAGGGGTTGGATGAGTATAAAACCAGCTTGTTTCGTCCTATTTATCATCTCGGCTTTGTTCAACACACTCTTCTTCTCAACTCGCCTGGCCGACTCTTCAACCTTCATTGACTTTCACTTTATTTGCATCCTTGTTCACCAACTTGTCATCTCCCAATCCCGCAATTACTCTCATCTCTTCATCATGAAGCTTTCCGCCGTCTTCGTTACCTTCCTCGCCACCCTGGTCGTTGGTTCTCCCATCGACTCCACGGATGCCGTTCTTAAGCGTCAAGCTGCCGAGGCCTGCTCTGTAGGCTACTGCACCCAGAATGGAGGCACCACTGGCGGTGCTGCTGGATCTACCATTACTGTAAACACTGTTGCTGCCCTCATCGAGGCTGCTAAGCGTGACGGCCCCCTTACTATCATCGTGTCCGGCCAGCTGAGCGGCAGCGACCGTGTCCGCCCTACCTCTGACAAGACCATTATTGGTGCCGCCGGTAGCTGTATGTTTTCTATGTGGCAAGCTGTGGTGTTTTCGAGATTCTGACCTTTCATAGCCATCACCGGCGTGGGATTCTACGTCCGCCGTCAGAGCAACGTCATCCTCCGCAACCTCAAGATTGCCAAGGTCCTTGCCGAAAACGGTGATGCCATCGGAATCGACGAGTCCACCAATGTCTGGGTCGACCACTGCGACCTTTCTGGAGACCTGAGCGCTGGCAAGGACGACCTTGACGGCCTCCTCGACATCTCCCACGCTGCTGACTGGGTTACCGTCTCCAACACCTACTTCCACGACCACGTATGTTACCCGTCCACAATTAAGTATTGATCGCGAAGGCAAGTCGCTAACCATGGATTCTCCAACAGTGGAAGGGCTCCCTGATCGGACACTCGGATAGCAACGCCGCCCAGGACACTGGCAAGCTCCGCGTCACTTATGCCAACAACTACTGGAAGAACGTCAACAGCCGACAGCCTCTCATTCGATTCGCCACCGTCCACATCGTCAACAACTTCTGGGATACCATGACTCTCTCCGGTGTCAACACCCGCATGGGAGCCCAGGTCCTGGTCCAGAGCTCTGCCTTTGTCAACTCCGCTGAACGTGCTATTTTCTTCGCCGACTCCAAGGAGACTGGATATGCTGTTGTCGAGGATGTTTCTTTCGGTGGCTCCATCAACTCGGCTCCTCTCGGCACGCTCACCTCCGCCAAGCTGCCTTACAAGGTCACTGCCCTGGGCTCTGGCAAGATTGCCAGCACCATCCCCACCACTGCGGGACAGAAGCTGTAAGAAGTCCCAACTCAACAGTAGTGTTGTATTACTCAAGCTTCACTCGCATATTTATGCTGGTGAACGGGTGTTTGAGTATAGGGCCAGGAGCAGCTCGGGACAGGTTCTCGAGAGATAGTGACAAGTTATCTTAGAAGTACATATAGCCGCTGTGTAAATACTTTTGCATTTCGAGAAGGATAAATTGATGCCTCATTACCTTTTTCACGTTACGTTTCATTGCTCTTCATTCAATGAGAAGTGGCCCAAAGAACGGATTTAAGTACAATCCGGTAACTGCCCCAACTATTGGCTATGTATTCACTCGGGAACTACTCAATGCATGTGTCAAAGTCTCCTCTTGCCCCCAATCAATTACATCCATTGTTCTCCTGGTTTATCTCCTTGATTTCTCGATATCGTACGAGTTTGATAACGGTTAAATAGGAATACTCCTATCGCGGAGCTACGTCCCGACCCAATGCGACAGCCCGGTCATATGCTACTTGTGTATCGCTTGCCTGGCGGGCCCCACGGACGGCCCGGGGAAAACTTAAGACGTGAAGAGTATTACGAGTAAAGCAATGTATGGATCAAAGAGCGTGTTCACCTAGCCTAAGTGGTATGCACTGACGGAGGGCGCAGACATTGTGTATATCCAGAGCCAGGGCAAATGACCCTTGCAATGTACCATGTAAAACAATCACGACTAGTGCTCAGCTTATATCTTATAAACCAATTTCTCCGCGCTGACCGGCCGGAGATGAGCCTCCATACTCCGCTGTGAACCATCCCCGGAAGCCAAAGGCGATTGCCGAAGCACGCTGAAACCACCAGAGACAATCTTCTCGATTCCACCTGGCATAAGACGAATAGGAACTGATTGCGGGACGTTGAGGTCTGAAGCCGTACTTTGGCCGATGAACTTGAAGAAAGCAGCTGCGAATTTGCGCGCCTCCTGATCCGCGAGCAGAGTGACACCTTTGCATACGCGTTAGACAGCAGTCACGCCAGAGTGAGAAAAATAATACACTTACCATGGTATTCAATCTCGACTCCAAGGCCCTCCCAAACTGCGCCGATGACAGGCTTAATCTTCAAGGCAGCCATATCAAAGTTGCCAATATTAGGAGTCCGGTAGGCGGCAAACTTGCCGTTGGCGCTCAATGTACTCTCGACATTAGCAACTGTTGGACCAGAAGAAACCGCGTCAATTGCATAAAGAACACCGCTGCCTCCGGTTGCCTGGAGGGCCTCCTCTGTCCAGCTAGACTTCTTGTAATCGACCAAGACGTCGTACTGGTACGGCGCCTCCCGTAACATGGCGTGCTTTGAGGCGCTGGCAGCCCCGATGAGCCGAATCTTTTTACCTGCAGTCTTTTCCGCGATACGGACCAGCTGCGCTGCAAAAAGGCCAACATTGGTTGTCGAACCGTATATCAGGACATTCACGGGCTCTTCTACGCCCTCAAACGTTGGGGTCCCGTAAAACGGACACGGAAAGCCCATGCGGTAGAAGAGACCTTGCGCAGCTGTGAGACCACAGAGATTGACCGTGGCGGCGTTTTCCAACGGCACGTTGGCTGCAACACTCCAAGTCAAGTCGTAGTCTGCTACGACGTACTCGGCATAGGCACCGGGACGGTCGTTGCCAGAGTTTGCTGTGGTTTATTAGATACGACTCTATCCCAAGGGAGCAGAAGAACGCTTACCGCCTTGAACAAACCCAGCGACACGGGCGCCGACAACTGCTCGGGGGTCGTCCACGCTTTTGAGATCCTCGCCGATAGCTGCCACAACACCAACGAAATCCGACCCTACCACACGGGTATCTTGAACAGCCAACGGATGATCCAGGTTCATCACGTCCACCGTATTGAGTGCGACGGCCTGAACCCGAACGAGGATCTGCTTTGGCCCAGGGACTGGCACAGGGACATCTTCGACGGCTAGGGACTGCCCTTTCGGCCTGAAGATCAGAGCCTTCATGGTAGTGCTGGCCGCCATGACTATTAAATCCAATAGTTTTAGATTCAGGAAGAAAACTCTGCACACAGAGCTGGAAGAACTGGGTATTTGGCCAAGTTTCGCCGACACCTCGGAATCGATGTTGCAGAATTCAAGCCAAGGTGGCAAAAGCTCGCTGGGAGACGTTGTTTTATAGATATTCGTACATCGAGGAGGTCTTTGAAATTCCTTGCTGCTTATCGGTGCTTGAGCGGACTGTCTAACAAATCTAGCACCAGCACACCAGCACACACATAGTCACACGATGGAGCAATACAATCAATTTGACCCAATCAGACAGAATCGACATCTAAACACGCGGAAACTCTACGCCGAACATTTACGACTAGATATCCCCCGGTCTCAAACCAAAAGTTAGAGTTGGTCATTCGGAACGCTAGCCTCATGTAGACACTGAGTGAGTTGGCGGTTGGGTGATTCCGTGCGAATAGCAAGGTCTGGTTTCAATCCTCGGCACGACCGGCTAAAATAAGTTTCGTAAGGGCGTTTGCGCAGTGCGATCTGGAGCTTGATGGGTGTGGCTAGTGCTTGACAGCCAGGCTACGGTCTGATGGATATCGGAACATCCTTGACCTAGAGATTATGGTGGGTACAATTTATCGTGACCCTTCCTGCAGCCCACTCGATCCCTGATTGCTCAATTGCAGTGACGGGCTAAGTCTGGCAACTTGAATTAGATCACTTCCATATCACTAGTAGTACCAGTGGGCCATTTGATCCCCATTTCTCAAGGTTGCAAAGCCTAAGCTGAGGCTCGTTCCTTCGTTGGAGCGGTTATAAACTGAATACGGTTAGGCTTCCGGTCTCCACCCATGAGACGACCTCTAAGTCATGCAGATACATAGAACGTTCTGGCTTTTGTTGATATGGCCTGAAGACCTATACCGAGCGTAACGGTTTTAACGACACTGAATTCGGCACCGCAGATTAGGTTGATGACGTGACAAACTCCTCAGGATGGAGCACTGGGTGCCCTACGACCCTTGTGATTTTCGTCTGGATTCCAAAGAAGCCGATACGAGAGAATATTAGCCGAGCCCGCGCTTGGTGGGATGTGAGAATCAGGCTCTGCCAGTTGTCAGAAGGCTGCCTCTCCCCACTCAAACCAGAAGATGCTATTAATTATGATGCCTGCCTGGCCGCAGGCTCCTCTTTAATATCATTATCATAAGAGGCATTGAGGCTGTCCCGAACATGCAACTCTCTTGATAAGAAACTCCCCTTGCTGAGCCTTGTCCCTTGTTTCCAGCCAGGCAGCACTGGGCGTCGTCTCTCTTTCTCTCAGAGCCCTACATAGTATTTCTCACTGAATGGTCTAACCTTGTAGAGAGCCATAGTTTCACGGGCGTATGCGCCTTCAAGGTCATGGGTACCCATGAGCCTAGTGCATCCCCCTTTTGAGACCGATTTGCCACTCCTCTTATCGGAATACGGAAAATGCCAAGACTGTGTCTGGCATTTAAAATCCACGTCTTCTATCTCCCAAATGAAAGGGTGATTAATAGCGGTTGGACGATGGCTTCGGTAGCGCGACTTGATCAGCTCCAGCAACTCTCATAACAACATGTCGAGCGACGTTCTCAACTTCAACAAGCCCTGCCGTGTTTGTCGCCGCCGAAAGGTTCGTTGCGATAAGAAGCAGCCCTGCAACAACTGTGTCCGTCATGGAGTCCAATGTGTCTATGAAGCCCCGCCCGAATCTGCCATGAGCCAACAGCTGCTTCAAAAGAGGGTCGAGCGGTTAGAACGTATAGTGGAAGACCTGATCGCCTTGTCTCTCCCCGACTCAGCTCTCCAACTCTCTCAGCGAAACAGTTGCCCATCTGGAAACAGCCCTTTCAGTAGTCCTGGTCTTGGTTCAGACACTCCTGCTGATAATGAAAGCCATATATTTCGGCTAGGAAACTCCGATCACATGGGACCGCATCCATCGATGAGCATCGACCACTTCATCTATGAACCCTGCCATCTTAACATCAATTTTGATAATAGTGCTGATGATGAGATGTGGAACTGGCCTCTACACCCAATGAGCCCTAAGACCAGAAATACATCTTACTTTCATCTTCCGAGATGTAAGGAAGATGTGCTGATGAACCATTTTTTCGACCATGTTGAACCTTTCATTCGAATCAGCCATAAGGGACACTACTGGCAAATGGTGGCAGACTATCGACAAGGCAATTGCATTTCCGCTGGTGAAGTGGAGGCTCTTATGTCCGCTACGCAATACATCACCGCAACAGTTCTACCGGCATCGATCATCCAGGAGCAGATTGGCGTGGCTAGATCGGAACTGAGCAACCAACTTCAGCAGAAGACTGAACTCGCACTTCAACGGGCGGACCTGATGAGGAGCCGAAATACCATCCTCTTTAATGCTCTACTCTATTACATTGTACATGAACATGTTTCGTCCTTACTTTTATCCGTGCCTAACTAATCGGTGAACAGACCTGTCAGTTCCATACTGGGAATGCTGAAGTAGGCTCGGGTTTGCTTGGTCTTGCAGCGAGTATTGCTAGGCGGATCGGCATACAGAGAGATCCGGCGTACTACGGCTGCGGGCCGTGGATTGCTGAGATGAGGCGACGGATGTGGGGCCATATCGCTACTCTGGACGCACAGTTTGCTAACATAGACGGCTTGGAATCAGTCATGTTGACTATCGGTGATGTTCACCAGTCGCACAACGCCAATGATGCGGACTGGAAAGTGTCCACGTTAGTGGGAACCGACCCTGGACCTCGCGATGGGGAAGGATTTAGCGACGCGACGGTACCTCTCATAAGAAGGGAACTCAGTAAGGCGTGCCACAACCTTTTCAAGGCCCAGGGAACAATATCAAATTGCAAAGATCTCGTGGCGATTGTTGACGAAACCGAGAAATACCTTCGGTGCAAGTTCATTCAGCACTTCGACGGATCCAATTCAATGCAACTGGTCATCACCCATTGGTACAATGCGATGATCAAGTTGTTACATGTCTTGATACTCTACTTCCATGCGTCACCATCAAAAGTAAAGTTGCAATGTCACGTGTTTGAGCAACTCCAAGGCCGGTGAGCATACATCCCTACGTTTTAAATTTCCCCCTACTAACAATCCCAGGCTCTATGATGATTGTCTCGCTTGTCTTGAGGAATTTGAGTGTGGAGAAAAGGCAGCAATCTCGAATCATTGGCAGTGGGCCTTCAGATGGCCAATTCCGATTCATTGCATTGCGGGCCTGCTTCTGGGTCTCGCGCGCCGGCCTGACCACGGGGATACAGATCGGGCATGGAAGCAGATTGATGTTGTCTTCCAGCGCTACAACAACGAGGATATCTCCGTGGCCGAGGTTCTTGCATGGAACTCCGTCGAGAACTTGTGCGACCAAGCAATGCTAAAGCACCCGAACCGCGCGCACGAGGGCCGGTCATATGTCGAACGCATTCACAAAACTGCTCCTGTGACGGCCTGGGAGCCGCATAGATCTGATGCGGTGTCTTACGACGGCATGGGTTTCTCGAGCTTAGACGAAAACATCAGGCAGTCCAACTTATCCCACAGATTTTCAGGAGAAGGCATGGATTCGGGTTTCTCGACTGGCGATATTGAAGCACTTTTCTGCAACTTGGATAAAGATAGCGAATTTCTACCTACAGACTTCTAAAATCCACATTCTCTTGGCGGGGTACCAACTTGAATGACCCTGTAGTGTCAAATTATAGAAAGGACCCAGTGTGAGCAAGATCTCAAATCTTTTACGGGGGGGGCTGAGAGGCTAACTGAACCGCCAGACATGCAATATCGCCGCCTGAAAGATCTATGAGTCACCGAGCGATAACATTGGTCAGACAATGTGATGCGTGAATTTGTTCTACAAGAACAGCGCTGTATCTGACTGAGATTGAGGCGGATAGAGCCATGTCTTCTGGTTTGGCAACAATTGGCGATAGTGTCTTGGAGCAACTGATAGTTCCGACAGCAATAGAACCCGCCCCTATCACCTTCTACCCGAGGAGAAAATAAAAGAGGAGGAAAGACACGAAGAAAAGCACTTGCCATCTTGTTTGATATCATGTTTGTCGATATAGTTGATTCCCTTTAGCGATTTTCAAGATATACCAGAGGAAGAACCTCCACCTGTTTGTAACTCCTTCTTTAAGCCCTTGTTTCAAGTTCTCGGATGCAGGAAATGTATGAAGCAAAAAAATCGTCATCTTATCCAGGAACCATGGATATAGTCGTATTCTCGCGGCAGAATGGGAATTGTTCCAATGATCCAGAGAGCTAGTAACGGGACTGAAGACGCAATCATCAGGGTCCTGCAGCCTACACCTATTTCGCCGCAGAGTACGTAAGAGCACGTAAGCTTGGCTAGATCCGGGGTCTCAGTGATCCCTGCTACATACAATACACTCTCTTTGAAGCATCTAGCTGTCGTAATAGTATCAGTAGCCTAGAAGTTAAGGTTAGACACTCCGGAACGCTAACTATTTCAGAGCAAGCGTTTATGATGGAGACTCCGCAACGCTTACCTGATCAAGGCAAGCTTATATCGGTTGAGACTCCGGAACGCTAGCCAAATACAGGCAAGTTGAGGCCTTCGGCAATGTCGGGTTCTTATTGCAGAGATTACTTCGAGATCTCTCCAAAACATTCTGGCACATTCAACCGGAGTACAAGCAGTTCACAGCCGACTTTCGTGAATGAATTATGGTGAACTACGGTCAGCCGTCACGGGACTGTCTTCCCTGCCGGAAGAGGAAACTCCGAGTACGTACACTCCCCTGCCACTCCAAACTCGACGTCATTGACCTAACGTGATGACAGTGTGACCTTCTGGTCGAGGGCTGTGGACAATGCCGGAGAGCTCGGATCAAATGCCATGGATACCGCGATCGCCAAAGTCTTCTCTTCCGCGATGAGACCCGCTCTACCCAGCAAAAGGTGTTGGCACGTCAGGCCGCCGCCCAAGCCGTCACTCAATCGTCCGCTCCCCAAGGAATGGAATTCGGTTGGGATGTCCGCGCTCGATATCTCTTTGTTTCCACCTACGTTCTCGGATTCTCCCACAGTCTCGGATCAGTAGCTCCGCTCTGCAATAAGGCGTCTGCAGCTAGCCATCTATCTGCAAGTCTTGAGGCGACTAGCTTAGCTTTTATGGCGAATCAGTTGCATGCTCCTGACTTAATGCAACTAGCTAATGCCAGCTATTATAAGGCTATACAGAAGCTCGGACAAGCTCTAGCGGGGCTGTCAGCCTCTGGAGTAGAAGAGGCCCTTCAATCTGTTTTGCTTCTCGACCAGTATGAAAAGATAGTCCATCGAAGCCCTCAAAGCTCATCCTCATGGATGAGTCATATATATGGAGGATTATCCTTAATCGCCCCATATACACAAGAACGACACCTAAGCCCTACTAGATGCCAACTCGAGGCCCGCTTAATTACAAGCTTAACTGTCAGTTCTGCAGCAATAGCTGTCCGAGTACCAGCTGCAGTAGAAGACTTATACTGCCACCTGAACTCTCATCTAAGTGGTGTCAAGTGGGAATTCTTGGGTATTTTATTCCAAGTTGTTAACCTGCAAGCTGATATTCACAGCGGTGGGGATAACAACCTGGTCCAGAGAGCAACTCAGTTAGACAAACTTCTTCTCAACTTGGAGTTGAAAATGCCGTCATCCTGGAGGCCCCACCAGATCTCTCCTGCCAAGCCTCATCCACTTATCTTTGGCACTCATTACGAAATTTTCGCGGACCACTTCATTACCCAGGTCAACAATGGTATCCGCGTGGCACGCCTGATAGTCAACAACATTGTTATAAAGCATACTCCATTCGACAGGTACGAGGCCAGCTCTTGCAGCAAAATCCTGGCTACGGTTATGGACCTTACGCAGCAGATTTGCGCCACTGTACCCCAATTCCTCCTCCCAGAGACAAATTCAGGTCACACTATACCTTTCTCATCACGACAGAGCTTACAGTGCTATGTTCTACTTGCTCCTCTCTACATGGCCTATCAGACTTCAAACGACATCCTCATGCGAGACTGGATTATTCAATGTCTCACATATATGGCGGAAACTGGGAGGATGAAGGTGGCACAGGATGTTGCTGACCTGATAAAAAGTGACCAAAACTTGGACTACTGGCTCGTCTATGCCATGGTCGGTAGCTATGCGCTGGCAGCATGAATAAAGTTCAGAGAATACGTCTTTTAGGTATAATAATAACACCCTTACGCTTCTAGGGATGCTTGTCAGGGATTGTCAAAAACTTCCCTTCATGTTTGCCTACTCAGTAATACACGATGGAAGTGCGCCGTATTTCCACTTCTGCACTAATCACAGCCCTCAGATCTCTACTTCTTATTTCGTTTCCAGAAATGCGGCGCACTTTAATCGTGCTTTACTGAGTAGGTAGAGTTTATTTACATGTTGCGAGTAGGATGATGGGTCAATTCTACAGGCTAGATCTTTTTTTCGTCTGATATCGCTGACGTGAGTAGTAACGGTGGTGGCAGCAGTGGCAGAGTGTGCCGTAGTGGTGGCGATATTACCACCGCCATAGCTAGCTATATAATAGACGATGCGATGCAATAAATGGCCAACAAGTAGTTGCTAGAGATTGCGGTTACGAGCCCGTTTGTTTGAAGGATTAGGAATGAGTCAATGTAGGAAACGATGAGCCCCAAGTAACCCCAAGTGACTAGAGGTTGAACTATAACGAAATCACTGTCGTCATTCTGCTCTACAGTTGTTCTGTTCCAGTGGGGTGCGATCCCATGGCGTTATTAGCTGAAAAGCTAACTCCAACTTAGGGTGAGCAGTTGCGATAGTCGAACAACCACTGGATGAAGTAGATGAGTCACGATGCCGTCATGAGTTCGTCGACTTCCTCCGGCTCCTGACTCAGGACCAGGCATTCAGCAACGTGTCCACATTGGCAACGAGTCGCGACGAACTTGACACCCGGAGAGCCCCGGATCCGATATCTATGTTCCTATCTATGTCAAATTCGTATTTTGACTAGCATATTCGGCGTTACATTCAAAGGGAACTACGTTTAGATCCCAAGTTCACTCCCTAGCCCCTTGACCAATGTTAGAGTGTTGAAGAAGCGCTCCCGCATAGGGCGAAAGGAATGGAAGTGAGATATTTCTTTCATGAAATACCAAGGCACTGATTTGTGAAACTAGCTAACTGACATAGGTTTCATTAGGCGGCATGCTAGTTGGCAATCCTCTGAAGGCTCAACCAGCCCTCGGCTATCCACGCAGCCTTCACTAGCCTACCGGAGACATTGGACGAGACCTACGAGAGGATTCTTTGCAGCATTTGGGAAGAGCCTAAAAGGTTGGCCTGTCGAGCCCTTGTACTTTTTTGTGCAAGCGCGAAAGCCCAATAATGACGGTCGAAAACTTCTTCGAGGCTGTAATTTGGGGAGACGTGGAGAACAAGTACCTACGGGACCAGTTGTTCGGCGTAGACAGTCTCCAGGGGACTCGCATATGTTTGGTCACGGTCTGCCAAGAGACTGAACCTTTCGCTGTGACGACGACGCTTGGAAACTCTTACACATACAACGGGCGAATAATCAAGCTGGCCCATGACACCGTCAAGAAGTTTCTTGTTTTGGAGCGATTTCGGGTTGGCCCGGCGAGGGGCTCTCGGACTAGAGCTGGCAAGTTTGCTTCAACATGAGCTACCAAATGTTCCCAAGAGCTGAAACTGGAAATTATCTGGAAAAGACGACAATTGCACGTTGATTGGAGTTGAGAAGCGATGGATTATGCGATGCAAGGGGTGAGTAGGGCGTCAGTAAGATACATGCTTACTATGGAACCTAAGGATTGGTATGTCTATGATTGTCGAAGCGGTTATATTCCCTTGCAACAGCCAAGCGAGCTTCTGAAGCTGGATTGGCAAAATAAACCTGATACCAAGTCTATGGCTACCCCTGTTGCCCCGGCTATTTCAACCTAGGCGGGAAGCTTCAGACCAACAACTTTCTCGCACGCTTCAACGACCTTATCCTGCAAGCTCACATCTCCTGACAAGGGAAGAGGAGTGGCTTGCTTTCGCTTAGGGTCAAAGTACTTGCCAGTGAGACTCTGATCGTAGTCCCCTTCAGCCAACATGACGTACGTCTCCACGCCGTCCTCTAACTTGTCAGGGGCTCCCTCGCCTCCAACCTTGGTGGCAACCCATCCCGGGTGAACCGAAAGAACCGACGTGTTCTTGAGTCTTCTCGCAAAGGCATTTGCAAGCAGCATCACATGCAGCTTGGAATCGCAATAGGCGGGGAAGTCCTGGAAAGCACTCTCGCCACGCTCCAACCAAAAAATGTCATCGGCGCTGAGATTGGTGGCATCGCGGTGCAGTTGAGAGGAAATGAAGATGAGTCGCTTGGGGGGGTTCAAGAGGCTGGCGAGAATATAGGGGGCCAGAACGTTGACAACAACCATAGCCGGGATGCCAGTATCGGCCGTCTTGCGGAAAGGACCGTAGAGCATGCCGGCGTTGAGGATGATGGCATCAAAGTCCCCAGTAGCATTGACTTCTTCGGCGAGCTTCTTTGTCTCCGAAACGTTGGACAGATCCGCAATAAATACTCCAGCCGCGCCGGGACAGGCCGCCTTGGCATCGGCAGCACGCTTGGCATTGCGGGCGTGTAAATAAACGGTGTGCTTGCGTTGAACCAGCTGACGAGCAGCCTCGAGGCCGAAGCCGTCGGCAGAACCAGTGATGAGAATGCGGGCCATTGTGCGATGGAATTGATTCATGAGATGGTAGGAATGATATGGAGACTCAAACACGAGGGATGAACAGTGCAATATGTAGTAGCCAGAGAACGAGCTGCTTGGTGTTTGTCTACCATCAGACAATTCCGAAACAATACAAGGTGTACTCGGAACCTCCAGAATGCTAGCCGAATTCAGGTAGGTCAGTCATTATTAAGCCTCAAAGAACAACTCAGAATAAGTTGACGTGGGTTGAGAGCTCCGGAAAGCTAGCCTAATTAAGGTAGGTCAGTCATGATTAAACCCCGAAGAACAAATCAGAATGAGTTGACATGGGTTGAGGGCTCCGGAACGCTAGCCTAATTATAGAAAGTCGTCGTGATTCTTTTGTAGGACTCCGGAACTCTAGCCGAAGGGAGTTTCTGACTAGCTTTACGACGTTTCGATCATGACACAATACAGACTCCTCTCAACACTGAAGGACTGAAGTTCTGCAACAACACGACATACTGCGAAATCTGTGAGTCCCGCTGCTGATGACAAATAAACTGATTAAAAATCAATATGAGTGTCACTCCGTGGAGTTTGCGATTGCTAACAATGTTGAAGATCGACTTAGTCCCGAGTAACAAGCCTATAAAATGTCACTCTGCCTTCTCTCCTACCCATTCCTGCAATCAACCTCCTTTCGAATCATCGATAATCAACAAGACTCACTCAAGCACCTGCTTCCATCTATTCTATGAACCATGGCACAACGTGTTGAAAGAGTCGCCATTGTTGGTGTGAGTGAAAGCTTCACCTGCACTTAGATGCTCATACTGACTATTCTCGATAGGCGAGTGGCCAGATAGGGTCCTTCTTCGTCGAAGAATTATTTAAAACCGGCAAGCATACAGTTACCGCCATCACGCGCTCCGCCAGCTCCACAGGATTTCCTGCCGGTGTCAACATCGCAACTGTTGATTATGACGACCAAGCATCCCTTGTTGCCGCACTCGAGGGCCAGCAGTTTCTCATCATCACTATGGCATTGACGGCTCCTAGGGACTCGCAGGAGAAGCTAATTCGAGCCGCTGCCAAAGCAGGGGTGCCGTATGTCATGCCAAATTGGTATGGTGTTGACTTTGCCAACAAAGTGCTCCTCGCGGACTGTCCCTTTCCACCGCAACTGACAGGAACTACTGCTCTGATCGAGGAGCTTGGTGTGAGTTCCTGGATCATATTGAGCTGTGGTATGTGGTACGAGTACAGCCTCTCGGTCGGGCTTGATACGTTCGGCATCGACATAAAAAATCGCGAGGTTATCTGGATTGACGAGGGCGAGACTATGATCAATGTCAGCAGCTATCGACAATGTGGCAGAGCCATCTCAGGGTTACTGAGCCTTGAAGAAATACCTGCTCAGGGAGAAGACGCATCGCGTAGTCTCAGCCAGTTTTCCAACCACGTCGCCTACATTTCCAGCTTCAGGCTGAGCCAGAAGGACATTTTCGAGAGCGTCAAGCGGGTAACGGGAACCTCGAACGCGGATTGGAAGTTCAGCAAAGAGACAGCAGTGGGACGCTGGAAGGAAGCGGCTGACAGAATTCAAAAGGGAGATTGGTCGGCTTTTCTCAAGCAGTTATACAGTCGAGTATTTTTCCCCGATGGCAGCGCTGATATTGCGGGGAAGAGAGTGGTAAACAATGACCTTCTTGGGCTACCGTTGCAAGATCTTGACGAACTCACTAGGGCAGCTATAGTATTAGTAGAAGCTGTATAGGTGAATGCATTAGTTTCCCTTGATAAGGGAACCTCGTATTTGAATTTACTGCATTTTCATTATGTATATCCCGCCGCGACATAATCAGCACCCCAGTGTCCAGTGACGCAATTTCCTACTACCGTATTCACCGCCAAACGGCGTATACTTAGGCTAGTTTATTGGCGAGGGTTTCCTGTGTAGACCCGCACTGCTCGCCGCGAAGGAAGCGGCACGATGCGTATAGCTTGGTTCTGTAAGACGCTGGCTAATAACAGTGTCAACTTGATGGAATTCATATTCCGAAACCGAAACTTAACAAGGAGGTATTAATGCATTGGGGGGGGGGGGGGGCAGGTAATGAATTTCATATTCCGATTGACGATACCTTCCAAGCCTTACACTCCCTCTCACTTTCGGCTTCAAAACTTGACAGACAACCCTTCCTGCATCATGAACCAATAATCATCGAATCCGTACGTCTTTCCGTCATCTACCAATTCCATATTAGAATGCAGCAATAGAGTTGGAATCAACTTGGTCATCTCCATGATGCTAATCCATCTGCCACTGCACGTATGAGAACCGTGTCCAAAGGTGAAGAAGGCACGGTTCATCTCTCGCAGCCGTTCCTCATCTGAGACAGACGGTGACCATCTATCCAACCAGAAGCCATCCGGGTCCGTATAAATCTCAGGGTTTCGATGAAGAACCCATGGGTTGAGACCAACTTCGACTCCTCCGGAGATTTGGTAACCGCACAGTTGTGCGCCCTCAGCAGGCACCGTCCGCGCCAACAGCATGCCGACCGACGGATGGACTAGCATGCCTTCTTAGATAACGAAGCCAAGATACGGCAGGGCATGCGCCTGTGCAAAGCTAACAGGCAACGAGAGGTTTGCATCTCGGATCTCGCTACGCAGCTTGGCACATACGTCTGGGTTCTTGAGTACGTGGTAGACGATAGATCGCATGGCCGTGGCTGTGGTATCGCTTCCAGCTGTGATGTTTCCAAAGGCGTGCGTCATTATCTCCCGGTCGTGGAGGAGCTTGGGGTTGGATTTCTGGTTGAGTAGAAGGCGTTGAAGAAAGGTCATGGGGGCCTTCTTCCGAAGTGCGTTCGCGGGCGTTTTCAACCTCGGCCGCAACTAACTGTGCCAGGTCTTTCTCGCCCTGGCCAGTTAGGCTTCTGAATGCCCACATGGCGATCAGTGGCTTAAAGATCCGGAACTGGAAAGATCGTGTGATTTGCCCAAACTATATGACACGTCAGCTCATTGGAAGCATTCCTCTTCATTCGAGAGTGCAGCTCCTTGTTGGTGAGGATGAACGGGTCTGGGAGTATATTGATGATTGTCCGGTGGAATTGCGATCCTTGTGCGGAATCCGCGGACAGAACGAGGGGTACGGCCAGCTTGACCGGGGCAAAGATGCGAGAGATATGGCCGAGCAATTGCAAATCCGATGGTTTCGCATCTTGGTGGTGTTATCTTTCTTCGGATGACGGCCGAATGACTGAGCTGCATGCTTGGTATCAAGATTGGACATGCCAGCAATGCACTGAGTGAGTGAGTGTTTCGACACGTTGTATATCAATTGCGAACAATGCAGCCAATTCCAGTCGTATACCGGGAAAATCCTCCCTCGATGAGGGAACCTAGTGTTTGAATTTACTGCATTTTCGTTGCGCGCACGTCACCGTTGCCAAGGCCCAAGTTTTGGGTTTCAAGCTGCTTTTTTCTTCTCTGCCGGAATCCTGTCTAACTTTTTCGACCCAGTCTAACCTTGATGAATGCACTGACAATTCCCACGACCCGACCTAACGCCCCAAGATCCCCAACGCCCATAATAGACAAATTCGTCGAACTCGCCAAGGAAAAGGGGACTCCAGTCATTGCCGTCATTTTCAAGTATACCGCCCTCTACGACCGACATACATGCTTAAGATGAAGGATAGCTGACGGACACAAAGTTATCGACTAGGCCTTCCGGGTCTTTTGACGTCGCAAGAACTGCGAGAAGCCGGTTATCCTGCAAACAACGCACTTCTTGACCAAAAGACTTGTTTCCGATGGCTTAAAAAATACATTGGAGGCTTCGGTGGTGATCCGGACTCCATCACGGCCGTTGGTCAGAGTGCTGGAGCAAGTAAGTCGTCGCCGAGCTGAACTGCAACTTTTACCATCCCCCCTCCCCACCCCGGGTTCTAATTGATATCCAAGTATCTATCTGCTATCATTTGCAATCCTCGGAGCCTCTTTTCAGTCAGGCTGCAATTTTAGGTGGCTCCACCTTTGTTCAAAGTCCTGCATCTCTCGACACTGCTGAGGCGATATACAACAAGGTCACAGACTCCCTTAAACAAGCCGACCTATCACCAAATGACCGGATTAACGCATTGGTGACAGCGAATGAGGATGAAATCTTGGGCCAGGCTGACTTCACCTTGGGGCTCAATGTTGTGGCTGATGGGCAGGTGGTTCCAGACGCCGTCTCCTTTGACGGATTGCTCAAAGATAGCGACACCATCTTCCCGGGCAAACAGTGGTGTGAGCGCTTGCTCATCGTCCAAGGAAATTTCGAGGTGTGTCTTTTATTAATCCTTACCGCCAAAATCTCTTCTTACTGAACCCTTACTGTAGTCTTCTATCATGGGTTTCCTTGTCCTGGCGCCTAAGAAGAATGGAATAGCCAAGGTCTTCTGCGACTCTATGACGCAAACGTTTGAATCCAACCCCGCTATCGAACAGCTCCTCCATTTGTACGAGTTGTCAGTCGATACTGATGACGACGCGGCGCTCGTTTTCATTACGGCTTATCTGAACGACCTCTTCTTTTACACACCTGCTTGCCTCCTGGCTACACTGTGGCCGAAGGGCTACGTGGGAAATTTTAACGAGGGTAATCCCTGGGACGGTCCCAATCGCGGAAAAAGCAATCACATGCTCGATACAGCGCTTCTTTGGCAGCAGTACAATGATCGGTTATCGCCGTCACAGGTAGGCGTTGCCGAGGCATATGCTACTGACCTGGCCGCTTTCGTGGCCGGCCTGAATAAATTTCCTCTATTCAAGGAAAGCAATCAGCTAGTTGTGTGGGGTCCAAGCGATGGAGGCGTGACTCGTCAAGTTGCTAGCAGAAGTGAGGCGGCTTCCGGACGGAGGCCGGAATTCTTCGGCATCATGGAAGCCTTGGGTGGCTTGCCCGCCCTGTTTGCGGCTCATAGGGCGTTTTGTGATAATTTGTATAGTGCTAGTAGATCCCAAAGCTAAATGTGTTCTTTATCGAGCCTTTTTTCATAACCAACCACGATTTATGTTGATACCTTCGCATCGTGTGTATGATATATTAGAGCTTGATTGCTAGGTGGGAACGTCAGGCGTGATGATACCTTATCATATCTATCAATTCTTGGTAGATTGGGGGGTTATGTAAATTGAGTAACATGTATCATCACCTTGCAGTGGCTGTGAGAATACTTGGGCACAAAATCACAACGACTGTTCACAGCACAGCCAAAAATTGTAAGCATAGCTATGTAAATTGAATCCAGTCTGCCAAGATACGGTCGGATCCACACCAACAAGAGGATAGTAGAACGACAGGTGGGGGTGGGGTGTATTGTTATCAGTGGATTATAGCTCTTAGCTATCTCTACATCTGCGGATCCCGCATCTATCTTTCTCCTTCAGTACGCTACTTGTCTCCAGTTATATCCAACTTGGCTACTATATATAGGAACTGACTTAGTCTCTCTTCTATTTTCCTTTCAGTTTTGTGGCACAATATCTCAATCTATTCAGTATCAATCTCAAAATCATACATCATGGTGAACATTGCAGTAGCAGGCGGCAATGGTAATGTTGGCCGAACTATTGTGGAGGTTCTAAAAGAACAAACTCGTCATGCTCCATTCATCCTTTCTCGCCACGTATGTTTCCCTTCCGCATCGAGATCTAGCTATGGAAACAATTTTGACAGCATTTCTAATATGGATCATCATATACAGGCTGAGACTGAAGTCGGCGTTCCTGCTCTAGCAGTTGACTATACCAACATTGACTCTATCCGAGAGGTCCTTGAGAAGAATAACATCCACACTGTTATCAGTTGTGTTAATTATGAAGGCGATGCTCTAGCTGTGGCTCAATTGAACTTGATCAAGGCGTCTACCAACTCCTCTACCACAAAGAGGTTTATTCCTAGCACATTTGGTATCGCTTATCCAGAATCGTAAGTCAACACGTCTTCGCCCTCTTGTGATTTAGCTTGCTAACACATCTTTCTAGAGCTATTAAAGAGCTCCCTATGTTAACTGATTACTTCAAAGCTATTGGAGAATTGAAGAAGTCAGGCCTACAGTGGACTGTAGTCAACAATGGTTGCTTTCTTGATTACTGGGGTCAGCCTCATATTAAGAGCTTCCTTCGCCCGTCACCCTTTGGCATCGATATTGCCAACAGGGAAGCTGCTATTCCTGGTGATGGCAACACGCCTTTCTCTCTCACTTATTCCTTTGACATGGCAAAGTACGTGGTAGCTCTACAGGATCTTGATGAGTGGCCTGAGGTCTCAAGATTTGCTGGCGATATCATTACATGGAATGAGTTTCTAAGTCTCGCGGAGGAAGTGACTGGCATGCCAACCCACCTTAAACTAGCCTATAGAAGCCCAGTCTGCTAACTTACTGACAGGTTCCAAATTCAAGGTTACTTACGACTCTATTGAAAAGCTGGAAAAGGGGGAAATAACCGAATTGCCATCCCAAGTGCCTTGTTATGCGTTTATCCCCAAGCCGCAGTTCCAGGGGTTCATGTCCATTTTCACAAAATGGACGGCAAATGAGAAAATTTCTCTTATTCCAGCGGAAATGAACTCTAGATTTCCAGGCATCAAGCCTCTCACTGTACGAGAGATGCTCAATGTTTGGAAAGATGAGTCAAGTTAGGTCCACCACTCGATTAGTGTTTATTAAGTTTAGGGTAAATTCGATTGGAAAGATACAATACTTCTGGCAACAAGAGATCTATTTATGTGAAACTTCCTTTCTGTCGGAGTGGATTGGGTGAAGGGACACAAGGATTAACTACCTCCAATTTCATACGGGTTCACCTACCATCCCGATTTACACCTAATTTGTAAGGCAACAGCCAACATTGACGATCACAGAGCCGACAGCAGTGTCTCCTCTTTTTTAGCTAGTCAGATCAATCACATCATACAATTCCTATGCTTCCTGCTGCAGCTCTAACTTTCAATACCCCTTGACTGTCATAAGCCTCCACCTAGGTCACGAGACCCACTAGACCCCTACAACAGCTGAGGTACCTAGAGTGACCTAAAGCATTGCTGGAATCAACTCCGCCTAATTCTATATATAACTTATTCTGTGTATTCTAATAGATTCCTAATAGCCCTTCAGCTAGACAGTTAATGCATATAATAACAATAGCTAGCGGCAAATCCCCGTCTTAGATGTCCAGTGCTATTCCCCATGGATTCTGTAATCCCTACTCTCCAATATATTGAGCGTCATTAGCGGGCGATTTGCGTCTTAATCCGCCTGTTATCATAGTTTAGCAAGCCAACAAGGTGCTAGAATGCTCCTATTCATTTTCCGTAATAATGGAATGTAAAGAAGCGTGCTGGAAGACCGCTTGATACTCGAGTGACGCTGATACAGGTAGTCGGCCGTCTAAGCCTCCCTTTCGCACACCCGTTGGTGCGCACTCTTGAGACATCAGGCCGTCCAGACACATGGCGCGATATATGACCTGCATCTGTCAGCTTCGGAGTTCAAGTGGAAACCTGGAGCCCGCAAGTCCACCACGGTCCAATGGCGATAACACTGGTCGCAGCGCTCCGGCTTTGGACTGGGGTCTCTCCGCGGAGACTCTCCGCGGAGACTACCATATACCAGGCTTCGATGAACCGCTGCCGGGAATGGCTGGGAGAGTAAACCCATCTAGTTGTCACCGACTTCTTTCAATCTTTCGTCACTGTCCCGCCTCAGCACATCATGGCACCCATCCGCGTTGGCCTCATTGGGCTTTCAACATCTCATTTTCCCGAACCAGGCTGCTGGGCCGCGTTCGTTCATCTCCCTAGCATCCTAAACTCGCCGGACTACAAGCTAGTTGCAATCGCAAACTCGACTGTCCAGTCTGCACGCAATTCGATCGCAGCTCATGGTCTGCCGTCGACGACCAAGGCATACGGAAGCCCGGAAGATTTGGCCAATGAGCCGGAAGTCGACCTCGTCGTTGTTTCTGTGCGGGTCGGGAAGCACTTTGAGCTTACGCAACCCGCTATTCTCTCCAAAAAGAGTGTATTTGTCGAGTGGCCGCTTGGCGCTTCCCTGGCTGAGGCCCAACAGCTGACGGAGCTGGCCCAGGCCAATGGCGTCAAGACCATGGTGGGCTTACAAACCCGAGGGAGCAGACTCGTGCTGAAACTGAAAGAAGCCATCTTGAATGGCAAGATTGGTAAAGTTATCAGCTCGTCTGTTCTTGCATCGTCGAGTGTCGCTCCCACAGCCATATGCCCGCAGGGCCTTGAGTATTACCTTGATATGAAAAGTGCTGGCAATGAATTTTACATGTACTTTGGGCACTGTGAGTCTGGACCCTTTCTTCATCTGCTGCCACGCACGCATCTGACCACGAACAAGTTCTGGACTCATTTGTTGATATTCTTGGGGACTTTGTGAAGCTGCAGTCTATTTTGAAGACAAACTTCTCCACCGTCCCGATCGTTGGACCCGACGGCAACGCTGTAGACCCGGTACACATCAAGACTTCTCCTGATCACATCTTCATACAAGGTGTTCTGGAAGGCGGAGCAGTCGCGTCTATCGCGTTCCGCAAACCCCAATCTGCCATCGACAACACCGGTTTCCGTTGGTTGATTACAGGCACTGAAGGGGAGATTGTGGTGACTGCACCCGAAGAACACTGGCAAATGATCCACAGTGATATGAGAATGAAGATCAAACTTGGCAAGGCTGAAGAAGTTGAGGATGTGGATCTGAGCGGTCAAGGGCTGGACGTGGCAGCCGAGATTCCCGAACAAGGAGCCAATATTGCGCTGATCTATGATGCGTACGCGAAAGGCGACACCAGTCGCTACGCAACTTTTGAGTCTGCAACCAAGACACATCGGCTGTTGGAAGAAATTGTCCGAGAGGCAAACTTTTAGGTGTAGCGAGGAAAGGCAGAAAGATATAGGGGGAACTGGTACTGTAGAACGGCTAGTAGTTAATTTTGGCCTCAAATCGATTGAGCTAGTCGCAACTCGAGCTGTTCTACGTCATTTAATTGGTTGTGGAGGCTATTGCTGAAAATTGAAAAACGTGGTAAAAATATGCAGGATGTACTATCCGAGCCCCATCGCCACTTAGCAAAACCATTCTATCAACGCGCTAGAAACTATGCAAGCCCCGACGATATGGGGGTAAGTTTGCGATGAAAAGAAATATAAGGTGGACGCGCTAATGTTCTAGGGCCCAGAAGATGACTCTATACACTAGCCCATGCTCAATGCTAGTCGTTGATCGCATATTTCGAAGCTGAACATGTAATGTTCTCCAGAGCATCACTGAGCCTCTGTCGCAGTGTCCGAATTGCGCTGATGCTGAATCTACACAAATTCGACGGAGTTGACGAAAGCTCAACCTCCCCTCTGCAACCACCCCAAGACTGGACTTATTCAGAGGAACAGCGCCGAACACGGTGGGTGATATTTTGCGCTGACCGTCTTGTTTCTGCAACTACGAAATCGCCAACACTGATCCAGGATCCTCAAGTATGTCTTGCAGCTCTCTCATGCACACGTACGAAAATTGATCGATATAGATGCAAACCCGACTTCCTGCTTCTGATAAGGCTTATAGCAGTGGCCGCGAAGAGAGAACATGCATGTTGACAGATGAGCGACATGGAGAACGATATTCCGCTCTCGCAGCAAGAGTGAGAGTTTCACAGCTTTTCTACCAGATTTTGGACCACACCTCTCAAGTCAACCTGGCGACAAATTTGGATTCCAAAATTGACCCTTTCTGGAAGCGACACAGAGCTTTAGACAACGACTTGGCTATAATCTTATTATTACTGCCCGAGACTCTCCGTCTTCCCGCAAACAACCACTGTCAACACGCCTTGTTCATTCATATCCTTATCCATACGGCTACAATTTGCCTTCACAGAGCAGCTCTCTTCATGGTGAAGTCACAGACTCTCCCAGAGCACCTGAAGCTCGAATCTCAATATCGGCTTCTCCCGGCACCTGAGGACATCCTCAATATTTTTCGGATCACGTCTGATCTTCAAGTATCTCTCATGAACCCTTTAATTAACTTCTCCGCGTATATTGCGGCCCTGGTTTTTCTAGAGGACGTACTATCTGACTACAGTTCTCATGGAGAGAAAGACTTGGAGTTTTTACTCAAGATTATGATAGCTATAGGCAGGGGCAATGCAGTAACAAGATCCTTGGCGGGCCAATTGGCAAAAGAGATGACAGAACATGGTATCCAATCTTCGACAATCGAAAAGGTAAGATGATAGAATCGTGTCCCGTACAAAGCTAATAGTCGAATGCAGATTCAGGATCTAGAACCAGGACCGGAAATTGTTCCACAGCTAGCAGCACTCGGTCCCAACTCGGCTAATATAATTTTCAGTTTCAAATAATTACAACGGTAAGATGATACGTTGATTTGAGAGCCTTAATTAAATATAATCCAGCTCTATATTATATTTCTATAACCTCCAGTTTGTGTTATAATATTCTAAAACGGGGGAACTTGCCTTTTGGACCAAAACAATCACACCCACCAATTGAGGCTTGTAGGGTTGCTGAGATAACAAGAAGTATGAACTCGATCAAAATAACAACCTCCCGGAGGAATTGCACGTCAACCAAGTCGTCATGAAATCAGGGAAAATGAAGAAGATTGTGATTATATCCCTAACAAGAGAAGGTATCAAAATTGAGGGAAAAGAAACAGAATTGTTGGCCGTATGGCCCAAAAGCTAGAATAGACTGCAAGACTCAAAAAAATCGATGATGGTCCCGTCAACAGTTGCAGGCGAGTGGGGCCTTATATGTCCCGTAATCCAGCTAGCTAAGGCCTAGTCATCGGCCTCTGGGGTGTCAATCCGGTCCATCACAGTATCTTCGTGGATTATTAAGTGAATTCATTTATGGATAGCTATATTTATCTATCACAGTATTTTAACAACTGAGCAGAATAACTCATACACTACTATCTATAGCACCTAGGTCAGTTTTTGCTCCTTATATATGCCTTTGACTATCGACTGAATGTACTCGTTCAATCGGCTTCAATGTTGCGACACACTCCTATTGCGGAAGTAAAATGGATGCAACCGGAATGCTCAGGAATGCCTGATGAGTGCCAGAAGTCTCATTCACACAATGTGCCGCACCAGCTCCGACACCAATCCTCATCCAAATTAATGATAGGTGTATACGAGTATAGCATCTCCGGAGAGCGGCAGAGAAGGTTTACGTTAAAGTCCAAGTGCGATTCTTCATACCACTCATTGGCTACACTAGCATCCAGTATGGGGCGGGCGTCATTCGGGCCGATTGTGATGCAGGATTGCTGGCCAACAAGCGTGCGAGCAGGTCAGCCCATTAGGATAAGACAGATTGTTTTGTGACCTGCCACACAAGTCTCGGTACGAATAAAGGCAGGTAACTAGTGTGAGCAGCAGAGTACTGATACCTTCCCAGCTGTGACAATCACCTTCGCCACCTAACGGACTGGGGACGCCAGGTATCTTGTCATACGATTTAAGGTGAGATGAGACCTTGACAAGGTGAGACATTAGTGGCAAATCGTGCAGCCAAAAACAGCCTTTTTCAATCCTTGTGGGCTAGACACTCGAAACCGAGAAATGCGAGACCGAGGGACACAACGAGTAATATCTGAATGAATTCATCGGTTTATTCGTATCCCCATTCCCACGACTCCCCCCTCTCGTATGCCAAGCCAAATCGTCCGGGTTACTCTTTTCGCCGCAGCAATTCCTGGAATTTTACGGTAAGGCACCGGCTTTCCGTTCTCAGACAACCATGGCTCTGGAGAGTAAAAGAAACGAGGCTCTTCACGAACTGGAGGGCTTAGAGGCAGTGGAAGAACTGCCTCGATACGAAGATGTCCTTGATTCAAGTAGTGTACAGGGGAATGTAGAAGTGGCAGGTACGAAATTTTGCGACAGAACGAATGTCATCTTCCATATCGCACTGATTCTGATATAGCTCTAGATGACGGTCGTGTCAATGTGGACCCGGACTCAAGACTATTTCGGACACTATCACGGTTTGTTCCAGCCTCACCCACCACAGACGCCGAACGACCTGGCTCTTCTCAGTCAAGCCACCCTCCAGACTATTCGGAAAGTAAACCAGAATCTCCAACAGTGGAGCCGCGGCACTGGAACATCCGACTCAACATTGTCATTCAAATCGTTGGAAGTCGTGGGGATGTTCAACCTTTCATCGCACTGGGGAACGAATTACAAAAGTCCGGTCATAGAGTCCGCTTGGCAACACACAATGTCTTCGAGCAGTTTGTGACTGAACATGGCCTAGAATTCTTCCCCATTGGCGGCGACCCGTCAGAGCTTATGGCCTATATGGTCAAGAACCCAGGATTGATCCCGAATATGAAGTCTCTTAAAGTCAAAGAGATCAAGAGGAAGCGACAGATGGTTGCAGAGATGCTGAACGGGTGCTGGCGTTCGTGTTTGGATCCTGACCCCAAGTCAAACAAACCATTTGTGGCAGATGCTATCATTGCGAATCCACCAAGCTTTGCACACGTTCACTGCTCTCAGGCCCTTGGTATTCCCGTGCACTTGATGTTCACGATGCCTTGGTCAAGTACCAGGTCATTCCCACATCCTCTAGCAAACTTGAAAAGGTCAAAGACGACTGCGGTGAGTGAAGGGACTTCTAATTTTGTCTCATACTCTATGGTTGAATGGATGACCTGGCAAGGGTAAGCAACCCTGTTCCTTAATGGTTTTCAACTACCTGACAAATGGACTAGACTCGGAGATGTTATCAATGATTGGAGAAAAACGCTAGACTTGGAACCAGTGCCACTATCAGAGGGCCCTGGTCTCGCAGAAACTCTGAGGATTCCTTTCACATACTGCTGGTCGCCCGCATTGATACCCAAGCCAACTGACTGGGATAGTCACATAGGTACGGATAGTATGTCAATGATGAGATTGAGTGGATACTAACTTGAATAGATGTGTGCGGTTTCTTCTTCCGAGAACCCCCCTCGTACACACCTCCTCCTGATCTGGTCACCTTTTTGGATAAGGGTCCTGCACCAATTTATATCGGGTTCGGTAGCGTCGTGATTGATGACCCAGGAAAGGTTACAAACATCTTACTGTCTGCTATCGAGTCTACTGGAGTACGTGCCATTATATCGAGGGGCTGGAGCAAGCTCGGAGAAGCAGAAAACTCGAATGAAAACATCTACTACAGCGACGACTGCCCACACGAGTGGCTGTTCCAGCATGTAGTAGCTGTCGTGCATCATGGTGGAGCGGGCACTACTGCCTGTGGCCTGAAGTTTGGACGACCTACGACCGTTGTTCCCTTCTTTGGAGAGTAAGTAAACCTCTTGAAAACGTGAGCTATTCAGTGCAATTACTGACTTGATCGCAGTCAACAGTTCTGGGGTGATATGGCTGCGGCGGCGAATGCTGGACCTCGGCCAATTCCTTACAAAACCCTTGATAGCAAGAAACTTGCTGAAGCTATTCTCTTCTGTCTAAAAGAGGATGTAGTTGCATCCGCAGGGAAGATTGCTGCTAAAATGGAAAAGGAATGTGGCGTGAAGCGGGCCGCACAGTCCTTTCACGCAAACTTACCCATGGTCGGCCTACCTTGCGATATTCTCAAGGATCGTCCAGCAGTTTGGACTTATGAACGCAAGGATAAAGTTGTGAACCTCTCTGGCGTTGCCGCTGAGGTTTTGGTCGACCATCTCAAAGTCGATCGGAAGCATCTCAAACTGTGAGTAAAGATATCCTAATCTAAAGCTGTCCAAGTTCTCTTCACGCCGCGGAATGTCGGTGTATGCCTATTCATTGGGGTTCTTGATTACTAATATTCAATTCAGGCATAGTTCTTTGGAAATTCTCATAGAGAATCGACGATGGGATCCATTTTCAGGCACAGCATCGGCTGCAGTGGGAACATATTATGGCATGTTTTCTTCTGTTGCCGGTATTATTTCACGACCCATCGAAGTGCATCGTGCAGCAGTTTCCGCTAAGGAAGCTTCAAAGGCCGCCGACAACGTTGATGAACCCACATCAAGCCGTAACTCACTTTCCCCGACACCTTCCGCTGGAAGTTCGTCACGATCGATCCTGAGATCGTTACGCAAATCGTCATCTACGGACAATCACTCGTCGCACACTTCAGATAGTGTTTCACTCGACGGTAGGACACACAAGAGCAGCTCGGTCTACGATTCCAAATTAGTGTCATCGATGACCCTTGCATCTGCTTCTGGTGTCGGAGACTTCTTTAAAACCTACTCTAAGGGCGTCTTTGTCGACATACCACTAGCCTTTGCAGAAGGATCCCGAGCTCTTCCAAAGCTTTACGGCGAACAGGTGCGAGACTATGGCAAGGTCACGGACTGGAAGTCTGGTCTGATGGTGTCTGGCAAAAGTCTGGTTTTGGGCATTGGGGAGGGCTTTGCTGACCTGGCAGTTAAACCAGTCCAGGGCGCCGTCAAAGACGGTGTGGTAGGAGGTGTTTTAGGAGTTGGGAAAGGCTTGATAGGATTCTCTACGAAAATCTCTTCAGGTAAGCGTCTGGTTCTAAGCTGAGGTAAATCTCGGTGGTATATGGCAGATCGCTAACTAGCAGGATCCCAGCCGCTTTCGGAATCGTAGCATATCCCGGTCTTGGTTTTTACAAGAGCATTCGCACCGCGGTGAAGACCAAGACACGGGCGTCAATCATGAACGCAAGACGGCAGGAAGCTTCTCAGTTATTAAGCGACTCAAGAAATTCCCAAGTCCTTGATTTTCAGGAGGACGCTATCATTGACGCTTTCACGAAGGAATTAAGTGTACAGCCAGCTACTACTCAAACTGCTTGGGGCAAGTGAGGGAAGACAACATATTGACATTCACCAAACCAAATTCCCTAGATCTAGATTTATGCTTCTGTTAACCTCAAACGTCCTCTTGCCGTTGTTTTGTTCTCCTCTTCATTGCTTCAAAAATGGTGAAGTCGGAGTTTGCCCTCTGCTGCTTGTGGCAGAGGATGTCTCGCAAAATCTGTCGTACGTCATGGGACATGTTCAGTGAACCACGAATATAAATGTTAGCATCCTCATCAACGAGGAGTTGCCCTAACAGCTCATGTTCCATTTTGATCTTTTCCTTGGCCCCTAGATGTGCCGGCCCCCGAATACGAGGTGATGATCTGCAGCTGTCCGTGCAAGCTTTTCTCGGCGGCTTGGAATTCTTCATTGTATAGTAATTCACCTAGGATCCTGCAACCAAAGCAGAAGGTTATCAACCCGATTTCCTTATCGAGCTTAGATTTCTTAAAATATACTGGATAAAAACCTCTAAATAGATTGATTCCGGACCCGGTAGCCACTGTAATTATAGGTTAAGGCTAAGAGACGGGTGCTTTAAACTTGGATTTACGGATGCAACGATATGCCGTCCGAAGTGTATCGCTAGACATCCCCACCCCAGAAAGGCCCTTTCGTGGATTCAGCATGCCAAGTAGGTAATGCGACGTCAAGTCATAGACAACTCCGTCTGGATTATCTGGCTAAAGCATAGCAACATTTACAGCTAGCGATGCTAAATGAGGTTGAACAGTCGATACTGAAACGATCGAGTAATATCGAGACTTTAGTGCAGGGACCCGCTCGAAAAGGAACGAGAGGGGAATTTTCCAGGGACATTTAGGAGATGCGTGGCGTAAGATGAAAGCCAAGGTGATCTTTTTCGACGCACGATGCCGTACAGGTTTCCTTGTCCCGTGATATTGACCGCAAGGCTGATCTCGCCCCATCGGAGGGTGCAAACTGTTCCTAGTCTCGAATGACCTCTCGTGAGATAGGCGTGCGATCTCCACGTGCCTTTTGAGTGATGTGTGGATCATCCGTTGTTATCTCGTCGAGGAATTCAATCTTTCAAGCTAGCGTGTAAGGTCGAACTTGCTCTGCAATGTTGAGCTTTTTCACAAACACTATGAAGAGATCCGTTGACCAGTTGAAGAAATCTTCGTCTACCATTTCCAGGACGTCGTCGGCAAGGTAGAGGTCAAAGATTGGCTGGGCACCAAACTTGAGCAGAGCCTCTTTGATCTGTTTATCAAACTGGGTGTAGGACATATACTTGCTACTTCTCAACCCTGATATAGCAAACCTCATGCCTTCCAGGGAGGCTTGAGGCGGGGGAGAGATAAGCTAATTGGAGAAAGCAAAAGTATTGTTTGAGAGGTTATCTTTGCTATAAGTCAATAGGATAAAGGTGATTAGTATTTATTTCTATAATATAGTATATAAGATTTCCCTCGATGAGGGAACCTAGTGTTTGAATTTACTGCATTTTCGTTGCGCGCACGTCACAGTTGCCAAGGCCCAAGTTTTGGGTTTTAAGCTGCTTTTTTCTTCTCTGCTGGAATCCTGTCTAACTTTTTCGACCCAGTCTAACCTTGATGAATGCACTGAAAACTCCCACGACCCGACCTAACGCCCCGAGATCCCCAACGCCCATGATGACCCAAGTCATTCGAATCCCCCCTCTAGCCAGCACCCTATATGGCTAGCATCCGTACCAACCCAATACAATACAACAGCTCCTGGAACCAGGGGTCGTATTGGGGCCCGGCGATATCCTGGAGGAAGACTTGACCTCTTGGATCGGGATTGTTGATATTTTTAGCCAAGTCGTAAAGCGCGGCTATTTCTATTCAGATATATAGAACAAGATTGCAGATAAGAATTTAATTTCCTTACCCATTAACCCTAATTCTATTATTAAGAAGCAAATAGTATCTAAAAATAGCTAATACAATTTATTAGCTTCTATTTAGGCGTTATAGATAGTATAGCGATAGCTTAAATAGATTTTCTTTCTTAAGAAAGCTTAAGAGGAATTTTAGCTTCTATCTTTCTAATTTATCTTCTAGATTCTAAGAGAATCCGAGATTATATTAGAGTTGGGATCTATAATGCGGATATAATAGGTTATCCCTGGAAAGAGCTGCTTGAATGAAATTCGCTATATTGAAAATTAGTTATGATAGGATAAGTATTAGAAGGGAAGTTGGTCTCTTGATGATAGGAGATGTCAGTCTCCCTTATATTCTATTACTCGGAATAAGATTACTATCTTAAGGTTATTAACTACAGATAGCAAGGTTGTTAACTGTAGATAATAGAGTTGAAGTTAGAGGGGTTAAATAGAAGCTTCAGGCAGAGACTAGTGGGCAATAATCTTATTATTTAGCTACTGTTTCTTCTAGTGCTAGATGAAGCACTTATTGTTTATTCCTACTATTTGAGATTACTATATGGCTTTGATCTATCTGATGATATTGAGTAAAGCTAAAAAAACCAAATAGTATATAAGATGGTAGCACTATACCACCATCTCAGGTAACCCAATTCTACTCTATTCTTCACAAGTAGCTTCTAGAATAGCCAGGTGCTAACGTAAGCTACTTTGGAATACACGGTTTTCAAAACATACATCTTGCTTCTGAGGTATTAGTGAATGTCTTTAGACACGAGATTTAGAAATTCGACAGTTATCCGTCCTACATTGAGTGGCGTGATGAATGAGCTGTAATGCACTGACGCCTCGCTTAAACCCCCCACGGGGTAGGTGCCAGCAGCGAAGACTACAACCAGTGATAGGCCATTAATATCCATTTATTCATGCTTATTTGTAGTCTCCATACACAATGATCTGATGGTCAGCTTTTCTCTAACCGAATTAATTCACCTGCAGGCGACAAAACTCATCTGCTCCGTGTAACTTGGCACTCTGGAAGTTCGTTTATCCAGAGCTTCACGTGACTGCCCGGTTAGCTCCAAGCCTTCTGCCTTCGCGAGTCAATCTACGGAGTATGTTAGGATCGGATCATGGGCAGTGACAGGTTGGTGGATACGGCGTGTCTGCTTGATGACGCACGTAGCCGACAAGGGTTCCTTTAGCAGGTCCCTGCATAATCTACAATAATCTACGATAATCTACAATGGGCATTCAAGTTTGCGGTTGCAACGGCATGTCACTTTTGCACGTGGACTACTTTGTTATAGTAATTTTTTCATTCATATATACATGGCCTCATCTGAGTCAACCTGCAGCTAATTTACAGATTTAATTCTCAATCGCTACTCGCGTATTCCGCAAATGAGTAGCATCTCGCTACGGGGTCGTCTCGACTCCACGGCTCATGGCCGCCGCTATCAGATGTAAATCAAAACTCGCTTAAAACTTGCTCTGGTTGGCGTTCTCCATCAACATGGTGTTGTCGGGCTTGTACTTCTTGGAGATCAAGCGGACGTCGTACTCGCAGTCGAGGATGGCGCCGTTGGGCTCGTTCTCGACGGGCTTGAAGTCCAGCACCAGATCGCTCTTGACGGCGCAGGCAGTGTCGGTCTCGAGGTAAGGGTCGTCGCGGGGGTACAGCTGAGCGGTGACGCCGACGTAGTCGGGGTGAGTGACCATGATGTGGATGTGGGCAGGGCGGAAGGGATGGCGGTGCATCATCTTGAGGAGCTCAGCAGAGGGGCCGCTGGTGTCGATGGCGTACTCGGTGGGCTTGAGGCAGTAGAACCAGAACTTGCCGTCGCGGTCGGTGCGGAACTTGCCTCGGAGGTTGTGGCGGGTCTGGTTCTCGGGGTCGAAGACGTCGTATTTGCCGTTGGTGCTGGCTTGCCACATGTCGAAGACGACGTTGGGGATGCCCTTGCCGGTGTCGACGTCCTTGACGACGCCGTGGAAGAGGGTGAGCTCGCCGTCCTTGGGCATGTTCTGGACGACGCTGGCGCCGAGGTCGCGGAAGGGGGTTTCGGGGGACCAGAAGGGTCCGAGGATGGCGGAGGATGTGGGAGCGCGGCCGTCGTCGGTGGTCACGGTGTGGTTGATTTCGTCGACGAGACTGAGGTTGTTTGTTAGCGGCGGCGACGCGATTGAGGAGAGAGTAATGCTCACGATTCAATTCCCAGGACGTCCATGACTCTCCAGGTCTCGTTTCGGTTCTTCTGGTAGGCCTGGCCGAGCGAGTTGATGTAGTTGACGCCCAGAACCCACTCTTCTTGCTTGAGCTCGACGTCGCGGCAGAAGTCGTGCATGTGCTTGATCAACGAGGTGAGGATCTCGCGGTGGCGGGGGAGAGTCTCGGGGCTCATCAGGTCAATGACATGCTGTGTGAAGTTTGGGTCAAATCTGTGGGTGGTGTTGGGAGCGGCGTCGGTGCCGTTGGTGCCGCTGGCGGCGGTGGTGCCGTTGGTAGCCATTGTGAAGATGTGTGGAGACTTGGTTCAAGAGTTGAAGTGACAAGTAAGTGTGTTTGACGCGATGATGTCCGAAATAAAACCCAAGCAGCAGGGCGACGATGGATATTAAGTATCAATTGAAGCCCGGCCAGAGCGGCTACCCTCGCCATGTGGGCACGAATCGCATGACGTACAATGCCAGACAATGCGGCAAACGAGTTCGGCAATGCGGGCGGGGTGAACGCTCAAGTTACGCTTGTCAAGCTGGGCCAAGCAATTGAGCTGTGCTACTCGCCACGGGTAAGTGTATTTCCCCCACTGGCGTGCCGCATGGGATGGGAGCGTGGCTCGGATGTGGAGATGGTGGCCAGGAGAGGCTAGATGGAGTCGTCTAGCGAGCTTCGGATCGCGGACCACAAAGATTGAGAGAGCAGATGAGGCAATATCCAATCATCTCGCTCGCTTTGCAACTCGTAGACACGCTACGGAGCAGTCGTCCTCGTAGTAGCCGATCCCAACTGCCGCCACCCACCGTTCTAGATGGCCCTAGATGGCATCCTGTCATCAGCATCGAATCATCCAGGGTTTGTCACTCGCTGCAAATTTTCAGTCTCGGCATACAGGCGCGGCTCGTAGCGTTTATCTGAGTGTGTATCCCCAGATTCCCCGGAGAAGCCCGACGCCCAGCCCCGGATATCCGGATGTCTGGCCTCGAGTCTGTCCGTCCCACTGACCTTGAAGCCCCCGTGCCCTCCTTTTGAAGCTCTGACTATCCCCGGTCTCCCCAGACAGCCATGGATAATGATGGACCCCCCGCGAAATCCGCCACGCGCTACGGCCCCGCCCCGCCCGGCTACGACAACGGCAAACTCGCGTCGTGAACCAACAAAGACCTCACCACCAACCATGCCAGGATATTGGAAAACGCACGGCAGGCGAGGCCGGTAAGCAGCGTCAATCCGGAAAAAGGATGCCAAATGGAAAACATACAGAACTCAGGAGCGACCACGGTCAGAATACAGAGACCCTCCCGAATGTCATTGACGTACCAGCTATCCAAGTCTCTTAACACATCCTGGAGGTCCGGCACTGGTTTAAGAACCAGAAGATAAATTTGTATCGTACATATATTACTCCAGAACAAGTGTAAGGAACCTCGAACTAGTGACGCATCATATCGCTTCATTTCATGGTCCATTTCGACGAGATGAGCCATGGCCTCCGTAGTCGCTCGAGCTCGGTCCCTTGAGTTTCAGTCAACACATCGGTAGACCATCAAGATAGATCGAGAGAGTAAATTCTGCGCACAGGTAGATCAGTCATAACTTTTCTGAATTTTGTAAGCGTCAGATGGTTTCCAGCACATTTGATGCTCCAGATCATTTTCCCAAAGACGGATGAGGTATTTCCCGCCCTCTCAGAATCAGACACCTGTGTCGCGATACCTGTGAAAGCTACAACATGATGCTTGTTATAAGACATCATATGCTGGAATACTGCTCTACAATGTGCCTCCACCCGTAGGGCAGAGGCTCCGTCTTGCACCACAAGCCCAACGTAGCCCCGCTGAGGTGGCGATTCGCGCTATCTCGCTTCACCGGCCGTCTGCCGCAGGAGAGCACTTCCAGTTAAGCTCCTTGGAATGGTAATACACGACTAGCTGTGCAAGGAGGCGCTCTTATAGCGCCCAGCCGCGGCCCTAGAGGACCGGGATGCTGTTAGAAGCGCGGTAATCGGCGCCAAGTCCCTGCCAGTGCTCCCGACAGGTTGTGGCCCACGTGGATACGGCAGGCTACGAGCACGGGGCACGAAGGGAATTATTATAGGGAATTACTTGACGAACAAGGAATTTTTTGGGATCCGCGATGCCTGGCTGTGATATTGAGGTACCATTCACCGTAGACAGACCTCGACAAACGCAGGGCTTAGGAGAGACGTATCCCGACTGATAGGAGAGGTTTATACTGTTCAGTATTGATCCGTAATGCTGAGATGAGGGATTTTTAGACATAACATTTACCATTTCCAGATGTTCTACTTCGAGGCTGTCCATAACGCCACGGTAAGCATTTCGGAGATGTGATTAGTACCTGGAGCTGTTCTGTAGACAACTGCCATGTGATAGCGACAGCCTCAACCTTGGCACTGATGATAACAAATGCTCGTTGATGAACTAGAATTCGTGACAAACTCCCACTTTTACCTCTAGTAGCTGAATTTTGCGAGCAAGCGTTCGTTGCCTGACTCAACCTAAACAGTCTTGGCTGTGGCCATACCAGTTTACGGGCCGAGTTGGTCCAGATTCCTCGCATAAAATATTACTCCAGCCGACTGCACTAATTCTCGGTTCTTGTCGGATAGACCTATCGAGAGAATGTGCTCCAATGCCAATATAGTCCTACGTATAATTTTCTCAAAGTTATCAAGTCAAGGTGTGGACTCTCGGCGTGCTCGAACCTACCTCCGGACCACACGCATGCACACCGCTTGAGGAAGACCTGGCCTGGAATTCTGCGTCAGTAATTTGCGCTGCGTCTCACATAGTGACGTATTTCGGCAGACAATCAAATATAATGAGACAAACATGGAATGAGAACAAGGTGTCAAGTCCGCCTCAAGTTTATTGGCGAGTTTGTGAGGAATGTGACGGGTGGGCCGTCCCGTGAGACATCACCGGCCGCCACTTGTCAACGATCAAAAATACGCCACAGTATCCTCAAAAATGCCCGATACGATGTCTAATCGTTTCGCATGAAGTGTCATGTAACGGTTTGAGAAAGCAGTTGGGCCACAGGGATCCCATGTTTTGTTGTGTGATGTGCGTACTTTCTGGTGGCCCAACAAAACGAATTGAAAGAAATCTAGAATATGATCAGCGACTGATACATGACGTGTTAGAACAGACACAAATACTATTGAAACATGAGTCAAATGAGAGCAAAACAACACGGCCATGGTCATGTATCCGCCGAGAGCTAAAAGCGACCCGAGACAGCTCCGTCCACATTCCAGACCCGAACAATGAGAAATGACGTAGCACCCCAGCGTAAAGGGGCATATTTAGCCACATACCAATAATAATACGCGCAGGTTGTCTCAGATCAACAGTTCATTCGGCCCGCAACGCCAGTTCCAACTAGACCCAGTTCCAGATGAGAAATAGGCAATCACAAACGCCAAGTGGCCGAGGGCGAAAGCAAGTACAGTGGGACATCATGTTTAAGTCAATTGCATCTCGATCCAAGGATATGATTAGATAGCCGCGGCTCAAATGCCTGCCGAACTCTCCCTGGGCAATTCCCTGATCCGGCACCTCAACTACAGCAAATACCGTTGGTTCCACCCATCCGTTGTTATCGGCGTCATATATGAAGACTGACCCCAAAATGAACAATACCGTCAATCCCTCCCATCATCCAAATTCATCCTAGACTCAACATGACGTCCACGCAAAACCCCCCTCCTGTCACCATGGATTATGACATCTACCCCGTGCACCCCACCGACGACAATAAGACCAATCGCGAGAAGACCATGTCTTGGACACTGCGGTTCAACGACATACTCGATGCTGAAAAGATCCAGGACTCCCTCCGCCGACTTCTCGAGATAGGGGACTGGAGGAAGCTCGGTGGGCGTTTGAGGGAGAAGGTAAGAGCTTGATGTCTGATATGATGTGCAAGTAGACTGACACTACGTAGAAAGATGGGAAGCTTGAGCTCTTTGCCCCACAGCAGTTTATAGCTGAGCGGCCGGCCTTCTTGTACAATCACGATGCCTTGTCGGACATGAGCATTAACGAGCACCCGTTGGCTAGTCGGCTCCCCAAGGCAACTGAAGGCCCATCCCTCCAGAAGTTCGATGGTCACTTTCGACCGTTGGCAGGCCCGCCAAGTTTTCCAGGAAATGCTGCAGAATTGATTAGCCAGGAAGCGCCTCAATTATCATTGAACATCACCTCCTTCAACGATGCAACGCTCGTCACCATCTCCTGGCCTCATATTCTGATGGATGCTCTTGGCTACCAAGATCTCCTGCGCTGCTGGTCGCTCGTGGTCTCGGGTCGAGAAGAGGAAGTTCCACCATTTTTGGGCGCAACGAAAGATGTCCTTCTGGAAGCGGAGCAGTCAAATAGCGAGAAGCCAGAAGACTTCAGACTCGAAGGGAAGCGTCTTGGGACCTTGGGTACTTCCATGTTTCTGTCCCGGTTCGTATGGGATCACCTCCGCAATCCTCCCGTTGAAACACGCGTCATTTTCCTTCCCAAGAAGGCATTTGAGAAGATCCAGAGTCAAGTCCAGGAAGAGGCTACTGCGGCTGCTCAGGACACTGACGAAAAGCCGTTTGTCGGAGAGGGAGATGCACTGACAGCATGGTTCACTCGAACAGTGGCATGGTCAGAGAAGAAGGCACGGCCAGTAACAATCGGGAGTCTAGTCAACGCTCGATTCCGGCTTTCCGCGCTGGCCAACCAACGAGGCGTGTATATCCAAAACATGGTGCTGGGCACATTTACGTTTCTATCCCCTCAGACCGCCAGAGGACCCATGGGGCCAACTGCCGTGGCTCATCGACGCCACGTCATAGAGCAGACGACAGAACAGCAGACGCTCAGCTTCATGCGCTACGCTCGCCGCATGGCTGAAAAAGGCGGTAACAAAACACCCATGTTCGGAGAGAAGGACGCGCTGCCGGTCATGATCAACAACCTGACCAAGGCCGAATTGATCAAGACTGTCGACTTTAGCGGGGCAGTCACGCGTCAGGGAGACAAGACGGAGTCTCGGAGCAATCCCGTGGGGAGTGCGGTAAACTATCATTTCCAACATTGGGACGAACTCATGGGCTTCCGCAACTTTTTTGCCGTAATGGGCAAGGACCATGATGATAACTATTGGATTACGGCTGCTATGTTTCCGAATGCGTGGGTCAAGTTCGAAGAGGAGATAGAGAGGCTGCGATGAAGGTGGGAGGTGTACAGCGGAGTTAAGGCGAGGACTTCTGAGGGCAGGTGTTGACAATAATTCACTTTGTTCCATCTTGTGCAGTCAAGGCTCGTGAATTCGCTACTTCCATTACTTGAGCCTCTCGAGAAATTGTGGCGTAGATGCTTGTTGATTTGGATTGGAGTCCATATTCACTTATCATGGAAGTTCAGTAGTTCAGTTGGCTCGACACAAGACTCACTGCCAACTGCGAAAGGCCCAAAGTCCACCAAAAGCTAAACTGAATACACAATGTCGCCCTAGTCAAGCCGAGTATATTAGCAATGGCAATTGGGTAGTCATATGCCGGCTTCAGGGACCCATGAGCCATGACGCGTGAATGCTGCAGCACTCTGAGAATAGAGAGTGGTGACAAGGTGATATTTTCCTACCTGTACTCATTTCCTTCTAGCGCAGTCTCAATGATGTTAGCAATGCCCATGCCAATTCCATCCTCATATACGAGAGCCCTCTCTCTCCTTGGCCATCATTTCATACATTGGCGCCGTGTTCTCGCGGAATCGTTTGCCCCACAATATGAAAGCAACATGTAAGAATCCCACTACCATTCCCCAGATGCCCATGACGATGAACATGTTCTGCAAGCCCTGCGCATCCATCCACGGAACAAGCGCGAAATAGATGGCAATGCTAACGCAATTTCGGACAAAGGTAACAGCAACAAACGCCTCGCCTGTGACCTATTGACGGTTAGAAATATGGATGCACCAAGCGTCTAACTTGACTCACCACTTGATAGCTATCCATCAGGAGACAAAGCGCAATATCGCTGATACTGCCCATTCCAAACCCAAAAATGGCGCCTCCCAGACTTGGATATATCCAGTGCATTCCCTACTACTGTCAGTATGTCCGTCGCGATATGGGGATGACTGTAATTACCCTTTGTGTGGTCACTCCAAACATGATCATGCCGCCGCCAAGGCATACCGCAGGGAAGTGAAGCAAATGAAGCCGCATCTCTGGCTCAAAATACCCGTAGTTTCGACGAGCGAACCACAGGACTGTTCGATCCGACAGGAGACCACCATAAACGGACCCAATAATACAGCCAATAAAGACACCCAAACTCATATTGCCAATGCCGGCGGGACCGAAGTTGTAAGGAGGGGCTGAAAATGCAATCGAAATAACCGAGGCTTGGGCGGAAATCCAGCAGAGGGAAAATGCATACTGAATGGCCGTGTACATGACCGCAGGGAATCGAAACAACACAATGAAAGGAGTATATGTGCATTTCCAGAGACTCTCGTCAGTCTTTGTGATAAACTGCAGTTTTTGGCGCCAAGAAAGCAAAGGGATATTTGGGTCAACGACGTTTGTTTGCGAATCGGGGGCATTTGACGAAGCGGAGGAAGTTTGTGGCTGCTTGTTAGATTCGATACCCTTCTTTGAAACGGGACTTGAGCTGGGTTCCGGGCTGTCTTGCCGCAGAGCTTCGATGCGCACAATGTATTTGCTCTCCTCGTAGAAGAGGCAGAAGTAGACGAACAAAGCGCCCTCCACGGCAAAGAGAACCCAGAAACACTGCCTCCAGTTGCCACCTTCTGCCATATACCCACCGGCTATGGGGCTGAGGAAGCTCTGCAGATTGTTAGATGTGCTAGTGCCCAACAAATGATGGATACATACCCCAATCATAACCATCACCATGTACGCACCATTCGCCGTGCCGCGGTGATGGACGAAAAATAGGTCAGCGACCTAAATGCGTAAATATTAGTCGAGTATGAAAAGAGGGAAAGGTGTATTTACTGTCATCTGGACGATCGTCTCGTTGATGGCATTGGCAAGGCCGAATATGAAAGTCGATAGGTACAAGTCTATGATGGTGGTCATACAAGCTTGCCAGGCGGCTGTAGCGACGATGACTGCAATTGACACCACATAGACTGAACGACGGCCATATTTGATGGCCAGAGGAATGAAGAAGATGCAGCCCGTGGCTGTTCCGACGAGGCCAATAGCTTGTGAGTTGTTGAGTTGGGCATAAGTCCAGTTGAATTCGGGGACCCAGAGCACCCAGAAGATCAGAGGCAAGGAGGTTCTGCAGCAAGCACAATGTTAGCACTGACAGCACAAAGTCGAAAGGACTACTGACTGAGTGAATATCGCGGCCGTGATAGCGAGGATGGGAATAAAATTGGCGGCCTTCCTAGCAGAAGTCCAGTTCTGTGTAACAATTAGGTCAGTATAGGCGGGCAATCCTTCCAGTCAGGAGAATTACCAGAGGATCATTTGGATCCTCAGACGGTGCCGGGTGTGGCAAGATCCGAGTCTGCTCGAATTGTCCATCCTCTATAGTTGTGTATCAGTCTTGCCATCTCGAGATCTAGTTAAGGTGGAATATTCAGACCTCCAAGCAGACGGAATGTCCCCGGGGGAGTTGAGAAGTCGGGTGGAGGTGGCCTCATGTGCGGTGCCATTGTCGATGCTGTAGACGTGCACCCAACCTGCGAGTGATGTAGAGGTGTGAGGGAGGTTGATGGCGCCGAGTTGGCAGCGGTACAATCAACTTAAATGCATTGTATGGCTGAGCGCTGCATAGAGTTCAATATCCAGGTTGTTGATATGGATGAGCGTCTGGCCGGCACTACGAACACATGCACCCCATGATCACTATCAGTGTGAGGGCACGATATCACAGGACGGCTCCGGTTGCCATATTCAGTTAGTGGTGTGAAATTAGTTTCATTCCAACAGGGGCAAAGATAGACCGGAACATTCAAGCCGCATGCGGGGTATCAACGCCAATTCCCGAGGACCAGGATTGTGGTTGCAATATTGTCATGATAAGCGCAAGACGAAGATCCGAGGCAAGCAAGGGAAGCAAGATCTGCCGTGGGTTAGTCGTGTCCTAGCCCCACCGTGCACTGCGGCAGAACTAAGAAATGAGAACTGTCCATACCCTCTGTACAAGTGTTGAAAGTTATGGAAGCCCGGAGGTGTGGGTGAAGATACAGGTTACAATTCGTATAAGCACGGGTGTCATTATTCGCATTAAGTTAACATCAAGTCGCATGTCGTGTATTGTAATTGGCAATCGAAAGCTCAATACGGTATTTACAGGTCTCTATTTACCAACATAAACATCCTCAACTGCACACCCAGGGAAGTTTGTTAAACGCCAGCAGTCGATGATGGCACTGCGCTCGAAGCTTTGCAGTGCACCAATGGCCACAATCCCGTTCATCCAGTTGTACGGCCCGTCGCCTGCGGCCTCAAATGTGATATGAGTGAAGTACTCAACCTCATCCTGGGAAAAGCTTGTCTTGCCGCCGCCATCGTAGTCGAACTCAACTCCGGGGCCTGGTCTAAAAAGGCCACGGGCTTGAATGAAGACATGATGCCCATCGTTAGTTCGAATAGCGTATCGTGCATCGAGCTTGTAGTAAATCTGTACTCGTTAGCAAATGATGGCATATGTTGATGAAACCTTACCTTCTTGGAATGCACTCGTTCGGCCCAATCAGCACCGCTGTTCTCGACTACGATCCCATTGATCCCCGGGCCTCGCACGGTGCCGGATTGAATGTGCCCAATTGACCGGCTAACGCCTGTGCCTTGAACATTCTCTATGTCGTAGCCATCGGTTGGGTGCATCTGGGCCACAAGGCGATAAACAAACTCCAAGTGCGGCGATCGCATCCTGGGTACTTCGGGGTACAGCTTGTTTCCAGGGCTGTCCTGAACGGCGTTATCTTGTTGAGCCATGATGATTGATGGGTAGAATAGCCAAAGAGCGATTTGGGAATGGAATTGAGCTATGGAGAAACGATGTAATGAAAGGGTAATGAACAGATCTTGTCGGTTTTGACGTCGGTCTCAGCACGCGGCAAGTACCATTCAGACAATTGGAGCTCATCATGGAACCAAATTGATGCATGAGAGGCTTGCAAGGATGCGTTATCCAGCACGACGCTAATGTCCCCCGCCCTTCAGCGCGGCACCGCTTGTCATAATGGGATAACTCGTCTAGATTGTCTTCCCCTGCATTCCAAGATAGGGCTTACCTCTTTTAGAAGGCCCAGCCGCGACAATCAAGCCGTCGGATGATCTCCTCCGTGGCAACGTCACGAGAGGGGGGATCTCTCCCCTGTTCCGAGGGAGCCGTTTATCGTGTAAAACAAGACTGGTCCAAGGTAAAGCGTGCCGCCCCTTCTTGTTGAATGTGCCAGAAGTCATTGCTCTTCGGGGCCACACTCTAGAGAAGAATCTACCTCTTTCAAATTGTTGACAATCAGCCATGGTGAACGCAGCCCGTCTTGGTGTTCACTTGCGACCCTTGGGCTTTGGTACGTGCAGCTGCATCAATTCGAGATGGGTTTACAAAGCTAATTTGTTATCCAAGACTCCAAGTCAGTGGCAGCTGCTGCCAAAACGTTGAGCCTCTCGTTTTCCTCCGACCCTCTCATCTGCTGGCTCTACCGCGACCCATCCGGGCCACGATGGGATAGCCTGCTCCCTGCACTACAGAGATGGCAGGAATTTCGAGTTCGCGAGTACATCTTGGCGGCCATAGGGATGGAAATCGTTACTCAAGAATCGACGCCCACCAACGTCGGCGTGTGTTTCCTGTACCCGCCCGGATCACAGTACCGCTGGCTAAGACCGTGGTGGTGGGGTTCATACCTGAGATACTATTGGGAGTTTGTTTGGAACAGACCGAATGAACCATTGGGTGACGAAAAGGCAAGTTACTCCCTGATAAATACGACACTCAACGAGCAATTGGCTGACTTCTTTGACAGCGAGCTGCCGTGATGTATGCCCATCACTACGCAGCGTTCGATCGAATCACGAGTAGATATGCCCCCGGATCAGTCTTTTATCTCGAAATCGCTGCCGTCAGACCTGACGCGCAGGGCTTGGGAATTGGCGGCCGGATCATGGACTGGGTGGTGGATCGTATAGGCGACTCGTCATGCTTCCTCGAATGCACCAATGCCAAAAACGTCCCCTTTTACGAGAAGTACGGATTCAAGCTCGTGGAGGAAGAGAAGCTCCAAGATGAGCATGATCCAGAGCTGGTAACGACTTTTTATTACATGGTCAAGGAAGGTGCCCAAGGAGAAATCAAGGTGAAGCAGACTTAGACTCTGATTTCTAGATTAGCTTCAATTGGTTCCTTTTCAATCACTTTTGAGACTTGCCCAGACGAAGCGTATATCTTGCCACCGTATATCTTGCCATTATCGCCTATGCAACCACCAAGATGCCATCTGTAGGGTGGAACTCTGGAGAGCTCAAATTAGCGGGCAGTCTTATCGTGATGAGAGCTATCACGTGCTAAATTGTACCGCGTCATCCCCGCAATTTCATCTCCGTCCAGTCCGTTACATTCCTCAACAACACAGCGCTCGAGATGATCGAGAGCATCTAAAATTATACGCCATCACATGAATCGTAATTACAGCATATAAATTGTACATACTCTGAGAGGGTGACTCTCTATCCGGCTCGGAAGAGACCTCCATCCTTCCATCATGATCCGGCGATCTCGAAAAGGGTACCCCCTGCTCCTCCCACAATATTGTGAGATTATACCGCTTACACGCGTCAGTTGTTGGACTTGCAAAAAGCGCCATAAGAAATGCGACGAAGCGCATCCGGCTTGCGGGCGATGTATACAAGCAAAAATAAGTTGCGAAGGGTATGGAACGCGCCTCACATGGGGCCCATCCGATATAGATTCGTCGACGACAGGGATTTTGTTAAATCCTGTCCGTCAGTCACGCCTCGAACAGAGATCCATAGGCTTCGATGATTCCAATATCGCGTCCAATGCGTCGATGGAGCTGAATGACATGGTGGAATCAGGTCAAGTTTGGTCACCGGATAGCCAACTGGACATGCTCTATCTCCAACACGGCGTCGGCTCCACACCTAGCACAGAGACAGAGCCAAGTGATGAGGTGTCAAAAAGGCTCATGGAAAATTGTAAGAAATCTCCTTGCTGAATTGGGTTAAGCTAACACTCAGACAAATAGTTGTCACCAGTGGGCATTTAACACTCACGGGCAGAAATGGACAGGGTAGCCTGCTGAAATCAGATATTCTGCCTCTCTGCGAGACCTCTCCGTCCCTCCGTCAAACCTTTTTGGCCTACCAAGCAAGTGTGGAGGAGGATTCGAGGCATCTCACACCGATTTACCTCCAGTCGGCTCTTTCTAGCTACTTTGAAGATCTCGTCACACCTGAAAAGCTTGAACTAGATGCAACGCTCTCAACCGGCGTCCTTTTATGTAGCGTCAGCGTATGTCTCGTGGCTTTCAACACCGTTTATTCGATGCTAATATTGATGTAGATATCCTCTCTATACATTTGGACACCCCTAATGAAGGGACTACGCGCTGTTTTGCAACACCGAGGGCTTCTTAGCAACGCTCAGCGGCCAGTGCTGGCTGACCATCTGGTTGAAGTCATTGCCCTCTTGGACATTCCCCACTTCACTTTGAACCGAATTAGTCAACCCATGAATCTGTGGACCACATATGTGGCCCCTAGCAAAACATCTGGCATTGAGCACACGTCTGGCCTGCCGTACTCACTCATCAACATACTGGCGGATTTAGAATCGCCCTATGCCGAGAAAAGGCTTCTCGAATGGACGGGCGAGCTTGGAGATGAGTTTCTTCAAATTCACATCTGGGAGGCCTTCCGTCTAGCGTCTATCCTTCACAGCCGGGCTCTTCGATCTATTATCGCAACCCGTAACGGCGGCGAATCACCCATTTCAGAAACTCCCAGCAAGGAACTTATACGGATGAAGACATTCGCATCTATCCAAGCAATAGTGGATTCCGGAGCATTTACCTTTCGACAGCCGCTAGTTGCTCCCCTAGTTTATCCTTTATTCATCGCCAGTCTTTTCACAGAGGACAAGGCTCAGGAGCGAAGGGTGGCTGGCGTTACGTTCCATCACTTGAAGAACAATGGCGAGGGGCGGAACAACCAAGTAGCGTGGGACATTGTTCAGGAAGTTTGGGAAAGGGCAAAAGTTCAGCCCGACGTGTCGAGGCTCACTTTAGCTACGGATTTTGCAGCAGAGCTGAAGATTGAAATGTATTTGTACTAATCCAAGCCCCCCCAACGGATACGCTTAGTGAATACATCCGGTGCTGCACTTCCTCGATAAGTATTTCACTACCAAGACATGTCGAGTTCCTGGCAGCATGGTTAGGCATACACTCGGCCTCTAGTCATCACGAGTCGCATAGCCGTCTGCATCAGGTTTCCATTCGAATGTTCCCATTCGATGACGTTTCACGGCAATGTCGTCCACCGCAAGTGTGAATTTCTGATACACGCCCATGAGGATGATCTTTTGCATCCGTGAATACTTGCGCACTTGTTCATCTTCAGCCTCGCTGACGACCTTGAACCCGTCGTCGGGTCCATACCGCATCCAAGATGCACCTTCACTGATGCACGGCCAGGGTGCTTTTCCATAGGCGAAGTCGATGAAATGATTGGCCATGGACCTGGCGAGCTCTTGTTGTGTTGGGGTAAGATTCTCATCGAAATTAAGAAACAGGTACAGCAAATCTAGCGCATGGTAGGCCAATCCCTTGAAAAGACCCTCATGGGTGCAGCGTTGATCGAAATGATAACCAAATGTCTGCCGGACCTGGGAACGATGGGCAGCAACCCAATTGTGGGCCTTAAATGCCGAATCGCCGGCCATGATCTCCATCTGCTTAACAAACTCGCTCTTGGGGAGGTCTGCAGTTATTCCGTACAGTTCAAGAATGGAATCGGTGATATCAAGGCCAAGCCGCGTCGCCATTTGGGTCCGCACTGATGAGAAGTCATCCTCGCAGAAACTTTCGTAGAAAATCATCCCTTCATCGTACACGTCTCCCACCATGTACGACTTGAGCCAGTCAGGCGGAGACGCGATTGTGTTGAAACTTGGCGGTGCTGCGTGGAAGACACCGTCGTCGCATGGGTTTCCCGTTGCCACAAAAATGCCCTCGACAGGCAGTGTTGCGCGAGCAACGACATCTTGAGGAACGTTTCGAAGTTGATCAAGTCCCGATGGGGAGTCTGGATCGATGCCCAGATATGTAAGAAGAGCGCGATAGTGTTTCTCGTGTCGCTCCAAAGTCCAAGCAGGGATGGTGTTTAGATGGCCGGACATGGCGATGGCTCTATGGAATGGCGCAGGGTTCTTGGCAGCAATTTGGTGAGAAACACTCATCCCTCCAGCAGACTCGCCGTAGATGGTGACGTTGTTTGCATCGCCGCCGAACGAGGCGATGTAGCGATTAACCCAGTGAAGAGCAACTTGCTGGTCGGAAAGTCCAAAGTTTCCCACGCCCTCATAACCATCGCGCTCCAAATCTTCTTTGATGGCAGCGGAGGCAAGAAATCCGCCAAGTCCGACGCGATAATTGAAGTTGACTGCGATGACGGGAGTTTTGCGAGCCAGAGCATGAGTGACGAGATTGACGCAGTCGAAGACGCCACCGTTTGCGCCGCCGTAGAGAAAAGAGCCGCCGTGAATATACACCATGACAGGGAGCTTGGTGTCAGAATCTACTGGCGGAGCAGTAATATTCATGACAAGGCAGTTATACTCGTCCTCGGCAGGCTTCTCATAATGGCTGGGGATGTGGACTGGGACAAGCGTATCCACCTCAGCGTTATACTCAGGCGGGTTGGGGGCACTGCATCTGGAGGGAATTAGCGTTTTTTGTTGAATATCCCATCTGTAATATTTACCCTAATTTGGTGCCATCATGGAAATTATCGGGCCATGAAGAATTGAGCTGTGAACGCGTCCAGCGTTTGGTGATTGTTGCGTACGGAATTCCCGAGAATTGACGGACTCCGTCGGGGAATTCGAGGCCGTCCACATCGCCGAGCCCTTCGACTCTCAGTTTGGTGGTTCCAGTGGGAGTTTTACTTGCAGGCATGGTGTAAAAAGATCGATTGATTGAGTGAGATAAGACTTGTATAGAGTGAATATGGCGAACTCTTGGATATTTATTTCAATCCCTCTTGACTACGGGCATTTGCACTCTGATTCCATGGCTCAGATGGTACATCTCCGTCTAGAATCCACTAGTCCTGAAATGGGAGGCAAAAGAGCGCGCGAACGTGAGACAGCCACCTCGTAAAGATTCAACCCTAGGCCCATTTAGGCATCCAGACGCGCGATGAGCGGAGGGTGTGGTGATCTAGGGTTGAATCTTCCGCCTGTATATTGGACCGGGACTTTGACCGGCTTGTTATCTCGGACACTGCGGCAGCTGCTGTGTAGTATGCAGTTCATATGCAGTCCCAGATAACTAGAGTGATTCCAGCCACTGAAATGGTGGCGGACTGGTCACATGGTCTTATTGCTCCGGTTCTAACCGCCGGATTTCTCAATTCAGTGTCCAAGGGAGAGGGACAAATAAATGCTCACCCCTCAAAGCTCAGAGGGCATTCTGCCGTAGTCTTTTCCATTCGTCAGCAACACCCACCATCATGACGAATCCAGGTCGGTATAGCTCCTTTCCAATTTTCTAAAACGAGACTAATTCTATTAGGCTACTTCCAAGATGTCAAGAACCTCATCAAGCAACCACCCGGCTTGCCGAGTATGAATCCGACGGTTGCCGCTTGGCAGGAGCCGGCACATCCAACCATATCGAATGCGCAGTCGCCTTCTCTCCCCGAAGAGGTTGACATCGTCATTATTGGATCCGGAATCACCGGTTGCAGCGTCGCACATACCCTATTGCACCATCCCTCTGCCGCGAAGCTTCGCGTTACGATGCTAGAGGCTCGTACGGCGGTGAGCGGGGCAACTGGTCGCAATGGAGGGCACCTCGTTTCTGATAGCGACTCTCTGTTCTCAGTACTGGTCAGCTCCATTGGATTTGAACGCGCCGTAGAGACTGTTCGCTTCAGTGAGGCGAATATCCGTCGTATCAAGGACCTAGTGGCTCAGCTCAGCCCAGCCGACCAAGATGCGGTTGAGTTTCGTACAGTGAACTCCGTAACTGGTTTTGGAGACAAGGAATCGTTTAAGGATGCTGTTGAAACTATTAACCAACTTACAAAGGCGGTACCCGATGGTGATGTAAAGTACAAGGTGACACCCAAAGGGGAGACCGAGGTGCGCTGCTCCTACCCTAGAGCCGAAGGGATCACTGACCGTGTTCAAACACAGAAATACAAGTTTGGGAACGTCGTTGGGGTTACGGAGCAACACGGAGTGGCAGCGTTATGGCCCTATAGACTGATGACAGCAATCCTGTCGGGTCTAAAAAAGGACTACCAGGAACGGTTCACTCTAGAAACGAATACGCCTGTGTTATCTATCGACTACGAATCCGTGCCATCAAGTGCCCACGCATACACGCTACATACCCCACGGGGAAAGATTCGAGCTAAACAGATCGTACATTGCACGAATGGCTACTCGGCTCGATTGATACCAAACCTGACCGGCAAGCTATACCCTTTGAAAGGGACTATGTCTGCTCAGAAGATGGGCCCCTCCTTCCCGCTACTCGGAGACCGAATCTCATGGTCTCATGTCGCCAAGGGGAGCTACGACGCGGAAACCGGACTGCTCAAGGTCGGTTTATACTATGCTCAGCAAAATGCGAAGACTAGAGTCATGTTTCTCGGCGGAGAAGCGCAGAGACTTAGCGGGTTACTAACGAGCGACGACTCGTTTGTCGCCGCCGACGCTCGCGAGAGTCTTTGCTCGGCAGCTTCACATATATGGGAGGACGCAGCTCCCGTCGAGCCACTCAAGGTGTGGTCGGGGATCATGGGATTCACCGCAGACGGCATGCCGCTTGTGGGCAACGTCCCGGCAAGTCTTACGGGCAGGCCGGGAAGCGGAGAATGGATATCTGCGGGCTTTAATGGGCACGGAATGGACAAGTGTTGGCTCAGCGGCGAAGCGGTTGCGCGGATGGTGCTGGGTGAAACGGATATCCCGCAATTCCCGAGAGCGTATCTGTTGGATGCTGAAAGAATTGGAGCTTTCAGTCTTGACATGGCTGCGGAGACGTTGATGGATCATATTGTGTCTGGAGGAAGCGACGTGCCCAAGAGTCATCTCTAGTGCTTGAACATTTGTAGAGAATGGGTCTAGTTTGGTCAGATCTAGTCTCAACGTTAAATGATGTCACCCTTGGCAATTCTTGTCGTGGACTAGCTATTTTACCACGCGAGCCAAGGTGCAAGTGATGGCGAGTGACCATGAACCAGGGTGCGCATGATGCTCTCACCGTTTTCAACAGCTGGACCAGGGAGCTCGCGTGTAGAGAGCGGTGGCGAGATCTGCCGATTGGCTCGAATCCAAGAGTTCTAGTGTCTCGTTAAAATTAAATCTTAAAATCACGGGCCTCATGCCTTTGTTGAACCCGTCCCAGTTATTCCCGCGGGATCCGGGCACTCCTGGAGCAGCACAGAGTAACAGGTGCGCGTTTTTAGTGCTGCCGCACCGAAGAGAGCAGTACGATTAAGTTCAATAGTCATTAAGTCTAAACTAGATAAAGTACGAGGTCCACCAATGTAAGAGCACTTTACACGGTTGGCAAGGGTGTACGCCCTACCAGGTGATCCTTCTCGTTTTCAATGCTACCCTTGCCGGATTCGGTAGTCAATCCCGCTGTCAATAGGATATGATATGTCTGTTTCCTTTAAAGCCGACCCGCGGCGGGTTCTTGTCCTTTTGAATCGTTCGCTCCGGTGTCACTATCAGCGTGCCATGCCCATGCAGATGCACTGCCCACCTCCCACGTGGTATGGCAGCTCTATTAGTCCCAGGTGGTGATGAAAGAGGAAACTCGCTACAAATGGAGCGTGGCATTTCCCGACATCGGATTTCCAGTTCCATCCAACAGCGTAAAAATGCCTCTGGCGTTGGCTTGGCATCGCAACGTCGAAGTCGAAGGAGGAAACGCACTAACCTCATGGCTTAAGCTCCGGCGCCAGCGCCACGCTATGCAGGGGCCGTCCCACGCTGCGTCTAGGGAGCCCCTGAGAGATTGATAAGTCTATTGGCAGTGTCCCTGGAAGCGTCCTTGGCAGGTCCTCGGGAGTGTGTTTACGCTCGTACCTCAAAGGAAGGTGCCGTTGGACCCGTTTGCTGGTGGTGTGATCTGTTTAGGCGCACGCGTCTTATTGGAGGAAGCCAGGGAAGCCAGAATACCTCAAGGATGCATCGGTACTGTCATGAGAACTGTTCCGCTCTGGGTGGAGTTCGCGTTGAGATTGGCCGCCAGTCTGTGCGGCCGATATAGGAGTGAGGATGGGGGATACTTCTTTATCAATCTAATCAGATGGATCTAATCAGATGAGCTGCACAAGACCAGCAGTCGCGTACTTGGCGACAAGGATGGGAGATGAGCGGTGGCATGTTTTGGGGCACACAGCCGCGATGCCCGGCTCCCAATACGATTGAAGAACTGCATATAAGAGGCCGGCACATATCGTTTGGGATTGATGAAGGATCAAGGCACCTCGCCCACTCTCTCCTTGGCATAAACTACCCAACCAGGCCTCACCATGGGTGTCCTGAAGTCCCTCGTTTCCGTAGCCTCGGTGCTGCTCCTGTCTGGGAGTGTCCTTGGCGAGACCACCCAACCAGCTCCATCGGCTGCGACTGCACTCACCTCCAATTCTGGACGGTACATTGTCAAGTTCTCCCAAACGGGCTCTGCCAAGTTTAGGAAGCGTGATGGAAGCACCGTAAGCGATTCACCATTATCAGTCACGGCAGCTCTAACAATATTGTAGGATAGCGATGCGTTCTATGACAAGCTCCAGGAGACTGGAGGCGAGGCAACCCCTGCGCTGAGCTTCGACTCGGAACTCTTCCATGGTGCCTCGTTTGACCTCAACGCCGCTGACAACCAAACTGTTGCCGACATCGAGGCCTTGGATGAGGTTGAGAGGATCTGGCCAGCCGCTTACATGACGATTCCTGTGAGTGGCTCAGCGGTCGTTCAGGACAGCAGCAAGAGCAGCTACCCTGCCTGGACTGCGCACAACGACACCAAGGTGACCAAGATGCACGCTCTCGGTTACTACGGAGAGGATGTCATCATCGCTCTCGTCGACAGCGGAATTGATTACACCCACGAAGCCTTCGGCGGTGGCTTTGGAGAGGGCTTCAGAGTTGACGCGGGCTATGACCTGGTCGGCAACGACTATGTCGTTGGAGGTGAATACATCCCTGACGATGACCCGATGGATTGTCTTGGCCACGGAACCCACGTAGCTGGAATCGCTGCCAGTGGCGATGAGTATGTCCCCGGTGTAGCTCCCAAGGCGCGTATTCGCTCCTACAAGGTCTTTGGCTGCGAGGACGGCACGTACGAAGACGTCATCGTCGCTGGCTTCCTCCGAGCCTACGAAGAGGGCGCAGATGTCATCAGTGCTTCACTAGGATCCAACCGTGGCTTTGCGGACACGCCCACGGCCGAGGTTGCCACCGCTATTCAGGCCAAGGGCGCGTTGGTTCTTTTTGCTGCTGGCAACAGTGGCGATATGGGTGAGTGTCTTATTGCCACTGCATGTAATTGACACTAACACGGTATTTCAGGACCTTTCTACACTAGCAGTGGTGGCAACGGCTTCGAAAGCACCACTGTCGGTAGCGTTCAGGCCTCGGACTGGGTCGCCTACAGCGTCATTGCTACCTCGTCTGGTGGTGAAGAGCGAGAAATCGTAAGCCCTGTATTAGAGGACCTTGACATGATACATGTACTGACATCCATCAGGTCTATCTGAGCGATAGATTCCTACCGTTCAACCTCAACGGCACCGTCCCGGCCAGCATCCAGACTGGTGCCCGTGACCTTGACGCCTGCAACTGGGACCTCGAGAGCACCGCCGACGACTCTGTGATGATCATTCCGTAGGTGTTGCGCCATTGATTGTAGCCCTTGTACTAATGATATCTAGTTTTGGTGATTGCGGTTGGCAATTGCAGGACAGCACACTTATCGGCAAGACGAGAAACGTCTTCTACGTCCAGACCGAAGGCGCGGATTGGGAGCGCGTCGACCGAGCCGTCTACAGGGAGGACCAACCACAAGGCTGTAAGTTACCGTTCAGCTACTGAATGACACAAGAATGTAACTAACAGCAGCTCATAGCCGCCCTCATCCTCTATGACGATGGAGACTGGCTGTTTACCCAAGCAGAGAACGGCCACGACGTTACCTTTGAGTTTATCCAGGACGACAAGGCCATCGCGATTCCTAGGACAGGCTTCGCCGACGGCAGAATCAACGACTTCAGCTCCGAGGGACCTACTCTCGATGGCCGGATGAAGCCAGAGATCTCGGCGCCCGGTGGCTATATTCTGTCCACCTGGCCAGTTTCGCAGGGCAGCTGGGCCGTGTACTCGGGGACCAGCATGGCTACTCCTTACGTAGGTATACTCGTGCTTTATGTGGGCTTTGTGACTGACCTTTCGTCTAGATTGCGGGTGTTGGAGCGCTCTTCTTTGGATCTCGCGGTGGACGTGCTGCGATGGGCGCTGGAGGAGCGAAGATTGCCCATGAGCGAATGATTGCTAGTGGCAAGCCCGTACGTCACAACGATGGCACTGACAACTTCGCGTAAGTTCCACCGGCAAGTTCAGTCTAACTTATGCTAACCATGACTCGTAGCTCTGTCGCCAAGCAGGGTGCTGGCTTGATTGATGCTGAGAAGGTGCTTCTGTACTCGACCTTCATCAGCCCTGCCAACGTGAACCTCAACGACACGGTCAACTTCAAGGGAACCCACGAAGTCAAGGTCACCAACTCCGGCGACGAGTCCATCACCTACATCATCACCCACGAGGCTGGCATCACCTCCCACACCAAGGGCAACGGCGACGCCTGGGTCTCCTTCGAGCCCTCGTACTCCGCCGGAACTGGCAATGTCGCCGAGGTGTCTTTCTCGACTGAAAGCCTCACCGTGGGCGCTGGTGAGACCAAGACGTTGACTCTAACCTTTACAGAGCCGGAGACCATCAGCGCGAGCATGCTCCCTGTGTACGGCGGTGGTGTTGTGCTTGTCGGTGATAACGGCGAAGTCGTCCGAGTGACCTACATGGGTATCAAGGGAAGTATTTACGCCAGCGATTCGTGGGAGATGGAGCGCGGTGTGCCTTTGTTCTTCAGCGGCTACGGAGGACTCGTCGAAGAGGGCCATGTGTACACCTTCGAAGAGGGAACAGACGTCCCTCAAGCGTACTTCAACCTTCTCTGGTCCTCGTGGGAATTCAGCTTCGACGTAGGTCACCACTTCTGTTGCTGATAATGCCTGCTAACAACGCGACTCTAGTTCGTTTCAAGAGACTGGCAGCCAAGCGATTGGACCTACCCAACCGTCCCAGGCGAAAACAACTGGCACGGCGCATTCCGCTTGGTTCCGAGTGCCCTCAGCGGCGAAGTTGTCGATTTCCCTCTGCAGCAATACCCCCGCTTCAACGGAGGAACGTATGCTGCTCCCCAGGGTTTCTTTGCCAATGGCACCAAGATTCCCTCCGGTGACTACAAGATTCTGGGACGAACGCTGCGTACCGGCGGAGACCCTGCCAACATTGACGACTGGCAATACAAGACGTCAGATTGGTTCAGAATCACTCGCGATCCGGTATCCAACTCGACCGCCACGACTACAGTGGCATCGAGTACTACCGCTGAGGCCAGCTCAACGACCGCTGCCATCACGAACGCTGCTCCGTCTTGCGACGCAACCTCTACTCCCGTCAGTCTCAGTGCCTACGTCGGTGATGAAGAGGAGGCCTACGGCTTCTACATCTACTCCAACTTCTTGGCCGTCGACTACAGCAGAAGCAAGACCCATCTCGAGTGGAAGTTTGTGGACAACAGCCATCTCCAAACCGAGGTTGGCGATGTGACGGTCTACGCATCGGTTCACACCAACACGAACAGTCTTGTGTATCTGTACCAGACTTCCAGCATCGCCGGGTCCTGGTCGTTCCTCGAGTGCACCGAGACGGACGGTGAGCTGACCTGTGTGTCCAACAGCAAGACGGCCTTCTACATCTGCGAGACTGGAGATGCCCTTGTGCGACATGGAACTGCTCCTCTTGATGGTTGCACTCCCCTCAAGTTCAAGATCGAGAACCTGATTGATTGCGGTGCCGCTACCACTACCGCATCGACTGATGTTTCGACTTCGGCAACCTCAGTTACAGAGAGCACTCCGGGTACCTTTGGCACTCCCACCAGCTCCTACACTTCCCTTACCTCCTCGGTGGCCACTTCAGTCACCCTCACCACCCCTGGAACGTCCGATGTGACCCCTACCTCCGCTTCCGAGACTTTGACCTCGACGAGCGGTTCTCAGTCTGAACAGACTACACCCACGGGACAGCCTACCAGTTCCGATACCTACACTCCTTCGCAGACTCCTTCTGCTTCTGAAAGCTCGGCCTCCACCGACGCCCAGACTTCAACTACTTCTGACGATTCCACCATTTCCCAGACTTCCGATGTAACCCAGACCCCTTCCATTTCCGAAACTTCTTCGGCTTCTCAAAGCTCCGGTGTCTCCACAGAGACCACTCTTTCGCAGACTTCTTCTTCTTCTTCTTCTTCTTCTTCTTCTTCTCAGACTTCTTCCCAGAGCTCGGGTGTCTCTTCCGATACCCAAACCTCGAGTGTCTCTACCGATACACAGACCTCCGGTGTCTCTAGCGACACCCAGACCTCAACCACTTCTCATGGATCGGCTTCTTCTTCAGAGGGTGCTTCCGGATCTGCCACCAGCACTGCGTCCGAGTCTTCCGGCCCGTCGCAAACTGAAGCTACCTCGGACTCGGCTGCTTACCCTACTACGACCACCTCTGGCTCTACTTCCCATGTTACCAGCTCAGTTGAGATGACCACGTCCACTGCCTATGTGACTAATGTGGTCACTATCACCGCTTGCCCATCAAGCGTCAACAACTGCCCTGTCATCTCCAAGACGACCTACGTTACGACTAAGACCATTGCTATCGGCACCACGGTCTGCCCGGTTTCCGAGGTTGCCGAGGAAACTCAAACCTCCAAAGCAGCTGCTCACAGCTATAGTGATGCTCAGTTCACGACGTCGACAGTCTTCAGCACCAACGTTGCCACCGTCACCGCCTGCCCTTCTACCGTCCCCAACTGTCCTGCCTCGGCCCAGACGACCTTTGTTACCACCAACATCGTGGCTGTGAGCACCACCATCTGCCCTGTTGAGGAGGCAACTGAATCCTCGCATGCCGAGACCTACCCAACCGTCAAGGTGGTCGCATCTGAAGCCACTGCTTCAGCCTCTTTCTCGGCAGGCCAAGCCTTCACTCCCTACAACAGCGTTATCCGCATCTCCACTCAAGCGGCCTCTAGTACTGTTGAAGTCCCTGAAAGCGCTCCTACTGGATCGCACGAGGATTCTGAGGGCCAGAGCACCAAGGCGATCGTCGTGAGCAGCATCCAGCTCTCTACCATTGCTACCCAGTCACGCGCTGCGGAAACCGTGGTGGACATTCCCGAGTCTACCGGTACTGTACCCGATTCCTCTGAGGCTGACAACGCTCCTGCTAGCTCTCAGTCCGGCAGCGATAACGCTGCTGAAACGGCTGTTGTGGTTGTGACTGGTAGTGCATCGCGTGCTTCTGGTAGTGTTCTTGCTGTGATGTCAACTCTGGCGATTGGCATCTTTATGGCTTTAATGTAGATACGACTTAACTTTCTCGTATATATTACTATTACTTCTTACATAAAGGGGACGAATAATCCAATAATTCGATCCTTCATCTTAGAATCCCCACGTGTTCTCCAGAACTATTCAACATGAAAAAACTGACAAGTTGCAGAAATCGTAAAACTTGTCGGGAAATGAAAAGGGGGTTCCTGCTACTTACGTTCGCGCTCAGTCAGCATTGGCTACTTCCTTCACGACAATACGACTCGGTTTCGCATCCATTTATTTCCTTGTTAAAATCAGTTGCCCGACAGCGCCAGTTACCCGACAGCCCACATTTTTACAGCCTTGCTCATCGGAATCCTCCCCGATGTGTTCCAGACTTAGAGACTCAAAGTTAAGCTTGAACTTAAGGGGAAGAATACGAATTGTCAGACATGGGTCTCAAACACACGACAGCTCATTTGGGTGGACCAACGGGGCTCATTACCGAATATAGGCTAGACAGTCCGTGTTTACCCCGTTTCATGTCACAGGTTTAGTAACTAATTACCCTCAGCAAACGACTTTATCCTGACGCAATAGGTGGGAAATTAATACTGTGGTCCAGAGGACCATCGGGGAGAAGCCGTCGTATCACGACATGTCCAGTCCAACAAAATATATACCTATTTGCGCCGTCGACTTGTTTGTTCTTCATGTAAACCACGTCTTTCATTCATTCAGTCCGCTTGGGTCGGATTTTTTCGTATTCGTTCTTTATACATTCACTCTTTTCTCATTCATTCTTTACCAACAAAATGCTCTACTCCGGACTTCCCGCCATCGTCTTGGCCAGCTTTGCGGTCTGTGCCACGGCACTCTCTGATCTTGACGGATCCGTTTGGGCAAACCTCGACTCCAAGCAATCCAAGCGCTCGTTTCAATACCAGAGCCGAAACCGCCCCGTCAAGCGTGCCAGTGGATGGAGCCCGCCCTCTGACCTGGCAACCCCCCTTACTGAGGTCTGGGACCATGTTGTTTCCACTTACGACGGTGGAGCTGATGGAAATGTCAACTGGGGCTGGCACCAGGTCATGGCCAATGAAGGGTAAGCGTTTCCGAAGCAGCATCGAAGAAAGAGAAGTTACTAATCACAAGTGTAGCAAATTGAACATTTGCGTTCGCTGGGACTCTAACCAGACCGTCACTGAGGCCGAGCGCGCCAAGATTGCCACCGTCTACAACACCCAGTACCAGAAGTGGTTCAAGTGGGTGTATGGCTACAACGGCTTCCTTTACTCCAAGGTCGACGTCAACATTGTCGGCTGGGCTGTCTCCGACAAGAGCCTCCTTGAGGGCTCTACCACTGGCTACGATGTCTACACCGACCTTGACGCCGACGGTATCCCCATGTGCAATATCGGTTGCTCCCGTGACGCCCACCTGGACAGCGACTACAGCGCCTGTGAAGGCGGAGCTGACCACCACTTCGATCAGTCTCTCTGGCTTACCGAGGGTCTCGATGGTGGTTACGGCTACAGCTGGGGTCAGCAGGTCGGCCGCGAGTACTTCATGAACAACATTGACTCCGAGAACATCCACATCCTCCTCCACGAGATGGGCCACACCTTTGGCCTGGACGATTTCTACGACTGGACCCCCACCGGTGTGACAAACTTCATCATGCTTGCTGGCGCCTCGATGGAAATCACCGACTTTGACGGCTGGATGTACCGCAACTGGTGGTACTATCTCTCTGAGAAGAACGGCTGGTCCTCGAGCAGTGTAGTGTCAGCATCGGAAAGCGCAACGGCCTCTGAAGCTGCGGCTACCACGACCGAAGCCGTAGCTGAAGATGTTGAGGATGTTGTTGAGGAGCCTACATCAACTCTAAAGGCAACCTCTGCCGCCTTTTCCGTAACTGAGGCTGCTACCACCTTCCAGGCCGTTACCACCTCCGAAGCTCCCGCTACTGTCTCCCCCGTTGCGCCTGATGTTACCCCATTCCTGCCAACCCCTAACCGCAACTCGACCCCTGTGGCAACTCCTTCTTCGACCCCTTCGGCTCTCCCCGAGAGCGGCTCTGCGGGACGATGGGAGGCATGCGGTGGTGGTTCATCTTACAAGGGTGCCACCAAGTGCGCTTCCGGACTTAAATGTGTCAAGCACAATGACTATTACCACCAGTGCCTGTAATCTCCGTTAATTTGAGAGATTTCGGAAATGGTGCACACCTGCTTCAACTCCACTTGATGGTTTAAGGTGTATGAGAAAACAACCGGGCACTTGCCCTTACCTTCTGTATTAGTATAGTGCAGCTATCCAGCTGGCTGTAATGCACTATTAATAGATTTTGAGAGACTTGTTAAACGAAATCCCGCCCCTCGTCTTGAAATTCATCGTGACGTCGAAACCTGGAGTGAATAAAATGAGTGCCATAGACTTGGTTCTTCTGACTATCTGCGACTAGGTCATGCTTTACTGATCTAAACAGATAGCATTGTTACATCTCTCCATTTCTCATCCGATGCAGCCAATTCATCCGAGGCTGTCTTCGCCAACTGAACAGTATCCGGACCAAGCAAAAGTCGAAGCGGCGGGTTGTCAACCCTAGAGATGTGCAAGATGGCGTCTGCAATCTTTTCAGGCTCGGACCCGTTGTCGATATAACGCATTCTCAAATCTTTGAATGCACCGACAGTTTGCTGGTATGGCTCACTGATTGGGCTTTGGACCATGGATGATCCTGCCCAATCTGTCTTTATACCGCCCGGCTCTAGAACAGTGACTTTGATGCCGAACGGTGCAACTTCTTTGGCGAGGACAGTTGAAAAGCCTCCAACGGCCCATTTTGCAGCCTGGTACGCTCCAAGGCCGGGTGACCCAACTCTCCCGCCAACCGAGGAGACTTGTAGGATATGTCCAGACTTCTGTTGACGCATAATGGGGAGCACGGCTTTAGTGACATTGACCACGCCGAAGAGATTCGTGTCGATCTGCGCCCTGAACGCTTCGGGGTCGAAATCCTCAATCGATGTCGTCTCGCCGTAGCCTGCGTTGTTCACAACTAGATCGATGCGGCCAAACGTTTTGTGGCCATTTTCTACCACACGAAGGACTTGATCGTTATCTGTGACGTCGAGAGCCGCTGTAAGGACTCGGTCGGAGCCGTACTTGTGGACCAGGTGGCTAAGTTGGTCCTTGTTTCGAGCTGTCGCGATGACGGAATCCCCAGAAGTGAGAATGGCCTCAACCAAGGCGAGGCCGAGTCCCCGTGAGGAGCCTGTTACAAGCCAAATTCTCGCCATGGTAGTCAACAGCGGCAAATATTTTCTTTGGAGGGAGCGGGGAATGCAAGCAGATAAAAAAGAAGGCGATGGAGTAGATGATTTTCTGTAGTCATCTTTCATGCCATTTTATACCCATTGCCTCTCTAGAAAGGCTAGCATAATTAACAAGCAGATTCGCGACCGCCAAACTCCGGTCCGACACATCCGCTGTATTTTGCCCAATTTCCATTATCTCCGCGTCGGCGCGGCGACTAGGACATAAGACGGGGCTAATTATCACAAATTCCGTGCTGATTTTATCTGCGCCTAAAACCTAGTAGTTTACCTCACGTAAGAAAACAAAAATAATATGCGTGCCTTCCAAGGCTTTATCGGTTCTATCCAGGATTTAATTATGACAATTAAGTAACCTACCTTGCGTCTCTGGGTGCTATGCATCCGCTAGTGGCCAATTGCGCCTTAGAAACCAAGAAGACTATCATCACCAAGCTCAGCATGCGTCTTAGCCATCTTCGGAACTCGTCGTTAATCGTCCGCTCATCTGGCATAGCGACCCTCATCCTCTTCAATGTCTCTTTTTACCGGTCTGAGAAGGTCGGAATTACGTGGAATGTTGTCGAGCGGTACTCTGACGGCTGCTGCCACTGGGCACCCGCCGTTTGTATGCAGTTCTCAACACGGACATTACGAATGACAACTAAGCGACGTAAATTCTTTGCTTCCTCAGTAAAGTTCTGGGATATCGCCCGTCGGGTTTTGTTGCGCGAGCTTGATGCCGACAGTGTTGTTGATGCGATTAGTGACGTGGTCAAACGGCCCTTCGATAGAAAGGTCACGGTTCAGTCTTCGTGCTTGTTTCCCAGATTATTCGCGAATTCAAGTTTCAAGCACCAGTCATTGCCGCCATCTTATAGACCATGTCCGGTTGTAATTATCTCTTGTATTGAGCCAGCTGATTTGAAGGCAAGGAATTGGATTTCAATCGACGAGAGGAGACATGTCAATATCGCCCGCTGAAGTTCGATTGGAAACCTGCGTAACGGGTTTTGGTGCCGCTCTGTCATAATCCTGATGGGTAGCAGTTGATGAAGCGACGATATTTGGATCGGGGCAGTAGAGGAGGGGATAGTAAGACAGCTTAAGTAGAAATCATTGTGGTATTTATGGGGTAATCAATTGTCTGACGACTAAAAGATCTTGCTGACTGTAGTAACATGCATATCCAAGATAATCCGACCCGGTTTCTAGATACATGCCGAGGTCCAATGAGGTTGAAAAGGTCATCTACTCAGCCCAGGTGCCTGAACTCCCGTTCACATAATCCTCGACTGGGCCTCAGGCTGGAACTAGTTTGGGAATATTTTTGGGATATTTTGGACTGGCAGAGGCGTCAAGTCAATTCGTTCATTTCTGGTCAGCGGCAATTAAAATAAATAATTATATTGTGATATATGGAGAATTTCCTTGGTAATTCTTGTGCCACTTTATACCAATTACATTAGTTTAAGGTGATACCTTGAATCTAGTGAGTTACCCTATAAAATATCATAAATTCGACCCTTTTTAAGGCATTATCAATCTCCTCCCCCCATTTAACTACAGCGCAGCTGTCCACTTGCTAGCAGGTAATTGCTGTAACACAGGGGAATTTAAATGAATGCTATTTGAAGCTATGGCTGGAGATATATCCATGCTTCGCTTCATCTACGTGAATTCCACTCGCAATGCACATCTCCGTTTGAGCGAGCCGAGAACACTTTCAGTGGAATGGAAGGTCTACATAACAGAACACTTATTAGATCAAAAACGGTAGAGCTATGACTGCTAAACCACACGTCAAACAAGGCAATAACGCCACCCCAATACTCCCAAATCCATACCCACACACACTTCACCACCTCTCCAGAGGGGACAAAGAATCTTCCCATTAATGGCCATATCTTGGACCGCTCTGACCCCAACCATAACCTCCGCTCCCCGGGTATGCTTGGTTACTCGGTCCCCCATATGCTTGACTGCTAGGTCCTCCATAAGCTTGGTGGCTAGGTCTGCCATACCCTGGGTTGCTAGGTCCCCCATAAACTTGGCTGCTAGGTCCTCCGTAGGCTCGGTTGCCAACTCCTCCATAACCTTGGGTGTCAAGGAAAGCTTGGGACCCAGCTCCGCCGTAAGACTGTTCTACCATGGGATGAGCAGTGCGGACTGCGCGGTACTGAGGGTGAACAGGTAGTTGACGGTGAGCCGTCGACCCAGCACTCGGACTTCTAGACCCGCGGTTGCTTGCACTCGGCACGTAGAGCTCATTGTCGCGTTCAGGCGATGAAGTCTTGGGAACTCGGTTCCGCTGACGCGGCCGTATGCCCGACGTTTCTTTGCTTGTCTCTTTCAGTTCCGCCAGGGTGGTTGGACGGGCTCTGGATGATGCACGGATGGGGAACGTCAGGTCTGAAAGCGATTAGAATCCTATCATCGGAGCGAGGGAGGTCTAATGTCAAAACTGTACTTACTCCCGTCGATGAACTCAAAGATGTAGTTTCTCGAGATCTCAATTGCTCTAGAACTTTTTGTCCCGTCGTCGATCAAGTAAGGCACTCCTGCTTGTCGTCTTCCCATGGGGTCTTGCTTGTCGTCGTAAAATTCCACCACCCCGCCAAACAGACTGGCCTCAAAATAGCGGCCTGCTTCGCCGCTACGGGGAAGTGAATATCCCCCCAGACTCACAGTTGGAGGCGTCAATGGGCGATGGTGATAGGGCACGACGACAAGTTTAGCGGAGCCATGGCGGTGATAAGCGCCAGCCCCCAGAAGCGACCAGTTTGAATAGCCGCTGCTTGCGAGAGGATGGCAGTCTTGTTGTGCACAGCCTCGCTGTTGTGTTAATAGAAAAGACAGGCCAGGACTATTTTGGGAATATTTTTGGAATATTTTCGGATTGATCAAGGCGTCAAGGCAATCCGATCATCACCGTCTCACTTGCTGCCTTGGTGCCTCAGGCCTGTATCATCACTGTTCTCGCGGATGCTTCAGTAGATCCAACTTATCCCAATCAATCATCCCTATCAATCATCCCTCACGCTGCTGCAACACTCGCCTTCACTCTCTGGCATTCGATTTATCGCCTTTTATACTCTAATACGTTACTTATCTCGCAATCTGCCATGGCAGAGGAGAAAGACCTGGCCCATCTCCAACCAGATGGCCCTCCTTCAATGCCTAAGATCTGCATCGGCATCGGTCTGGGAGGCGCACATCACGATGTGTTGATTCGCGCCATTTCAAACGTTCTCTCGACCAAGATTGCCGAAGAGACCTTTGCTCAGATCATCGACGGACTGCCCCTGGCCAGTGTCGTCCAGGACACTTCAGACGGTGGTCTGACCGATGACCACCCCATTCACGATGCACACAAAGAGCTATGTCCTGGCGTCTTGGAAAAGACGCGCGAGTTTCGCAGGGATGTTGATCTTTCCTTGATAAAACTAGATTCAACTGTAAGTGACGTTCGCGGGCTCTTGATGTTCTCTGAGATGTGATTACTGAGTCCGCGCTTAGCTGATTGCCGAATACCGTGCTGCATCCGTTGGATCTAGATCCTTCAAGACTCGACTAGTCGAGGCCACAGCAGAAGCAATCCATGAAACCGCCGTCCAAGTATTCAACTTGGGAACCAGTCTCCACACCAGCGATGGCATTGCCTCATGGGTTCCTCCCAAGGATGATATGTTCTGGCAATGGTACCCAGACGGTGCCTGGCCTACTCTATTCCGCCAGCCATGGTACCAGGACTTTGAACAATATCCCAACGGTCTTGCCGATGTGGTAGCCTTCTGGGCCGAGTCGCGCATCATAGGCGGCGTCGTGCTTTTCGACAGACGTCACCCGGAGGCATCTCCAGACGTCCAACCAGATTCCGTCTGGCTCCATCCCGACCGCTATGACATTACATACCGAATCTGGCAGCTTTCAGACACCTATAGGCAGCAACTTCTGGAATTCCTCACTTCTGAAACACCAGACCTTAAGCTACTTCCCATCCTCCCCAGCCAAGAAGACACCCGACGTGAAGATCCAGAGGAGCCAATTGAAAAGACAGGCATCTACCGAAACATCTGGGAGAGGAAGCCGCTGCCAGTAGATGCACCGGATTTGAGATTGAAGGACGTATGGGACCAGTTCGAGTACCCTCTGAAGGGAGATTTCCAGAGGGCACAGCACCGAGCGTATAATCGCAAGGATGGCTCGTCGGATGGAGACTACCCTTACGAATAGTGTAAAAATGTCCTGACAAGCAATTTAGCTTCCCCGACGCAAACTGTGAGGTCTGGAAGGTCGATGATATGATCGAATTGTGCCTGCAGGGCTGCTTCTTAACTAGAGAGTGGAATGATCCTAGTAGATATCAGAGGGCTGGTATGATGTGCTTGAATGATGCTCTTGAGTTAACAAGGTCACACCCAAGCGAGCCAAAGCACTCAATAGAGACAAGGCCCAACTTGACGAGTCCTGACTCATCGACAGGCGGTTGCGCATGTGGTCGACCACGCGTTGACGCCGTCGATGCGTCTATGTGGAGATTTGAAGCATTGGAACCATCCCGCTACCGAGGAACCAAAGAAGCCGACTACACAGGCGAGCCAATGAGGAGGCAAAATGTGACCCCCATGATCCATGATCCCCGTGGTCCCCGCCGCCGGGGATGTCGGAGCCGAGACGGTGCCTTGATCCCTCGAGAACGATGCAGGGCCCCAAGCTCTTCCCGGACGGCGCCTTTCCGCGTCTGGATGCCGTTGGACAGTTGCACAGTGGTGTGGTTGTCTGCTTCTGCACCCCAGGCTCGCCATTGCCCAGTCCGTCACCTCCTCCGGCTCTTTTGCTCCCGGATTGGCGTCGCCAGAATGCGGGGAAGCCGGAGCAGACTCAAGACGGGAGAGAGTGGGCCATACGTGATGGAGTTTATTGAGGTTCGTTGTCATGGGACGGAAACAGGCCATCGAGCTTTGCGACGGGCCCTGTCGATCTGGTATATAAGGCCTTGGATCCCTCGAGTGACGATACAGCTTCGACCCAGCCATCCATTGTCCTGCTCTCTTGTGCAGTGTTGAATCATCATATCATTGCCGTACTCGCCGACTTCGGATACGAGCCTCAATTGCCATGGCGAATAGCTCTGAAAAGCCGCGCCCTGCGGATGGTGATGAGGGCATCCGCGACACGGGCGCCGCGGTGCAGCTGGCCCACGATGCGCAGAACCACTCTGTGTCGCCGTGGACGGGCGGCATGTTTCGCCTGTACCTCGTGCTGGCCTGCGCCTACTTGTGCGGATGTTTGGTACGTCGATCTGTCAATTGTGGTGTAGTTGAAATCGGCTTTGCTGACCCGTGGCTTGTGTAGAATGGCTACGATGGATCCCTCATGGGCGGTCTCAATGGCATGAAGTCGTACCAAAACTACTTCAACATGTGCGTGGCAATTCTTATATTACAATGACAAGAGCGAAACTGACAATTCAACTACAGGGGCGTCGAAGGCTCGAGCCTCGGAATCGTCTTCGCCCTATACAACATCGGCTCCGCCGCCGCCGTCTTCTTCACCGGCCCCGTCAACGACTCCTTCGGCCGCCGCTGGGGCATGTTCACCGGCGCCTTCATCGTCATCATCGGCACCTGTGTGCAGGCCACGTCCACCGGCCGCGGCCAGTTCCTCGCGGGCCGCTTCCTCCTGGGTTTCGGCGTCAGCTTCTGCTGCGTGTCGGCGCCGTGCTACGTGAGCGAGATGGCGCACCCCTCGTGGCGCGGCACGCTGACCGGCCTGTACAACTGCACTTGGTATATCGGGAGCATCATCGCGAGCTGGGTCGTCTACGGGTGCAGCTACATGACCACTGCCAGCGGCGATCCCGACCAGAAGGCCTGGCGGATTCCCATCTGGTGCCAGATGATCACGTCGGGCTTCGTCGTCCTGGGAGTCTTCTTTCTTCCCGAGTCGCCGCGTTGGCTCATGGCCCAGGATCGCTATCAAGATGCCGCCAAAGTGCTTGCCACCTACCACGGCGACGGTGACGTAAAGCACCCGATGGTGCAGCTGCAGCTCCAGGAGATGAGCACGCAGATCTCGACCGAGGCTTCGGACAAGAAGTGGTGGGACTACCATGAGCTCTGGAACACCCACAGCGCTCGCCGCCGTCTCATTTGCGTCATCGGCATGGCTTGCTTTGGTCAGATCAGTGGAAACAGTCTCAGCTCGTATTATCTCCCAGCCATGTTGAAGAACGCTGGCATTCTCAGCGAGAAGAAGGTGCTTGCGCTCAATGGCATCAACCCGGTGCTGTGCTTCTTTGGAGCCATTCTCGGAGCCCGCTTGACTGATGTTATTGGCCGACGCCCTCTTTTACTGTACTCTATTGTCGCGTGTTCTTGCTGCTTTGCCGTCATGACCGGAACCAGCAAGCTGTCCCTCGAGCAGCCCGACAACACGGCGGTTGCAAACACCACTGTGGCCTTCATCTTCCTGTTCGGCATCATCTTCTCCTTCGGATGGACGCCTCTCCAGTCCATGTACATTGCCGAAACCCTGACCACCAGCACCCGCGCCAAGGGAACCGCCATCGGCAACTTCGCCAGCGCCTGTGCGTCGACCGTCGTCCAGTACAGCAGCGGGCCTGCCTTTGAGGACATTGGCTACTACTACTATCTGGTGTTTGTGTTCTGGGACCTCTTCGAGTGTGCATTCATGTACTTTTTCTTCCCCGAGACCAAGGACCGCACCTTGGAGGAGCTGTCGGAGGTGTTTGAGGCGCGCAACCCGGTCAAGAAGAGTCTGGAGAAGAGGAGTGCGCAGACGGTTATGAACACGCTTAATGTGACGGGCGATGAGAAGATGGACGGTCTGGCTTAGGGGGTTGTAACTTGGGCGTGATGTCTTTGTGGCAGAGCTTACGGTCACTGAGGGATCGAATGACAGAGGTAGCATTATAATTGAGACAAGCTTCTGCCAATGTGAACCTCTTGATTGATGGCTTTAGCTAAGAATTTTATTATCTCGCACTCTTCTGCCCATATGAACCTGTTGATCGATGGCTTTAGCGAGGAATTTTATAATCCTGGATGCTTCTGCCCATATGAACCTGTCGATCTATGGCCTTGTCTATGCATTTCATGATCTTCAACAAGCATTAAGCGCAGCATCCCTGTTCAGGTCCAGACATTCCGAAAACTGGGCCAGCACCCGAACCAGAGTATTGGGAGAGTCGTAGAGCATTAGTCCATCCTCGACAGATGCCCACTACGCGTAACAAGGTGTCGAGTGGCATCCATCCCCAAACGCAACTATCACCAAACTACACCACGCATCAACAAAACTAGAGCATCACGAGCCGGCCTCACACGAGGAGCAACCAACAGGCTATTTCCGCACCAATAGTCATCGTCCCTAACCCTTGTTCTCCCCGCATGCCCCTCCCCCGCCCCCCCGGACGGCCAATTTACCCACTCTCCTCATAAAGCTGGCGATCCTTCGTTCCCTCGGTCCGTCTCGGTCCGCCGTTCTCGCAGCTCCTTCACGTTCGTGGTGATGTGCAATTGACCAACAACCGCTGCAGGCCATGGGCGACAGCTTCCACCAGCCCGCAGGCGAGCCGTCGAGGAAACGGCTCCGCACATCGCATGCGGTAAGTCAATTAGCTTCATCCCCTGCCATCTTCTCTCTAACTCTCCGCAGTGCGATACTTGTCGTGGGCGCAAGATACGGTCAGTCGGCTGCTCCTCGGTGCTTCCGCGTGTTTCCTGTTTCCTGTTTCCTCGTTCCTCGCTGACTTGAGTCGTGAGATGTGATGGAGGAACTCCGTGTACCACCTGCTCCACGGCCGACCAGGATTGTACATATGGTGCCGAGTCCAACTCGTACGTTTCCACCAAACTGCCGGGAATAATAAACAGCACCTGTTCTAATTGCATCGCAGGAGAGGCAAAAATGACCTCATCCTCGAGGGAATCCTGCGCGTCGAAAAGTTCCTCCACGAAATAAATGCCAATCTCGTGAGTGCCAATGTCACGACTCATTTTTGACGCCATATTCACTGATCGCGCAGTCCACTGGCTCGCAGCCCGATCGTCGCGTCTCCTACGTCTCCCCAAATGCGCAATTTGGAAGCTCCTTTTCGGGATCGCCTCACAACGAGGGAAATGCGCGCCGTCCCAGCGTCCCCATTCAAGAAGCCCTCAGCGAGTCGCATCCCAGCAATGGATATAGCTTCGACAATGCAGTGCTCGACTCAATGCACACTTCGACCACGGAATCAATCCTCCAATGGCCTCACTTCGACATCTTCCCGTCGCTTCGCACCGAACACACTTCAATATTCCACCTGGAACAATCACGAACAATCCTTCCGATAAGGCCAAACGCAATGTATCCATACGTCGACATTGACGACATCAATTCCATCCTCGACTCGTTCGAGCACAATCTCAACTTTTGGTACCCAACCATGTCCCAGGAGCAACTTCAGAAGATTCGAGTGACACTGCAGGCTGGCGTCCCTTCCGAGGACAACGTCGAGGTGTGTCTCACTCTCCTGACCATGGCGCTTGGGTGTGCAAGTCAGACCCTTGCAGGCCTCGCGTCTGGGGAGGTTCTCACCGAAGACGAGTCGCGAAGACGATTAATGAAGCGGAAGATGGGCGACATCTACTTTGAATCCGCCTTGAAGAAACTCTACGTAGCACACTTGCATACCAACTCAGAAGCTGCGCAATGCCTATTCTTCGCTGCGTAAGTACTGCTCCAACGACTCAAACATGTCGTTCTTTGCATAAAGAGCTGTCAGAGGCTAACTAATTAGCATGTACTTTGCTTTTCTCGTCCGGCCGCTCCAAGCCTGGGAGTTCCTTAGCGCAACGGCTGCCAAATGTCTGCTACTTCTCTCTTATCCTCCCAATGGAGGTACACCCGAAGACCAGGAACGTGTGAGAAGGATATTTTGGTCATGTTATATTCTTGAAAGGTATTTTTTTCCAGTTGGCCGAGTCGGCTGCCCAAACCATGCTAATTCGCACAGCGATTACGTAGCAGAACTATCTGCATGCCCTCCGTCAGGCATCGCACGAATCGAGTCTTCCATTCCATTGCCTGGAGCGTATCACACACATTCTACAAACGACCAAGAGGAGCAATCGGCTCTTTATTTCCTCGCTTGTATCAGCATGCGTCGCCTTTTGAATCGAGTCCATCAACTGCTCTATGCTCGGGGCACCGGAGCCGCCCTCGACACGGCACGATTCCCGCCTATTGTCGCCGAGCTGAATCACCAGCTTGACGAATGGCGTGATGTTCTGCCTGTCGCCTTTGAGTTTAGTATCGACACACGACCAACTCGGACAGATGCAGGTGGCTTTCTGAGGCAGCGGTACTTGACCTGTCAGGGCGTCATCTACCGTCCATATCTGATGTGGATTCTGAGTGGAAGTCAGATCGGCTCCCATGGCATCAGTGCAATTTCACCTAGTCAAGATGCGCTATCCAAGTGCCGGGCCTGCATTGACGCCTGTATGCTGCATGTCCTCAATCTACGGGGGTTTGCACACACGATTCTAGTCGATACGTGGATTTGCTCTCTTTCGTATGTCTCCCCTTGTACTGATCTTGACATTACAAGCCGACCAAAACTATTGCCAGACCTTTGCTAATTCATTTCCCAGAATGTCCGGAGCTATGCTCATTCTACTTGCAGCCTGTCAAGTACCAATATTGAAGAACCTCATCGATCCAAAGGTCCTCAAGATGGGTGACCATCTCAAGGGCCTCTTCCAAGAATGGCGGCAGCTTGATGTAGGCTCAGATTCGCCGAGCGTGGATCAAAGCCTCTGGATTATCCATGAAGCTGACAGATTTATCAAAGAGGGCTACAAGCCAGGTGCATCCAGTGTAATGTCTTGATATGAAGAATATGTTCTATAGCTATCTTGATGACGACTCTCAAGGGATTCGAGGCTAAATAACTCGATATCGTCTTAACGGATCATAGTTGCTCTTCTGAAGTAAGTGGCCCGAAACGTTACAGAGTGAAATGGCGCGGAAATCGCGTGACCGGGTGTTAGGAGTAGGCAACAATGCGTGGAGAATGAACATAGAGACACACCCAGTTCGCCCAGTTCGCCGAACATCCCAACAATCTGTACACTTGAGCCTCGTTTTTGTAGTTACTCACCTTCTGACTCAGGCCTGACTCAGACGCCGGTTCTAGTGGGGTTGCTGACCATCCCAGATCTGTGTGACTCGTGCTAGGTTGATCAAGGCTTAGTGATTCGTCCCCGCCTACAAATATTGCGACGTTGGAATGTTGGAATGCTGGAATAGTACATCTGACATCTCCTCATCCAAATTATGGCCGATATGACGGATATGACCGGAGAGGCGTTCAGTCGCCAGAGATTTGAGTCTCTGCTCAAACGACGGTTCTTCTTCGCCGAGGCCTTTGAGATTTATCGTACATCGGCCAGTGCCTCGACTGACAACCGTGGCCTATACGACTATGGCCCGCCCGGCTGCGCGCTCCAGGCCAACATCGTCAACGAGTGGCGGAACCACTTCGTCATCGAGGAGAACATGATGGAACTGGACTGCACAGTACTGACACCCGAGGTGGTTCTAAAAACGAGCGGACACGTCGAGAAGTTTGCCGACTGGATGAGCAAAGACCCGGTCAAGGGCCAATATCTCCGTACCGACCACCTGATTGAATCTGTGCTTCGAGCGAGGTTAGCGAAATACCAAAGCACAGCAGAAGTCGACTGTCAAGAAAAGTCCAGAAAGCTGGATGATGCCACGGCTACAGAGTATGAAGAAATCCTCGCCAAGGTACGCTCCCCAACGATACTCTACAACACACCTGCTGACATCTACACTGCAGATCGACAATTACGATGGTCCTGAACTCGGCCAGCTCATCAAGCAACACGACATCCGCAACCCCGACGGCAATGGCGAGGTTCTGTCGCCGATTCCCTTCAATCTCATGTTCAAATCCACCATCGGTCCCAGCGCTGCAGCCCCGATCTACCTCAGGCCCGAGACGGCACAGGGACAGTTTCTCAACTTCCGGAGACTCCTAGAGTTTGGCCAGGGCTCCATGCCGTTTGCGTCTGCGAGCATCGGAAAATCATACCGCAACGAAATATCGCCGCGTTCTGGCCTACTGCGAGTTAGAGAATTCCTCATGGCCGAGATTGAACACTACGTAGACCCCGAGGCCAGCAAGTCTCACGAACGATTTGCCGAGGTTGCAGAGGTAAACCTACCATTGCTGGATAAAGGCACCCAACAGTCTGGCAAAACTACCATCGCCATCATGTCAATTAGCGAAGCTGTCCAAACCGGCCTGGTGGAGAACGAAACTCTTGGCTATTTCCTTGCGCGAGTATATCTTTTCCTCCTGAATATTGGAGCAGATCAGAGTAAGCTCCGGTTTCGGCAGCATCTTGATAACGAAATGGCCCATTACGCTGTTGACTGTTGGGATGCGGAGCTTCTAACAAGCTACGGCTGGATCGAATGCGTTGGTTGTGCAGATCGAAGCGCATACGATCTCTCGGTTCATTCGGAGCAGACAGGTACAAAACTTGTTGTGAAAGAGCCCCGATCAGAGCCGATTGAGGTGGAAGAATGGCAGGCGACTCTGGATAAGAAGCTCCTTGGCCCACGATTTAAGAAGGACGCCAAAAAGGTCGATGCCGCCATGGCTTCGTTGGATCAGCAAACGCTGGAGAATCTAGCTGCGGAGCTAACCGAGAAAGCCGTCATTACGGTTCCAACCGAGGAGTTGGCTGATGGCAAAACTTCCGTGCAGCTTTCTGATGACATTTGTGTCATCAAGAAGGTTACTCGAATTGAGAGAATACGTGAGTACACGCCAAATGTCATCGAGCCCTCGTTTGGCATTGGGCGTATCCTCTACAGTCTCTTGGAGCATGTGTACTGGCATCGGCCAAACGATGTTGCGAGAGGAGTAAGAGCCCAACATACTTTAAGAGGAAAATGTACTGACTGTCCTAGGTTCTTTCGATTCCCATTTCCGTAGCACCCACCAAGGTGCTCATCGTCCCTCTCTCTAACAACCCCTCACTCCAGCCTGCGGTGAAAAAGCTTGCAGCCCGACTTCGGCGGCTAAGGATCTCCAACAACGTGGACGCATCATCGACGTCTATCGGCAAGCGATACGCTAGGAATGATGAACTTGGAACCCCGCTGGGCATTACAATTGACTTCGATACTGTGGAGGATGGTTCGATTACACTACGAGAAAGAGACTCAACTAGTCAAGTGCGAGCTTCGGAGGACGCCATCATTCAAGCTGTCTGCAATTTGGTCAATGGTAGCGAGTCATGGGAGCAGGTTTCCCAGAGACTGCCGGCTTTTACTGGGCAAATCCAGGATGACTGAATCTTTGGAACTTCATGACATTTGTAATGGGTTTTGTAATTTACACGATTGAGCGAAACTGAAAAGTGTCTGAAAACGGAAACAAGGAAACGCAACAGTGCGCCGTTCAGAATTCAAGCGAAGTAATTTAAATAGCGATTCATTTCTCCAAGAGCACCACGTTGTCAACCGCCGAGAGCACCGTTAAATCAAGATCAAACGTAGACATAGGGGAGTTACAGGGAGCGAGATGGGTTTTAGCCATTGGCATAACAGGGCTGTAACTTAGCATTAGGTCCGGACAATATACCGGAAGCCGTCCATGGAGATTGATAAACTATCCGCCGAGTATTTCGCCGATTGCCTGAAGTATATCGAAAATCTTATAGCGAAGGCGATGCTCTGCCTCGATTGCAATCCAGCATGTGAAAACAATCGTTTCCTCGGTGATCTCGCCAGAGTGAGACCCATCAAAGTTGATGTACTTGGTGTGTTTCTTGGGCTTGGGCTTCTTGGAAGGGTCAAGTTCATCCTGCTCTGCAGTCTGTCTGGCGTGATTGATACAAGCGGGAGTGCTCGGGGAAGCTGAGGGGAAAATACTGAGGGTGCCAAGATAGGACTTTTTCTTGTTGGCAGGGTCTTCGGTTTTTTGGGCCTTCTTGAATGATGCCCACCGATCTTTCTCGAACGTCGCAATAACAACGTTGTCCGAATTGACGAGCTGCAAATTTGAGTCAGCGTATGTTGTAGTGATAAGAGGATACGGAAATTACCTTGAGATCGTGGGATACTCCCTTCCACCGCTTCGACCATTTGGGGAGAAACCTCCTCGTCCCGCTCCACGTATACGTCTCTCCCCCTATTGTGAACTGAAGGCTTCTGGTCAGGAAATCCGGCTTTCGCATCCGCAACGGCATGACAAGGCCTTGCACTTCCTGCGTATCCTCCAGTGGCTTCTTCGGTGGCGTCGGTGCCATGCAGAACCATTTGCGGAATTTCTGCTTCGTCTGATACCACTTCCGCTCCCGAATTCTTCTCTTGTTCTGCAGCACTTCCTCAACGCCATCGCCAAGCTCTATTCTGAAGGAGTCCCAAAGCCCGGACCGACGCGCACGGCCAATGGCCTTTGTCGTCGGAGTGTACTTGGGATTATCACCGCGGTAGAAGATTGGCTTCCACTTGTCGGCATGTTTGTTTGGGATAGGATTCTTGACGAAATATTGGCCGTGATCAGAATCCGACTGGGCAAAGAGATGTTTGCGGCCTAAGATGGCTCGACGATAGATGCGGAGTGTCTTGGCCGGAACTGGGAGTGAAGGGAAAAGGGAGAGTTGGGCTTTTTCATCTGAGATGAGCATATGCTCAACACTGGAGTTCTTCATTATGATGCTCTAGAAATGAGAGAATAATGTCTTGTCCATGGCCACAAAAGACTACATTTGATGCGCTGCAATTGATCATTATATGCCTTCCACCGGAAACGATACGAGATACGAAATATCGCCCTGTGAATGAGAACAAAAACCGCTAATCTGAATTGGGATTCATACTGCGAGCGCGTAACGTCGCGCCCGCTCTAAAACAGCACGTGGGCCAGAGACGGAAATACAGCCATTCAGAGTCCTTAAATATCCCTGCATGGGCGTAATAAAATGAGCCTACCCCAAGAGAGATACCGAAGCCAGCCACAGTGAGTCTGCAGCTGAGACGCGAAGGCATTCCTGCCCTCTTTCTTCCAGGGCTGAGGCAATCGAGACAGTCTGCCCAATAATCACAAATGGATATGACGCGAGATGACTGCGTCGTCGGGCACTTAGGGCAAGCTACTGAGTGCATGAGACGCTGGAAGACCTAGATGGAAGGCTAAGGGAAGGCGAACAACCCTTGCTAGTCATCCATGACTCTGTTGCATCGTGAGCCAGAATGGGATGATAACCGACACATGTAGAAGATTCATGGTCATCAGCCACGATAATGGCAACGCAATTACCCCCTCCCACCTGTGAACCTACAAACAATCACATGTCGGTTTCACATGATTTTAGGCGATTTTAGATGCATTCTATCCGGGTGCTTGTCACTGAACTGTGAAGGGGTCACCGCGATGATTCAAGTTACCCTATACACCCCAACTTTGCTGTTTGTGGATACCCCAAATGAGAGTTTGGTAAACTAATCCAAGGGAGGTGGGATATTTGACAAAAATGATGATGGGCCAGTGATTTAGTCCCTGAATTACCTTCCAGGCCGAGTCTATCAATTGGTAGAATCGTTTCAAACGATGTGTAGTAGCTAGTATTGTGGATGTTGCTTGTAGGTTGGTTGAAGGGGACGGCTCAAAACTGATTCATTCATTTCAGTGCACATTCTTCCTTTCGACGTTTATCTAAACCAACCATTCGCTTTTTAAAATGAATTTTTGACAGTGGTCACATTTCTTTGATTGTGCTATCTGATTGCTGGCTTGAAGACTCTCAGATAAAGTGCGTGCCTAGCTATCACCTCTTTGACCTGAGCCGGAGATTGATCGTAGACTGCATGTATTCTACGTAACGGTTGGTGCCCTCCTAGACCTAGAGATCCACCACTGGTTGCAACTCGTCTGACTTCTTGCTCGACTGCCCCGCTCGGTTTGACTCTGAATGGCCAATATAGTGGAAGAAGATTTGAACTTTCTTCGCGAACTTGATAGCTGCCGCTGAGAACGTATTGATAACGTTGTTGATATATGTCGAGGCTGAAGTATAGGAGCTCGGAGGAGGCGTGTCGGCATCCTCGTCATACTCCACATTCACTTCCAGACCTGTATTCCAAACACTATAAGCCTTTGAGCCACCACACGCGTCCAAGTCATAGCCGGGGCATCTGAAATCGCATTGGTCGTCATCAATCAGTGCCAACCGAGACGGGTAAGTGTCGGCACAGAAACACTGCAGCTTGTGCAATATCATGACAGGTTTCTCCTCGCCATTGCACAGGTAACGGCACTGGCCCGGAGAAGCGAAAGCCGATCCCATCATCCTCTCATCTGGGTCGATCTTCGTCGCATTTGCTGGAAGCAACCTGAAGCAGCCCTGTGGAGTGATTCGACCTGGTATCGCTGCGGTTGCGGGTGATTGTAACGGTTCCTGATGGCCCCCGACGGCCACAAGGGTCGTCCAGAAGAGGAGAGCAGCGTAAAAGATGGTGACGCCTGCCATTTTGATAAAAAAGAATAAAAGATTGAAGTGGGTTAAGAGGTTTAGTTCCAAATTGAAGCGGGTGTTGATATTTCTAAGGTTTGTTGTGGCGCAGCAAGGCATTGTAGGCCCCTGCAATTTTAACTGACACACTGCTGTCAGCCCTTAACTGAGAATGCCATGCATGGATGTTGGTTGCCGGGTGATAATTAGAACATGACGAAGGGCGTAAGATGTAAAATTGAATGTACTGGTGAAGTGGTTAGAAGTTGGGATGCACATAGATGCTCTCGCGAGGGCATCTCATTAGCCATCCTAACTATGAAAGCCGCAACGATGGCCTCCAGATTCGAGCTAAATTACAAAACGATGGGAGTAGTCGTGCACAAATTGCAAGTGACGTCAAGACATCTTCGTAATCGGATAATCTCATAAAAATACTATCTTAGAATTGAATAGACAGTCATCTCAAGCTATCGACAGAATGAGCTCTCACTCACCACGTCAACACAAATTGGCTACAACCGTGCACTGATTCCGCCATTTTCCTTCTCCCACCTCAGTGCAGCATCAGATGTTGCATTATACCCGTACAGCCAATCTTGGAAAATCGTGTTGCCCATCAGGTTCGGGCTGCTGGCGTAATCTCCAGCCTTGAAGACGCCGCGCCGCATAGCCAGGATCTCCTCCTCCTTCATATGGATGAAGAACCGGTTGGTAAAACTACCCCGCTGGATTGCGTGGACGCGATCTAGTCTTCCCCGATAGAAGAACTGTAGCAAATCAGGGAGGTCGTCTTTGGACTTGAGGTGGGAGAAGGTTTCTTCCAGGAAGGCGGCGTCTTCGATTGCCATGGCAGCGCCTTGAGCCAGGTAGGGGAGTGTCGCGTGAACAGCGTCGCCGATGAGGACCATTTTGTTGCTCGGATGCACCCAGTTGGTCATTGCAGGGAGATCTGTTAGGCGCCACTTCTCAACTTCGTCTGGCAAAAATGAAAGCAGCTTCTGGATCCTGGGAGATGTGAGCGGTTGCCAAACATTGATGCACTGGAGGTTGACTTACATGGGTGACCAGCCCTTGTACGCATTCCGCACCTCGGACGCATTGGCGGGAGCCTTGTAGCCCTTCATCTTGCGGTCATCGGGAATGACCATGAGCAGGTTAAAGGTCTTCTCCTTCTGCATGTTGTAGCTAATCCACCGTGAGTCGACATGTTCAGATTGTACCATTGGGTCGAGACTTACCCAATAATGTGATGATCAGGACCCAAGAACTGCTCAAAATTTGGGTCTTTGCTCAATGGCGCCAGCTCGGGATCGTTTGTCAGACATTCCCTTGGAATCACGACTCGGAAACAAGTGTCGCCAGTCTCATGTGGTTCGGTCCCAAGTCCCGCGGCCCGTCTCGCGATGCTCTTGACGCCATCAGCAGCGATGATAAGATCACCACGGACGACCTCGCCGGATTCCAACACGACTGAAGGCTCCTCCGGATTGTATTTAACCACAGTCTGGCCCTTGCGTACTTTTGCACCTGCTGCCGTGGCCGCCTCGAGGAGGACGGTGTGATAGTCGGGCCTGTAGACTTGCCAGTACGGAGCGCCATACTTTTCGCGATGTCTCGACAAATCGGTGAAGCCCTCAGGCGCTCCGGTGATCCAAGACCGGTAGTTGATCCGCGTCGGCTTGGAGCTGATGGCGTCCATCCGGTCCCCCATTCCCCATCGTATCAATTCTCTTGCTGCGTTCGGGGGAACTTGAACGCCTGCACCGATCTGTGAAAATTAATGGTAATTAGCCAATTGCTTGGAATAATTCGAGCGATGGTCACTGTCTTACCTCGACAAACTCCACTGCTTGTTCTAGCACCGTCGCACGATGTCCTGCATTTGTGATGGCGAGCGCAGCCCCAAGCCCTCCGATTCCTGCGCCGACGATGATAACGTCAAGTTGGAATTTCGAAGACATGTTTATTATCGCTGCGAATATGCAATTGGTGTGATGATGGAGTGATTGATTGATTGATTCAATTCGGTGTGGGCAGCTTCTTTACTGTGCTATGTGCCAGTATTTTAACCACTGGCAGCCATTCAATATGGGCTGATTGAGGTAGGAAATCGAAAGGTATTCACGATGCCGACCGAGAAAGCGCGAGACCAGAAGGCCTTCTCCGACACAGAAAGGCCGGTGTTGCGGAATTCTATCCGTCTAATGTTCCGAGATGGCTGGCGATTTCCGTGCAACGGACCGAGCGCGGGATGGGCTTAGTGCCTTGGGTATTACGACTCAACAAATGGGAAAAGATGCACAGGCAGTAATGAGAACTGAATTTATATGTTTGGGTAAATGTAGAAAAATATGGGTTGGAGATTATGTTGATGAAAGGACTTTAATTCATTGATAAAATAACGCGAGGTCTACGTGCATTAATTTGCACTCCGCTAAAACGAGACATTTAAAACGACATATACCATCCTTATCTCCCAAAGACCAATAATTACAATGATTATGCGATATTTAGCGTCCCAATCTCATCCCATGCTTCTAGTAGTGATAGAAGCCCTATAGGCTCTGCAGGAGTAGACTGAATGCTCTTCGAGGGCTGGCGATAAGCCTCATCCATGAGTGTCGCTTCTAAATCAGAGCCAACGCTGCTCGTGAAACCATCGTCGCCCTCCATGCTCATTTCTGCACACCAACATGACTGACTAAAATCATAGCTAGCCTCACAAGAACAAGCTGAGGTCGATTCATGCGTAGGCACACCCGAGAGGGGCGGTATTTGTTGATTCATCCAAGATGCACCACGCTTCCTTGGACCTCCAATTAACCGGCGTAAAATCGTCCCCGCTCTAACATTTGGGTTGATTTGAGTCGGAGCCTTGGGCCTCAGCCGTCTTTTACTGGACGGGATATTGCATTCATCCCCAAAGAGTTGGCAGTTGACACATCGGTCACCAGGCGTGCTCTGGATACACCGAACCTTCCGTTTTCGACAAGTTTGGCATGCAGGATAATCGCTTCTCGGCCTTCTGTGCGAGACTCTCGGCCGGACTGGCGTAGATTCATCGTCGGATTTGGCCCGCTCCGGTGTCGTTTCGTAGACCGGTGGGCTATTTGTTGGCGAAGAGTCAATTATAATTGACATGTCCAGTTGAATGCGTTGTTTGGTGTTCAAGTTGGTATCATTTCATTTGTTAATGGCGTACTATCACCATCATAGATGGCGGGGGACAGAGCTTGGAAAATAGATGCTCTCATCTGATATGGACCTCCTTCAAGATCGACAATGGTATCAATTGCGGCTACGGAGTCTAGCATTGTATGAAATGGATCGCTCTGGCACTCTCAAGGAAATTATGGACACTGGCCATGCCCGGAACGGAGGTGTCTTAGCTCGGTGAGTGCACCCGCTGCTCCGAAAGTAGCGCCGGGGGGAACGGTATTTCCGCAGAGCACCTCATATATCACGGAAGGCTGGGAGACAATGCCCAGGAGACAGTTACACTCCTAATATTTTTGAAAATGGAAATGCCAGAATTGTCCCATGTCGTCCGCCCTTCCTTCAGCGCCCTGCCGCTCCGAAAAGATGATCCCCCATACTCGGCCTGGGGGCTATGGGGGAAGGATGACCAGTTGGGAACCTTGGTAATTATTCAGAAGTATATCGTCGGTACACGTATTGACAAATGACCGTAGAACCTGTTATCGCCTAATTCTGTTCGAGACGCAGCGTCTGAGATCCGCGAGGGGAAACGGTTCAGCCTAAAGTATGCCTAGACCCAAATATCATTTGCATCCGCGAAGGCGTCCAATTCCCATTCTTACGGTGCATTTTAGCTGGTGCTTGAGCCACCCAAAGACACCCGGTTTTCAGAGGCACAAAGACGTATATTCCCATACCATTACTGGTCCAGGGCATGTCCTCGATGACACAGTAAGCCTCGAACGAAGACGAATTGGCTTGGATCTCGATGACTGACAGCTGTACATAGATCACCTTCAACACACAGAAAAGCACCCAATGGGATGGCTTGCGTCATTTCGCGTACCAAAAGGAGCAGCTCTTTTACAATGGCACAACTAAAGACGAAATCGTTAACGAGCCGGATGGGAAGTTGGGAATTCATTCGTGGCATGAAGCAGGATGCATCGCCGGCCGAGGAATATTGCTCGACTACTGGGCGTACGCAGAGGCCACGGGCATAAAGTACGACGCTGCTCGCCCTCATGGCATTGAGTATGACGACTTGATGGCGTGTCTTCAATGGCAGCAGAAGATGTCGTCTGACAAGCTTGAGCCTAGGGCTGGTGACGTTCTCTTCATCCGGTCCGGGTTTTCGGTGCGATATTACGAGCTTACCGAACATGAAGAACGAGAGGTTGGAGAAGCTTGGCCGCCGGCATCGTGTGGCGTAAACCAAGATGTGAGGTTGCTCCAATGGCTTTGGGACAACCGCTTTGCGGCAGTGGGAGGTGATGCGCCGGCGTGGGAAACTTTTCCCGCTGATGAAAGTGCTGGCTTCTGTTATCACGAGGTGCTCATCGCTGGTTGGGGCTGTCCTGTGGCAGAGCTGCTTTGGCTCGAAGACTTGTCCAAGTGGTGTCGAGAACAAAAGCGCTGGACGTTCTTCTTGTCGTCTTGCCCATTGAATGTTCATGGAGGTGTAGCGAGTCCTGCCAACATGATTGCTTTAGTCTAGGTTTATTGTTTATGGACAAGTATTTTGGATACTGTTTCGGAGATGTTGCGAATTGGAGTACTGGGATTTCTGAATTGAGACTATGAATCAAAGCTGTGCATCTGTCGCTGTGCTTGCATATCCGTTAAAGGGCCGGTGATATCTTCTTAGTCCCGATTCTGTGCCACCGTACCGTAAAGGAGCTCGCCAACTCATTCGAGTCCCATACGCCCGTTGCTGCCCCGAAGACTTGGCTATCACCAAACAAGACAGCCGCGCTCTGTGATTGCAGCTCCACGCAGTTTCCCATTAAAGCTGCTGCTTTTCCTTGAGTAGAAACGTGTCCCTGGAATGCTGCCCTTTGGATTTGGCCGTCGAGTACAGAAAACTTCAAAACCAGGCCATAGCGACTCTGGTAGACTGACGGGTCGACGGTTCCCAGGTAATAATGCTCCACGGTCGGTGGCCCCGTGGCTAGCGGCTGCACCCTTTCAAAGAAGGGACCCGCGTCGGGGCTGTTTAAAAAGGCCTCGTGCGCTTCAACGCTGTCCCATTGGGTGAGTGACACGGCGAAGAGTTGCTCTCCATCTTTGGCGGGTATAGTGACGCCGGTCATGACTGAGCGTAGTCCCGGCTGGGCCAAAAGAACGGGCTCCAAATGTTGGCTAAAGACGCTCAAGAATTCCGAGAAGGGGACCGCAAGAGGGATTTGCACCAGCTCGGTAACTGGGCCGTTCGCTGACGCCATGGCTCTGGTGTTTGGTTGAGATAATTCCTATAATGGCACCAAGATAGATAAAATGATGTCTCTCAAATAGTCAGACACAAGAGCATATAGATCTGCAATTGGACTTTCTGAGCAGCTGTAGACATTATGATACAAAATGATGAGGTCGTGTGGAGATCGCTGGCTGTGGGCACCCCGAAATGCCGTAGCACCGGGACGCTCTAACAGTCGCAATTCCGAAGGTACCGGAACTTCACCGTCGGGCAACATATCTTTAAAAAGCCCCAGATTTGGGAGGCTGAAACTACCTAACAGCAAAAGTAATCGAGTATTCCGACACTATCAAAATGACAATGTCACCAATTGAGCTCCCATCGCGTGGGTTATTCATTAATAACCAGGTTAGACGCAAGTGCCGTGTTCACACCTCACAAGCTGATCGTCCATTTGGTGTAGATTGTGGACAGTCTCAGCAAGTCCGCAGAGAAATTGACTCTCTTGAACCCAGTAGACGACTCAATCGTCGTGGACGACGTGCAAATTGCTGCCAAGGAGGATATCGACCATGCAGTTGCCATCGCCCAAAAGGCGTTCCAGCAGGGCCCATGGGCAACATTCACAGGCTCTCAGCGAGCAGCATGCCTAAACAAGCTCGCCGACCTCGTTGAGAGAGATGCTGAACGCCTGGCGTATGCAGAGTCACTACCCACGGGTCGTCCGATTGCCGGAATCATTCACTTCGACTTGGCGCACATGGCGCAGGTGTATAGATGTAAGCATGCGAGATTGTCCCTGCTGGGTGGTTTGGTTTGGAAATATTGAAACATGCTGATTCCTTTTAGATTATGCTGGCTGGGCTGATAAGATCGCTGGTCAATCATTCACGGAAGACAATGGATTCGCCAAGATTGTACGATACAAGCCGTTAGGAGTGTGTGCGAGTATCGCCTCTTGGAATTCTACCTTCATGTACATTGGGTGGAAACTTGGCCCAGCCCTTGCAGCGGGAAACACGGTTTGCGACTATATTTCCTATTTGGTTACCACCCAACTGACAGAATCTTCAGGTCATTTTCAAGCCGTCTGAGAAGTCGCCACTTGGGACTTTGGCGCTGGCACCTCTGTATGCGGAGGCCGGCTTCCCCCCGGGCGTTGTGCAGTTTGTGACGGGCGCTCGGGAAACGGGAGCTCTGCTATCGTCGCACTTGGGCATTTCAAAAATCAGCTTCACCGGATCCATTGCTGGTGGATTGGCAGTTCAAGATGCTGCCAGTAGAAGCAATTTGAAGCGTGTGACACTTGAGCTGGGAGGAAAGTCTGCTGCAGTAGTCTTTAGCGATGCCGATTTTGACAACGCGGTTGCTGGGTATGTTTACGCCCCGCTGTATGTGCCTCCTTCATTGATGTTTGCTGACTTCTATAGTGTCGCTGAAGGCTTTCTCGCGAATTCAGGCCAGATATGCGTTGGTGAGACGAGGTCCTGCTCATAGCGTCAACAGATTGTGCTAACAACCTCCAGCGGCCTCACGAGTACTCGTCGAGGAGTCCATCGCAGAGAAGTTTTTTGCTGCCATCAAGTCCGTATTTGAAGCGGCCTCGGCAGCGATGGGCGGCAGCCCCCTAGAAATGACGACGAACCATGGCCCAGTGGTTGATAAATTGCAGTTTGATCGCATCATGTCCTACATCGAGAAAGGTAAAGCGTCGGCGCAACTTCTTGTGGGAGGCAAGAGGAAGGGCACGGTAGGTTGTTTCATCGAGCCGACCATCTTTGTCAATCCAGAGGCAGACAGCCCGGTCTGGTGTGAGGAAATATTTGGGCCCGTCTTGACAGTCAAGACGTTTAAAAGCGAAGACGAAGCTGTTGCATTGGCGAACAATACTGCCTATGGACTCGCTGGTATGGACCCATGACCCTGCTGTTCTATACCTTCACTGACAAAATTGCTGGAACACAGCATGCATATACACCAAGGACCTGGCTAGAGCTCTGCGAGTATCGGTGGCCATGGAGACAGGCGGCGTATCCGTAAATTCGCCATATCTCCCAGAACTCAACACACCATTTGGTGGAGTGAAGCAAAGTGGCCAGGGCAGAGAGCTGGGAGCATACGGGTTGTATAGCTACCTGGAGCCCCAGGCTGTTCACATCAAGTAAGAAAGCAGATACGTCGTGACGTGGGAGTAGCTGACAGTATCTAGGATGACACCGCCGCCGAAATTGTAGTGTGCATATCGACTGCAGGGTTGACTGTAGGCTAGTGAAGACTTGAAACGGGATACCATAGGTACATCTACCTAGATTTTATCTATTTTCAGTCTGCTATTGTTGTAATTCTTTACAATTTCCAATCTCCCACGTCCAGGGTGGCCCAGGTACCAGCTCGTGCCAGCTTGCTCCAGGTCTGTCGCCTTCCGCTGTGCCAGGCGCTTTCAAGGTGTTGTCCTATGTTGTCCCGTCCTGACTAGGTAGTCGTCTACATCCTTCTGCGCCGGCTAGCTCAGCCAGCCGTGTCCCGTTGGCCCTGCTCTCGCTCTAAGGATCAAATCTGATAATATTCAATCCAGTCGCTATCGTTCAGTTATACCAGTTCTAAACACCAGCCCCTCAATCTGCCAGTATCTGATCGTTAAGCTTTACACTGAGTCGGCTGCATCCACCGGAACTGCTCTAATACCTCTGAATATCTTCCCGTATAGCCGGATGATTAAGGTGTATCCAGCCGTACTCCTATATTTTATGATTATTTTATGATTTACCTTATGTTTTATTTTCTGACTTATTTTCTGATTTATTTTCTGATTTAGTATTTATTATACGGAGAGGGCTATGTCTAACAATTCTTTCCCTTGTATGACTCGGGCCCCTCTTTAAATAAGCCCGGAGATGACCTCGAAGACGACGATTGGGCGCGATGTTCCAGTCACCTGGGCAGGAATTGACCAGCATTGCAGCATTGGCCTGCATGAAGCGGCGGAGGGTTCGCTTGTTGAGGTCTGGGCAAATGGCCGAACCTCCAGAGTAGTAGGCCGTGGTGATGAAGGTGATATTCGCGCGTGGATCAATGGCAGCCTGGAGCCTGTCGATCCTAAGCAATGCTTCGTCATTGGATTTTTGTTTGCTGTAATCCAGGTAAATACCAAGGCTTCGAGTTCCATGACCGAATAACATAAGAACGATCGGGGACGGAGGGGTTGACTTTGCTGCAAGCGCGCATGCGGCCTGAACCTCGGTGACCAGTGTCGACACTAACTCAGAGGACTGGCAAACTGAAAATGGCGTCATCCCATTTTGGTCGACAGGCCAGCTGTTGAAAACAATTTTGCGATCCATGTAGGGATTGCCGTGCAAGAATCCTGGCCACAGTTCGGGATTCTTGGCGAGGACGTCAATTAAATCCTGCTCCGAAACTGCACTGAGCCATGTTTGCTTTTTCCCAAGGCCCTTGAGCAGAAAGTTGAAAGTACAGAAATCTGACAACAACCAGTCGTCGTCTAGACACTCCTCGATGCTGACACCACAAGCGCCAATAATGATAGAGTCGGCTTCGATTTTTGGAAGCGTGTGCGAAGGTATAATCGATGGCAGATGTTTGTGGTCCTCGTATATGGCGCTTGGCGCAAAGTTTGTCGACGACATGACGGCAATGTTCCAAGAAGGAGGAGGAGGAGGAGCAGTAGAGGAGGGTGCCAGACCACCAGATTGATTTCTGAGGTGATGAAAGAGGAGAGAGGCCTGGGTTGAAAATTCATTAGAGAAGCAGGTTGTATTGCAGGAGGCTCTCAGGGTGCCTGCGGGAAGCTTCTTCACATCGCAAGCCAAACTTAAGCCTCCGCCATATTTTATCTTGACCAGTTTTGACATGCTCTGAACAATGGATGGCTCCCCAACAGGGTGGTGTGTCCTTGATTAACTTAACTTGCCCTAGCAGCGGTGCCGCCTTCAGAGGTTGGTCGGCCTCACATATCTATATAGTTTATCTGCATACACCGCATAGCCCCTCAACAGCTTCAAAAGACGTACGTGTAATAAACCAGTGAAATTGATGGTGTCGAGCCCCGTAGTCTGAGGTTGTTGCAGGGTAGGTATGAACCAACCCGTCTAGCGCATCGGTTGCTTCACTGACTTTGGGAATGAAGGTCTCGGTGTCGGCAGCCAGTCTGACCTCCGCTAGAAAGTCTGATGGGGGCAGGGAACGGTTCTGTCTGAGTATCACTAGTGTTGAAAACATATATGATGCTGGATGCGCGGACAGTCCTAAGCCCAGTGCTGTAAGTGATGCTTGGGGGATGCCAAATTGATACTGGCCTTGACCGGAGAGACGTGGAAGCGTTCGATTCTCCCTGAATTTTTACAGCGGGGGTCTATTTTTACAGCGCTTATCGAATCCCTGTAGCGCTGGTGGGCCGGAATTTTAGCGGACTGCGGGCGAACCCACCGCTGTACGGAATTGTCCCAGTTCCGGCCCGTCGCGCGCGGATGCGTCCAAATTTGTTTTAATAACAGTCCCAGCGAAGGCTTCAAACGCAGCTCAGTGAACATTCCATTCAATCATTCTGTGTCATATCTGCGGCTGGATCCTTCCAATGGCGTCTCTTTATACACGTCAGACCCTTGTCATCCCAGCCAGCGTCCCGGGGCAAAATGAAGCTTCGGTCCGACACAATCTCCCCACACCGTTGAGGCTGTCGGCGCATGATTACCGCATCCGTGACGCAGATGAAGCTGGGTTTACGATAATTCTCACGCACGGGACATCGTTCAATAGACATTTCTGGAAATTGATCATCGATTTGCTTCTAGCTCAACCGGAATTACGGTCTAGAGTCAAGAGATTGATTGCGATTGATGCTGCAAACCATGGCGACAGTGCCGTGTTGAACAAGGACGTCCTCCCACCAAAAGGTTAGCTGTCTCGGCGATGTCGCCTCGAACTTCGGTCGGTATTGACTGCGTATAGCATTTTGGCCCGACGACTCTCGCGATATCCTCCATACGCTGAAATATTTCGATGTTGAACAGCCTGTAATCGGCATTGGACACTCATTTGGAGGGGGAGCCATGTGAGTTGGATTGGCTTCACATGTTAAAGAAAAATACTCATTGACGGGGTAAACTTTAGGTGCCATGCAGCCATGATGGAGCCTGAAGCATTTTTGGCGACCATCTTTATCGAACCTATTTTATTCCAGATGAAAGATCAGACCGAGGCCGTCGCACGAATGACTATGAGGCGCCGGGACACGTGGAATTCCAAGTCGGTTGCCAATAATTGCTCGGTGAAACAGCGCTGACAATATTTTACAGGGAGGATCTCACCGCAGCATTTCAGAAGAGTGCAAGTCTCCAAGACTGGGATAAGCGACAGCTGCAGGTATACATTGTACGTATTGACATGCAATTTGCAAATTGGGCACGCACTGATGATTTCAAGGAACACGGGACGTTTCCAATTGACGGGAGTGCTACGTCGCCAAGGATGCTCAAAACACCAAAGGCTCAAGAAGCGGCACGTATAAAGCTTACCATGTGATTTGTGCATCATGCTAATGCACTGAATGGACAATATAGGCCACGTATATTGCCGCACCATATGCGGAGATTCTTGGGCTGATAGGCCAATCTCGAGGGCGCCACCACTTCGTCTGGGGCTCCGAGAGTAAAGTGATGCAAGTGTAACCGTCAATGCTAGTCGAACACCTACTGACAAACCTCAGATCTGTTCCGGACCGAGAATCGGTTGCGCGAATCATCCGGGCCCCCTCAACGACGCAGGTCCTGTCGGGAGCTGGTCACCTGGTAGGGCCATAGTGCAACTTCGTCAATCCGCTACCATACTAACCTGTTCACGTAGGTGCCAATGACTCACCCAGAGGCCTTGACGTCTATTCTTGATGGCCTTCTCCGAGACATCCCACTGCCTCGCCGGTCTTCACAGGCAAAGCTTTGAAATGCGTTACTCCAGGGCTCAATTGGCGTCTCGAGCACGGAATTTCCGTCCAAAATTCCGGATGCTGGAAAAGTGGCCACAGCCCCTTTCCCCTCATCGACCCCGTCTAAGCTCCTTTCAGTCAAGATCCAAACTTAGACAGAACTCGTCGACGCCGCACAATGCGGGGGTGGGCCGCGACGCTGCTCTCCGCGGTGGTGATCCGGGGCAAGTGATCTGGGGTCTGGGGTTCGCCGGTGGTCTCGACCGAAGTTGAATAAGCGAACTATTGCTACGTCATTATAGGCTAGAATCTAAATCATTTGCTCCTTTTGCTTCATCGTCCTCCGGCCCCCCTCGTCGTGAGACCCCACACTCGCATATCGCGGACCTCCCGGCTGCATCTCCCTCGCGTCCACAGCTTCCCCAACGCGCAGTTCTTTGCCCAGGCGCAGCCATCGATCAGCATGGCGACTGAGACCCGAGAAGAGCCTGGCCAGACCATCTTGGTCGCGGCAATAGACGATGACAATGGCGGTGAGCCAGCCGACGCTCCCGCCGAACACGCCGAACACGCCAAGCGAGGATCCGTAGATGAGCAAGCCCAAGGCTCGCCACCCAGCCCGGACCCTTCAGAGCGACCCGCAAAGAAGGTGAAGCGGGGGAAATACATATCTAGAGCATGGTAGGTGCCGATGTTCTCACGCAGTCAAATTTCATGTCCAGGCGGCTCACCGAGGGTTTGTAGCACATCATGTCAACAGCGGAAAATAAAGGTTCGAATCATACTATACTATTCCAAACACCAGAGTGCTAATCGATTCAAGTGCGAGGGCGGCGAACCTTGCGCACAATGCATAGCCAGAAAGCGGCAATGTGTGTCTGCCCCTCGTGGTGGACAAGCCAGGCAAGACCAGAAGAGTTGGGCTACGGGCTCTGAAGCAGACTCATCGAGCCTCAATACTGGCAGCAAGTATGAAACCCAGTCCTTCCACGTGTATCTGTATGCCGGTGATACTCACACTTGACTAGTGTCTCAAACCACGAGCTTCTGTCACGCCTGGTCGAAGTCGAACGTCGATTGAACGTCATGCAAAGTCCAATCCAAGATGGCGCAAAATACCAACCTCCGCTACATTCGCACGCTCACGGCGGATTGCCTGGAGAAGATTTCCCAACACCGAGATCTACTGAGCTTGAAAACGTCCTGGAGGCAGACGGGCAGACATTCGCTGGCGAGATTTCAATGAGCCCAGCATTTCAAGACGTCGACGAGGGCCTTGGCCATGCAGTCAACTCCACTTCAAAATCGATCCCGAAAATCCCCTCAGGTCAATCGTTCTCGAATCCGGCGACGTCTGGGGACAAAGGCTCACGGAAGGTTCGGGGCTGGTTGGAGAGTGTTCTGAACCAGCACGGCGTTGTCGCCAATGAGGAAGAATGGAGGCGCTATCTCGCTATTTTTATGGACGAGATCCATATCCTCTACCCAATTCTTCACCGGCCAACTGTCTGGGAGACATTCAACGAGTTGTGGGAGTATTCAGCACTGTGGTCAATGAGCAATTCCGCCGATCGAGAGCAGAAGCGCATGTCGGTGGCCCTAATCTGCTTCTGCCTAGCTCTGGGCCGCTGCAGCGTATCGACAAGAATGACAGATGCCAACGGCGTCCATTCCGCTGGGTGGAGTCTGTATAGTGTTGGTCTGGCCTTGATGCAGGACACAATGGAGATGAGCAACAATGCTGCAAAGTCATTGGTGACAATGCAAATCCTGCTGCTGAGAGTAAGATTTTCTGGTTATGTCCCCTTTTCCGCAGAGTTACTGACAGTCTGTAGGTCTTGTATTTGTTCCGCTTGGATGCCACCCAACGAGCGGTCAGAGTTCACGCACTGCTCGTTTCCAACGCGCACATTGTTGGCTTGCACCGACAGAGCACTTACGACAAGATGCCCGTATTTTGGGCCCAGATGTACTGCCGAACCTGGTGGTCCATCTATGTCTTAGACCGTCGACTAGCAATCGAGTCGGGGCGGCCATATCTCATTCAAGACTGCAACATCGATACCGCGTTGCCGTTGGAACTTGGCGATGATTGGTTGAGCCAGTACTCAAAAGCAACGGACACGGCTCAGAGCCTCAAAAGAGAGACATCGGCAGAGATTGCAAGCGAGCCGATCACACCAATACCATATTTGATGGCCATGGTGCGATTCTCTCGAGTTGTGGGCAAGGTGTGGGAACTCATGTATGGCATCAAGGGACTGAATCCCACTTCGTCTGCCATGGTGGAGTATGCAGACAGTGTGCTGTGCAACTTGCTGGAAAACGTGCCGAAAGATCTGTCATTTGATCCAAGGATATCACCAGATCTCCAGTTTGGCACGAGGTTACGATGGCAGGTCAAACAAACAATGCTGCTCTTCTCGGTAAGACTCAGTTCTGGACATTCATCTTCTTCAAATTGGCTTACACAATATGCAGTGCAGTACCTTCCTTCGACTTTTAATCCGAAGACCCTTTTTAACCAACGCGCCGCCCGATGGCCGCACCCAAGACGACGAACTCGAATCCGTGTCGCTTTGCGCGAGTCTCGCAGCTAGCATCCTCAGCGCCCACGAGAGTATACAGGACAGCGCGCTCAAGTACTGCTTCCCATTCAGCCACTACTTGACCAGTGCGACGATGGTCATGATTGGCTTGGTTACAAGGGAGCCAAATCTCAAGAGAAGATACAAGGACTTGATCCTGGCTGCTACTCGATCGTTGAACATGTACTGCCACCGGATCTGGGTGTCGGGAAAGACGATGCGCTGGGTCCGTAAGCTGACCCTGATCGTTCAGCGCACGCTAAACGAAGTCGTCTCGGAAGAGCGGCCTGCGCAAAGTGCAAACGGCTTGCAGAATGCTGGGGGTAGTAATCGTGTCGAAGAATCGCGGTCGTCTGTACTCAATGTTGACGGCTTGCCACACGACTCGTCAACCAAGAGCGGGCAAATGACGACAGGCCAAATCGACCCGTCTTGCACATTCTCGGCCGACGACAAAAATAACACGCACGGGTTTGACAGACGAGGAAGCATGGTTACCGAAAATGCCTCAATGCTCTCTGACACGCAGCCCGGACGATCCGATCAGACCAACGCTAGCCTGTGGGCGATGATGGAGGGCGGCGCTGACAATCCGACGCCCGAGCTGCCGGAGTGGGCGATGTTGGATTTCAACTTTGAAGCCATCATCAACGGTGATGGGATGAACCCCAGAATGCCCGCCGAGGGACTCTCTACGATCGCAGAAGACGACAAGTCCAGCTCAGGAAGAGGGGGAGGACTAGGCATGGATTTTGATATCGATCATTCAATATTTGGTTCGTTGGAGTCCACGGGGGTGTTTGACATCGATATGGATGTGGATAAGGCTGTGATGAGTCTTTGTAACCCTACGAATGGTGGTTATTAATATGCGATAATTGATGATTCTCAATATGTATCTTGGACATGGTCAAATGGCTAGCTAAGTAATGGTCAAATTGAAATCTATCACTGAACTTCTATCTACATTGCTGTCTCTACTGAAATCTAGAATTCCCGCCTACAACTTTGCAGGCATGCCAGTACGGTAGGTGGCTTGTAGCTTGGCCGGCAGAAGTCGTCGCAGAATTTTACCAGCAGGGCTTTATTGTTGTTAGTATTAAGGTCTAGAACATGAATGCGTCGTGTGGACTTACTTTCTTGGAATAGCCGGCAAAATGTGCAGGCCGCCAGTGATCTGTTTGTATCTGGTAACTTGAGAGTGAACATGTCTCAAAACGTCAGCTTTGAGAAGTTCCTGCTCTTCAGCACCTTGCACGCTCGTCGTGATGTACCCTACAGGCATCTCCGAAGTCCCATGTTCGTTGTAGATGCCACAGACGGCGGCATCGAGAACTTGAGGGTGGGTTATGAGAATCGCTTCCAGTTCGGCCGGTGCGACTTGGTTCCTGCAAGAGATAAAGTCGTCAGTCAAAGAAGCGACAAGCCTAGATGAATATAACCTACCCCTTGACTTTGATCATCTCCTTTGCTCGATCGACAATGAAGAGATATCCCTCGTCGTCGACATAGCCGATGTCACCTGTTCTCAGGAATCCATCTGGTGTGTTTGGGTTGTCGGATCGCTTCTCGCCATCGACGTAGCCTTGCATGGTATTGGGGCCGCGGATCGCAAACTCGCCAACCTGTGCGTCTAGAAAAGGTTAGCCATGATTAATTCCATCAATCTAAGCGCAGTGTAATCAACTTACCGTTGTAGTGTTCGTCGATTACCCTCATTTCAATACCAGGCAAAAGCCTTCCAATTGTGCCGGGAATATTGACCTCGTCTTCCTTTTGAGACGCGATACTAGGACTCGCCTCGGTCATCCCATACCACTGAGTGACAACGCAACTGAACTTTTCGCAAAGTTGATCTGCTTGTCGTTGGTTCAGCGGGGCAGCAGCATTGATCAAACATTTGACGGAGGGATATTCCCCCTTCCCAGCGATGGGGTAGCGCAAGAGCTCCAGCGCGATTGGGGGTACGACGTTGATATGCGTGACTGTCCGGTAAATCAGCTGCGCATTCGGAGTATTAGTTTTGATCTATCTTACTCTGGTGTTTCTTGACTGCTTCCAGCAGAGGTCCGACTTCAAATCTTCGAAATGTCACAATTGGGGCGCCCTTGATAACAAGTGTTAGCATGGCCTCTATGGGACGCGTAATAGACAAGAGGGAGGAGAGAAGCTTACCTGGCTGACATATTGACAACAAAACCCAGCCAAGCCCAGGACGTGGAAGAATGGGACAATCAATGCGACAACGGTGCTAGGCGCAAACATGCCTCGAAGCCCTTGTGATTGTTGAAAAATATTGGAGACAATATTCCCATGACTGAGCTTTACGCCCTTTACTAGCCCCGAAGTTCCAGAGCTGAAACAAATGAAGGCGAGCAATGTGGCTGCGACACCAGGGGCGTGTTTGATGTGTTCGAAGTCGGCCGAGCCGTGCTTTATAATGTGTTCCGCGTTCAAGGCCTCGTACACGCCAGGCTCGGGCTTTTCAACGTCCCAGACATACAAGGCCGGCTTCTGGAAAAGATCGGGCAATGTGTCCAGAGCTGTCACAAGCCGGGGAAGCAGTGCATCCTCGACAAGGACGTGGGTAGGTTCACTGAGCCCCAGTGCGTGTGCCAATTCCTAGACTTTTTGTTAGCATATTTGTCGCTAAGGGACGGATTGCCGAAGGTAGATAGGATGGATTGACTTACGTTGGGCTCATACAGCGGATTCAACGCGGATACCACGCCGCCGACGGCGAGGATGGCATGCACACATATTGGGTAATAGTTCTGTAGCGCACCATGCGTTAGTGATTTATTCGACCATAGTCGACGGTCGATAGTGAATATTAGACTGGACCTGCTTACCTTGTTTGTTGACAAAATACCCACCACTGAGCCAGGCTTCACCCCAACTTCATGCCGGAGATGGTTCGCGACCTTCTTCACGCTGGCCCTGAAGCTGGAATACGTAAAGGCAACTTCAGCGGTGATTCCATCGATAATAGCCGGCTTGTTTGCAGGCGTATTATTCAGATTGTGGTGAAAGAGGACGTCCGTGATGGTCGCGTCTTGGGGGTAGTTGAGAGACTCCTTGCTCCTGTAGATGGCCATTGTGTCGCTGAGTCGATGGTAGATACTGCCGCTGTAATTGGATCAATGAGAAAACCACACGACTCTTTGCTGAATTAAAAATGACATTCCAGATGATTGTCCGGGGTAAACTGCCCCGAACCGCAAATGGATCCGTCGCTTCGCTGCTCTCCCATGCTAGCCCCGGCCTCCGAATTACCCCAAGTTCCGGAGCTGGAAATGGCCAATTCCGAATCTGGGGCAAACGATGCCGTCTCCCGTTCTCCGGAATTATTTCCTCGTCCCGTCGATGAATCAATCCGGGCTGCTTTGTGTTGATCTGGACCATTCTGGACCATGAACTGAAATACACATAACCCCTCACGTTGCCAAGTGTAGCTTTCTTAATCATCCTATCTCATTCAAGCATCTTCTCATCCACCAACATTTTCAGTTATCATTATCATGGCTTCGCACAAGGGAAAGGTCGCTTTTGTCACTGGTGCCAATGGCATCACTGGCAATGCAATCATCGAGCATCTTATTCGACAGCCCGAGTCCGAGTGGTCAGTCAATCTTCAATAATGCCATTGGATGCGCTACTGACTGGTCCGTCTAGGTCCAAGATTATCATCACATCTCGTCGAACTCCAAAGCAGCTGTTCTGGCAGGACCACCGCATCAAGTTCATCGCCCTCGACTTCCTGAAGCCTGTTGAAGACCTCATTGAGCAGATGCGACATCTCTGCCACGATGTGACGCACGCATACTTCGCCTCATACGCCCACGTCGCCGACTTTGCCAAGTTGAAGGAGCTCAACCTTCCCTTGTTCACCAATTTCCTTGTCGCAACCGACGTTGTTGCTGCCAAGACTCTGCAGCGCGTCTGCCTCCACACCGGAGGAAAGGTTCGTCACGAGCACACGATGCTGCCGGGCTATTTTTATTAATATCATATAGCACTACGGCGTTCATCTTGGTCCTGTCGAGGTTCCCATCCACGAAGAAATGCAGCGATACGACGACCATGGCGAGAACTTTTATTACCCACAAGAAGACTTCCTCTTCGACCTTGCTACAAAACGCACATGGGACTGGAACGTCATTCGACCCAACGCCATCATCGGCTTCACTCCAGCAGGTAAGGAAGACCGACCAGGGTTATTGTACGTCACACTGACAATGGGTTCAACAGGAAACGGAATGTCCGCTGCCCTCACCCTGGCCATCTATATCCTTTGCTGCAAAGAAAATGGCAAAGTCCCCGTCTTCCCAGGCAACAAGTTCTTCTTCAACTCGGTCGATGATTCCTCATATGCCCCCAGTCTCGCAGATATGAGTGTCTGGGCTTCCACGGGAGAGCACACCAAGAACGAGGCATTCAACCACACCAATGGCGATGTTATTGTGTGGAAGTACTTTTGGCCAAAGCTTGGCAAATACTTTGGCGTCGAGGTTCGTGGCCACTTCTAAGCCTAGGTTGCCCGTTTCGAATACTAATTGCATGTCACAGATCCCGGAATCAGACTCATGGAAGGCCAGTGGAGAAGGCCAGCGCATGGAACATAATTTCTACATGAGCGACTGGGCCAAGGACAACAAAGAGGCCTGGGATAGTGTCGTTCGCAAGCACGGTGGCCACCCTGATGCTTTCCACTGGGGAACTTGGGACTTCTTCGACTGGGCGGTTGGCAAGGCCTGGTTCACCATCGGTTCCGTGTCCAAGGCGCGCAAGTTTGGCTGGACGAGGTACGATGACACGTACGACTGCTGGGTTAAGACCTTCCGCTCCTTTGAGAACGCTGGTATTTTGCCCCCATCGTCCGCACTGGACCTCGGGGAGGCTTTGAGACAAGCTAAGCTGTCGCCACACCCAGCGGATGCCGTTACTGCACGCTTGGAGAGCGCTCGTAAGGAGAATGGTGTTGCCAAGGAGAATGGTATCGCCAAGAAGCAGGAGAATGGATTCAAGGAGAATGGACTGAAGACCAACGGCATCACAGAAACTATTCTCGGGATTAATGGTGGTTCTGAGTTGGAGTCTGTGGCCTAGACAGCGGTTACTGTACATGATCTAGTTGTATTTGTTGATAAATTTGATTTCATGTTGCATCAGTATTTGTTCTTTCATCAGGACTACTACATTGTCATGCTTCTATCATCCAATAAACTCAAGAAAATACCACATGATAAACTTCTCATTAATTACTAAACGTATTTTAAAATACCTATCCTGCAGGCATGACACAAAGACAGCGTGGCATTATTCTCTCAAACTCGGCCTAAGTCACACATTGACCCCCCTTGAGTCTTGTTCGTGCTCAATAGTTCACTACCCGTGAGAAGCGGCTTCTCACATCGCCGTTCTTCGCCCCAAAGGTCGTTGCTTCGATTCCATCAAATTCCGCCGCGACACCGAACCGCCGGACACCTCGGCGATGATACCTGATTAGAGTTTGATAATGAAGATTATTGAGGAGATGATAACAATACCAGGATAGCTGCTCGTGAGGGGAAGTGGAGCCCCTAGTTCCTCCTTGGTGGCTTTGTGGTGACTGGGTGACATCCCTGGCTTCGCGCGTCCAACGGAAATTTACGGAATTTCCAACCACGTTGGTGTTGACACCAACAGTCAGCTGCTCATTACTAGCTTAAGGACACGCCACAAGTCTCAACCCCGTGGGGAAGACGCGCCCCGTGGGGAACTGGGTCCGCAATTTCGGAACCCATCCTGCCATCCTGGAATATGACCCCGGGCTGCTGCTCAGCAGGGATATTGACATGGCATTTGGCCTGCACGTATATATGAAGCCGTTCAGCTTGGAACAAGCTTAATGATATCTCTCACGCTTTGAGCTGAAGGTCAATTACATTCAGTGTTACAACTATTCCCCCTTGCCACTATGGAGAAGCCAGATGTCGAGCACGTCTCTTCTGACGAAAGATTGGACAAGCACCCGACTGTTGAAGCCTTTCCTCAGGCCGCTCGAGCCGAAGGCGGCGTTGTCCTCAATGTCGATTCACCCGGCGACTCGCCCCTTCATCTTGCTGCAGATGGCCATGTGAGATCTCCCGCTAGATTCTTTGCCGCGATTTTGTCGATTGTATAGTTGAGTGTGGTAGCTAATACGCAGGCTTTTGCAGACTGTTCTCCTGCCGCAGCCCACCGAGGACCCTAGTGACCCCCTGAACTGGCCCTCCTGGAAGAAACATGCCATTCTTCTCACAATTGCCTGGGGAGCCTTTTGCGCCGACTTCACATCGGCTGCTGGCAGCGCTCCGATTCTGCTACAGGCCATGGAGTGGCACGAGAGCATTGCCAACGTCAACCACACCAACAGCATTAACGTTTTGATGATGTGAGAAGAGACCACTGACGACTCCTTAATACATAAATATGCTGACCTCGACTTCTTCGTGCTCTAGGGCTTTGGGAGGCTTGATCTGGGTCCCCATGACATCTTTCCTTGGACGAGCGCCGACACTATTCTGGTCCAACTTTTTGGGGCTCATCTTCTCTATTCTCACCGCAATTTCGCCCAATTTTACCTTCTTCTTTGCTATGCGAGCACTCACTGGCTTCTTCATCACATCGGCACAGACAATCTCGATCGCCTTCATCAAGGACATGTTCTTCTTCCATGAACGCGCTCGCAAGATTGGCCTGTGGGCATTGCTCTACATCGCCTCGCCATTCTGGGGACCGTTGGTCGGAAACTTTGTTCTCGGCGGGACTGGTTCCTGGGAGAATGTTTTCTGGGTCTGTGTCGGAGTCTGTGGTCTTGATATGATCTTGATCTTCAGCTTCCTTGACGAGACCTGGTACAATCGCGATATTCCCTCTAGCGACCAACCTCCGCGCGGTCATACCGTGCTAGCAAGGCTGTCTAGGGTCATTGGAATATGGGAGCTCCAGCACCATCGGCTTTACTACGAGACGGCATACGATTCTTTCAAGAGATATATCCAGACTCTGCTCAAGCCACCGGTTTTCTTGATCTTGTCCGCCTAGTTCGTCATTTCTATGCCCCATCACTGTCTGTACATACTAACTCTGGTCCAGTCTGCTCTTTTTTGCCTGGGCCATCGGCATCAACATTACAACCGCCATCCTATTTGGCACACCGCGAGAATTCGGTGGCTACGGCTACTCCTTCAATGGTGTCGGTTACCTCTATTTCTCTCCCATTGTTGGAATCATGTTTGGCGAAGTCTTCGGCCACTATTTCAACGACTTCGTCGCTCGTCGCTATGTCCGAAAGCACAATGGTGTGTTCGAGCCCGAGGCCCGTCTGTACACGATTTACATTTCCTCCGTCTTTATGATCGTCGGGCTCGTTCTGCTTGGACAGGCGCTTTTCCACCGCCTCTCAGCCGCAGCTGTCGTAATGGGTTGGGGTCTACACAGTTTCGGTATCATGACCGCCTCCGTTGCCGTCACGGCATATGTCCTGGATTCGTATCCTACTGCGCCTGCGGAGGTTTCTGGCTGGTCCAATTTTGCCCGAGCCATCGGTGGCTTTGGTGTTGGCTATTTCCAGCAGCCGTGGGGTGCAAAGGTCGGATACGACGTTAGCTTTGGTACGCAAGCTGCTATTGTGGCTGCTGGAGTTGTCATCGTTGCTATCGTTCATCGATACGGTCACATTCTTCGCCTCAAGGCAGGGCCGGTGAGGTAGAACGAAAGTCATTGAGCCGAGCCGAGTTTTGTTTCTCAGACAATAAGTGAATAAGAACCACCAGAGGCTAACTTCAAATGCCAAATTGACTGGTGGTCGCTAACAAGCCAAGGTCTTCACGAGCAGCATTCAAGTGAGAAACAGAAAGACTGTTATGTGGAGTGTTTATGATAGTGAACCCGTCAACATAAATCCAATTGATATCGCGTCATATGTAAATCATTAATCAATCCATGGATTGTCCAGTTCCATGTCCGAGAGCGGTGAGAAATGCGGCATTTCTCCCCGAGCATCGGCTTGCTGATACGTAATGTCTCCTTGATTCAACTGCTCCTCGCAATGAGACTCCATTCTTGGTGATTCCTGCCCATCACTTTCAGATTCTGAGTCTCCACTTGTATCTTCTTCGACATTCTCCAGGCCGTGACACTTCTTCCAGCACTGATCACACAACGTACGACCACCTAACTCCATAGTACCCTCCCATTCCCGGAGTCCATCACTTGATATCTCGACTTGGCTGTCACTTTCATCGCCTTCGCAATCCATCCTCTCTGAGTCATCCTCGGAGCAACCCCCATAGCCATAGTCGATCTCTCCAGGCTCCAGTGGCGGCCAAGGTTCATCATCCCAGTATGGACATTCGCTTTCTCTCCCCTCCCAAAGCGCTTCGAAATCTTCTCGACTATATTGCATTGTGTACTTTGCATATCTTCGATGGCTATGCGAACGGAATTGCGAAATGTCGAAACTACAGCTTTGTAGAACTGCATCCCAAAGGTCACCATCATAGCTCCCTTTTTCTTTTGTTCGGCAGTAAGCAAAGTCGCTAACTGAAGCACCGAGATATGTCCTTGAAGACGGGTCGGCTCCACTTTCCACGAGGAACTTAACAGCATTGAACTCTTCATGTGGATCCTTAAGGTACGATCTTTCTAGGAAACACATATGCAGACATGTAAACCCATTTTCGTCGCGATCACGGATATCTGCACCTAGTGCCAGGAATAACTTGATGCTCTCAGTAGTCATAGTACACGCAAGATTCCTGCAGTGTGCTAGAAACGCCGACTGACCATTGATTTTGTAGCTGGTGGCATTTGCAATATGCCCAGTCAGCTCGGAATTCCAGGCAATTCGCAATGATTCCTGTAATTTTATCAGTTCGTGTTAATGTAGATTTGGACGAGAAATTGCGGACACAAGTACCCGTGGCAATCGAGTTTCCGAGATAGCTCACACTCTCTCCCTCGTTTGTGAGGTTGAGAGTTGGGTCACCGCCGGCCTCAAGAAGCAGTTTGCGACACTGATTTACTCGCACAAGTTCCTCACCATCCATTTCATCATCATTTAATTCAAACTGTAGCAGAGATCTTGCCTTTGGTCAGCTTTCTCGTTCAATCATTCTCACGTCCAAGAGCGTTAGGCGTACACGAAATACCCCTGGCCACCTTCGACCCCAGCAGTATTTGCAACGTGGTCTGGGTCTAGACCACAAGCAATTAAGAATTTACATACTTCAGGTTGTGTTGTTGAATACTTGCATTCAATCAGAAGTTAGTGTCTCGTTGACGAAGACATTGAGTGACTTACATGAAGTAATGAAGCACCGTGCTCATCGTGGTCTCTTGGAGATGCTTCTCGGTTCCTGAACATCTCTTGAAGCTCCTGAAGGTTTCCTTCTCTTGCTAGTTTGAATACCAATGATCCTGCAGGCAGGACTCGGTTTACCATGAGAGTTGAGAAGGTCAAGATGCCTTCATCGGCTGTTTGATGCTGAAATGAAGAGGCCACAATCATAGGCTGATAACTCGACTTTTTTGGTAAAAAGGTCAATGACATTGAATAATCTGTTCCGCCTCTCTTCTGAATCTTCCGGCTATTTTCAAGATTCTCCTGAATAGACCGCTTGCGCTTGTGGATCAGAAAACTGAGCTTCCCGACGCCAATGTCTGTGTGATCCAATGTTCTAGACTGTTGGATTCTTGTACCAGGTGAATATTTTGCTTTTCCGTTATCTGTGGAACATTAAGGGTTAACGAGGCTCTTGTTGAGGCTAAGTCCTGGAGATAAATACTTCGGCCATTGATTTCAAGTATGCCACCCCCAAATCCCCTCGCAAATCGACGGAGGCCATTACGAAAAGACACTAGCTCTAATTCCTTGGTTTCAAGCAAGCCATCTTCCGAGCGTTCAACCGGCGCTCCATGTTGCTGAAGGGAATTCACTATCTGTTGAAGATCTTCCATGATGGATTCTGCTAACTCGTCATCTTCTGAGTATGCATCAATCGTTCGTCGCTTTTCATCGATGAGGCGGCAAAGACGATCCAAGCTGTTCATCATTTGCTGGTCGACCCGTGGGGGTTCAACTTGGCTATTTAACAGCCCATCAGTGGTACCTTGGCCAGTCACAGGTCCTGAAATACTCTGTGTAGGAGATGCGACGATGTGGTCGCGGATTTGTTGCAGCATGTCGCCGATGTCTTTCACCGATATCGGTTCTGCGGCTTGTGTGTGCTCAGGCGGGCCAACCGGCAGATGGGGTTTTCTGTCAGCTAATTTACTTGACAATGCATCTTCCATTTGAACAAAGCGTTCTGTCAATGAGTTGAATTGGTTTTGGATGGACGAGTCGAGTGCTTGAGTTGTTTGCATGAGTTGATCCTGTCCATCCTTGATCTCAAAAGTTGCATCGCTAATTCGTCGTTAGAAGAGGGACAGTGAGTATTCGATATAATAGGTAGGCAAACCTGGATAGCAGATTGATTCGAAAATCCAGCAAGGAAGCCTTCTGAGTCACCTGAGTGCTGATTCTGGCCAAGTCTTTTTCGCTCAAGACTGTCTTGATCCGCTTCCAAAACCTGCCTGTCAACCTCTCGTTTGTCGCTAGTTGAAGTCTCTGCACGATTTCTGCCAAGCTGCCTAGATCATCTACGCATTGCTGAGCATGAAATAGCAGAGATTCATCATCCGCAGCAGCTCGAGATTGATGCACCCGTTCCAAGATCCAGTGCAGCTGTAAGATGTCTCGTGCAACCCGCTGGACAATCTCTGGGCCATCCTTGACTGCCGACAGAGTCTCATGGATGAATTTTGCGCTCTTTAGCCCGAGAAGGACGAATGCCAGAACATTCGCGCCCACACCGATGGCTTCCATGGCTCCGGGTGGATCTTGAAACCTGCCAGAGGGGTGACTGATCAGAACTCATGAGGTTTCCTGATGATGATCGATGAGCAGTTTACCGACTATCTCGTTACAGTCTGGGATGGAGAGATGAAAAACAGGGCGAAGAAGAGGAAGGGCGGGGAGCGTGAAAAAGCCTCAGTTTTCTGACAAGGCAGACTGCGGCCTGATTTGCACTTGTTGAACCCGACGAGGCTGTGACAGAATAGGCAAACCGGGCCCCTCAGCCACAATCTCGATCAGCTACTTAATGAATCTTGGCTGAAAATCTTGTTAGGACTGATCCTTGACGATTGAGGCTGGTGAAGTATCATTGGGGGCCAACAATCAGAACCGCGCCACACAATGTGGGCTTCGAATCTACACCGCCGAAAGTTGATGCACGGAATGAATCGTAAAGTTTAATAGTTCCAGCTTACAATCGCGTCATTCGAGCTGCTCCTTACCAAACTTACGTACGATAAGGTGAGCGATAGACTGAATTTGCCGTGGTTGCCAAGGACTCTCGCCCTCAGTTTTGGGTTGGAAATGGTACTTCCGTTGACTTTATTCCAAGCGAATTCCCGATCGCTGACGGTGGCTCAAAGTTGGGTTGAGCTTCATCGGCCGCAGAATGACAGCGAACGTCGAACACATTCTTCCCACCGCAGAACAAGCGCCTCGACCAAAGCGCACAGAAAAGGGCCAGTGACACCTGGGAATCCAAGCCCGCCAGAGTTAGCTATGACATTGTGTGCTACGAGGCCTCTAGTGGTGGTGTTGTCTTCGTTAGTCGACTTAATCGGTATGGCAGTGTGCCTTGGGATAATTATTAGAGCGGCCATGACTGCCAATTTTCTCCGAGATTTTCTCAAGCCATATACTAAAAAAGCAAGATAAATAGTTTGGCTGTACCTGTCAATAGAATGTGTCATAAAAAAAGTCTGATAAACGGATTTTACTATATGAAAAGTATTAACGAAGCCCAAACGGTAACCGATTGTGCGTTCCTGTTTCACACAGCGTGGATAAAATCAGGGTGGTAATTATTAAAGCTCTTGATTTCCTATTTAACGAAGGGCTATGGTTCGATCCTGTAAATGAAGATGAGGGCACCATCCGGCAATCTCGGGCACCGAGATCTGGAGGTCTAAGAACCGTTCCAGATCGGATTCCAAGCCGCCGGTCTGGAATCTATCCCAGGCCTCTCACAATGAGACCAAAATGTAACAGTCTGTAAAATAAGAAAACATAAGAAATACTCAACATCCTTAACCCATCTGCAAACGCCTTTCTAGTATTTGCGGCACTCCCACTCGACCCTGACGCCTTGCAACTCTTCTAGAACACTGTACTCAAACCCAACTTGTCGCGTTGCGATGAGAATCATGTCAAATGTCTCCAGCGTGGTAGCGTTCCATCCTGCGTCGTCGAGGCGGAGAACCTGCGGCACTGCTTCCTGAGTAACCAATGTGTCGGCGAAGCTCACATCTACCTTGCCGGACATATCCAAGGACTTGATGATGTCGAGTCCAGGTGAGTTGCTCAGCGTCGATTGGCCTGGCTTGAAACCAACACCGACAACGAGCACGCGAGGCTTAGACTGGCCAAGGCCGTCCGCTTCCAGTGTCTCGATAGCCCGGGTCGCAATTTCCGCAGGACGCCGCCACATGGCTTCGGTAGCGGCACTTAGGAGGGGGAAGTGGCTGTTGGAGAGAAGATAATAAGGGTTGATAGGGATGCAGTGGCCGCCAACTCCAGGACCGGGAGTGTAAGGCATGTACCCAAAGGGCTTAGAAGCCGCGGCTTCGCAGACCTCATAAGGGTCAATGCCATGGGGAACGCATGCGTCAGCCATTTCGTTGGCGTAGGCGGTGCACATCATTCGCTGGCAGTTTTCGTAGAGCTTGGTCATCTCAGCGACCTCAGGCTTGGATACCGGAACGACGTGGTGGAAAACAGTCGAGTAGAGACGCAGGATGCTATCCAGGGAGCCTGGAGCAATGTCATCCAAGCCCGACACGACCTTAGGGATATCGAAAGCAGGTGGCTCGGTACGTCCAGGATCGACACGCTAATTCTGTCAGTATTCATGCTTAATGTTCTGTCCGCGTATCTACATACCTCTGGAGACATGCCAACGAAGAAGCCGCAGGTCTTTGCAAGAGGACCGAGAAGCTCTCTGGTCATGCCAATGGCGACTGAGCTTTCAATCACGACCGTCGAACCCCGCCGGGCATGCGCCGCAACAGTCTGGAGGGCGCTGCACAAGTATGACGAGTCAATGCTGCGGTCGGGACGAAGCAGCGTAGGCACAGAAATCAGGAAATGGGTTGCATCTTGCAATTCGCTGGTGTTGCTGGATAGCCTGACACGCTCGTTCCCGGCGAACATTGACTTGACATCTTGAATGCGTTTGTCGGAGATATCGAAGCCCAAGGTGTCAAAGCCGCGGGAAAAGGTTTCGACGAGATGGGTACCCACGTACCCGACCCCGATCACGGCCACCAAAGGACGCGAATCGCGAGTGACTACGCTCGACTGCAGGTCAAACTTGTTGGACAAGTCCAAATCCGCAGGAGGCGTCAAGGGGGGCGAATCGGGAAAGACTGCCTGTTGGAAGCCATTGGAGCGGTGTTCCGCAGTCATGCCCAAGGCAAGAGGAAGAGGCAAAGAGATTTGTCGAGTCATCTTGGAGAGAGTGATTGAGGGACAAGGAATAGAAGTTGTGATGTAGGTGAGTGATAGTTGAGTGTTGGGTGAAAGATGTAGTCAATGGATGAGGATGAGAAGCAGGGAGTAGAACTGATCGGACGAGGCGGTTTATATCTGTCTATTGCCCTCCGCAAGACGAAAATTTTCTCTTTCAGCATTCGACATAAAGTGAAGAAACATACGACGAGAAGCCGCATTCAGAATGGCCTCGGCCACATTTCCGGGAGTTGTTGGGACTTCTGAAGGTGGAGGTACGCAAGGTTCGCTCCAAAAAGCAACAACAGGCTAGTCAAAGCCCAGAAATCACGAGAAAGAAGAAATCTCTCGTCCGAAAACGTGGTTCGATTCGATGGATGTGTGATGCAAATGCCAAGACAAGAACTGGGTTCAGAGACCTGGTACGACCTATGCCCAAGACCAAATGGAACCGCAGTCCACGTGGTTCTAGAAAGAGCCAAACCGTGTTCATAGACTTTAGGCTTGAGTAAAGTCAAGGCGTCATGGTCTAGACAAAGCCTGACAAGAAAGTACCGAGAACCGCATAGGCTACAGGCTGGCTGGCGTCCATACCGGTAGTTGTCGACTGCTCCCATCTAGCGTCCCGTACTGCGGGAGACATACGGACACTCCCCGGTTCCCCGGTGTCTAGCGGCCGGCACGTAGCGGTGCTTTACCTTTGGTCCTAGGGCCTAGAGCACAAGGCCTAGACCATGCCATGGTCGGTTGGTGGTGACAGCCACGAACGGATTACGCTTAGCTTCCAAGCTCCCATGGAAAAGCAAATTGGGGTCTCCTGACTCAAGTCACGCATTATAGCCACGTTGGCAACTGTCACTGCGCGTCTAACTGTACCGCATTCGGCCCACGAGTAACGCCCGCCACACTCATGGCAACGTTGAGGCCGTTCTCCGCATTCCATCTCGGCGGCTTGACCCCATTCAGATACTCCACCAACTTACCTAGTTAGTTAAGTCCTGTGAGAAACTCAGTTATCCCTCCCAAGAACGGAGTAGCGTCTACCATAAAAAAACAGTAGCGGCGCTCTAGAACTAGTGGTCGTCTCCATAAAAATAAAGGGTGGCCAATGGGAAATAAAGGACAGCCGGTATATCACTTATGTATGAATCCTTGTGCAGTTAACAGTGGAACTATGGAGATCAAGTGGAGGTACTTCTGAGAGTTGACTGGGATTCTTCGGTCCTTGCTAGACTGGCTAGCCTGATTTTGTCATTGCATTCATCTTCCCAGACGCTAAGGCTGACAACCACGTTTCCAGCACCGGCGAACTGGGTCTAGAGCTTTTGATATATCATTTTGCAGTCTTCATCCATGGTGAACGACCTGTATTTTGTGGAATGTATTACATTCCATTCGGCATGGCCGCCATGAACCTCTCAGTTCATACCAATGCAGGGTCACGATACAAGCGTGCTGCCAGCGCCTCATTCTAGGACATAGCGCTGCCGCCGTTGCTTTCCTCTACTTTGTCCTCCTCTTCAGTGGCGCTTCCCACCTCAATGGTCAGATGGCAGAGACTAATCAACGCAGGAACGGCCACTTTCGACAAAACGAGCCAAACCAAGTGCTGCGCGAAAGCACGATGGAAGTCAAACTCGACATGCAGAAAACGATGGACGACACTAAGCTGCAGCCATCAGGTACGACTCCTGTGCAAGTCAAGATGGAGATACCAGATCCCGTGGATCTGGAGAAGGGTCATGACAACGTCGGCGTCGCATCCAAGCCAGTACCGGAGGTTCTTCCTCGGTCTTGGAACTATGGAGACACTGTTGAAACTTGTCAATACCCTACAGTCGAAGAACCAGTCAATCCAGCACGGGTACTCAGCCATATGGATCTTCGAAATCAGCGCATCATATTCATGGCACTGATCCTCCTTTTGAACATCGTCATGGCGGTCCTTACAATTTTTGCCAAAAAGTCGAAGCTCAACTTGGTTGTGGTTTTATTCATCAAAAGCAAGGACTTCCTTTCAGCTCTGATTTCCCCACTGGGCATGGCTTCTCAGGGCATCTACCATCTATTCCGACCTCTCGAGCCTGTTTCTGAGCGCTGGATCCTCTCCCTCATACCCGCCTACTCTGAGAGTGAAGAGCAGATTGTGAAAACAGTCTACTCTCTCCGAGATAACGGTGTCGAGCCCCACCGCCAAGTCATGGTGATAGTCCTTGACGGAAACCCAAGAGACATCCGATCACATATGACGAGGGTGGTGCGCGAGTTTGAACGCCCGTATATCAGTCTGAAATTCAAGAGAGGCATTCTTCGCATTACGGCTGGTTTCATGGAAGATGTGCCTGTCATCGTCATCGAAAAGCTGAAGAATGCCGGTAAAAAAGACTCCCTTATTTTCTGCCACGATCTCTTCAACTACCCCCGCATGAACTCGCCACTTTACACGAAGCTTCTAAGACAGGAGATATGGCAAGAAATCCTTCCGATCCTCACCGAAGGGTCGGACTTTAAGGGGTTCGATATGGTCTTCTGCACTGATGCGGACTCAACCATCCACAAGGGCGCCATAGCCAGACTCGCCAACGCCCTCGCACGAGATAAGAACGCCATTGCAGCCTGTGGCTTGGTTCTTGTGGAGTTGGAACCTGGATATGAATGGTCATTTTGGAATCTTTATCAGCAATTTCAGGTCCGTAATCTCTCTCCCATCCCCGGGCACCATGCTTACTTAAAATAGTACACCTACGGACAGTATGTTCGAAGGCGAGCGGAAGGCATCGTGGGAAAAGTCACCTGTCTTCCAGGCTGTATCACGATGATTGCAGTGCGGAAAGAGATGGCAGGAGCCATACAGAAATATGCGGAGCCAGTCACCGAATATCTCGTTCTGTCACATCAAGTGCAGTATCTGGTAAGATAGGAACACCGCACAAGTGAAACCGGTCAAGTGGCGCTGACAAGCTACTCTAGGGAACTGATAGACGGCTCACCTATTCTATGCTCTCTCAGGGGAAGCACTTACGCACTCTATTCGTACCTGATTCTGTCAGCGAAACCGTCGCACCTCAATCAGTCCAACACTACCTCAGCCAGCGTCGAAGGTGGGGGTCGAATGCCTACTTCAACAACTACTTCTATACAGCTGGAGAGAATATGCTTCCCATAACTCGCATTGCCTCTAGCATCGAAGTCATACGGCTCAGCATGGTCTATTACCGAGTTCTCAACACAGCACTTTTCTTATGGGGACTTACTTCGGCGCATGTCACCATCATACAGTTGATTCCGATGCTCATAATTGGCCAGCTGCCAAGCTTTTGGTTCTTCTGTTCAGTTATCCTCGACCCTGAATTGAGAAAGCGAGCACACAAGCTTGCCATAGGATTTTCAATCAACAAGCTGATCTCACCAGTAATGTCATTGATTATCTTCACAAAGGTTGCGACAAACCTAGGAAGCCAGGGTAAGTCGTGCTCCTGGAAACTGTATTCGCACAAGGTGCTAACATTTACAGCGTGGGGCATGTCAGGAGTGACGGCATCCACGGCGGCCCCAGCTGCCACTTCTTCCACTGAAGGGAGTGATACAGAAATTGGAGGTCTCTCGGAAGCAGAGAAAGGACAATGCGGTCCATCTATGACAGAAGACTCCGAGGACGACGGGAAACGCAAAGGACCCAGGCAAAGGGCCGGTTCGGGTATAGACATAGATGGTGATTGTTGATTTAGACATAAAGTGAACTGAAAAAAGTACTGAGCTGTTATTCAAGCAATATCCTTAAGAGTTCGTTGCCATCCGTGGTTCTTCAGTGCAACGCGGTAAGTAAGAGCTACCTATGTTAGATTACTAGTTGACACCTACCCTAGAACGACCATCTTTTCTGGGGTTTCAGAATCGGCGAAAGGGATCCTATGACAAGTCTCGAGCAGATCTAGACAGCGTCTAAGATCAATGAGCTTTTGCGAAAGGAGCTCAACCTAGTGGCACTTGAAAGTCTGTACTACACTGTCGGGTAGGTTTTAATTCAAAAACTCAGATTGCTTCTTTTTTCTTCTTTTTTCTTCCAGATTAATCCAGCCGTATAAACGGCGGCGGACTAACTCTAACTCAATCGGGAGTGATGAGTTTTTAGTACGCACATATTCACAGTGTAATTAATCGTCCTCTCGGAGCTTTCCGATTTCCCATTATGGCCATCAACCCACCAAAAGTTTCCTGGAATCGCCGCATTTCTCTTGGCAAACTCAGTTTGTTCTAGACGTCCCGATTGTCTTCCACTCTCCTGCCAAGACAATATAATTCATATCACATTACAAGCCAACGTGTGCTGTCTCTAGTGAAAGTCACTTTTAGCCCGCCAAGGCCGTATTTCCCAATTCCCATCCCTCAATGCCGTCCATCTCCACCACGCTAGCAACTGACAGCATGCCAGAGACATCAAACTAGCCGAGATGGGAACGCCTCCGAGGCTAGTGTTAGACCGTTTGTGGTTTTCCCATTCCTTCACCAAGAACTACCGGCCAAAGCTCTTGGCGCTTTCTGCCGGGGAATGCTAGTTTCTGCATTTGAACTTCACCGGCAACACTATCCAGAACCGTTACCAACATCGCAAGGTCGGCGACGGAAAGACTAATTCAGGCATGATAGAGTTGATCTAGACGCGCCAAATTTTGAGCCATGCCATCTTCGACCCGGAGAACTGGACAAGTTATGGATAGAACCTGTTGCCGGCCGGCTGTTCACACAAGCTCGAGAATAGACTCTGGCGAGCAAGCTGGCTAAGAAATGTCTGGCCCGGCACGAACGGCACGGCGTACAGCCCAAATCCGTCAGAAAGAGTACCCGAGAGGTAGCGAATATGACTGGTCACAGATGGCCACGGATCCGGACCTTGGATTGCACGTGAGTGGTCTGAATGATTCATCATGGCGAAATATGTGGTCTTGACGCTAGTTCTAATTGCGGCTTTCTGTCCGATATTCAAGGAGCCGTGATGTATCTGAAGTGGAGAGTTCATAGTGTGAGCTAGTGAACTTTTATGAACCCGTCCTGTGGCGGCCAAAAAGATTACTGCCTGGCTCCCCATTCGTATTTTCCGCCACCATGTCAGTCCAGACTGCTTAGCTGACTGCACAAAAGAGGAGAAAGGCACGTTTTGTTTCCTCTTCTTGCACTTTCCAGGATATTTCTGCGTGTTTCCAGCCGTATCGCGACCAGATATCTCCTCGTCCTCGATCCACCATCACATTCTCTTGGTACCGTGTACGCGCATTTCGCAACTCTATCACTATGTTACTTCAAGAAAAACCCCTCTACGTCAGAGTTCTCGTCGTTATGTTCCTCACCTTACTCTGCCTTGGCATTATCTTGGGCCCCACGCTGCGGCGAAATGCCTCAGGCCCCACCATCAAATGGCACAAGATCACCACACTCAAAGGAGATCTATTGCCCGACTTTAGCTTCAGCGGCTATCATGCGTCAAACCAATCGCTTCCCGCAGTCAAGAAGACACCGAGGCTTACGCTTGCTCCCACCAACGGCGACCAGACCCAGCGAATTCAAGAGGCCCTCAACCAGACTGCATCTGCAGGGGGTGGTATAGTTGCCCTGGAAAAAGGCAACTTTACAATCTCCTCTGGACTGTCAATACCCAGTGGTGTGACGCTCCGAGGGGCCGGCCCAGGACAGACCAGGCTCATCTCCACTCAGCAACCAGTTTCCCCGTTAATTACGCTGGGAACTGGTGGGAGTCCTGCCAAAGTGCTGGTGCGGGCCAACATAACCGACTCCTATGTCCCAATAGGTACAACGGTGCTAAATGTTAGCGACACTGCGGGCTTCAGTCCTGGTCAGTCAGTCTATGTGCAGAGAGCAGTGACGGCGGATTGGGTCCGGTACAACGGAATGAGTGATTTGGTTCGAAATGGTGTCAATCAAACTTGGCTACAGGTATGTGCCTCACAGCCTTCTAATCCATGTTGCCTGAGCTAATTAGTGCACGCAGGTTGGCAAACTGGTCCGGCAACCCAACACTATCTCTTCTGTTGAGGGCACCCAGATCAACCTACTAGTTCCTCTTACGGACAGTCTGGACGCAGCCTACATGCAGCCAGAGATTTTAGCATACAAAGCGCCAGTCCTCAACTCAGAAATTGGGATCGATCAGCTTTCTATCTATCTCAAATCTTCCTGTTCAGGAAGCCCTCTTAGCAAGCCAGCTTGCAATGGCGCTGCAATCAGTTTCGCACCGTGGACAGTGGACAGCTGGGCACGTAATCTGGTGCTGAGTGGTTTCAACCAGTTCGTTGACATTCAATACGACGCTAGCCGGATAACGGTTCAAGATGTAGCCATGTTCCGGGACGCAGATACCACTGGAGTGGCAATCCCTTCCGACATCTGGATCAAAGGCTCCCAGATTCTTGTAAAAGATTGTGGACAATACGGGCTCAAGACAGCCGAAGCATTCTCCGTCATGACGGGCTCGCTAACGCCAGGGCCTAATGCTGTCCTCCGCCATGTCACGCAGTCAGGGCTCCAATCGATCTACCCACACCAGAGATGGGCTCAGGGACTTCTAGTGGAGGATTCTTCAGTGCCAGTATATTTCGTGAACCGCGACACCAAGGGTACTGGCCAGGGTTGGTCTATAAACGGTGGAGTTGGGTGGAATCTCAGGGGGGATACTTCTTTCGAGTCCGCACCTCTGGGGATCAATTGGTGTATCGGCTGCAGCGGAGACGCTGGTCAACAAGGCAACGGGACTTTTATAAACCAGGGCACACAAGTAACCCCTAGAAGTCTCTTTGCGTCGCAACTTAAAGCTAGAGGGTAGAGGGTTGGCATAGTCTTCACATTCATGTATGTAATAGGCGAGTGACGGCGAGGGGGAGATCTATGTACCAGGGGAAGCTGGGGGATAAATTTCGACTAATCCAAGTCGTCCCTGGGCTTGGGGATGCTTCATGTCAAACATTAGACGGTTATTGCTTGTCGGCGCACAAAGCTGGGTGGGAAGCCGCCAATTAATACCTCTATGGTGACATCCGTTACACCTTTTTCTTGATTTTCCATCTTATTCGGGCCCATGATGTTATAGAATGCCTTACTGCCTGGGTCACGTCGGCCGTATTCAATTATTTACAGGATGGTCTCTCTCTCTGTAAGCCGCACCATAAAACCGCTTTGCTTTACAAACCAAGCGTTATGCAAATTCCAAGATGATTTCGGGTTAATGAGCTCAATCTAAGATGGTTAGGTGATTAGCGCTGGTAGATAGAATCGCCAGATTCTCCGCTGCGGTCGCTTACCTCAAATGTTCGGATGATGGCGGGGACCAATTTGTACATCTCTAGTAAGGAGATATTCTTTCCGATGCATGTTCTTGACCCTGCACCGAATGAAAACAAGGCGTTTTTCATCCTGGCTTGCTGTTCTGCGGTCGCGTCAATCCATCTTTCAGGTCGAAACTCGCTGGCATCTGACCCAAAAATACTCTCGTCGCGATGAATCACCCACGCTGAGCACCCAGCGATGGTGCCACCGGGTAAATGATGTCCTGCAACGGTGATGCCCTGCGGTGGAACAACTCTTTCAAGCGTAAGCCCGGCGGCCGGATGACACCGCAGAGCCTCGTTTATCACGGCGCCCAGATAGGGCAAGTCTCGTACTTCATCCCATCTGACAAGCGCGTCGTCTCTGGTGAATCTTCCAGCGTTGTTCTGTTCGACAAGCTCAGCAGTCAACTTTTCCATCTTGGGAGGGTCCTTGAGTAAATAGTAGAAAATGGCGCGCAGTGTAATAGCAGTTGTATCGGAGCCAGCGAACATGTTGGCCACCGTGAGGGCAAGCACGCGATCTTCGCTGATGAAAGCGGGATCTTTGATGTGCGCTTCGTGGAATCGAGACAAAAAGTCCTTTCTCACAGGCCCCTTGGTTGAGGAATCATCTGCGGTCTTTTCCTTGGCGAAATCACGAGTAGACATCTGCTTCCTCGCGAAGGTAACCACCGGGGATGTCGTGTTTCCAAGCTTGAGCCATAATTTTAAAGGATTCTTAATTAGCAAGCGGTCCAAAAAGGGCAGTTGGCCGACCTAGAGAACGTCAGTTATCTCGAATCTCAGAAAGATTATCATGGTGCATCGACTCACCACAGCAACATAATTCAACAACCACTCTAAATTTCCGATGATGTTGTCTACGTCGATGCCGCGGTCCACAAACCCCAGTCTTTTGGAGTAAGTCAACTCTCCAATGACGTCAAACGCGTAAAATTGCAGCCACTGCCCAAGATCACATATGCCGGAATCGCCGGACCGATTGGCGTATCGTTCTTTCAGTTGCTTGAGAAACTCGACCGAGGTGGAATCGACAAGAGGCTCGAAGTTGACAAGGGTGCTCATTGCATATGCGTTCGACACAGCTCTCCGGAGCTTGGCGTGAAATTTGTTGTCGGTTGTATTGAACATGCTCTGGAGAGGAGTGCCATTGGCGGTCGTCTGCTGAACAGGGTAGAAATCGGACTTTAAAGCGACTCATTAGCAGGGCAAGCTTACCTACGCAGCTGAAATGACACCGGTCATACCTTGACAAAGCCTGAATTCAAGCCATAGATAATTTTAATGGCTTCGGGATCGCCGACAGAGACTGTCCGCGGCCCAAGTCTCACGATATTCCCATACTTCTCGTGGAGCTCGATGTGCGCTAGCTCGGGCCGTCGTCCCCAGACAACAAGAAGCCTCCACAGGTCGCTAAATCCTGCGAACCGAGGGCCGGGAATTGCATTCAGTCCTCCACCGAATCTATTAATTAGAGCCTTAATCACAATAAATGCGAGAACCCAAAGAAGGATTCCGCCGATGGACTGAGGGAGGACCTGGTTGACGATCATGGCTGAGACAAGCTGATTGCTATGTGGTGTAGATGGTCAAATTCGTGCAGGGTAGTTGCCGGGGACGAAAATCAGTTAAAATCAATTATGATTCAATTACCAATCTTACTATTCGTCCAAAGGAACTACCGGCCACGGAAATTACCCCGGATGCGGGGTTGAGCAGCGCCATTCCGTGAAAGTTGGGCGAGGCGGAAGAGGACGGAATTCCCATGACGAGAATTCCGGGTCCCGGACAGAGCGTGTTGTAGCGCGAGAGTAAAAAGACATTCCACCACATTGTAAAACTTACCTTAGGCCCAATCATTGGGCAAATACTGCTCCCTGAATCATTCGCCGATAATATGTTTCCTCTTTCGGATGAGCTGAAAAGCAAATGGCTGTATGGCTCCCCATTGCCATTCGCTGAGGCGCCGTGGGCAAGAGGATGTCCAAGCCCGTATTACCACGACAGCCATCGACGGCTTCGCCATGCCATGAGAACTTGGGTCGAAAAGGTACGCGTCTTCACTCACTCAAGAGTGCGTGCGACGAGAACCGGAGATTTAACCGTGAAGCAGCATCTCATCCCCCATGTCCACGAGTGGGAGGAGTCCGAGTCGCTCCCACATTCACTCTACAAGCAGGCAGCTGATGATGGGCTGCTCATGCCCATGGCATCTGGAGCGTCCATCCGAGAGAATTGGAAAGGGAAATATCCGATTATCGGTGATGTCCCTGTTGACGAATGGGACGGGTTCCACGATTTAATTATCCATGACGAGTTTGGTCGCGTCGGAGGTATTGGGTGAGTTTATCATATTTTCTACTGCATCCGAGGACTTGATTCTAATCATTTCATGGCAGCATTGAGAATGGATTGGTCGGTGGTGTTGTGGGTAACATTCGCTCCTTCGGTGCTGAAGTAAGCTCATTGAATCGCAGACTCTTGCCGTTCCAGCTATCGAGCGGTTTGGTACTGAGAGGATCAAAGAATCGTGAGTAATAAGAATTATTTTGCAATCGCAGTCATCACTAACCCAACATGTGCGACAGCGTCGTGCCCGAAATTCTTTCTGGTCGCTCAAGAATAGCATTGGCTATCACAGAACCTGACGCCGGCTCGGATGTCCAGGGCCTCCAAACTGAAGCAAAGCTGTCTGACGACGGCACTCACTTCATCATCAATGGCCAGAAAAAGGTTTCAAATACCCAAGACAACTTGACTAGCAAGACAACAAGCTGACATCTACTGCAGTGGATCACATCTGGCATGTATGCTGATTATTTCCTAACGCTGGTCAAAGAGGATAGCGGTAGCTTCACCCTCTTGGTCATTCCCCGAACAGAGGGCGTCTCAACCAAACACATGACAATGTCCGGTTCCAACGCTGCCGGAACTGCATTTGTTGACTTCGACGATGTTCAAATCCCATTGGACATGATCGTCGGCGAACGTGGCAATGGATTGAAATACGTAATGTCAAACTTCAACCACGAGGTAATTTTACTCAATACCATTCTACAACTTGAATGTACCAGCTACTAATGCGTCGTAGAGACTCTTCCTCGGATTCCAAGCATTGAGATGCGCAAGAGTTTGCCTAGAGGACTCGATCAAGTATATTGGCCCGCATCCCTCTACCTCGAATCACGCTTACTTGAATTTAAAAGATACGCCTTGAACCGAGAAACATTCGGGAAAAAGCTCACTGAACACGGTAAAGGCTCCTGAGTGACTGGAATACTTCGAGACAAACTCCATGCTAATTCACTGGCTAGCCGTTATACGATTCAAATTTGCCAATATGAGCCGAGAGACAGAGGCACTTCAATCATGGATAGAGGTAAGAGGACATGTTGCAATATTCGGGTGCATTCAAGTGCTAACAGAATCGTTTAGAGCTTGGTCTATCAACTGAGTCAGCTGTCTCAGCAAGAGAGTGAATTTCTCCTCGCGGGTACAACAGCTCAACTCAAAGCCCACGCCGGGATTGTTCTGGAGCATGTTGTTCGCGAGGCTATTCAGATTATGGGCGGAGTTGGACTCACTCGAGGGGGCCGAGGTGAGAGGGTTGAGCGTATTTGGCGAGATGTAAAGGCACTCACCGTCCCGGGAGGGAGCGAGGAGATCCTCCTGGATCTGGCAGCCAGGCGAGCGTTGAAAATATCCGCCGAGATGCAAAAGATTACGGTGAAGGGCCGACTTTAATTCAGCTTAGACTGTGCAACCCCGGGTACCATATTTAGAGAATGTTGGCCCATTATACATATATATAGATAACATATTCGTCATAAGTACATGTGACTCTCAGGATTGCGGTAGACTCTTTGAGGTGGACCATTAATACTACAGAGGTAAGATGTAGTAATACCAACTGCAAGCCGTCAGTCTTTCCTAAGGAAGTCGATCGACTGTAGCTGCTGCCCAATACCGACCTGACAGCTTGAATCCTTCAATTCATATCTAGAACATTGCCATATTTATTGAACATCGAGTGCTGGCTGGGTGTGCCTGGTTCGTTTACTGTTTATGTCACTGCTCTGTCTATATATCAAGGAGCACGCTCCCCACAAATAAACCGCTCGAGCGGCCCTCATTCAAGACTTCACCAGGGAATGTCGCATATATAGTGGGCGTCTAGGTTCGCTGTGCGAGTAAAATCTCACAATGTATCAGATTCACCTCTCTACATACGGGCTGCAGGAGGCCAAGACTGAGCCGTGGACATAACTTGGCTCTTCACTGCGATTTCCTTCGCGGCTCTCCGGCCCATTTCAATCGCTCCATCGATATAGCCAACCCATCCATTGGCCCAGTCGGCATTAGCCATATAGAGCCGCTCCGTAACCTGGGGTTTGTTCATGATCTGGCCAAGACCCTTGCTCAGAGTCCCTGGTTGATGCGACGCCCATGCCCCCTTTGCAAATTCGTCACGCACCCAGTCGTGCCAGAACATGTGCGTCGGCGAAACGTTCAACCCGGGCGGGGTGACATCGGCGGTAGCAGCCTCAAGATATGCTGATGGCTTTGCTTTCAAGTGATCCTGAGCAATCATTCCCTCAGACATTGCAAAGCTCACCATATGTGTCCCCCCCGTCGATGAAGGCGATTCTGTAAACAGGGCGGAAACGTTGGCAGTCTCGTCACGAAGACCAAACCAGGCAGGAACTTTCTCTTGGACGTGAATATGGACCTTCCCGCCCATATTGGCATGTCTCGTGGTTGTCCAGACTGCAGGGAGGGGAGGAGAAAACTCGATGTCAGATAGACAGTGCAAAGGCACGGTGCAGATTACGTTTGAAGCGCGGAAGGAATTTCCAGACGTCGTTGTGACATCAACTTCGTTCGGCTTTGTTGTGATTGACTTGAGAGCCTCTTTGAATAGCGTCGTACCCGAGAACTCGTCAAACATGCAAGATGCTAGCTGCGTAGTGCCGTGTTTGAACTTGAATTTCCCACAGATCTCCATAAAGCCATTGAAGTCGTAATTGGACAAGGCGTAAAGGCGGTGGAAGTTCAGGTAAGAGCTAGTCGTCGGCGCGGACAAGCTATTGATATTGAGGAATAATAGCAACAATTCCTTGTCTTCGTCACTGATATCCAATTGATCCGCTCGCGCTCGCAGGCTCATGTCGTACTTGCTCCAGATGCGGCGATTTTCCAGCGGAAGAAACGGCTGCGGGAAAAGAGAGCGGCCGCCTTCGCCATCACAGTCCATGAACTTTGCGATCAATGGCAGAAGTCGTTTGTCTATAACGGCCGGGTCATCAACGGTGAACTTGCCCTGACTGCCAATCGCATACGAGCACACCGCATCCATTGACATGCCCGAAGATTCCTTCATGGAACTGGTCAGCCCGTACCGTGTTATTTCAGCCCAGACATGGGGCTGTAGCCAGTGAACCCAGGTTCCGCCCATTTCGTATGTGTGGTCCAACGCCTTGGCCGACCAAGTGCGGCCGCCGATGCGATCGCGAGCCTCGAGCAATAGCACCTTTTTTCCTGCTAGAGACAAGTCACGAGCAGCGGATAACCCGCAGAATCCGGCACCGATGACGATGACATCATATGAGACGTCTGCGGTAAGGGAGGAAGGCTTAACGGACTCTGTGGTGAGGCCTTGAGACAATGTGCCTGTCTTCACGTCATAGGCGTAGCCTTCAGTCGTTGTGGTAGCAGAGGATGGCATGGCTTGTATTGGTGAGTGACAAAAGAATGAGAGGGGTGACTGTGGGCTTGGTCGGTGAGTGTGTTGGCGATCTATTAATTTTGCCTCCCTCTCTATGCGTACATATTTATTCACACTGCCGGGTTCATGCTGGAATTGTTAATCATACAGCCATGCAACACAGCATGGCCATATCTAGACGTAGAGTCCGCCTTGTTTGATTGGGCAGTCCTGGAATGTTCTCGGAATTTGTGTGAACAATTATTCAATCTCCGCTCTCCACTTCTCAGGAGACGCGCTACATCGAAGCTGATAGGCGTTAAGGAGCTCCAACAGCTCCTTACCGCAATAGGAAACCGAGAGCGAGTCTTGCAATTGGTCGCAACACATCCTTATCGTCATCCCGATATCTTCCATCTGGTCTCCTCCAGATCTCTCGGAACCATCCCCCACTTCTCCGGAACCAAGTCCTCGTCAACATCAGTTTTTTGTCGGTGCCAGGGTAAATCTCCTGATACTCGTTTGATCACTCCATTACCCGCTTGAGGTCGACGATGCCTGCTAAGCCCATCGCCAAGCTGCCGCCTAGGATCCGGCGTATCCCTGGAGGTAAACCCAATCACGCATGCCCCGTTCTAGTGCGTACAGACATTGATGCGCAGGCTCTAAGGATGTGAAAATTGCCGAAATCGGCATATCCGATGCGACAAAACTCTCCCCAGCTGTGCCCAATGTTCCAAAAGAGGATTCGAGTGCCCCGGCTACCCTGGAAGGCAATGGCGATGGCAACCCGGATTTGCCCCATCGTCACCAACAAACACATCCGAGTTGAACCACATCAGGGCTCTTGGACAGCCTTTATCCTTTCCGAGTAAGTAGTTGACCTCTTAGATCATAAAGGCACTGTCAAAAATACTCAAAAAGCCTTCTAGAGCCCATCGCGAGTGAGCAAGGTACACATAAAATTAGCGATATCGCGTTCACCCACAAGTCTACAATTACGACGTCACTTTCGAGTTTTAATATGAGCCTATCCCAGGAATGCCGCGAAAAGTACTTTCTGGATCATTACTTTAACCATACAGCCAATATCATATCGATGATGACTGGCCGTACTAATCCATTTGGAGAGAAGCTAAAACCACACATGAGTCACAACATAGCACTCAATTCGATTGTGGTTGCCATATCCGCCCTACATATGGCGCAGAGTAACATAGATCAGGACGGGATGGCGTATGCATGGCATTATCGCGCTATGGCGATGTCCAAATTGCAAAAGGATCTTGCCAAGCAGTCTGATTCCTTGGCAGTCCTCACTGCTATCTTGTTTATGGGCATGACTGAGGTAACTCGTGTGTTTCGTGCCCCGGTGTAAGCTTAGTTGTACTCACCCTCCTCGATCTATAGTGCTGGTTTGACCCGAGGAGCAGCGGCACGGAACACCTCCATTCCGCAAAGCGTCTCCTGCTCCGACGCCTCGATTCGAACAAAAGGATACCGCCATTTTTGGCCTACTGTCTTTGCTGGCTTGAGACTCTTGCTAGCTTTGTGTCTGACAACGAAGGGCTCGTACATTCCTCCCCGGCCATCTACGAAGTGTTGTCTGCCACAGACATCCATACGGAACGCCGCAACATGAATAGTAGCAGTTCATTCGATCCTCTCGTCGGCAGTTGGGGTACTCTTATGCCCCACGTCGGTCGAGTTGGCAGCATTATTCGCAGATTACGAAAAGGACCCTATACAGTGGATCTGGAGGACCTATTCGAGGGTGTTGAAAAGGATCTTCTAGAGTGGGAGCCTCCCCATGGGACCAAGATACCTGGCTGCTCACTCGAATGCGACTCTTTGAAACCGGTATCCTTCAGTCCTAACGCTGACAGATGTCAATTACACGGCGAATCCCGACCGGCTTTTTCTTCCACCCAAAACCACTACACCAATGAGTTTTACAGCTTAGCCGAAGCTTACAGGTTCTCAGCACTGCTGATACTGTACAATTACAGCCCATATTTACGGGTCAAACGTTTTGCATTAATACCCGAGCAAGATTCTGCATCCGATTTCCTCTCGGAGCTCGCTTGCTCAACGATCGCTCTGTTGCAACGCATCCCGTTGGGGAGTGCGCTTTGGCATGCCTGTTCGATCCCGTTATTGACGGCGGGCCAGTTAATGACAAAGTCTTCGGATAGGGAATTTATTCGCTCAGTCATGCGAATGCTCACGCAAAAGATACGATTGCATGCGGTTGATAGTGTAAGCAAATTACTAGAAGAGGTCTGGTCGCAGAGGGATGCCGGGATGGAGGTGTGGTGGATGGATGTGTTGGATAGAACTGGTAGGCCACTACTAGTAAACTAACTCATGGTACTACTCTCGAATTTATGGCCCATCTATACAAAGAATCTCCGAGATTCTATGCTCTAACATTCCGTGTAGCAGACCAGACAATGTGGTTAGAATGCGCGAATCCATGGCTCACATTTATAACTTCCCTCCCCGGGCTTTGCGAGACTTCTTCTCGTGATCTCTGAGCACCCGTCTGAGTATCTTACCGCTGGCACTCTTTGGAATGACCTCGATGAACTCGATGCCGCCCTTGAGCCATTTGTGTTTCGCCTTGTGCTCTTCCACGTGAAGATGAATCGCCTTCGTGGTTTCCTCATCAGACTTTTGAGCCGCTTCGAGAGATTTGACGACAAATGCTTTGGGGAGCTCCCCAGCACGTGCGTCTGGGACTTGGATGACTGCACAATCGGAAACAAGTGGGTGGGTGAGGAGGTGAGATTCCAACTCGGCGGGGGCGACTTGATGACCCTAGTGCTTTGTTTAGTAGTGTTTCACTGCGTAGGAGAAAAATGGTGCAAACCTTGACTTTGATCAGTTCCTTTATGCGGTCCACGATGACAAAGTGTTCGTTTCCTTGGGCGGACTTGCGCACAAGAACCTCGTCGCCTGTCTTGATCCAGCGACCGTCCTCGTGGAAGACAAACGTCTCGGCTGTCGCTTTCTCATTATTGAGGTAGCCCAGAACAACAGAAGAACTCTGGACCAGTAGTTCACCAAGAGTCTCGTAATCTGTCACCTCCTTCCCCTTGGAGTCGATGATCTTGGCTTTGATCCCGGGGAGGAGTGAGCCAGAGGAGCCGACGAGTGTGTCCAACTCACTAGTTGACACTACTACCGTCGAGGTTTCGGTCATGCCTATTACGCAAGTTGATTAGGCTGTTGTCAACTACTAGATGATAAGATGCTTACCATAACCTTGACCGATTTGACGGTTTGGGAACATCTTTAACAACTCATCCACCGTCTCACCTCCCAAAGGCGCAGCGCCGGTGTAAATGAACCGAATGCTACTGAGGTCGTATTTCGCACACTCGTCGCGCTTACTCAACATCTGGATGAGGATTGGGGGCACAACGCTAATTTGTTCTATGCGGAACTTTTGGACAGCGGCCAGAAACGACTTGAGCTCAAAGCGGGGCAAAACGATGATTTCGTCACCTCGGTAGGTGCCAACGTGCGCGATGGGAACAAGGCCGTAGATGTGGCTGAAGGGGAGTAGTCCGAGCATGACCTGGGTTTTGATTCCTTGGGCCTCGCGTCCGACGCTGTCGTATGTTCGTTTTTGGATTGTGTTGGCGATGACGTTGTAGTGGGAAATCATGACGGCTTTCTATCTCACTTTAGTATACTCCGCAAGCACGATGGGTGCCGACTTACAGGTAGACCAGACGTGCCGCTAGAATAGCAGAGGTACGCAACCTGTCTTGTTCCTTGCCCTTTAATCCAATTCAGCGGTGGGAGTTGCGGCAAGTTCTTCCCTTCTTCAACCAAGTCATCAATCGTTTTGAAAGGAACCTGCTTGTTGAACCCGGGCATGGGGAGAATGAAGATGTTCTCGTTTGATATTCCAGCTGCCTTTGCAGCGGCAAGAGCAGTTTCTAGCAGAGGAATGCAGGTGAAAAGTGCCTTGGCGCCCGCAGACCGCAGCTGCTGCTCTAGCTCCGGGGCTGAATACGCAGCGCTTGCGGGTGTGACAATTCCCGACATGAGGTGGATGGCGTGCGTGAAGGGCAGGTAGTCGATCTGAATGGTTCGTCAGCTTACAGGGCCTTGGAAATAGCCTCATCTTGGATTGAGCCGCTGACCGTGTTGAACGAGAAGAGTCCAACCACCTTGTCCCACTCGGTAGAGTCGCGGTCAAAGGTGTCAAAGCCCAGCCTCTTTGCAATGGCGCGAGCCATCCAGTCCTCGCGCTTCACCACCTCGGCGGCAGAGTACGTCTTGCCCGTGAGACCGCATGTGTACGGGTTCCTGGACTCTGCGACAGGGTAGCGGCCATACTGCTCATTGCGCATGAACTCAGCGATGGTGATGGAGTCGGGGATCTCTAGATGTTCAGGTTTAGCCACGGATAGATCCACCTCCGCATTCTCCTAGCCGCTGCAAAGTGCGGGGAAGAAACACGTACCGAAGGGCAGCTGGGGGACCCATTCCGGCGCCGTGAAGACCATTTTCAATAGATCTAGAGCAGTTTAATCGCTAGAGGCAGGTTTCGAATCAAGGTGGTGTATTGCGAGACGGTCAATGATGAATGAAGGAACAGATCTGATTTTCCAGGTTACGAAGAGTCGCTAAAGGAATTCCGCTTCCATCATCCCCGCTCAAGGCGAATGCATGCACGCATTCCCATTCCAAAACCGGTTGGCTGCAGCCCGGTATTCGGCCACTAGCTGTTTGGGGCGCACCCGTACCTCGGCTGTCCTGTAGGGTAATGATGTGCACTAGTCCCGATGATGTAGATCCCACTTCACGCAGACGGTGAGTCTGTCGATAGAGCGTTATTGTTGAGCTCGTGGAGAATCCCAACGTCGCGTTTGAATCGTCGCAGCCACTCAGCATTGGCGGCGGCCGTGTGGTTTCAATGGTCATCACTATAAATGTTAGAGTTGGTAACCATACACGAAAGGCATTTTAGTGCTTACTAGTGATATAAAATGCAGCGGGCCTGGTGCTGCAGTTCGTCGTCCGAAGGGATGTGAGTTGGGATTGCTGTGAAATTGTAAATGCAGTGTTCTCTGCAGGTGAAGCCGAAGTATGCGGCAAAGAAAGGTTTGCCAAGTTTGGGTTGTCAGCGGAAGACCACTATAGCAGCTCCAATCCTGACAGCCAATTGTCACTCCTGTGGTAGTTGGAATCACTTCGGCTTTGTCGCCACTGCCATCATCACTACGCAATCCCTAGTCGATATCATCTTAGGGAAGTGCTAAAAAACTGTTCTTTTCAAGACAACCCACCACCTGCAAGTCCGCCGGGACTTCATTTAGGCTACTTAAGCGTTGTCGAAAGTTCAGAGGCCAATTACCAGACAACTCTGTGAGCTGGACTAACCAGTCTGCGACAAAGTCGGATGGTACTTTTTATTCCTTGTCCGTTATGGTAACGATATGACATGCCTCCTCCTGTAGTTCATGGTCCCCAAATGGCTATTGAGCTTGATGCGTAGCCGAGACTCTAGCAGACATGATTCGAACAAATGCCCTTGACCATTGATCTTGAGAACAGAACGTTTGCATTCCGCCCGCGATCTTACAAGAAACTAAGTAGAATTCTACATGCTTCTCCAATTCAGCTGCCCGACACGCTATCGCCTTGCGTCTCGGCGACCCCATTCACAGCCTGATCCAGCATAGACCAGTATACTTTGTCAATGCCTTGAAACACACCGTTCTCAAAATCTACATTTGAAGACGCAGGGGTAAGGAAAGACTGGTCAGCAGTTCCTACCCCAAAAAGCTCTGAGCTCTCCATGCCAAGAAGCTCCGAATCTAGAGTGAGAGACAGCTGGGGATCGAAGTCAAAGTCATCAAGACTAAACCCAGCGGTGCCGGCTTCCAGTTGCGGAATCTGTGCAGCACTGTTCAAACCGAGTGGCCTGTTTTGAATTGTGACAGTGCCGAGGAACGGAACCTTGAGTCTGAGAGGTTCTTGGCCCCTTCCCTGAGGAGCATCCGCCATGATAGGGAGCAGCTGGTGTAGCGTGTCGGCAGACTCAACCGCAAGTCGGTCGTTTTTGCAAGATGTCATGTCCCGAAAGATAAGTATTGCCCTTTCTAGGAGCACTCTATCCGATGCCATCGCTGAAGAATTCTCAAGGCTTTTCTCTAGATAGCCCAGTGGCAGCGTCATTCCTGCAATGAGAGCGGAATAGTCGATGTGTCTTCCCGATATGATCATGGCGTTGTTCTTTCGATAAGCCAAAAATCGTTCCAACACGGCCCTACTAGCGTGTATGCAAGCTTCCTGGCTTGCTACATGCCGTTGGCCCTCGTTCTTTTGTAGCAGATAGGGAAGATGGAGCAGTATGAGCAGTGTAAAGTGCTGAACCTGGAGCTTGATGGCACTACGCGCGGCTAGGAAGTGCGCTGGCGACCCCGTAGGCGAGACTGTATCCCAAGCCGTTCCGGGGGAAGAGGCCGGGATCGCCCACCAATGATCATCCAATATGCCTGAGGCGCGTTCGAGATCGTCGTGAATACTTTGCGTGAGGGAGTGAGCTTCGGGCGATCCAGACAAAAGGTCATTCCGGTCGGCAATCTTCCGGCAAATGACAGCATGCTCCATATCCAGCCTGTCGAGCGGGCCACCGCAAGGCACCACGTCGACGCGTGCAAAGGTATCCTTATGGGAACCAACCGGGAGCCCAAGGATCAGCGAGTGGTAACGATCACTACAGTTGAGGCGGAGCCACAAAACGGGAAGAGATGGCCTTGTCGCAGGGTCTTTGGAGCTCGCACACGACCGAACGAGCTGTCGCGTTGACGGCTTGTCGATACCCATGAGCTGACAGAAGTTCAGGCCCCGGCGGACCGTCGTCCACGCCCTTCGCATATGTCCCGCATCCGCTTGAAACATGCTAAGAAGAGCCAACGTTTCTATGCCCTCGGCACAGGACACAAGCTCGTCGTCATTCGAGACGAGGGATGTAACGGCCCCAACCCACCTCCCAGCCAGCTCGCAGGCTTTCTCCTCGGGAGTGGTCTTCAGGCGAGTGGCGTCAAAGCTGGGCGGCAGGGACTGCAGGCAAATGGCGTATTGTAAAAGGCGTTTGGCCATGAGCACAGGGTGGGTGTCCGGCGATGGCCAGCTGGAGGATGCCAACGACCAGTTCGGCAGCACGCGGCCTGCGATTTGATCATCACGACTGTGGGCGAAAGCGAGCACAAAAGAGGCACCGGGGCTCTCATGTGCTAGAAGGCTGCGCAGATCAGAAGGCGGGAGGAGCGCATACAAGCGTTGCGAAATCTGATCATGTCGCTCGTGGGCGCTCTTTTGATGCGCGGCGAAATACGGGTGGTCGAAGTTGGCTTCCGCAGATGATGCGCCGTGTAAGCCAGACTGAGGCGACTGCTCGGGCGTGATGACACCTTCGGCGCCGTTCGCAGCAGCGGCGATATCGTGAGCGTGCGTCGCAGCTGAGCACTCGAGAAGATCTCGAGTCGACACGGGCGGGCAGTAGACGTTTCCTGAGGACACAGTATCTGTCTGGCCTGATGAAGCCTGAGAAATGGCATCATCAACGGAGAGCCTTTGCGAAATGCAAGCTGATTCGCGCTCGATACACTTGATGCAGGTCGGATCGTCCGGGTTACGGAAGAGACACTTGACTTTCCGCCTGCGACCTGGATTTCTGCGTCAGATTACAGGCTGCGGCGGTGTAAGGATGGGATCTTACACTCCCAGCAGCTGTGAGTGCCTTTGCGGGGGACTTTGCGTCTCTTGTGAGCCGGCTGGCTCATGTCGAGGTTGCGTCGCAGCACCAGTTGAGAAGAGGGAGAGGTGGAGTTAAAGGGCTAGATCCGATGGATGCGGAGAAGCTCGTTCGGAAGGTATTTAGTCGTCACAAAACTGATCCAGCGTGTCCGACAGTGCCGAATCGCGATTATTGGGTACAGAATGTCATAGAGGTATGTATAAAAGTTAGAACTAGCTATTTGCAGGCGAATGGGCCTGAGGCGGGTTTTGTTTCCCGGAAGTACTAATAGACCGGTTTCTATAGGGACTGCCTGCCTACTGATTGGTCCATCGGACCTCTGTTTGACACACCAGAACACTCGGCATTAATCATCATCCATCCAATATGTTGCGACCTCTTCCAATCAGCGTCACGTCTCAACACAGCCTCACACATTGTCACCATTCTCGAACAAGTTGCATATTGCGAGCCAAGACAAAGAAATATCTATAGTAGTATCCAGATCCTGAAATCAAATGAAACTGGAATCGAAATCTACTCAAGCATTGAGGTTAACGTGGATCGTCTTGGACTGAACATACTCCTTGACTGCCTCGAGACCTCCCTCCCGTCCGTATCCGCTCTGCTTCCATCCTCCCCACGGTGTGAACTTGCTGGGGTAATGGCTGGCGTTGATGGTGAGTGTGCCGACCTCGAGTTTCGAGGCAACTCGGAGAGCTCGGGAGATGTCGGACGTGAAGATGATGCCTGTTACGATGGTTAGTACTTTGGACGTTGGTGCTACTACAACTCTGACTTTTATAGACGAATTGGGAGTTGAGAATCCGGGTTGAGGTGCATCTCAGACTCACCAGACAGGCCAAACTCCGTGTCGTTGGCTAGCTCTACAGCTTCTTCTTCCGTCTTGAAAGTGCGAACGACGAGCACGGGACCGAATATTTCCTCTTTCCAAATGCGGCTGTCAAGGCCTGGGTTGAGGAAGACAGTAAGACCCGAGAAACTCCCTGGCCGTGCCCCAACCTCCTCGATGCTGTCCACCAAGACTTCGACGCCATCGGCCTTAGCCCCCTTGACGTACTCCCTGACGCGGTCTGCCTGCGCTTGATCCACCATTGGTCCCATGAAAGTGCTGGTATTCGTGGGGTCACCGATCGTACCCAGGAGATCTGTCCAAGACTTCTTGAGGTTCTCGATGAACGCAGGCGCGATCTTCTCGTGCACAAATAGTCGGGAGGCCGCGGAGCAGGCCTGAGCGTTGTTGGCAAGGAAGCTCTGCGAGTTGTGTCGGATGGCATTCGCCATGTTCGCATCTTCGAAGACAATCGAGGCCGACTTGCCGCCCAGCTCAAGCGTGACGGGCTTCAGATTGCTCTGCGCGGCAGCCATCTGGACTTTGCGTCCAGCCGCTACGGAACCCGTGAAGGACATTCTCGCAACGTCCATGTGTGATGCAAGGGCTGCACCCGTCGCGCCACCGCCGGAGATCAGGTTGATGACGCCGGGCGGGAACCCGGCCTCTTTGACCAGCCTACCGAGGAAGAGGGCGGAGAGGGGGCTCCTCTCTGATGACTTGTGCACAAACGTGTTTCCCATGGCCACAGCAGGGGCAATCTAAATGCAGCAAATGTTAGAAGCGACAAATGCTTGAAGAACAGATGGATGCGATGAGACAGACCTTCCAGCCTACGGACAGGTTGGTGCCGTTCCAGGCTGAGATTCCAGCACAAACACCGAAAGGTTCATAGGTGACCATCTTGAACAGGCCGTCTCCATCCTCGGTGTACGTCTCGCCGTGAACCTTGTCGACGAGCCCGGCGTAGTAACGGAATGACTGGGCTTGAGCGCCGACCAGCATACGGCTGCCGACAATAGGCATGCCCATGTTAGTCGTCTCGAGCAGTGCGATCTGATCGGCATGCTTCTCGAGGAGATCGGCGTATTTGTTCATGACGGCCGCACGCTGTCCGCTGGGCGTCGACCTCCACGTCTTGAACGCTTCCTTGGCGCTTGCAACAGCTTTGTCCACGTCCTCGGCGGAAGCTACCTGGACCTTGTCGGTCACCAGGGTGTTGTCCGCGGGGTTGTACACAGAGATGGTCTCCCCTGAAGAGGATGGAATGTACTAAAAGTAGTCAAAGTCAGCACGATGTCGGAGGACAAAATGGATCGAGCTACAAAGTATCTTGCCTCATTGTTAATGAACAGGCCGGTCTCGAACTCCATCTTGAATTGTGTTGGTGTTAGTTGTTTTGTAGACTCCAAGCCACAATGTTAGATTGCTGGTGATGGTAAGGGAAAATGTTATGCAATTTTGGTCTGAGTGATGTGGGATGTTTTCTTTCTTGTCCTGGAAGGGCCTGCGGTCAGTATTTATCGTTGTCCGAGTCGCTGAAAATCGCCTTGGCGTGTCACTCTTGGAAGCTGACGATTCGGACGAGTTCGGCCGTGGATTCGGGCGAAACAATCGATGTTAATTCCGCCCGCCCGAGTCCATTGAGGCCGGGGTTCTATTGGCGATTTAGACAATTGTCAACTCGGCGAATCATTACAAACTTTGTCTCTATTTCTCGTGGAGCCTATTGTCTGACGAACTCGGTCAGCGAGACTTATTGGGCTGGGTGTCGGACGAATTCGGTCGAACTCGGATGAATTCGAAGCGTTCCACTTAGCTGCCCAAGGATTGTTACTCTCAGGAATCCCTTTGCTTGTTGAGCTATTCTCCCTTCCTTTTTTAGATTCCAGAGTGTATACTACTATCTTAGGATCTAGATGAATGATCAGTTCGCCTAGACATCGTTCCCAAGAGGTAGCAACACGGTAGGAAACCATCCTAGAGTTCACGTCGTTCGACTGAGCGAGGGTTGAAACGATGGTTGACCCGCTTGCCATGAATCCTCGGAACCCGATACTCACAAAGATCAAGTGCAAAAATATAAAATCTGGGGAGATATCAATTGTCCTCATGAATTAGGCCTCTGTTAGTGGCGTTGTTGTCAAATACGCCTTAGGATAGGAAGATTTTGGGGTGTGTCAATAAAGGTGGGGACGAGAATGGCACCAGGATTGGATCAAGGAGGTGGACGAGTTTTGCTTGGATTGAGTGATTTGAGCCAGTTTCTTCCTATAACCATTAGCAAGATGTCATTATTGGAACTCCGGTCGCACTGCTCCAATTGTCGCAGCATGTTCCAGCTTGGAAGCCAGATCCGAGCGTGATCGACGAGGTCGGAAGAATGAGCGAAGCCTCCGTATTCATCCCTATTATCACATCCCCAAATTCTTCAAGCTTAATCCTCAACGATCCAAAGTAGTGCACACCCGTCAGCCAGACCGCCGATGCGATATCTTCCAAGGACCTCTTTGGACAGCGGTGGAGGATCAGCCTCTTGGACCGACGAGATTCTATCGATGCCTTCAACCTCACACTCGACATTAACTGGCGAAGTTACCGAACTGTCGCAGAGTATGCGCAGATGAGTATCTACCATAACCGAATGAGTATCGGCAAAAAACAGGCCGGCGGTTAGCGAGATGCGTAACTACCTTATATCCGGACCCTTAGGAAGGACGCTGGGGGTACGAGTATCGACGTCCACAGTAGATCAGAGGAGCTTATCGGAACGTCGTATATTAACCTCTCGATGATCATTAGTAGTTAAAATGATATTTCAAGAATAAGAAAAATAAGAAAAATAAGAAAAATAAGAAAAATAAGAAAAATAAGAAAAATAAGAAAAAACTTTAACTATCTGTATTTATACTTTATGTTCGGGCTAACGTATGTACCTTCTTATGTTTACATACTGTTCTAAACTCTGTTACGGGTTATACAGACCATGCTCGCTTGGAAGGCACATTCACTCACGGATTCCAATTGACGTGTCTTCATGGATGGGAACCTAACATTGCTGTCTGAGATAGAGAATTTGTGAGATGCTCAATTTTTCCTAATCATCGCTCTACTATCATGAGCCCTCAATCTCAAGACCACGTTCCATTAGCTGGGCCAAAATACCCAACGTCTGGCATCTGCAACCAAGGTAGTCCCAGCCCATCGGCAGTGTTCTGCCACCTATTCAATCCCCTAGTCAGTATCCAAGGTCATTGCGACGTTTTGAAGGCCAATGAACTTACACTGTGTTTCCCCACCAGTCTGGGAATTGGACGTTTGGTCCATAGGTCACCGCGAAGAAGATGACAATCCCACTGATAGCCAACCCGGTATCAAGAGCTGCGGCGAGCACGTAGTTGTACTTTGTCCACCAGGCGTAGAATTTCCTGTAAATAATCTTGTTGAAGATCAGGTTGACGATGTACCAACTGCTGTAGTTGATTCCCGTGGCTGGTGGGACATTGTAAGTTCCCACAAAGATGAGCGGCCAGTTTATCTTTTTGATGAAGTTATTGCCGGTCTTCTTCCAAATGAAATATGTCATGGGCGGCAAGATCAACCCGATCCAGAAGAAATGCAGCAAGCCGCTGTAGATCGCCCCAACAGAGTAGAGGCGAGCGGGGCCAACAAGGCCCCAGATCTAATAATCACAATAAGGGTTAGCAAGACCATTGCATCGGATTTTTCGGGGCAGATCACTTACAACTGATGAAGAGAATACTGTTCGTCCGTTTGGACAGGAGAAGCCATTGGCCTGGTCCTCCGTACAGATATCTTTCACGTTGCCAAGCATCCACTGCGTAACACCGACCTGAGTCAAGGCACCAAGAATTGTCGCAAGTCCTTGAGCAAAGAACAAGGTCTGTGGGGGGATTTTCAGATAATGTCCCAGTTTCATATCGGAAGAAAAGTATAGCCCTTGACCGACTACATCCGTTGAGAGAATCTTGAAGAGGATGTTGGCGATTGGTCGGCCCTGGAACATATACCCACCAATGAACTCCGAGAGTACGTTCAACTGATTAGCATCCACATTCGTTACACCTTGAATCATTCCACAGGGTACCATGTACAGTGCTGGGATCACAAAGGCGAGGAGCACTCCATACCACGGGAGTCCTGTGTCATAGCCCTCGGCCATGCCGAAGCTCATTGCAAGAACACCCGTGAGGATAGTGGCCCACCACCACCAAGGGACTTTGTTGTACGTTGACATGAGACGGGCGTGAATGTCAAGTTTGAGGGAACCTCGAAAAGCATGCTTCAGTTCATCCCAGTGGAAGAAGTAGACATGTGACAGAACACTATGTTTGGTTAAGCAAGTGGCTGGTAAGACATCTGCATAGCGACTTACCTAGTAATTGACGCAAAGGATAGCCCGTAGACGAATGCAAAGGTTGCTGGAAGATAAGGAGGCGAGTATTCAGAGTACTTCTCCTGGTCGAACCGCTCTCCAGTCAAGACATTCGAAACATTATACAACTCGCCATAACGATCGTATACATCCGCTGTGCATAGCGGTAGGTAAGACGTAAACCAAATATTGGTGTAGTAAATCCCCGGCACAACGATCCAAAAGAAGAGAGCGAAGCCAGCAAAGACGTTGACGGCCGCCCAATGTGGACTCAGGAGCGGGTTGCTGTTGTAGGCGACCATGGACCAATCGAATGTCAAAGGGAAGAGACCCAGTCCGGTAACCATACCAAAAACTTGGTTAACGGCCAGGTTCTTGGGTGCAATCCAGCAAATCCACGAAAAGAAGCTCAAGCCCGTGAACATCAGGCCTGGGAACCAATACCAAACGAACGCGCAACCACCCACCACCATGAAGAACTTGATCCGGGTAATTTTCCACCCATCAGCAACGGCATTTGCTCTTGAATGAAGAGAGCTCAGGAGCGCCACGTTGCTCAACACTCCAGGCCAGATCATGCTCGCGGGCTGAACAAGCCATCGACTAGCCAGACCAGCAACGGCATATCCGCTCAGCTGGCAGCAAAGCACGGCCAGGACAGAAAGTCCAGCGGGAAGCTTGAACCCGTAGAGTTTGGCGGCCTGGATGATGTTTGTTGCATCGGCCGATCCGAATCCGAATGACACGTTTGCCATGATGGTGACGAGGGCATGCTCCTTGATGTTGAAATGGCGATCGGGATTGAAGCGGCTGATTGGAAGGACCTTTGCCAAGATAACGCCAAGCGGGAAAGCGATCAGTTCGGCGACTAGGGATACAATGCGAACACCGGGGTAGCGAAGGGAGAAGAACTGGTTGACCCCCGCGCCAAGGAATACAAACACCTATTGAACCAATTAACAATGTGCTCTCGTTAGTACCAATTGGGAGAACCTCACAATTCCTAGGAGCCAGGCACGCAGAGTGTTTACTGGGATGTCCTTGTCATCCGTCTCCGGCACGACAGCTCGCACAGCTGGAAACGGACTCGTATCAGCGGCATAGTCGCCTTCTTCCTCGCCCTTGGCAAAAATATGGTCGAAGTCGACTTCGAGATCGACAAGGTGGCTGTTTCCTACTTCGACATCCTGGCCAGTGAGGCTGGCGCTCTTCTCGCCGGGTATGTCATTGCTGGTCGAGTCGCTTCTCACCACGCCCTCTGGAGACGGGCTAGGAGTTTCCTCTTTTCCCATGATAGAGTCTCGGGCGATGCCAAGCAGGTCGTAGTCTACAATGGGAAATCAGTGCCTGCACATGGCGCGGTGCCACCTTTGAGGTCCCTATTGTTTATTATACGGATTACGGATGCTTATCGTCGTCTCCTACGGTCACTTGACACACAACCCTCAGCACCAACACGTTCTAGGAAGCTGCCTACTAGGCCAATTGACATGTCTAAACTTATCTCGAGCCCGGATCGTTGGTTACGTTGCACCTCCAATGGTAGTGGAGCATGGTCCGGTGCCAGATCTGAGAGCCACGGCTTTGGCGCGCGGCGCTCCAAATTGCGAAACGGACTTGTCTAGGGTTCTCGGCATGCTGGCTGACGACATTCATGGCCGCGTCAAGCAATGGTTTAAGCTAAACCTCGATGGCCCTACGGTGGAAAGACGGACGGTTCTGGACCCGTCTCAAGCGATATTCGTCGCGCTTCTGGGTTATGGGGCAGGGTTCATGGGGTCCATCACTACGGATTGATTTACAACAGTGATAGTGAGTATCGATCTGGTCCGCACCCACATATTAGCAAAGTCAATTCTTCTGCTCTTGGACGATATTAAATGCAATGTTACGGCTGTCAAACCCGAACAGCTGGGTTGCGTGTTCCATTGCATTCAATATCCATGGCCTCGGTCGTCTGACGCCCCTCACCACTTACACGAGACCACCCGATATCAGCACCGGGAACCTTTGCCGCTCTTATCAGCCGCCGTCCGACCGTTTACATGGTATCACGACGGTACTTTTGTTATCGGACAATCTCGCTCTGTGGGGTGAGCTGAGTCGTGACCAAATCAGGGAGCTCAACCCCACACTCCCTGGTCCTTTTGGTGCCGTCTCTTCCGTTGCCGGCTGTTCCCCGCAAGCTTACAGAATATTTAGATCGGCAGAAGGCCGTCAGTTGTTTTAGCCGGCTTCTCTGCATTGTTCAAGAGCCTCAGATCAGAGCGCATACGTGGATAATAAGGTGAGATTGTATTACCACAGAGGGGAGTCTACCACTAAAATACAGCGTCTGCAATGCGACGCATTTACGGGCCCAATCCCATGGGCCGAGTACTTCTGCCTTTGTACAGCCCGTCCATGTGGGAATCGCCCTAATATTGAGGTTGCGTGATTCTGTTCATCCCCTTTGATCGCCCAATCCCCAGATCATCGTAGCCCAGTCAAACTGGTTCATATCAGCACCAGACGAGCTTTGTCCAGTCCCGGGAGGATACGTCCCCGTCCCAGCTCCTCCGTAGGTGTTTTGCCAATCCATGGCATATGAGAAGTTGCTGGTGTCAAGCCCCATCGGCATTGCCATCGAAAGATCGTTGATGGCCATTTCAATAATACCTTCAGGCTGTACAGAGTTGGCCTCTTGTTCATCTTGCATGATTTGCGAGATCATGCTTCTAATGCGCAAAATAATCCTTGGTGGCGTTATCGGTTCTCCCAGTCGTGTCAACTCGACTTCACGAGCTTCCCAGACTTTGAGAATGATTCTGTTGAAGAATTTGAAGAGAGGAGCATGTGTTCTGTTGAAGTAAACGAATCGAGCCTCAAAGCTGTCACTCATTATCTCCCACGCTCGCGCGGCATGTTTGCTGACGGGTCGACGTCTGAGATCTCGAGCGATGTGCATGTATGCAGGAAGTGGAAAGTATTTCTCCAGAAGCCAATGATATCCCTTGGTGAGCGGCGAGGACATGAGTTTCGTGTCGCTCTCGAGCATAGTAAATGCATGCTCAATGACACAGTCGATGTCGGCTTCGGTCGGCTTCTCAGAAGACCCGGAATATCTCCAATAGTACTCCACAATTCGCCATTTGGCAAGGTTCGCTCGCGATGCCCAGATGGTGATGTAGTGAAGTGGTATCTCAGGGTCAGAGTGCTTGAAATACTTGTTCTCAATAGTTTGTTCAAGGGTATCCAGCTCGCTCCCTTCTGGTATGGGCTCGCGTTGGGCATTTTTGGCCAGTGGTTTCAACGCCGGACTAGAAAAGTCGAGATAAAATGAGGTATGTCGGAGGAAATCAGACATCTCACTGCGGACGACGACAAACAGCGCCTCGGTGCATTTCAGCTCAGCAGGTGGAAGCTCCTTCATCTCTGGTCGAAGTTCCGATTCGTTGGCGTTCAGAGGAAGTCGGCAGTCCCAGATGGGGGAGATACCCGTGCTTTTGTGATCTGCAAGTTCGCCGATTCGTGAATCGAAAACGATGAGTGACCACCAGAGTCTTCGACGCATTTCGGCCTCGAGAGGAGTGCACTTTGCATTGTCCATTTCGTTGTGGATCCCCATACGTCGCGCAATGCGAACCGCAACGCCAAGTATGGAGGACAGTGATCGAGGGTTTGTGCTGGAGCTGACAGAGACCTGGTCTGGTAAGTAAACGTCCGGAGAATATCAGATAAACATACCAAATAAAGGTATAGCGCAGTCAAACAGATGCGATCACTGGTCCGCAAATAGCCACAGTTTGCGAGGGCTTGCTGTGCGCCGAATTGGTATCTCATGACAAGATCTCCCTTTGGAGAGCCAAAGAGGGCTTGACATTCTTCTGCGGGGATGGTGTTAATGGACATGCAATAAATGCTGAACATCAACGCCTCGAGAGAAGGACTGATATCTGCCATGTTACCCATCGCCTGGATTATTCGCGGTTGCAAACTGGGGGTGTGGGTGACTTTGAGGAGCGGGTTGACATTGTCAAGGTACGTTTGCCATAGCCTAAATATGTGTACAGGTTCGGGTTGCAGGGCGGAGAGATCAACGGATGTTTTTCGAGAGCCGAGTAGAAGATGGTCAGTGTTGTCAAATAGAGCATCCCATGCCTCTATGGCCACGCCCTCTTTGGTGTCCTCATTAGAGGAGTCTGATTGATTTTTCGGTTCAAGAAACTATTGCAAGTTGTGAGTAGAGCTTCAATTACATATAACGGTGGCGTGCCTACCCCTTGTTTTATGGCATGCCAAAAGTCCCTATCGTACCGTAGTTAGTCAACTTATTCTAGACTTCGTCGGGATACGTACCTGGCCTCATGTGGTGTGTCGGGCTGGGCAGTTGGCGACAGAGACGATGAATCTGCACCCGTGGTTGACGGCTGCTCATCGTCTGAATCGCCGTTGGGTTCCAAGTTGGGAAATGCCTTTGCTCCAGACCAGTCCTTGTGAAGGGGCTCGAAGCTGACATTGTTCTGACGCAGCAGGTCTTCATAATGACGTAGACGCTCCAAGAGCACTCTCTCAGGAAACCGCCGTCTTCGCGGACGTGGGATCACGGTTGTGGGCACACATTGCGCACCGGACCTAACGCAGTTGGAGCAGGGAAACTTGCGCTCACACTTGACCTTGCGCTGGTGGCAAAGCACACATGCAAGCACGCGCTTGTGTTTGGTCGATGGGGAGAGCAGCGGAGGAGCAGCTGGAGATGTGGTCGAAGGCGTGGCGGAGGAAGTTCCTGGCGTCGTCTTCTCCCGCGTCGGCAGAGCCGTTGACATGGCTTCTGAACGGGTAATAGAATGCCAAGACTAGACTGGCCGTGATGCCCTCTGCTGAGAAAAGGAGTATTCGTATGCGACTGGAAAACTGCAGTCTGCTCGGATTGTAGCCAAGCGGCTGATGCCTGGTCATGATGCGACCCAATAGAACGCCAGACACGCACTGAAGCCTTGCGGCCTTTTCTAATGTCCGATCAGGTGATGCTGATCTACCCAAATTGGGACTTTTTAGCGTCTGACGGCCAAGTTGTCAATTGCATCATGTCCGGACCATGGCAGCACAAAGCCAGAGCGATGTTCTTTTTTTAAAGTAGGATAAGGCGACAATATGGGTCGGATATATCTTGTCAAGTGATCACATTATAGCATGAATTCGATCTACAATCAGTGGCTCTTTGTTCTGAGGCAGATGAGCTATCGCGTGGCCCACAAGTCGCTCCACACAGCTGCTGGATGAAACGAAACATTCAGTGAGTATCGGTCAATGATGGAACGGAGCAACGGTTATCACAATTACAATACAGAAGGGATCTTTATCAATCATTTGTTTAATAAAGAAACGTGTTTAACACATATATCAATTCAACCGACGGGCTCATCACGGCTTGGCTACCCCCGACGTTCAGACGTAATAATAAAGTGTTCTACCACCGCAAAGAAGAAGAAGAAAAAATACACATATCCGATCAAAGCCACACACATGTGCTCATAATGCCGAGCACTTACGATACCGGTGTAGCTTTGAGGTAGTTGCAGTTCGGATCGTCAAAGGGGCTCCCGCAGCCGACATCGTTGTCCTTCTCAATAAAGACAGTTGGTAGCGTGAAGTAGCACGTCGGCACTTGGCCCCAGACCATGCTGCCCAGGTCAATATCATCGTTATCGCCGCCGTTGAGCGCACAGTCAATGTTGGCGCGGTAGTACGGCTCACGATCGCCGAGCCCGTACGAGGCCATCTTGTCGTAGATGTCTGCTTCCACCTCGACCCAGTCGTTGATGCGATTGTTGTTCGGGTTGTTTCTCATGATGTAGAAGCAGTACTCTTCGCCAGCCTTCAGCTCCAGCCACTGGCGGCCAGGGGCATAGCCGCAGTCCTCGCGCGAGAGATAGCCGTCGCGCTTGTCGGCGACGAGGTGCAGCCTGGCAGCCTTCATGACGTCGTTGGCCACCTTCTTCTGGATGTTGTTGCTGATGGACGCGATTGCAACGCGGACGGCCTCTTCGTCATCGTCGACGAGGAACCAGCCACCGTTGAAGAACTTGGCAATCTTGGTCTCATACGTGTCCCACTTGGGGGCGGGCAGAGAATTGTACTCATCCTGGCTGGTGCCGCCGCCTGTGGCGATCCGGAGGGTATTCTCCAGGGCAGTGGTAGCCTGGTCGAAGGCGTTGGCGAGGGCGCTTGAGATGGAACCTTGGTCGATCTCATCCTGACCCTGGCCGGCGAGACCGGAGAAGATACCACCTAGGATACCGAAGCCCGCTGCGATACCGCCACCCTGATACCAGTTGTGTTAGCCGCCACTGAAATGAAGAAAAATAAGGGTAACGTACAGCTCCCGGAACGAGACCTCCGACGGCGTTACCAATGGTAGAGGCAGCAGCCAGCCAGCCCAGGACATTACCCGGCTCGCCTTCAGACCCATCAAAGTCCGTCACCATCTGTGGGATCCTCAACCCGTTGATGAGAGTCTCTTGGGTGAGTTGGCGACTGAGCTCCTTGAACTTTTCGTGCAGGCCCTTGACGGCCTGGAAGATCCAGTACGAGTTCTTGGCCAGCGGGTAGGTTCCGAACTTGTCGAACTGATCTTCGCAACTCATGCCGTTCATGGGGTTGCAGTCGTTGCCGAGGGCGGCGCAGCCGGCGGCACCAGACTTGCCTGATGTGCCGCCCTGGACTTGGTCCTCCATGTTCTTAACCCACGAGTTCTCATGCTCTGTGTGGTTCGGACGGTCAGCAATCCATTTCTTGGTGGTCTCTTGGTGGTTTACGCAGATGGGTTGAAGAGTAATACTTACCCCACTGGCCCTTGATGAAGAGCTCAAGAGAAACACCCGCCGCCGTCCTTTCCCAAAGGTCGTCAGCACCTTCTGGGGTTCGGAGATCCCAACCCTTGCAGAGTGTCTCCTTGCTGTCCAAGACATCTTGTCGCTTGCTAAAAAGCGGCGATGCGCTTGACGAAGCAGCAAAGGCTAGAAGAGCAGTGGTGGGCCTCATCGTTAGCTGAGGTCTTTGGAAGCAGGGCGGTTAATATAAGGTAGATTAAAGACGAGATCCCAAGGATTAGGTCTCCGGCGCTAAGAGCTTGAGTCGTTTCGTCTTCAAGAAGGCGAAGAGGATTGATGCGGATGTTCAGCAAAAGCTCAGACACAGGAAGCAGAGACAGGACTCTTTATATGTACTACTCCGGCCTGTCGGCCCGTAAGGAGGCCATAATGGTGATGCCTGGTAGTGTAGGCTCGTGATGTGGATATTTTCCTACCTTAGTTTGGCGAGATGAATTTTGAAGTGTCTATGACGATCAGTCCACGAAGGATGGAATTCCCTACTGACTATTACATAGGATAGGCTGCACTAATACACATTAAGCAAAGAATCACGGTAAGCTTAGCTTTAAGGATCTTCTGTGGGGGTGCAGAAGGATTCGGCAGGATTAAGGATCGGGAGGATTATGAACTCCACAGGATTAATAAGGACTCGGCAAGATCGTTCGCTGCCTTTTGCTTCCCTGTCAGTATAAATCCAGCCCCCAAAGCCAGTGCCAAGGCGGCTCGCACGGGGAGGGCATAGCCGCTGGGAAGCGCCAAGAATGCTCCGTAGTCTGTTTTATGTGACATCAAGAATCCCTCCATGTCACCTTGCCCCACAGGAATTTGGCCGTTGATCAACTTTGAATCAAGTTTTCGACACACTCAGTTGCGGCCATCGCTTGGCGCAAACCTGATTAAGAAGTGTGCCTACTCTCAGCCGCAATGCTGACATGAGATGGGACAGGAGAGACACCTGGGGGGATAGGAAGCGACGGTCAGTCGGCTTCAAGCATGTCAAACAGCCTAACCCTCAAGGATCCCATACAATAACATATCTCAGGCGCTTGTAACCGCCGTTCATTTTTCAAATGAATTTCACCGCATGTCCGCAATACCCCGTAGGGCTCGATCTGTACTACGTATTCGACAAAGTGACGGTGGCCCATGATACAGTGGGGAGACTGGTGATTGTAAAATTCACCAGACATATTAGCGTCTTGGCATTTGCAATGCCCCCCCAGATCCTTGTGGGACTTTGGGGCAGTGAAACAGGGATCCCTCGCTATTCTTGATTTATTACATGATGAAACAGCCCTTAGGGCAGTCGATTGGGCGGCCTTCCACTAATTCCGTGATCCTGTCATCATAGCATCACGGGTATGCAAGCACGTTCCTCCCAGGCCCGATGCATGAGTTTATTGGGAATGACAAGGAGAGGAAGCGAATATTGAACCTTTTTCCAGTCTAAAGTTGAAAATCAGGCAAGCTGAGATGAGGATTGATCCACACGTCACCAATCACAGCATACAATGCCACCATTTAACAGAGGTCCTTAATTTAGATCGGGACATCGTAAGAGATAGCTGCCTTGTAGCCGTGTCTCTCAATGTGGACTTTCCATGGCATAGGTTGAGCCCATTTTCCTCATCGCAGAGCTTGGATTTGTCTTTGATGTAGGAAAAATAACATACCTACACACGACACCTGCGAATCGCCGAATATCGGACACTGCAATGCTCCTTGTCTCTGGCAACATGTCAACTCGATATGGGGTAACGGTACATCAGTCGTGGGTAGCCCATACATGGGTCTTGAGGACCGCTGGAATGCTCGGTTTAACATCACTCCCTACAATCTTGAACGCTATCTTCGTGACGTGGTTATCTCAGCCATCTCGCTAAATCCAAGCGGTCAGCCGCAATGGACAAACGAGAACGATGTCGAAGCACTTGAAGGAGCCCCAACCTACAAGTTCAAGGAGCTCAGCCCTTTTATCATACAATACGCGCTGTGTCTGGGTGCTACAACGATTATTTACTTTTGGGGGATTCGGGCTCTCTACAAGAATGCATCAGGATGGAATCTATTTTCTTGAAACTGCTTTAACAAGGAATCTCAGCCAAACTTTCATGACACGGCTACGGCGCCGAGGAAGATTGCCTAGCTGGAGAAAATGAGAAGGCAATGATGTTTTATCGAGTTTTTATGCTTGTTTCTCCTCCATCGAGCCCAAAATACACCATTTTCCCCAATTGATAACAGTTTCCTATGCCCGAAGCTATTCAACTCCATTGTATGCTATTGTCTCTGAAGGGAATTATGGGAGAAAACCGTCATGGGTGTAGGGTAAGTTGCGGCTCTGGACGATTAATTACCAGTGACATATTATCTTTGCCCTGGCTTTTATAAAGCATATATTCCGGTACTGTTGTGAACAAGCCGCTTCCTCTTCATAGAAAATATGGATTGTCTGGCTTCTCATAATGGCAAGCAAACTCAGATTATTATTGATGATATCAGTTTTCCATCGAACCGCTCCATAGCAGATGAACTGCACGCACCTCTAATCGTGTTCAACGAAATGTGTAGGACGCGGGACCGGCTTGTTTCGGCCTGATACGGCATTAAATTCACTAGAGTGTGACTCGCTTATCGAAGGGATGCGGAATCTGGGTATTAGAGCGGAATGATGGCAAAGCCCTTCTGCAGGGTTGACTAACATCGCACACGCGATTGCCTTTGCCGCGTCCTACCATTTCCCCGCATCACCAATATCCTCGGCAATGTGGGAACGCCTTTGGACGGTAGATGACCACAACAATTGACCAAATTTACCGAAGTTTTGTGGCTATCGGACGGTATGAGGGTGTGATTGAGTATGCATAAGCCCGGTCCAATGATGGTTGGTCGGAAACGCCAGTCGGAATAGAGAGGATGAGAAAGAGTAGGTCGGAGCAAGTTGCTACGACTTCTTGAGAATGCTGGCAACCAAGCTCGGAAACCCTTTCCGAATACCGCCAATAGAGCCATAATGATCCCAACTCAGACGGTAGCTTCGACATAAAAAGGTAGTATAATGCGACTCCATATCCACGCTCATCTTCATTCTTCTTGACAACACTGACACTCTAGAAATTACCTTAGAACACACATCCCCGCTATTCAATACAAAGCAGTTGTGCCCAAAAAGATGTCCTCAACAACAACTAAAACATATGCAAGCGGGGACCCCCGCCTAGCCATTGTGGACGATGAAGCCGAGCAAGCGCCCAAGTTCGACGACCCCTACGAAGAGCGCAAATACCTCAAGCATCGCCTTGCTCTTGCCTTTCGCGTGTTTTCCAACTTTGGGCTCGCGGAAGGTGTTGCTGGGCATATCACTGTCAGAGATCCGGTCGATTGCAACAGCTTTTGGGTAAATCCTTTTGGTATGTGGCTAGTCCTTGATAGGGTTGCAGATCATGGGAATGTGCTCAGTTATTGCCGAACAAGAAAACACACCCTTCATAATGTTGCGAATCCATATCAGATTAACAAATGGGCGTAGGTATGCATTTCTCGCTCATTCGAGACGAAGACCTCATTCGTGTGGATCATGACGGCAAAGTCGTCGATGGTGGCAAGAACAGGAGGTTAAACTATGGTATGCTCAATCCCATTCACTATTTCATTGGCATCCTTTTGCACTGTCAATAACTCCTCTCCAGCCGCCTACGCCATCCATGCCGAGATCCACAAGGCACGCCCAGACGTGCTATGTGCGGCCCATTCACACAGCACTTATGGACGAGCCTTCAGTGCCACGGGGCGGTCGCTGCAAATGATAACCCAAGACTTTTGTGTCTTCTGGAAAGACCATATTCTGTGGTCCAATTTTGCTGGCCTCGTTCTGGCCCCCGCTGAAGGCAAGGCGATTGCTGCGGCGTTGGGGAATAGGAAGGCAGCGATACTTGGAAATCACGGAATCATGACTCTGGGGCCTACTATTGAAGCCACTGTTGCATGGTTTGTGTTGTTTGAGCGATGTTGTCAGATACAGTTACTCGCCGATGCGAGCGCTGCCGGCTCGGGGCAGCCGCTCGTGACTATTGGTGAAGAGGAGGCTCAATCTACTTGGGAGGCTGTTGGAACAACGGGAAATGGGTATTTCCAGGGATTGCCACTCTTCCAAGTCGCAGAGCGAGAGTTCGGAGAGAGAACGCTACTGGGTAAGGGTTTAAAAGCACTGTAGGTCTTTGTGTGATGGCGGCAAAGTCTGCGCCAAGACGAATGAGGACGTCCATATTTACAACACTGGAATTTGCAACTGAACTCACTGTAAAGATGTCTAGGAATTATGTGAGCTTGGTAAAATTGTAGAAGTTTTGTAATTAATGCAAGCTAGTCTGGGTATGAACAAACACGAAATCATCTCACAAATGAAAAAGTGCCTTCAGGCCGAGAATACGCCGACCCAGCCTCACATCTTCTTGCTGTCACCGTTTCCATATTCCTTCAGAATGGTATCTTCCGCTTGAACCTGTGTAAAACTTGGGGGCGCTTGCTCCTCCGCTGGCGGCTCCATCCACGACTCTGATGTTTGAAGCGCTGGGTCCGGTGCAGACGTCTTTTGAGACTGCCCCTCATCGCTCGGGGTCAAGAGTGTAACCTTTGCCGACCCAGTGATGATGAAATCCTCTTTGGCTATTTCCACACGGATCTGCCAGTTTAGCTTGTGGGTGTGCAGGATGTTGTACGTCTTGAAGGTAGGATACAGCTTTCCACGCGAAATCTCTGGTCCCACCTGTCCCAGGCGACCTTGACCACCAACACGTAGGTTAATCATCTTCCCAATGTCGACTGGCGGCGCTTTATCCGAACATGGAATGTATATTTCGCTCGCAATACCGGCCAGGGCGGGTGGAATATTCAGGTCCAATTCCCCTCTGTCGTCTGCGCAGTGAGGAGCAGAAGTCCCCTCGCACATCACTTCAGTCTGAGCCATAATCGACATCGTAAACTGTCGAAGCCTGACCTTTTGTTCAACACCCTTGAGAACCGCACTAGATTTCTCCCAGTCCGGGATCAATCTGACGAGAAATGGGATGTGATTCGGGTTCTCCAGCTGAATAACAGTCGGGAAATCGACCTCGACATTGAACTTGATGGTAGGCACCTTTTTGGACCCGAAAAGGCGCTTCGTTTTCTGAGAAAACGACAGTTCGACGTCCTCATTTCCCGGTATCAGGCGAAAAGAGGAGAGAGTGCGAGGGGAGCGGAATGGCATCAGTTTGAAGTCCGCGATTGGAGCATTAGGGTCCAAGGTTCTGACGTTCAAAGGTAGCACCGCTTCCTTGACATCTGATGAACCTTGTCCCGCAACGTTCAATTCAGCTCGGAGGAAGTATTCGACAAAGCCCTCTATTGTCGCTCTGAATCCACTATGCTGTTGATGGAAGGTGGATGGCAGGGGACGGGTTGCGACGTCTCCACCGGTGTAGGGCAACCAGCTACACAATTCTGGAACTTTGCCCAAGGTTGTGTGGTCCACGTACTTCGGGAGGGTGATGGTGAAGGGCCAGACCTGCTCGTCGCTTCCATCTGGGAGATGAAGGGGCCCTTGAAAGAGCGTTTGCGTGTGGTCGGCGGTGTTGATCAAGTTGAACCGCCCACGATACGTTTCAACCCCAAGATCTCCGCGACTGAAGTGAATCCTGGACTTCGTTCGTCCATGTAGACGGAGGATGATGGAAGCATCGGGGCTGACGATCTGAGCTTGCCGGTAGACGCACCCAGTGACCGTGTCACCTGGCGCGAATTCAGTCTGACCGCCCTCTAGGCGGATGCCCAACATGGGAGTTGAGTGAACGCTAGTCAACGGCATGATGGATGTAGAATGTGGGCAGCGTCGAACGACTTGGTTGTGAAAGAATGAGTATTTAATTATCTGCGAAACGGCAACGCGGTGACCGTCCTATATAGAGCCAAGGCGGGGAAGAATCGGGCTGTGCTGGTTGAGCTGAGTGTTGTTGGTGATATGGTCAATTGTGCCTCGTTCGAGACCCGTGGCAGTGCAACAGTTCACCTTTCCTTAGCCAGCTAGTGTGATGTCGAATCGTTCCATTGAGACGCCCTGCGCCGCCGCTTGTTGCCTGGTTGGAAATATGCAGTCCGACCAACAGCGTAGCCGACATGTACAGTATTTACTCGCGCACTGAACAGGATTTTAAGGATTGAGTTACAAAATCGGGTTTGATCGGGTTTCGGACAAACAGCAGCAGATCACGAATAAGGATGCTTTGTCAATTTAACCCAAAACCATAGGCTTTTCATTAACGTTGTCTGTCGCGCGCTAAGACACTAGCAATCACATCCTCCTAAAGCGTCTCCTCTTTCGTCCTCCCCTGGCCATTCATCACACACTAGCGATTTCGCCAGTCTTCACCTTCCTCATTCGGTCAGTGCGACCAGGGATGACAGTTGACAAGTCTCCAAGCGGAAGGGTGTAGGGGAAGTCAACAGATAGGAGGATAAGCGAGAGAAAAATGTACCAGCCCAACAATGACACCGCTAAGAACAGCCCAGCCCCAACGTGCTGGTAGGTTGAGGCGGACGGGCTGTGGTGGGAAATGGCGAAGAACCAGGCTGACTGACAGGCAACTATGAATTTTTAGTGTCGCCCCTACTTTAACGCTGGAATAGGGATCACTTACAAGCCGGCACCAGAAGCACAAGGATTCCAAGAAGGGCGACATTGGTGCGAATGCTCGCAATGGCAAAGAAAAAGCAGATGAGAGCCATGGCAAGGAGAAGAAAGGCAAACGTGGCAAAGAAAGCCGGCTCCTGAAGGCCCTGTGCAGGGTCGCTTGTACCGTTCACAGAGTAAAGGCCATATGCGCCATACCCAGGGACAATGGTAGCACCAAAGGACAACCAAAACCCACCAAATATGGAAAATACGGTTGCAGGAAACGTGTTGCCTTTTTCTTGTCAGCGTATGTTGGCAGTATGGGCAAGTTTGGTATCCATCTTACCCAAGATCCATTCGCCAATTCCTCCAAGAATGAGTAGGAGGCCACCTAGATAAAAGTACGATCCTCTACACGATAAAAAATGCCAAAATTAGTCGAGAGCGATTGTTTTCTGCAGTTTTTATTGTTAACTTACACGTTCGCAGCGCCGCCGAATCCACCAGCACCTTGCCAGCCAAGCAACACCATGGAAAGTGGCATAGCACATAGCAAAAGACCACCCAAAGCTTTGAGAAATTCAATTAGCAACGATGGTACATCTACGTAAATGATGAAGCAATACAAACCTATGGGGGTAGGATTTCCAAATGTTTGTCGCAGTTGTCCTTTGACATCGGTCTTCGGGGCAAGGTAAAGCTGCTCAAAGAGCTCGGGCGAGATCGGGATGCTGCTTGAAGTTTGGATCTTGTGCAAGATCTCATTGCGCGTAAATTCATCATTGTCGGACATGTTGAGAAGATTTAATTTGGGAAGAAAAATTAATGTAAGGACCTGAGAATAAGCACCAGGGACTGGTGAAGGGACTGTTAATAACGCAGGCACAATCGTAAGCCGCGGGAACGCTTGAGCTTTATAGATAAAAGATCATACTAGCAATATCAGGCTGGAAATTCCTGCATACGTTTCAAACGAGCAAACAAAATCAACCGTATAGTCGATGATAGGATAGCCGTACAGCCGGAGTTGATGTCAGGCTGCTCGGCTTTGATGCCGATTAGCGCCATATCTAAACATCATGTATGCACCATGACCAAAGATCAAGTAAAATTGAGGTGAGTGAAATAGCCGGCCAATCAATTGCTTGGACGTCATGGATAGACTTTTAATATCGCCTCCACATTAGGTCTTTCTTACACTCTGACTCGCTGGGTGAGAAACAAACTTAATGAGGCTATAACCGGCGGAATTAGTGACATTGCCATGTGGGACTGAGTTTCAGAGGATGCGGGGAAGCCGCGGGACTCCGAGGATCTGGATCTGGGGAACGGCAATTAGACTCGTCGGCTCGCGGTGTCGGATCCGGGAGCGAACTCAAGCAATCTACTCTACCGCAGATCTCTGCTTCCGAGTGTGGACATCTGCTTACGCCCTTAGTCTGCTGGCTCCAGTCTTGGGCGGGAGAGTAGGCCTTTCCTCCAAGACTTAGATGTAACGCAGGAGCACGATTCCGTCAGACGTTCAAGGTCTGTGGTGAGAATTCTTCAAATCTGCTATGCGTCTGCGTCGGAAATGGGGTTGGCGTGGCCACCTGCGTCATTGACCGTAGCAACCGAAATACAGTGCAAGTGGGTGAGTCGGGAGATATTATCTCACTTGATTCGCTTCGACGAAACACGTAATTAAAATCTCACTCTATAGACATTTCGCGCATTCTGTAGAAGCCTGGGTAGGCATGATGCTACCGAGATGGCCTTCATCAGCACACCGCTTACGACGAGGTCGTCCAAAGCCAGAGCATTCTCGCCTTTATCTCTTAACGTCGAACGTCTTCCATGAGCAAATCGGTGGCAAAACCCATCTCCATCTCACCGGGTGGCATCATACATGATAACAATACGTGAATAATACCGGGGCATTGACAGGATAATGCTAATATTTCTCCTTTACCTTGGTAAACCTATGGAACCTGCAGATCGGGCCGAGAGGTCATAGAGATCCGAGGCTGTGGACTTCCGGGACCGCCCGCTGAGTGCCCTCCGATTCGGGACTGCTGATTAGGTTTCGGTTAGGTGTTAGTGGTTGAATCTAGAGAAAATCACCACTCAACTGCCCTCCTTCCAAACCAAGGTAAGCCCAGACATTCGTTATGGCCGCTTATCTGCTACACATTAGCTATTGAGATGACGCCTGGACAGACACAGATGACGGAAGCTGGTGGATTCCACTAATGCATGCTAGCAGTTTGAGAAGTTGATTAGACAAATAAAAAATACGTTTTGATCGTAGCTCGGGGAGCGGAGCGGAGCGGACTTCAGTCACCAAGGTCCGAGGCCTTCACGATACCGATCCTTGATTCGCTGGTCTGAACGGCATGGGCTTACGCCGCCAAATGCTCCAAACACCACCGACGATCATACTCTGCCGGAGTAGAAGATGAAGCTCACTGGACCGGTCACAAAGGTATAGGTTAGAGCTTGTAGCTAAATGCGTAGACCGACCAGAAACCCCGCACCGCGGTAGAATTTAAAACCATCTCTCAACTCCCCCAATTCATGCGCAACTTTCCAAAAATACTCCTTCGTTCCTCCTCGACCTTCCACTGTTCCTCAATCTTCCCGCAGAGCACAATGGTATTCGGTATCGGCGCCAATATCGGGCTCTGACAAGTCTCCTTTGCTCTGAGGACCGGGCTTGAGGTAGCAATCACCCGGAGCACCACCTGCCTTTGCGTTGGCAATAACGGACCAGTAAGGGATAAAGCTGACGGCTTCACAGGTGGTGCGATTCGTTTCCGGGTAGCTGTTCCAGGCAGTACAGGCCTCCATGCAACCATTGAAATCCCCAGCGAAGAGTGAAAATAGTGGCGTGTTCGGAGTGTCGCGGTGGCAGTACATGGTATAAGAGGTCTTGTCATAGACTAAATAAGAGTTGTTAGCAGCTGTGGGTATGTTCACTTTCATGGAACATACATTTCGATGTGTACATCTTGCCAGTAGTCGTCTCATCGTCACCTGAGCAGCCATTGGTAATGTTCGAATAACCTGTTGCAGTGGCAGCAGCGGAAGAGGATGTGGACGTAGACGTAGACGAAAGGCCGGATGAAGCGGAAGAAGAGCTACAGGTAGTGGTGGCTGCTCCTAAAATCGAATAATAGGAGGAGCTCAATGCTTCCAGTTTCAAGTTCGCATCATTATAGTTGTTCGAGGCGATTCCATTTCCTGCCGCCAACCCAATCACGACAATACTGAGCACAGCAATAATCACCGACAGGGCAAGAACCAGCAGAGAGCACCCACAGATACCCTTTTTCGTTTCGTTCTTTTCTTTCTTCTCGGGCTCGATCGTCAGAGGTTGAATGCTAGTAGCGTCCGCCTTTACCTCTAGCTGCAGTTCTCGATAGCTACCGTATGCGTTCGGATAAACAGGAGTCGGGTTATAGTTTGGCGGACTCGAGTAGCCTGAGTACTTTTCAGCTTTGAATACTGGTGATTGTCCGCCAGTCGCCTGTTGCATCCCAGGGGTATAAACCTCGGGGGCAGCCGACAAAGGAGCCACCTCAGGCGCGTCGTCATACTGTCAAGACGATGCCATTAGCCTCTTTGAGAGTTGTCGGACGGGAGCCCATCCATAATTCACGATGGGGAAACTTACATTGATAGCCATATTCTGCATGCAGTGACCGGTCGAGGAGAAAACTGTCGTGGGACAAGTATGGGCCAAGCCGGAGATCTTAAACGACCGAGACGGTGAAGCTGTCTGCCGGATCAGGCATCACAATCGACGGCCCAGTCCGTCCGAAATGAGGGTTAAAATTGGAAACAAAAACCAGCAGCAATGGTCGGCAAGGGGAGTCTGCTGAAGGGCGTATCCAATCATGCTCTCAGCCCTACAGCAAGGTGAAATCTCCGGTCGCATCTACTACGAAGTGCTAGCCCAATTCGCCCAGAATCTCTAACCGCAGCTCCCCTTTTCTTGCTGAATACAACTCTGTTCAATATAATCACACTTCAGCTGGGATATTCATTGGTGGATGGACCTAAATGCCCCCAAAGCCCCTGCATCTGCATCAATTTGGGACTTTGGTCCCTGATGAGAACGACAACGGCGAAGCTGGGTTCGGGCATCTTTCTGGGTCCGTTTAAATGAACGCCGAACGGGGCATTTCTCAGCCCCCACCGCTCGATCGCTCCAATTACCATCGTCTCAATCCTTGCCAGCTACGCCATATGTACTCCAAGCCGCACTCATTATCCCTGTTGGCTCTCGGCCTCCACACCGGATATCGGGTGCGTTAAGAAATGAGCGGCCCCATGAAGGCGCCTTGTGTCGTACGCGCGGCGGCCATGAAGCGAGTACCACCTTTGTCGCCAGGGCCTTCCCTATATTGCTTCCTCTCTCCATCAAGGTCCAACTATGGGACGCAGAGAAGAGGGGCGGTTATGCGGGATAGGCAATGTAGAGTAGGAAAAGGGGAATGAAATCCATGTGTTGGTTCTGCTTTCTTATGCCAACAGTGGGCCCCCGTGATGTTTAGGCTCCGAAGATGAGAAATATTAAAGTCAGATGCATGAAGATCCTGGATACACACAATACCAAAACAGCCAGCCTGACCCAGAAGGCAAATCTAAATTAAAAGCACTCAGCTTTTCACTCAAGGATCAAAAATCGAGCCTCAAGGCTTACATTGTGGGTTCTCGAGTGAGAAATGGAACTTGTGTGGCGACCTGAGCCGTTTCCCTTGACAAGGTTGGTGCTTTGTGAGTCTCGCGATGACCGCCTTCATTCACTTTCAACCCGATTCTTTAGATCTGACCCTATCTATCATTACCTTTAATCGTAATTGCTGTACTCTGTCTCTACTGTCGTCACTGATGATGAGGTTAATGATGGCTCCATGATCCTCCTCTCTCGAACATTCCGAGACTTACACGACAGCCAGGATGGCATCAGCATCCTTCACCCGACCGTGTACTCCGCCCCGCCGACGGCATGTACTGCCAAGTGAGTTGAGCCTCTTGCATTCCAATCCATCTTCTGAACTAAATGGGAGAAAATGAGTTGGCGCGCGCAACTTCTTCCACAAGATACGACGCCACTGACCTACCCGTTCATGAAGCATCCCACAGTTATTCCACACCTTCAGCACGAGTCCCGAATGTCGGGGCAGTTTGCCATTGCCGTCATGACACGCACTACAAATTGAGACGAAAATCGCTTACGTCCGAATGCACGCCGGGGTGGATGTAGTGAATGTATCCACTCTATTGAAGCCGATATCGCCGGTAACCCCGGAATCATCCAACAATCCGACATGCCAACCCCTCTGGAGCGAGTCTGACATGTTACAGAACACAACCAAGAGCAGACGAGATACGACTACCCATCAAATGTGACTGTACTACTGCGAATATGTCATTTCAATTCGTTGACAACAATACCGCCTTTAGCTGTGCCACCAGGAAGCAAATCCGCAGCCACGCGGGCAAGGGTCGGACTGCCGGCAAGGTGCTCGTGCCTGTATCCAAGAAGAAAGAGTTGAAACCCAGAGTCGCCGCCGCTACTAGCCTCTTTAGCATCTCAGACACGGCATCGGAAGCGTCTGAGGCGCAATCGAACGAAGATGTAGGCGTTGAAATTGTCCGCCCGGTCGGAGATGGTTTGTCCTTTCCAGTAAAACTAGCTCCTGGGTCCACACGGCTGGCACGAAAAGGTATGTTTGGTCATCTCTCACAAAGATACAATATTTACCACGAGTTATCGTCACTAATACTCACGTTCTTCATAGTACTTGACTTGTTGAGGGGACCAAGATATGCGCCGGAGCTGAGCAACGCCATTTCATTTCCGAGTGGAGGCGTTTCAATGTGGGTTCGATACATGTTGCTTGACGAAGCTTGTATGTTTGTCTCCTCACATCTCAATCCACACATCTTTCCGAATCTCTTACCAATACCAAAGTCTTCCATTGCGCTGTGGCTGCTGCGATCCCAGCTATCAACATGTCAGTTACAACCCAGGAAAAGAATACTGAGGCGATGCGCCACATGTCACAGGCGTTACGCCTGATCAATGAAAGACTTTCCGGGAGCGACGCAGTCTCTAATCAGACCATCGCGGCTATAGTAGCAATGGTACTGTATGAGCGTCAACAGGGTCAGTTTCGTCGAGGTCTCATTCACGTCAAAGGGCTTCGGTAGATGACGGAGTTGCGGGGAGGATTATCCCAGCTCGCACAAACGGAACCTGGCCTGACTACAATGATACTGAGGTGAAATGTCCACAACGCGGTGATTCGCTGAATCTGGATGCTAATTCTTGTCAAAGAGTTGATTTGGAATGCTCCCTGCAATTGGGGTCGGAGACCCTATTTACCGTCGAGGACGTCCGACGATGTAGCCACGCGTTGTTTGGACATGATGGAAACTGGAGCGGGGAGAAAATTCAAGATGCTGTAAGCAGCATTGACCTTCGCTTGTCTACACAGTTGGGTACCGACCTATGGGAGCTTTTTGTCGATATCAGAAAGTTTGCATGGGGTCTCAACGACGCAAGCGTTGGCCGTCGACCAAAGATGAGCGGGGATGAACTTCATGAATTTCTAATAGTGCTTGGGTATCGCCTTGTTTCCGCCAGCTCTCTGGACCAACTTCGATTCCCCAGCCATTTGCACGCGCCAATTCAATTCGGTTTAGCGTCATTCCTGGTGACGTTCTTGCGAGGTCTTGACAGGAAGACGATCCGGTACCCTCGGATATCCACGTTATCTTGGTCAGCAGCTCAGCATGACTTTACGGCGCAACGAGAGGATCAAGAAGTGCTGCTTTGGCTGTTGTTTATTGGGAGATATACGATATTTACGCAAACAGATGATTCCTGGCTGATTCCAAAAGTGAAGGTCGCAGTGGAGGCCCTCGCACTGCAAAGTTGGGAAGATGCACGACGAACACTTGCAACATTCCCGTGGGTCGGTGATCTGCACGACAAAGCCGGCCAAAGTTTGTGGGACGATTCAACTGCTTTTACAGAGCACTGAATACATGTATTAAGGTGGTATGATACTATCCAGGCAGTTCAGATATCGAAGGAATAGTAGAACGGAATATAACAAACTCGAATATCGCATGATGGGACAGGCACAAACGTAATTATACAAGGAGGCGAGATTCAAGACCCTTTTTGCATAACATAATATAATAATACTTTCTCACTTGATATGCCACATGCAAAAAGCCGCGTCCTGAACAACTTCTTCCTCCAAGGGCTAGAAACCACTAAACATCCAGCATCTTTTTTATGCAGCCAGGCTCAGCAGACTCCAGTTCCTTGGCGATAACATCCCAAAGACGCTGCTGCGACTCTTTCCCGTCCTCGTTTGTTACCCACTCAGGTATTTTGCTCCTGCATCACATCAGCGTCAGCATCAAGGAGCAATGATCTGGGGTGAAAGGAAATTCGTCAACTTACTCGTCGATTTCGCAGGAATCCATCAAGCGTCCATGGCTTTCCTTGCCAGCGACAGCGCCTGCCAAGAGCGTGCGACTGCCATCTTCGGCCGTCCGTCCATGCTGTGCAAGCTGAGGGTCGAACTTCTCGCGCACAGCTTGTGGCATATCCCGGCTCAGTTCGGTCTTGCAAAGGCCAGGGCAGATGAAATTGATAACGACTCCTGTGCGAGCCACAGGGTTGATGGCTGCGAGCTGGCGGATTGCAAAAGACTCCATGAGTTTGGAAAGCGGATATCTAGATCAAGGGGCGTTAGTCCAGTCCCAAAGGGTGTAACTCTGGCTCTTTTAGGGGTTACATACATTTTCATAGCCAAGGTTTCGTCCGCACTGATCTTTCGCAACGGATCGTCTTTGACGTTATCCCAATCCTCCTTGGCATCGAACCCAACCGTGCTTGAGACGAAGGCAAGTTTAGGTTCGATGTTGAACTTACGAGCGATCTCGCTCATCTTGGGTAACAGCAAGACTCCGAGAAGCAAGGTGCTAAGCACATTGACAGTAATCGGCGCAAGGTGACCTTCGGGCAGAGCACTCCCAGCCATCGCGACCGCTGCATTCTCAATTAGGGCGTCGATACGCTCGAGCTCCGTCTCTGCCTTCTTGGCAAATGCTTTGACGGAATCATAACTTGCCAGGTCGAGGACCCAGACCTCAGCAACACCAGTCGTTCCGGTGGCCTCCTCGATCTTGGCCTTGGCGGCTTCTCCGGCACTGATGTTCCGGACGGCCATGATAACCTTGGCGGCACCAAGTGCCACAAGGTGCTTGGAGGCCTCGAATCCAAGGCCGACGTTGGCACCAGTCACGATATACGTCCCGCCCGAGCAGATCTCCGTCGTGGCGTAGAGCGGAAGATCGTGGCGTTGGGTAGCAATATAAGCAGCCATGACTGATATGTTTGGGGAGGGACAATTTAGAGGTGTGAAAAAGTGTCTAGTTGTACGTAAACCGTGTCGTGTTTTAAAGCGGTGCTTAGTAGAATAATGAGGAGAAGAGTAGTTGCTTGAGGCTTGCTCATAAAGCGAATGGCATGTCAGTTATATATCACATCAAGACACACAGTGAGTTCAAGTGATCGGCATTTACGGATTCAACGGCGTTAATTACAGTTTGGTTTTTGCTAAATCCGGAAGAGAGGACTGGGCAAGCCCCTCGCGCATTTTCAATCTCCAATGCAAACATGATGCGTTGAGAGTCGGCCAGCTAAGGGCATGATCGGTCACCAGCCAATGGGAGATCGGTTTCCAAATCGGGCACTAAACAGCAGAGCAACTTACTTGAAGACGGGGAGAGGGGTGGGGTAGCTTTACGGTCTAGGAGGCGTATCCTAGCCGCCATCAGAATGCCTGTCGTGACACGTTCATGACACTATCATCACAAGTCCCGCTTCGGCAGACATTCAACCAATCAGAGAGTACTATCCTAATTGAGCATAGCGTAGCACTCGGAGCCCGTAAGAATCGGCCTACCCTGGAACTGAGGATGGGAGGGGGATTTCGCACATCGGCAGAGGGACGATAGTACATTCACCTGCACACATTGTGCATAACATTTTGATCGGTGCGTTAACATAACTAGCATAAACAAATGCATCAATCAAGGAGCTACAAACGGATTTTTCAATGTCCCTCAATTATGTAATTATCACGGAGCACTTGATTCCAGAAATAAAAGTCAACAAACAAGCCAACAGCCCACTGTCTAAGTTACTATTTCTTCTAGTGCTAATTGCAGTACTAAATATGCCTCTACTGTTTGTGTCACGGTGATATATCTCGCGATAATGAGTAACGCTGAAAAGAAAAACTTAAATATTGAACTTCATTTCACTTTTTGGAGAATACCGTATCTTGGCTCCGACAAGGTAAACTGGGGGTGGAACTAGGTTTATTGCATTCTCAGGGTCCTCGCCACATAAAAGAAAGCACGATTTCCCCCAGAGACCTGGAAACGCAAAACATTATCCTATCTCTTCTCAATCCCAAGCCTCCCGGGCCGCCCAAGATTGTCAATCTATTGTTGCACTCTGTGCCGAGAGACTGGCTTGGAGCCCGATTCCCGAAATGCCATCGAAATCCACCTCCCACCATTCTCTGCGATCTCTCCCTATCTAGTAACTGGCCCTTGCTATAATAGAGAGGATGTCCCGGACCAGACAGGAGCACCCTTTTTACAATCGGAGATATCTGAACTCACCAACCCCAGAGCCGCTATCTGGGCAGATGACGTTTTTGATACGAGGAGAATTACAAAACATGTTTTACGAAATAACAGCTCTTTCCCTCCGCTCAGTAGAGCCTTGCAGGCTTGGATGGCGTCGAATGGGGCGGATGACAAGATTTAATGAGCGACGGCTTCCTCGATGAGCATTCGCTCGAGGCGGTGATGTGATGGAGTACCTCAACAAGGAGATCATGGTATATTTTGAGACCAAAGGCCTATCTACCGATATCCGAGATGATAGGATTGGGCGCTACATTTATCGTCTATGGCTCCGCCTCATGGTGGACGACCACCCTTCCAGCGGCGAAGCTTCTTTGCCAAGGCAATCTGCTTTGGAGAACAAGGCCCTCAGGATATTTCAGACCTGTTATCATTCCACCAGAGCCTTTGTGACGGGATATCCGCCCACCTGGACGACCCAGTCAAATTCTACCCCCTTGCGCGGCGAACCGACCTACGGGACAACGTCAATGTCATTAGCACAGGGCAGCCGCAGCTTTTTAGCCAGCCCCGACAACGCGCCTCTCGCACCCTATGCCGATATGAGAACGACATACACTGTCAATAGCGCAGAGAATTCCCTCCAAAGAAGGGGTCTCGACTCAACAAGTCTTCAAACAGTATCCTACGAAGCTACAACGTGGATACCAATCGACTAGCCTGGTGCCAGGCCTACCCCAAGGGAGATAGCGACAGCCATATCACCCTCACAAGATCCGATGACCATGGTGGTATTATTTTCATCGATGAACTCAGGCGCGAAAACGATACGACGTTAAAGAACCAGTAGTTCTAGGAGGGCGACTCGCACACGTGCGAACCTGGACAAGGCTGGTGACGAGATTACTAGTACAGACCCGATGACAACAAGCAGCCCCTAGGGGTAGCAGAGCGAAGCCGCAGCGAGGTTTTCATCCTGTAGCTAGAAATAGCTTTCAGGTTTTTTCCTCTCTGATTTAGTAAGCAGGGGTTTTATAGGCCTAGATATAGGTAAAATAGCGTATACTGAATAAATAAATAAAACCAGCAGTTCTACATTTCGGGGCTGCTTTAGTGCTTGGAAACGAGTTTTGAAAAAGCCTTCATAACCAAAATCTTAGTCCACCCTACAGCCTAAATGCACTGACCTAAATTAAGCCTATAATTATAATCTTAAAATGTAGAATTTATTTAGATTTCGGTTGGTCGGGTCGTCAAGGGTCCATGTCAATTTTCAGGGAGCAGTGGAGTCGACGATATCAAAACCCACACCGCAAGTCCCACCCACTACTTCGGCGCCCTATTTTGTAACCAAAGTCTGACTTCCCCTGCTACCAATCTCTCAGTATTGACCTAGAAAGTCCGGGATTTGAACAGTGGGATACACTTCACCGTACTACTCTTCCATACAGACCCCGCACCATGGCATATTGGTTTATCATAGACATGACCATTCGAAAACAAGCAGATAGTAACTCGACATGAGACTGACTACAACAACGAGACCGCCGACTATCATAAAGAAATTGCCAATGATGCCCCTTTGCAAATATCCATAAAGGAGATGACTAGTAAGAATTACTTTCCAATATTCCATGTTGAACCTAATTCAATGAGAAAATATATGTCAGTCGGATTTAGGCGTATGGTGAGATGAGGAAGTAGCAATAGACGTATGCGTATATGCGAATAATAGTATTCTACACGCCGAGCTGACTGTCAACAAGGATTTCGTAGCTCACATATCTCCTTCACAAGCTAGACAAGTTGATTTTATCGATAAGAACTCACATTTGTTTTTACTCTGAAAGCTGCAACAGAACCGGTGCATGCAATGTCTATATATAGCGAAATACAATAAATACAGTGAAAGGGGGTTTACAACAATGGTCGGCCAACTAGTAGCTCCTCAATAATCCAAATCCCCATCATTTAGTTGACAGAGATGGTGTAGGCAGAGGTCGTGAAGACACAGTTGGAGCCTGTGAATATGTTAGATCAGACATTTTGAGGGTATATCAATTCGCAACTTACCCTCGAAGGGCTCAGTGCCGGCCTGGAGGCTGGTGATGACCGAGCTGGTGGGGACGCCTTGGCTGGCGGTCAGGTACTGGAAGAACTTGTTGAGATCACCACTGAAGTTGCCCATGTTGCTGGGGGCAACGAAGGAGAAGACAGTGGTGTCGCCGTTGGGACCCTTGAAGAGCTTCCACTTGGTGCCGAGAATGGTAGGAGTAGCAAGAGGGGTAGTTCCGGTGGAAGAGATGGGAAGCGCGCCGCCATAAGCGCCGAGCCAGATCATGATCTCGTACTTGTTGTTGGCACCAACAGACGGGGCGAGCCACAGGTCGTAGGACACATCAGAGATCATGTTGGTTCCGGTGTATCTTGAATGGGGTTAGTTTGCGACAATGTTGTATATAGATGTGGGTTTGCATACCTCCAGGTCCAGGTGGAAGGAATGGAGCTAATGGCCGAAAGCGGCTTATTGGTCTTCTCCAGGGCGACGTTGGAGTAGGACTTGACCTTGCCGGGGCCTCCAACCCAGGTCCAAGAGGTGGACCAGACGAACGAGTTGCTCGAGACACCGGTGAAGGTGGTGCATTGAGATCCAGAAGTAGCATCTCCGCTGCCCCAGTTGTTGTGGTAGACAGTCTTTCCGTTGGTGGTCACGCTGCCAAAGGCACCGCACCAGGTAGTGGCGCGCTCCTCGAGCTCGGGAGTGGGAGAGGCGACGGCGACAGTGGCCAGCAGAGCCGACACGAGGTAGGAGATGGACTTCATGGTGAGGAGAGTTGGAAGAGGATGCGGTAAACTGAGAATGGATGGATGGATGCAGACTAGAAGCCCTTGGCGGACGACCGAAAGCCTTATATCGTCAATTGCGGCAGTCAGCGACCGCGGCATTCCCGATAGTACTCCTATCATCAACTCCTGTCATTACGGCCTCCAACCCCAAAGGAGAAATTTAGCTCTAACCCTCGGGGTTTGGCTTTCCGAACGGCCTTAACTAGCTGGCCTATAACCGCTGCGACCTGAAACGGGAGTTGGGACGATGTCGATTGTGGATTAGCAGCCGCTGAGAATCGTGCCGACGTCCCCGATCCATGGCCCCATGTGGGATCAACTGGGATGTTCCACCAATAGGTAGGGGTATGTTAATTTTCCGCCTCGTACAGAAAAGGGCCCGGCCATCCCAGCCCGTCCGGGTCTTGTCTCCGCTAGCTTAGATAGTATGTTTCGGCTCTTGATTCTGATTAGTTTATTAACTAGCAATTCGCCACTGGTTTCGGTCCGGTGCCCAAATATTGAACCTTCTATCATGCCAAATATGAATTTAGAGATTCTCTTTGACCTATTTCGAATACGACAAGATGCAATCCCAAAGTTACGCATTCAATAATTGGAATTTCCACCAATTCCATGGCATCGCAGCTTTCACCTCACGGTTCCACCACGATGTATCCACGACACTAACTCATAAACTACAGGCAAATGGATCCAGCTGCGTGAGCTAAATCAGTTAAAGTCTTCGGCGAGACCGCAAGTACGGCCTATCTCTCTGCGCCGCGACATAGTCCCGGATGGGATGCTCCATGACGCCTAGAGCCAGGTGCATCATCGGCTTCCTCGACTGGAATGATCTCGATCGGCAGTGAGCGTCTCAACGTCCATGACGAAGAAAACTTGCGCCAGCATAAGCATCAGCTCGTTCATGGCAATTCCCTTCCCCCAACCTCCCCGGGGCCCGGTTTAGAACGGCCCGCACGCCTTCGTATCGTGGTTTAACAGTTCGGTCTCGCCGACACGATCCGGTCGCCACCGCTCCGGCCGGAAGGTTAACGGATCCGAAAATTGGTCTTACTTGCGGTGAGCGGTGTAAATTCCCGAACCGAGCAGTACGAGCCGGGCATATACGAGGTGTTGATAACGAGACCGCCCGCAGGTGTTTCCCCACGGGAGAGATATACCGCCTGCCGGTGACGAACAAAGGGGCTCCTGGAAGCAAACCCGTAGGTACGTCTACGATGCTAGGATGCCCCCTACACTATTCTCGGAAGTGGGATCCGACTTCCTTGGCAGCCTAGGAATAGGCGGATCGTCATGCCCCACGTAGATGTCGGGATCCTATTTCACCAGAGTGCAAAGCGTTCAGTGGCTTGGTTAAATAGAAAATGCCTACTCACTTTGAAAAAGTGTTGTTGGTAATCAGATAGTCTGATGTTCAACGCACATACTCGCCGTCCTCTTAACGGAGGCGATAGATCTCCGGGTCTAGTTGCTAATATTTAATTCAATGACTGAATTCTATGTAGCGAATTAGGCCGCGTCATCGAGATCCATGTCTCTGGGAGTGGCCGTCTCCGTCACCGTTAATTTAATTGCACGTCCGCTAACCGGGGATAAATTTAGACATAAAGAGGGAAATAGGAACCCATTTATGGTTTTCCTCCATGTTAGTTTACCTTCCCTGCTCTTTGAGATGCAGAAAGGAAAGCTCTTACGTAGCTCGAGGCCGTGAATAGCCACGAACTGAGGATCGATTTGAACACATCGTAAGTTTTCAATAAAGGGCAAAGTAAGATCTGATTTTCAATTCAACGAGGCACGGTCGTGTTGCTTGTTGTCTTTAATGCAGCGATCCCAGCTCATTGATCTTTGTTAGAGGTTATGTTTGTGAAGAAGTTGCTATTGTGAGTCCATCCGGAGGGGGAAACACCCAACTTTGGGCTTGCGTCCTGCACCCTGTCATGGCTTTAACAAAACACTCCACAAGAGCAGGGGGGGGATTATGCAGCTACAGCAATAGGCGTCGGCGCTCAAGTCTCCTGATGCACAGTCCGCCAGTTGGCAATGTCTCACAAGCCGCCCTCTTTTGTCGACACCCCCTCTTAATAGGACAGGCAGCAACAGATGTTCATTCAGTCAGGACTTTCTCTATTGCGTTCTCAAAGAGGTCCTTCACGAAACGTGAAAGATGTGCAAGACCAGTGCTGTCTCCGTTAACCCGATTGCTCTGATCCGTTTCAACGGAGTGAAGTGGGTGGCGTCAGCCATCGCGAGCAACCACGCAGGTCACCGCCAGGATTGCTCCTTTCGGTGTAGCCGGTAACGCAAGGGGGCACTTGTGAGGCGAGACAAAATTGGAGGTGAACAGTCAATAATTTATCCTGCATCCTGCTTACACCTCGGTCGGTTGGCTAGGGAGTCATCGGGCATTTTATTGCATCATGGCCTGGGGCTGATGCGGTCCTATTAATCCCCCAATCTCGCCTGAAGTAAGACCGGTTTCCCTTCCACTATTTGCAAGACCTTGAATCAAATATGCATCTTATTCTCACCGGTGCGACCGGTCTCGTCGGCTCCGGCGTTCTCCAAGCCATGCTGGCGTCGAAAGAGATCACCAAGGTTTCGATTCTCAGTCGGCGAGCGGTTCCAGCCGCATCCAACAATCCAAAGGTGAACGTCATTATCCACCAAGATTTTGAGAAATATGACTCTCAAGTTCTCAGCCAGCTCCAAGGAGCCAACGGCGTGGTTTGGGCTTTGGGTATTAGCGCTCTAAAAGTTACGAAAGAGTCAGTCTGACCACCTCATCTTAATACACCACGTAGCCTTCGTGACTCGAGCTCACTCTACGCATAGGGACTGCGTCAAGATTACGAGAGATTGGCCTCTGGCTGCGGCTAAAGGTTTCTCAGACCTTGCTCCCGAAGGTCAAGCCTTTCGATTTATCTACGTCTCTGGCGGAGGCGCAACGCAAAACCCCAACTTTTTTACCGCCTTCTACGGTCGGGTCAAAGGTGAAACTGAAACGCTCTTGTCAAGTTTGCGTACTCCTTGCCTCCAAATCGAGTCTGTACGCCCAGCCGGTGTAGACGCTTCTGATCACGATGCCATTAAGCCGTTCATCCCCGATCCTGGCCTTGCGTATAGGATCATGGGTGTCTTTCTGGGACCCTTGTTCCGGACTTTGATGCCTTCCTTATACAGTCCTACTAAGCCACTTGGAGAGTTCTTGGTGGGCATGGCAGTGGGCAAATACGATCAAGACCTCGATGCGGGTGGAAAGGGCATTACTACACTGCCGGGTGGGCTAAGAGTATTGGATAACTGGGCATTTCGAAGGCTTTACGGGTTGCCTTAGCTGCAGGTTGGAAACAGAGTGCACCGAAATTTAACAAAATACGCAGGCTGCAGAGCTGTTCTGTTGTTCGTCCTATCCACTGGTACCTATACTGAAGTGACCTCGACAACTTGTCTTTTTCTGTCAGGTCTACCTAAGTTTCTTGTTACAGTCAATGCATTTGAGACGATGAAGCAGAAAATAGATATCTACCAGGAGATGAGACTCACTTCAGTAAACATCTTCAGAACGGAGCCTTAAGTTTCTGTTCGCGGCATTGAGCCTAAAGATGTTGTTGGGGTGAAATCGCGGGGTAATAAAGCGAACAGATTTGACTGTGGTTCACTTCGCCAATCCTACCCTGTAGCTGTTACAGGAAATGGAAACTTGCCAATCCCAACCAAATCTCAATTGCAAGTGGCTCCAAGATAAAGGAAATAGTCTAGATTGATGGATGAATCATTCAGCTCGTAATACTACAACAACGTGGATAAAAAAGCCGATTCGTGGCATTCCATGTTACAACCTGATGGATTCAGGCCCAACAATCCAGGACGAGTCGGGATAATTGTTCGAGCCAGAGCTTTTCAGTGTATTTGTTCCGCATCCAGGTAAACGAGCAAAGCGATATAACCTCAATTGACCGCCGCGTCCCGTGGTAACAGAGGAGGTCGAGTCCTCGTTTGTCGATACGAGCGAAGTGGATCACCAGACCCTGCTTTGTACTTTGTACCTCAACCGGGATTAATAAAGGATCAATATTGGCAGCGTGGAGGATTTGCGACAATAGGAAATCAGTGGGGGCTTCAGCCTCACCAGGCAGCCCCGTTATTCCCATTCCTCCCTGGGTGGTACCACCAAGCCGTGATATTTCCCACGGCTGCGTAAGCTTGCAACCGTCAACCTGCACCATCACATCGCGACGGAGCCATTCCGAATCTGCATCAACCTCCTGCACCAGACTGTTCACAGACTGTTCAGATACTTGTCCTTCTTGTCTGTCGCTCGGCCGGATCGTTCCGTACTCTCAATCGCCTCAACTGCACCACTTCTCCAGCTCCTGCATTCCCCACCGTCAACGACTGAAAATGAGCTCAGATCACGAACAGCCTGGCGCTACAGCCATCCGATACGTCTCGGATCCTCGCTTCCATCAGACCCTCACTCTCCCGGCGACTGCCGACCACGAGGCCCTCACTGTCAGCTTTGCGGATGCTGGCCGAGCTCCAGAACCGCCCACGGGTCCCAGCCCTCCAACTGTCCTGTTCATGCCTGGCATGTTCGCGTCCCGCTATCTGAGCATCACCTTGCATTTCGTCGCTCAGAAACTAGGCGTACGCGTTTTGGTCGTCGACCGGTGGGTCACTATCTCTACCCTTCTTATGCCTATTGAGACTTACTCTCGAATGCATCCTTAGACCCGGGATGGGCAAGTCTACCGATGTCCCCCTGGAACAGCGAGTCCCGGTCTGGCTTGAACTGGTGCCCCGTCTCCTGGAGCATCTCGGTATCAAGCATGTCGCACTCGCGTCCCATAGTGCGGGGACAATTTATTTACTGAACACGCTGTATCATTATCGCGATATCCTCCACCCAGAAAAGCCGTCTGTGACGATGCTGGGTATGTCTCCCTCCCCTTCGATGTGGATCTTTTTCCTTCACGCCTACCACTATGAGAAATGTTGTTGCTAATTGGCGAATCATCCTCATAGCGCCTTGGGTTCACCCCTCCCACTCTCGCGTCACATCGATGCAACTGGCTCAATACATACCTGCCTCAGCCTTCAGTGTCTGGCATCTCATTCCCAAATTCTTTGTTCTCAAGGCGGGGCCTGCTTTCGCTTCAAGTGGGGCGGTAGTTACCAAGGCTTCAAATGTGATTTCAGGCGGTGGTCAGGATGATTCTGAATTGGAGAAGAACCGCCAAAGGATGGAAACAGTCTATCAACTGCCTCGTGACGTGCAAATTGAAATAGACGCCTTGGTGATGAAGAAAGTGTTTGAGGAGAATACCGTCGGCGCGAATAGCGAGGCGTTGCAGGTCTTGAAGAAGGGACCGGCATTGTCATGGGGGAAGTGTGAGGATTACGAAATTTTCGTGAGGGAGGTAGTTGACCGTGAGCGGAATAGACGGAGTGCCGGGAACAATGAAGGGATGCCCAAATTGAAGGTGGCCGCCTACTTTGCCGAGACGGATGCCTTGGTTGGTCCCAAGGGACAGGCCTATATGGAGGAGTGCTGGAAAGGAAAAGAAGAGGGGGAGTTCGGGGATGTGATCGATTTCGAAACTCATACTGTTCATGGAGCTGACCATGACAGTGTAATGCAATCCGCGGTGGTTCTGGAGAAGCTTTTCATCGCTGCCGGAGGGGTGATGAACGAGAATGCGGCGTGATAGACCAATGGTCGGTAATGAGACGAGCACGAGTGCTGGTTCAATGAAATTGAAGGACAACACCGATCATAATAATTCGTATTGCTGCTTGTTGAAGAGATTTTGCAGAGCGATATATCTTGGCTCTGATTTGCGTACTACAGCATCCGTTTCCCGGTGTCGAATCAAATCCGGTGGCTATCTAGACATCGTTGCATCTGTTGGTGTGATCAAGTGTCTAATATATGTTCGAGCACAATTATTTGACCACGGCCTTTCTTTCAAGGGACGTCGCTTCAAACGTCGTCAGCACACGCCCAATTGACGCGTGCATCGGGTCAAATCAGAACCTCACTCTCTCACTTCACTGGATACGAGATTGTCTGAATAACCACGATAGATGCCCAAAATTCACGCTGGACTTCACGCCGAAGAGAGTTTTGAAACTGCAAGAGAATCGAAAGGACCAGTATCATATCATTCTTCCACATCCATGGGGACCAGCCGCACAAGACGACAAAAGACAAAGTGCATATGGGCGACTTTGTGGTGAACTGGGAGGTTTTGCCTCTATCGATTCAAGATGCAATCAGAATCACTATTGACTTGAGATATGGATGTTTCCAACCCGTGTTCCATGCTTGCTTGTGTTAGCCGCTCGCCGTACCCGCTAAGATGAGACTTCGTACCGACATGCCTGTTCCTCGTCGGTTGGATCACCGCTTGGTTCTTTATTCAACACGTTCTCACCCAGAATACAACGCCTGAGAAATAGATCCGTGAGGCTGGCGGTTACCGCCAGTTATAGCAGAAGGCAAAAAGAACAAATTAAAAAAAACGACATGGTTTCTAATAATAAGCTACATTGACGATGCTTGTGGACCTACTTTGCCGTCCTAGTCGCCGAAAACTGCATCCCGAACACTCGCCCAGAGCTGCAGCCAATTGCAATCGTCGATCCTATCACCCCGTATTGCCGCGGTCGATACTCTGAAGGCAGCCACAGTACATTCTTTCCATCTTTCATGATCCACATCCTATCGGTGGACAATCCGTAGCCATGATAATGGGGATCCTCTAAGATTTCCTGCGTCGCTTGTGAAGACGACAAATCCAGATCCAAAACACCTAGATCTGTATAAATTCGCGAGCTGCTCGTCGGATCAAACTTGAGATCAAATACCACTCTATTGGCGTTGATGGTTTGCATGCAAGCGCCAGTCGCCAGATCCCAGATCCTGATTGTCTCATCGCCTGCACTAGATGCTAGCAGCTGGTTATTGGCGGAGAAGGCGACTGAAAGTACTGAGAAAACATGACCTTCCAGCGTGTGGAGGCAGTCTCCAGTGTCAAAGTCCCAAACTTTGATAACATCGTCATCTGAACCCGATGCCAGTCTCCGAGTGTCCGCTGAGAAAGCAACTGCTTTCACTGAACCACCATGCCCCTCAAAAGTCCGAAGACAGATGCCCGTACTGGTATCCCATACCTTTACTGAACAATCGACCGACCCAGAGGCGAGGTGCTGCCCATCTTCAGATAAGGCAATGCACTTGACTGACCCAGCGTGGCCCTCAAAGGTCTGAAGACAGGCTCCGGTCGATATCTCCCAGATCTTAATCGTATCATCGCTTGAGCTCGACGCAATCGTCTGGTGATCTTTGGAGAAGAGAAGCGACGTCACTAATGTCGTGTGTCCTGCGAGTGTGCGGATACAACTTCCCGTAGCTGTATCCCAAATCTTGATATCCCCTTCGCGTGCACTTGAGGCAATTTGCTCGCCGTTACCCGAACACGCGATGCACGCAACTCCGCTATCGTGTTTCTGCACCACCTGTACGTCGTCGATTATTTCTGCGTTCCAGATCCTGATTCTCCCATCGATCGCACCGGAAGCAATCCGGTAGCGATCTTGTAGACAGACAAGCGATTCCACCGTGTCGGCATTTCCCTTTATGGTCTGTACACAAGTCCCTTTCATCGTGTCCCAGATCTTGATTGTCTGATCGTAAGAGCCCGAGGCAAGATATTCATCGCTTCCTATGCAGGTGTAGATGACTGACGTGATGTAGCGCTTGTGGCCGATAAGGGTGTGCAGACAGGTTCCCGTCTCCTCATCCCAGATTCTGATTTTGTTATCCGCAGAGCTGGAAGCGATTTGTTGTCGAGCCAGTGTGGAGGATATGGCGATTGAGTATACAGAGCCACTATTGCCTTCGAGCAGCCGAACGCAATCCCCTGTAACCGTATCCCAGATCCTAATCGTGCCATCGTTTGAGCCGGAGACGAGTCGTTGATCATCTTCGTCCAAGAAGACGACTGAACTAACAATGCTGTCGTGACCCTCCAACGTGTGGAGACAAGCTCCCGTAGTGGCATTCCAGATTTTGATTGTTTGGTCGTGCCCGCCTGAAGCGACTTTCTTGGTGTAGCCCGAGAAGGCGACTGACTGCACGGAGCTGACATGACCGGAAAGGGTGCGGACGCAAGTTCCTTTCTCAGTGTCCCAGATCCTGATAGTAGAGTCATATGAGCTTGAAGCGAGTCTCCATCCATCGTCGATACAGGCCAAATCGACTCCTGTTATTGTGCCAGTATGGCCCGTAAGGTTGCGAATACAGCGCCCAGTAGAAACAGACCAGAGTTTTACGGTCCAGTCTGATGAACCAGAGGCGAGTATTTCGACGAGCCCATTTTCCTTGAAGTTTCGCAAAAAGCCAACAGCGTTTACGGCGCCAGAGTGTCCATCGAGCGTCTGGAGACAGGCGTCCCATTCTTGATCCATGTTTGGCATGGAACTTATCCACTTTGGTGTTTCCTTGCCGAAGAACTCTCTCACCAAGCTGCGAGAAGGACTGAACACGAGACTTGAGGCGTAAGCTTGCAAGGGTGCCGCTTCTATGACCTGGCCATGGGAAAGGATGAATCTGTATGCGTCTGAAACCAGTTTCGTTACTTGAGGTGCTCCGGATTCTTCCTATTAGATATCAAGGTTAGTATACACTCTATTTCGCGACATACTCTGAACTTACCACAAGTGCTACTCTGAGACGATCCATTGCGCTGATCCCCCCTGGTAATTTACCCAGCAGGCTGAGCGCTTCCAGCCAATACAGGTATTTCTCTCGTAGAAAGACATGGACGGTGCCGTCGTCCTGTAAATGCTCGATGAGACCTGCACCTAGTCTGGGATATACGTGAACAAGGTGATCAATCCAGTAGACGCAGGAATATTCAGCTGAAGCCAATGGGTTGGGATCGGGTGGGGATACTTCATCTATGAGAGTCCCTAGCTCTCGCAGGCCGTATATGTCACGCTTCAGAGCTTCCGACATCACCTTGATGGATCTCGAGGATATAACGTGGTGATGATGTATGACGCCAGATGGCAAGACTTGATCGCTGGCTTGGTTCAGCAGAAAATCCTTTGCCGACTGATGGATGAAATAAATTGCATCATTTCTGATATTCAGGAAAGAGCCGCAGCATCCAATGAATTCCTTCACGGTTTCGATATCTTCCTTGAAATCTTCGAGTGACTCCGCAAGAGACGTCAGTTCCTTCAAGGTAATTGGGCGGTAGGTGACGGAAACGGTGGCGAGGATGTCCTTGCACAGATCCGCGTCAAGGGAATCGCTGATTTGCCCCATCATGCGAGTATATAGCGCATCGAGACCGGCTGGGAACGTGTGGAGTTTTGCAAGCGTATGCCATCTGCGGACCTTGGGATCTCCAAGTTCCCGGCAGACCAAGGCTGCCCAAAGGAATGTGTCGTCGCTGTTGGCTGCCAAGTATTCCAGAACGGCTTGTCGTGTTTTCTCGTCGTATTTCTTCTCGCGGGACAGCTGGTCGACCTTGTGCCCAATGAATGTGCGGACGGCACTCGAGACGGAAGATTCGTTCAACTCAAGGGACAGCTGGATGCTCTCGATGGCACCCAGCTTTTCCTCAATATCTGGCCAGTTACGACTCGATAGGACCCATTTAGCGCTGGCTGAAGTCGACATTTGACAAATGAAGTCGAGAAGCTCGGGCAATCCAGTCACGCACTCGTCGAGTGCATCAATGATAAGCGTTACACCATCCAGTATCGGGTCATCGAGCATAGCAGTGAGCATCTTGGACAAGGTCCCCCAGGCTACGTTATCCTCAAACAGTTGCTTGCCGACATGGTCATACTTTTTGGGAACGTGAGAAATAAGGGACGGAAGTTGGTCGATGAGGACGTAAACAATACCGCGCAGCACAGCTGTTGCAGTGCGGAGGGTTGGCTCAGTGGCTTGGCAAAAGAAGTAGGACATGGCGTGTGTCTTTTCTTTCACCAATTCGTCGATGATTCCGCACAAAAGCATTGTCTTGCCCTTGCCAGGATCACCTTTGATCCAGAGGAGTCGGCTCTCAGTCTCGGTGCGCCATCGGTTGAAGTCGGCGTGTTCGAGAATCCAGCTGTATGAATCCTTGAGCAGGCCGCCTTTCGTTTCCTGGATTCGCGTCTTGTTGTCTCGGGGATCGGTCTCACGTAAATCGTGTAGACATTTGTTGTAGTTGTCGTCTTTTCGAATTTTCGCCTGCTGCTCTTGGAACTTGGCCTGCTGTTCCTGGAATTTTGTTTGCTGCGTGGTTTGGGCTAAAAGAGCCGAGTAGATGTCCTGGAGCTTCGACTCTTGGGAGACGGCGGCTTCGGCAATACCTTGAAGATGCGACTTGACCTGTTCGGTGTTGTATTGCTGAGAGTCGTTTCGCACAGCAACCTCCGCGTCCTGGATGTCTGTGAGTTGGCCATTCCAATCATCAAGCTTGAACATATCCCTCAGGAAGACGACGGTTTGGTTTCGGTGGTAAATGCAGATACTCCTCATCTGGTAGAGGAGGAGCTTTTTGTAGAGCTGGATGATGTGCTTCTCTAGTTCGTCTCGAAGCCCTGCAGCAGAGCTTGCAGACCGATTTTTATCAAGGAGAAGGCCGGCCAAGTTCCAATACCAATCCATTCTCGATACGACGTAAGAAACTCCACGGCGGTTAATGCCTGCCTCGGTGATTGGATTTGAGAGAATCTATTAAAAATTGAGTGTGAGCAACCATGTCTGTACAAACCAGCGTTGTGTCGTTCGAACTCACATCCAGTGCTAAGCAGACGCCCACCCAAGCGACAGAAGCTTCGGGTGATGCCTGAACTGCCTTGTCGACAATTCCTTTCATGATGGATGCTGTTTGAAAACCGCCTTCAATTCCTTGCTTGACAGATGCGCCCTTCGCCGTCTTTTCCAGCCCCAGACGGACAAGTTCTTGCATCTGATGCGACCGCTCCTCTCGGGTTTGTCCGATGTCATTCTTCTGCGATGCAGGTGGCGAGTCCCCGGCATGAAGTTGGCTGGATAGAATCTTCTCGTACGTTTCTACCACGTCGGGCTCGTTGGATTTGAGCTGGTCGTAGGCCTCATTCCAAAGGCATTCTTGAAGGCTCTCGGTTGAGATTGGAGCCTGGGGAGGGGACGAATTTGAGGCGGGCTGAGAGACATGTTGGGAAACGGGTTGGGATGTGGATTGAGGGGTAGATTGAGAGGCGTGCTGAGAGGCGGGTTGAGAGGCGGATTGGGAGGCGGATTGGGAGGAAGATTGAGACGTCGCTGGCTGAGAATCTGGTGGAGATGGCTTGACCGGCGGTGGGACAGGATCAGGTGTTGTAGCTTCGTGCGACCCTTTGAACTTGGAGCGCAGGTTTTTGAATAAATGAGGCGCCATGATTGGCGAGAAGTCGATTTGAAGCCGCTGTGGGATCTGGTGGCGGCGACTATGGGTTGTCGCGTTCCGAGAGATGATGCATCAGTGAGATTGCGCGAGATTTAAAGGCGGGGGCAGATATTCGGAGTTTGAAGCCAAGGAGGATTCGCAATGTGTTACATGACGTGTCTCCAATCTACAGGGGCTTGAAGGCTGTGCAACATCCCTGGCCGGGTGGTTCAATGTCCAATAGGGGGTTGATTATACTGGATCCATTGTTCATTGTCAGCCCCAGCGTCAACACACGGCACTGGTTGGACCAAGTACGAGATGAAGAGTGCGGCCACCGTCGTAGGGCTGACGGGGATGGCCAGGGTTTAGTATGCGGGTGTTCAATCATTAATAGTGGACATGTTGCAGTCTCAACACCGCTTAATTTACAAAAACCTGATCATCAGACAGGAAGCAGTCACGGCACCCGAATTCGTGGTCGATAAATGACCAATGATCTATCCGAGCGTGCCGGGGACGATAGATTGACACGTTGAATGTCGGTAGATGATAAGTCAGGTGCCCTAGTAACGGATCAACCCACTAACGGATCACCCCACTTTAAGCCGCGTTGACCACAACGCGTCTCCGACCACACGCGTTTCTTCCTTCCACAACATCTTATTGGGCAATTCAACCTCTTTGAGCTATTCAGCATGCCCAATTACACCCAAAATGACCTTCAATTGGCTATCCAAGAAGTTGCTGAAGGCACCTCAATACGCAAAGCAGCCAATCATCACAATATTCCCTATACAACCCTACACAGTCGGATCAATAGCAGAGAAACGCGTCACAAGGCTCACCAATGGCAGCAAAGGCTTTCTACACATCAGGAAACGGAGCTCTGTAATTGGCTTATTCTTCAAGACAAGCTGGGTATGGCTATGACTCATGCCCAGATCCGGAAGTTGGTTATTTCCATTTTGGGCGCAGCCGGCGATGACCGACCTCTCGGAAAACGCTGGATAGCCGGGTTTTTAAGCCGCAATCTACAAATAAAAACACTCAAAGCCAAGGGAATTGACTCAAAAAGGATAAATGGGGCCAATCCGTATGCTATTGGCAGGTTCTTTGATATATTGGACCAACCAGGTATCTGCAATATCCCTCCGCATAACCGTTGGAATTGGGATGAAACTGGGATCTTTTAAGGGATCGGAACCAACAGGCTTGTACTTAGCCAATCAGAACTACAATCAACTATTAAGAAACACCCGGACAGCCTTCATTGGACTAGTATTCTTAAGGCTATTTCCACAACTGGAAAGTACCTTAACCCATTGGTTATCTTCAAAGGCAAAAACTCACAATAGCAGTAATTTCCAGAGGATATGAACTATCTGACTAATTGGAACTTTACATCATCTGAAAAGGGCTGGACTAGTGATGCAATTAGCCTAGAATGGCTAAAAGAGATCTTTATTCCAGGATTAAAGACAAAAAGACCCAATAAGAAGCGACTTCTTATATTAGATGGCTACGGATTACACGCAACGTCCGATTTCATGCATCTCTATATAGCCAATCGAATCCAATTAGTCTATTTACCGCTACATACAAGCCATATTCTTTAGCCTCTTAATATATCAGTCTTTGGGCCAATTAAGGCTGCATATCAAGCTACATTAACCCTAGCCAATCCCCTTGTTAATACCAGCCCAATAAGGAAAGAGACCTTCCTAAAGTGCTATTTTAAGGCTAGAAATACCGCCCTGACAGAAGCCAATGCAAAGGCTAGATGGAAAGGGTTAGAATTGTGGCTAATGGACCGAAATAAGGCATTGGGTAGTCGGTTCGTTATTGATAACCCCAATCAGACTATTACAGTCCAATCAGCTAATCCCTCGCCTTCAAGACTGAATCAGAGGTTGGAAAATAACCTATTTACAACCCCTAGTCATTCAAGGGATGTATAGTTATTGGTGCGGTCACAAGGTCGACCTAGCTATAATAGCCCAACCACAAGACATCTATTTCGAACTGTGGGTAAGGGTCTAGATGCTCTAGGGATGAAAGTATCAAAGCTAGAGGAGGAAAATAGGGCTCTAAAGCAGCAATTAAGCCAATCGAAAAAGAGAAAAAGAGCAGCAGTTAAAAGAGACCCAAATAAGCTTTTTATCTCTATTCAAAATATTAGAGCAACAAGAAGCCGGATAGAACCTTCTAAGTTAGAATATTCAGAATAAGTAGCTTTTACTAGAATTTCATTGGTTAATTTATAAATATTTAAAATCTTTAGTCTTTTTTTTATTTAAAAAGTCTTTAAATTGACCAATTAGAATACTTGGTTGTTGTTTTATTTGTATTTGAAGTTGATAGGTAGGTCTATTGATCATGTAAGTGGGGGTGATCCGTTAGTGGGTTGATCCGTTACTAGGGTAGTTGACTTAGTCAAAATTCGAGAATTCATCCAATCGGCAATACCATATTCACATGCAGTCAAAGCGCATTTCCAATGAACATGTACCATAAATAGGCCCGAAATCCGTGGTAATTCAGCAGTACAAGACTAGAGAAGATTAGGACATCGCCGAGCGAAATGCAGATCTGTTGGTTGTTGGTTGTTGGTTGCTACACACTGGAAATTAATACGACAGCGTGTTGGCCAGCCCTCTCGGCCCATCGTTCCGGGGAGCGCGGGGCCTGTAATTAGCGGACAAATAAACAACTTTCCCCTGTAGAGCTCTAATTCAATCCCAGACAGCGGCGGGAGCTGCCTAAAATGCTCCCGATCCGTTCCTTGTGGATCACCTTCAAGACCCCCCCGGAAGATACCTAAAGTGTGAAATGTCAGGTGAGCTAATAATGCGAAGTTCTTTAAATAATCTTGATGCCCAAACTTAACCCGCCATTGGCTCGACATTTTAGGTGGTGCGACTTATTTTTCTCACCTCGAGAACCTGACTTGTATGCATACTGCCGAAGACGCTTGAATTCCCGTGGGTTGAGCTGGCCGACATCACAATCCACCATGGCGGGAAGAGATCAACACCAGGAGGAGCTCGTCAGGGCAATGATGGAGCTCGACATGTCAGTTACCGGGCAAGGGACACCGCTCACTCAACCACTCGCTGATGCCGCTCACCGACGAGGAAACGTTCCGACTGGCATTGAAGACCATGTACGGGGAGCCAGCCGTCCGAAGGGCAAGCCCCCGCTGTGGGTAGTCGATCGCACCCTGGAGCCGCAGATGATAGGAAAATTCATCAGCTTTCTCTCTTTTGGCCATCTGCCTGGCGGTAGGAAAACATCACTCCCACGACCGACGGCCAGAGAGGTGCTCAGGATCGTGCGGCCCTTCTCCGAGTGGGCTCTGCCGCCTCACAACCACAGCAACCGATCAACAGTTGACTGGATGGGCGTGCGAATCGGTTCCTACGAAGATGGGGCGCGGCTTATGGTAATCTCAAAGGAGCTTCACTCTATGAAGACCAGAGTGTGGGAGGGCCTTGCTCCCCTGTCCGAGAGGCGCTGGAAGGATCTGAAGCTGGACGATCCCCAAAATTTCCACGCTGCCTGCCAGTACTTGGTGGCCGTCACCAACGTGTTTCACTATCTGAACCATAGAGTGGTCAAGGACAATCTGCGAAAGACGTGCAATCTCATCTGGGATCATCTCAAGCCATACGAGGAAGCCATCAACGCCCTGCGAAGCGCCGCCTCGCCCGAAGGCTACCACCAACCCGTTTCCGTCACGAGCCTCTGGTACGAATTCATCAGCGCCCACTACAAGTACATCTCTGCCAGAGCTCACCAGTGGGTGATTGAGCACGTCTACCGTCTCAGGGCGCCAATCGCAGCAGCCCTTGACATCCACAAGCCGGTAGCTCCAGGTGCCCACGACGCAATCCAATGGTATCTCACCAACAAGATTCACGATCTGCAGGGAAACGTTGTGCACGCTGACAGCACCATCTTCATGCCTACCGACGGCTACAAGGGTGACCCGCTACCAGCGCAGGATAACGTGCTGTTGACTGAACAGGATCGACGACCCTTTCGCGAGCAGCCCATCACCTGGCATGCCAATCAAGAGCGGCGCGTAGCCGACTATACTGCACGACTCAGATACGTGGCGCGACAGGAACAATACAAGGAAGTCGCTCAGGCCGGGGTGCAAAATCTTGTCTCCCGTCCTATGAACGACCCTACGGAAATTACCCTCATCATCCGCAGCGAACTTAGTAGTCAAACAATTACCCGGAGGGAACTTCGTGGGGAACCCGAACCACTGGGGTTGGGTCTCTGGCTCGATTATCTCAGGAACAATGTTGATAGCAAGCTACTTAAATGGAGCTATGTTGCGTATCGGCTCGACCATGAGCACAATGATGGCCAATGGAACTACTTCAAAGAGAGGTTTGAAGCCGACAGTGCCGACTGGGGCCAAGAGTATGCAGGAATTGACGAAATCCGAAATATCTCCAAGATCCACTGGTTGGACGGAAAGGAGTTGGGTATCGAAGACGGAAACATAGAGGCTGCCAAGAAGTGAGTTCGTTATTGATATCATTTATAGCCATTGCACTAACACGCCATTTCAGACATTTTATGGAATTCGTCAAGTCTGAAAATGCGCCCAGGCAGGCTCGTCAGAAGATGTTCCTTGTGGCCGATGGCGATGTTCTTCGATCGTACTTGAAGCCAGGGAGAGTCAAAGAGGGCTTTATCCTAGCAGTAGACGCTAAATTTGATCCTCTCGAAGCCACACCCGATGAGCAATCTCCCGGATACAACGGATCTGTGCGAGTGCTCGGAAGTTTGCTGTGGGACGACCTCGGCGCCATGGGCCTGATGCAAAATCAGGGGCTCAGGGATCTCTGGCCTTTGGCCTTCAACAATCCATCGCGTATTTATGAGGGGCCACTGCCAAGGTCGGTAATGCCATCGGGGGCCCCAGTCGCAGAGAGCGTGGCCATGGCCCAGAGGTATTCCGCGCCCCAGCAGGTTTCTTGGATTGTGGTTGCATGCATTCTAGGAAACTACTTCTTTGGCGGGTCGGAGCAGTGACTTCCCAATTTTTGGCTTATTATAAACGAGGAGAAGACCAGTAAGGATCAACATTGGTCAGGGGTTGACAAATTGTTGAGGATCGAGCGTGCGTCGCTGGTATTGGTTTACTAGAAGACCAGTGACTAGCAGCGAGAAGATAATTACATAGAATTTAATCCATAAAGCTACTTGCTCCAGCTATCTACAAGTTGAAACAGCGCTTCATCAGTCCCAACATTTCCAGGAAATACGACATACGGCAAACTAGGCCACTTCGATGATGCTTCGTCGCACCTCCAGAGCGGCACCCCCGACGCTGCCTGTCCCAGAATAAGAGCTCTTTGCATTCTAAGTCCCTTGGTGGCCATATCTGAGGATGTGATGCCTCCTTTGGCAATGATGTATCGTGGCTTCGTCTTGAGCTCAACCAGGAACTGAACGAGAGCGTTTGCCACAATAGATCCAATCGTCAAACTCTTGGCCTTGTCTGCATCTTTGATCAACTTGCGGCTTGTCATTACAAGCGTATCCTGTCCTCTGGTAATTTCGCGCTCGGCGATTGCGATTGCATCGGCAACGGCTTTTGAGGCGTCTTCGGGGGACTTGAGCAATTGCTCCACCTGAAGCTCTACCACCGTCAGACGGTCACCACTTGAAGCTATTAATTTGTTGAGCTGCGCCGTCGTCTTTGGGACGTAGGACCCAGCGATGATCAAGCCGCCCACGTGTGGAGAGAAGGAGAGCTGGGAAGACGAGATGGGCGCGATCTGAGCAATCGCCAGCCGCGCGGATACAAATGCGGCTCCTGTTCGGTAGATGTACCGCTTCCCTTGGCTGGCTGCCCTCAACACGGCCAACACAACGGCGTCGACATCTTGATCTGTGGTGGCGTTTACGACCACGACAGATCCTTTTGGTACCTGAAGTAGCTGTTCAAATAACACGTCTGGATCTCTGTTGCGAATAACGTCGAGACTCAGCGAGGCCACAGTATCAGCCGGGATGCGGCCCATGCTCTTCTCTTCCACGTAGGCTCGGAGATTTGAATTGGCGTACCCAAACGTTCCGTCCTTGGCGAAGGGTGTGTCCGCAGCTGGTGTTAGAACATCGCCTTCGACCACGTAGTGCACGTCGTCAATCGTGTATCGACCTCCTTGGAAGAAAAAGGGACATAGAAGACACGCATCTGCAGCCCCAAGGACTCTTTCTGCGACGTCGACCTCTAGCGGAAAGTGGCCCCGAAGAGTAGAATCGCTACGGAGCACAATCTCAAAGGCAATGCCAGTAGCGGCCGAGGCGGCTTGGAGGTTGGTGCAGATCTCAGTGATGAGTGCTTCCGCCGGTTCCGGATGCAGGGCTCGCGAGTTGGTGAGGATGAAAAAGCCCCCGCCCGTAGGTGTTTGTTGAAGTTCAGTTGACAGTGTTTTCGTGTCCCAGATCAGCAGAACTGGGATGTTGTTGCATGTTTGCGTGCCGGTAGGGTCATCGTCTAAAATTACAAGGACTGGAGCTCGGGCAGCAGGGTCTTGCAGGATGGCTCGTACCTTTGCCTGCGGTTCGTCTGTGATGACGGGGGGGAGACTGGAGAGTGTGGCTGAGAGTGGGAGGGCCATGATTGTCAAGTTTCGGTGACAACGAAGAACAAGAGAGAATTGGTAGGGACAGTCAACTTGCTGCGCTGACTATCAAGCCACTATAAACTAAGGTATGGTGTGAGAACACACATACGCATCTAAAGCTGGTGGGGGCGCATCGGTCTTACGGCCGAGAGGCGGCAATCAGGCCGGTGACCAACTAACCCAACTTGTCTTTGCCGATGTAGAGGGATACGACGGCCTCGGCTTAAATCCGATTCCAAAATATACCTCTCACATTACAAATAAATTATATACTGCCCCCTGTTCTAGACACTCTAACATTATTAGTATTTTAACGATAGGCATAGGGCATGGATAAATTACCTAACTGCCGTTTGTAGCGCCAGCACAGGCAAGACCTTTTCGACGTCGATTGTGAGAGCTGTCTATACTTAAACTTGTTTTCATACTTAGAGCTGAATCTGCATTCCATATGCGTTACCCGAAGTCTGAAGCCTGTACTCTTGCCCAATTTCAATAGCGGAACGACCTTGGCTTGCCTTCGAGCGTTTCAAGACGCCATATACCAATTGTTTGATCTCCTCTTTATTCTTGATTTGATACCAGTGGTCACTCTCGTACCTCCACTGGACCACACCGTGGCGAACCACAATGCGGTCTGCTAGGATTTCCAAGGCGTCTTCAACTGTCGATTGACTCACAACAGCCCCGTAACTAATCATCTGTTGAGCAACCTTGCCCAGCGCCTTTCGGTCTCTTGCGTAGATAGACTGGTAAGCAGATGCACAGACAATTCTTGCAATAACGACCTTCCAAGCCGTTGGTGCTTTTACCCTGGCGCAGTAGTGGAAATCGAACGAATAGTTTGGATTGCCTCCTTTCTGGAGAATGGCCTCCATAGTTTTAACTGTGAAGTCATTCCACGGGTTGTTTGATTCGACCGGAAGTAGTAGTAGCGGGTAGCCGTTACCAGTGGGTTGGAAGAGCCCTGGAGCCAATTTTGCAGCTGCCTGAACAAAACGACCACGTCCCTTGTTGGCTGCCCGTTCCTGCGAGTGACCTTTCCTGCCCGTACTCCCATCATGTGAAATGAGGCAGTCCTTGTTTGCCTTGGCGCTGACATACTGATAAACCCCAAACTTTGCGGCTTGGCAGAGAAAGCGACTTGCGAGGCTAATGTCTCCGGGTTGATTCCGCGCCTCTTTTGGGAAGGGGATCAGGATGTTCTTAGATACTGTAACATCATAAAAGTCGTCCATCAGGTGAATGATGTCAAATTTGTGTTCTGGGAGAGTCCTGGCCCCATGGTACATGTACTCCTCAACGGTGGAATCATAGACATTGGGGTCATTGCCAGGGACGGCTTTGAACAAGGCGAGCCTAGCCGCAAGAAGTTTGAGATGAATATCGTCGGATATCCGTTCAAGCTTTCTCTGCGCTTCCGGGCTCCCAATGTAATCTTTCACCGTCTTGTGTAGATAATGGACCTTGAAGTCACATGGATTGAGCGTTGACTGGCCAGGATGCTGGTTACTCCTGTCCATCTCAAGTAGACCCTTGCTTCGGCTGTTAATTCGAAGTCTCATGGAATTCACTCTGTCTTTGATTTGCTCAGGCGTCATAGCTGCGCTCTTCAGCCTCAAGGCAAACTTGATCGGGTTCTCTTCATCTGCGAATGAGAGAAGGAGGGCACGAGGAGGTTCAACGCACGCTTCCATAAGCGCAAAGTACTCCGTAGCATGTCGTCGATAGAAAGGATCAAGACTGTCTAGAATCCTTCCGTATAGTTTCTCTAAGTCGGGGGGCAGGAGATCGAGCCGCCTTTTGAGATCGATGACGCGGTCGCCGAAGCGAATTCCCGACAATAAAGAATTGACGACGAGCTGAACCCATAAGAACACCCCTGATGCCTTCACGACAACTTCTTCAATGAGAGCTTTAGCAAAATTGGTCTCACTCTGTAGCAGATCCTTGAACGATAGATCGCCGAGGAATCGACTGCTGACGTAGCTTTTAATATCCGAGTATGTAAGATCTTCCAGCCGCAAACTTGGCTGGTGTACGAAGGCTTTCTCAAACTCAACCCATGGACGACTAGAGACACAGAGTTTGACAGAGGATGCGGAGACGAGATCATGAAGAAGTGAGATCAACTCTTGATGATTGCCATCAAACTCGTCCAGGCCGTCAATGAACAACACAGGTGTCGCCAAGGAGTCGATGTGCATCACTGCGCGACGAAACATGGCGCCAACTTCGCCATGCGTCAAGGATCTTGGAGGTTCATCGAAAAGAGACAAGGCTTCCCATGCATTGGGCGAAACGAATGGTATCGCTTCGGGGTACGCCTGTAAAAGTTGGGCGAGTATCGTCAAGAACATGCCCGTAGTTGACTTCTGCACCATCGAACCTCCGGCCCAAAAGTAGAATGATGCCACAATGAATGGCTTCTCCTGGGTTCTGTTGTGCAAATACTTTGCACAACGGACTTCGGGAGGCGAGTATGCTCCAGGGGTTCGAGCGGGCTGTGTGACGAATTTCATCAGAGTCGACTTACCAGCTCCAGCCTTGCCAGTAATCCAGTAGAGCTGATCGTCTGACTGAAGCCAGTCTTTGAAACTCGACCATGAAACAGCATGAGGGTCATCGTTCGGTTCTTCAAAGATCCAGCGGAATGTTTGTTGATGAGCTTCAGCAATTCGCTGTTCTCGATCCTGATTTCCAGGGAAGTGGAGAGAGGCCAAGAAAATGCCGTACAGACTGGCTCTATGGCTCTCAGACATGCCGATCTTGGATGAAGCCTCGCCATCCCTCCCTCCCTGGTACACCTCGTTGACCAATGCTTGACGAAGGAATAGTTTTCCGTTACTGCGACTGGATTCCTGCAGTGGCCCAGCGAGATATTCAATCACCGCAGATCCAAATCCGTTACTTGCCAAAGAGGTTTCTTCCGGCAGGGTGTTGCGATCGCCCGTCAGTGTGGCTAACTTGTCGAGAATTTCTTGCTGGTTTTGCAGCGAGGTGTTGGCATGCATTCTATAAACATAGATCGTTAGCCTCCGTGCTAACGCGGCTCTCAGTTTACACTAACCTAAGTGAGAGTATCAACTTCAAAGTGAGTTGTTTACTATACTTGTCGAGTCGGTCCTGGAGGGCATTTATTTTGTCTTTATTCCAAAGAACCTTGAACGATTGAACAGCAGTGTCGCGCTTCAATCCTTTCGAGGGTATATGAATACTGCCCAGCGTCTCTATCATGTCCGATAAGGTACTAGCACATTCCTTGGCCAGTGTATCGTCGGAGTTGTCTCCAGTGGTCGCCTCGGAATTCGCTGATTCATCTAGAAGGGCATCTACCACAACCTGGAGGTTTTTGGCGAAGACTTGGTGGTCCGAGAGGCTGTCTAGGCCTTCTATGCCCGACTTGTGTATCTTCCGTGCTGTTACCACAAATTGCCTACTAAAGTCGACAACCTGCAGAATTCCTGCGACAAGGCCGAGAGTTTCGGCCATGGTCGTGGTATCGGTGCTACAGGCAAAATAGTGTCTGGATAATCGGGCTGTGAGGAGCGACAGGAGTCAAATGTCGTTGCCTTGAGGAACGAAAGGTCTTTATGCCCAACCCCGCTTCCCTCCGAAGCTTACGTCACGTGGTATGACTGTGTGTCAGATACATGCCGTCAGGCTGAAAACATAGTGAGTGCACTGCTATAATTAGTACCTGCTTCATTATCTGGGTCTATACTGCACTCTGACACAACGCCCCAGCGAGAATAGCTTCCAAAGGTTTTACGCTGGCTCGTTGTCTATTGAGTGGGGCTTGAATACTAGGTTATCGGGGGATTATCAGATTATATTTAATAATAATATTAATTAAATGTAATAGGGGAAACTAGCGGGTGTCTAGCTGCAGATATATACTCGGTGGTCATCTAGTATGCTGACCGATCGAGAGGCGATCTCCTTATGGTTAAATAGAGCAACCCCTTAGACTAAGAAGAGAGGGGTAAACTTCAGTCCTATTATCCTACAGAATATACCGTTTATCTGCCTGACTATCGTTATTGAATCCCCTGTGACTCGTAATAACCTATATCTGTATTATATTAAATCATTTTCCTCGGCTTTAAGGCTGGAAATTCATGATTAAGCACTTTAGGGCTTCATGCACTTCAATTACGGGGTGGACTTAGACTGACGAGGCGAAATGATGATCAATACCGGGGCGGCACAGATTTTTGATGCTCTGTCTCGAGCTCTCAAGGGTCGATATGTTATTCTGCCCCTAGATACCTTCTACCTATTGGACCTTCCCCCTTGTATCAACTGGCCAGATTTCCTCAACAACGCCCCTGCGATGCGCGTAGTAGACATCATGCAGGTTGATGGTGGGATCAATATGGCTAGGAATCATGTGGACGCGATCCCCAATCTTCAATTCCGGGGTTCCCTCCTCCCAATTCAACGAGCCGTGTTCGTCTCCTAGACACCCATACTCGTACCTTGAATCCTGGCATTCCGCTAGTCCGCTGTCCGTCGTCAAAGACTTGAGCCCGCTGTCGATGGTCACTTGTCGATCTCCCTGCTTGCTGATCACGGTCGACAGTATCGTCAGACTGTTGGAGTAGCGTGTGCCTATCGCGTTCCTGTAATCCGTATCCATGAAGATGAATGAGCCGGGCTGCAGCTCCGTCACGCCCGGCACTGTTGCGCAGAACTCGGCCGTCCCCGTGCCTCCAGTTGTGATAACATCCATGTTAAAGCCCTCCCTGCGCAACGCGTCTGCCGTCTCCGTCAAAGTCTTCATCGACTCCAAACACTGTTGTTTGCGCTCTTCCCGGTCGTGCAAGTGCTGTAGATGCCCCTCATAACCCTGGATGCCAATCAATCGCAGGTTCTTAAGCATGCCAACATGTCGAGCGAGGGCCAACACCGGTTCTCCTGGCTGGGCTCCTGTGCGGTGTAGCCCAACGTCCAAGTCTAGCAACACATGGATAGGATCGTCTGCAACTTCAGGCGCCTGCCCCAATGCATTGTTGATAGCCGAAGCGCCAGTCTCGCTGTCCACCACGATCCGGATGTTTCTATGCTTTTTGTATAGCTCAACCAGCCGATTGACCTTTGGTGCGCCGATGATCTCACAGGTGATGAGCAGATCGTCAAAGCCAGCACTCGTCATGGCTTCTGCCTCGCTTAGCTTGGCCACACAACCGCCTTTTGCGCCTGCGGCATTAAGTTTGTGAGCCAAGATGGCGCTTTTTGTTGTCTTGAGGTGGGGGCGAATATTGAGGCCTGTTGGGAGAAGAGAATCCATGAGCTTCTTAATGTTGGCTTCCATGAGGTCAAGGTCGACGATCATTGACGGCGTGTCCAGGCTTTCAAGCCGGTCACCAACGCTTGGGGAATAGGATGAAGCCATGTTTGATTGGATTGTTTGACTTGGGGAAATATTTTTTTCCGAAAAGAAAAAAGAAGTAGAAAATTAGCACAATCAAAGGAAACGAGCTAATGCCTGGAGTGAGAGAAGCACACTGATCTCGAAATTCTTTGGTGTTCGGACAACAAGTGAGGGGTTGCACGCATTTCGACCCTCCTCTTCGTATTATTGGTACAACGTTACATAATCGAACGATGATCCTTCCGCTCCACAGCTTATCTGCATCCCCCCTCTCGCCTCTCGACTCGTGACCCCATACAAGCACTTCGAGGGAGATGCGCCGATATACGGCCGCCATACTGACATGATCTAGGCAAAATGAAGGAAGCCGGGCTTGTGTTTGTGGGGTAGTACCGGCAGATGACACACTATAGTCCCCTTTGCCCATTCCCCGCCCATAAGTCGACCCGCCCTTCACTAGCTTAGTTCTTCGTAGGTCGACTCGTTTCGGTAGTTTACAAGAACCAACGGAACTCGGGAACATCAGGTCCTTCGCGGAGCCTCTGAGTCGGAACATCTGCAGCCGTTGTCTTCACTCCGTCCCTGCGGTTTCTTCGATGGTTGTCAAACATCATAAAGGTGCCCAAGCATCCGGCAATGAGACACCCGCATGCTCCAAACGCCGCCGTAGTGATTAATGCCGTCTCGTACTTTGGCTTCTCGTTCTCTCGGAAAATGTTACTGGAGACAAGGCCCATCACATTAGCCAGCGGGACACCCACCGATGTAAGAACTACACGACGACCCTCGTGCGCAATGTTGTTGTTGTACCAGGTCGAGAGAATGACGGATGGCGCAGATGTGCCCCAGACCATCATAAAGCAAGCGTAGTAAGCAAGCTGAATTTGAGCTTGAACATCTTCAATGGAGACGTAGATGATGAAGCCGATAAAAGTGAGAGTGAATCCAAGCATGATGAAGGGGAATCGTAGACGGAGCAAGTCAGAGCTAAAAGCCAGAATCAACAGCATGACAGCGCCGCCGATGTTGGGAGCCACTGTGTATAGGTTTGTCTTGACCGTATCGTACCCGAGACGACCGATGATCTGAGGCATGAAGAGCCCAACAGACTGGATCGGCACGCCGAGGCAGATCTCAATCATGAGAAAGCCGTAAGTTGAGGGGTATGTGAAAATCCGCAGCGAGTCCTTGAGATTGAACTTCTCGGACACGATAGACGACGAATCGACCTGAATACGGTGAAATGCAAGCGCCTTGTCTTCCTCGCAGAGGAATTTGGCCTCGCGAGCGCTGCGAGGAAGGTACCAGAAGGCAAAAAACGAGAAGAGAACCGATGCAGCGCCTTCAATGAGGAAGAGGTATCGCCATACAAAAAGCTTCGAGCGAATATGAAAGACGCCATAGGATAATAATCCGCTCTTTCAATTTAATATCAGTGAAATTGACTCATCATAAGCAAGGGAATTGGTACTTACAAAGGCGTTAGCAATGTTGGATGCGGCGTAAAAAAGGGCCAGTCGACGAGCCAACTCTCCTCTACGGTAGAAAGTTGTCAAGTAGTAGATAACCAACGGGAAAAATCCGGACTCGGCCATTCCCAGAATAAATCGCAGCGCAAATAGACCACCGAAGTTAGAAGCTGCCACAGAGAGTATGGTAGCAGACCCGAAAATAAACATGAGGATGGGCAAGACGCGAGCTGGGCCGAAAGTCTTGCCAAGAATAGCGACAGGTGGAGCAAATATGACATAGGGAACGAAGAATATGGAGACAAGCAAGTTGTACTGATTCGGCTTGAAGTTCAGGTCTAGATGCTGTCAATCCCGGAAGTCAGGTATGTTGGTTGGGAACCAATACCTTCGCTCAGCCCTGCAGATTCTGCATTGCCTAGGTTTCCTTTGTCCAGGGCATTAAAGAGGTCTAAATATTGCCATCAGCCTAAACAAGTCAATTTCTCACCCAAGTTGTGTTAATACTTACACATGACAGATAGCACGGGTAAGATTCGTACGTCGAACTTGCGACAAAGCCGCCTCTCCGCTTGGTGATCAACGACCCTTGCTGTTTCCTCGATGTCGCCGAATTCAACATCGTTGATAGCACCAGCTCTACTCTCGTCCTTTTCGGAATCCATCTTGTTGAATTTGAGCGGAGGGCAAAATGGGACAACCGCGGAAAGCAAGTTTGGTGCAAACCAACGGATAGATGAGGGTTCAACTATGATGTCGCCTTGAGCATGTAAGGATAGAAACTTAGAATGAGGGGTGTCGGGGGTTCAGAAATACTATGTAGCATTTAAAAAGAGCTTCCAGTGCTGATAATGATTGCCGGCCGATGCTTATCTTGTTACCTGGGTGTATGCAGGGCCTTCTGAAGTGGTGGGCTTGGGACACCGAGTTTTGAGAGCTGTGAGACACAGTTTTGCCGGTCAGATAACAACTGGCCATTGTGCCTTGTTTGTCTTTGGTACCACCGTCGATCACACTCAATCGTTGTGCATAGGAGTATCCCTACAGGCCGTCGCAATGTTGTGCCATTGATGTCCCCGCACTGTGTATCCAACCTCGCGACCGCACCAAGTAATTGATTGACACGAATACAACCTTCCCTTTCAGAGCAAGTGCCGTAGAGTATGATTTTATGCTGACTCGCTGCAGGCCTTATCGCCCCGATAATTGGTCGGCTTTGTACTTTTTAATACTCAGCGTTACGTTACATGCCAATCTGATATATCCCGACAGTCGCTTGCTTGCTGGTTTGCAAGCCCACCTGCGTACCTGCCACCTCCATCATGAGTACCCAACCACCTTATCCCCTTCACGAATCGGTCCTCGAGCGAATCGACCCCGAATATGCTGCTTTCTACAATAAGAACATCCTCGACAAGCAGCAGGTACACTTGCAACCTGTAGAGGCGTCGAGAACAAGCGGCACGCTTATCCCAGGCAGTGGTCCCTTGCAGCCCGTAGCCAGCACCGTCGACTATTCCATCGCTCGGGCCGAGAGCCAGGGACCTGACGTTAGAGTACGATGTTTCACTCCCCGAGGTAGTAAGCCGGCAGCTGGATGGCCTGTGTGTGTCTACTTCCACGGCGGGGGCTGGGTACTCGGGACAATCGACACCGAGAATGTAATTGCCTCGCATCTTTGCGCGCGAGCCGAGTGCGTGGTTGTCGCCGTCGACTACAGGTAAGTGCTGCCATTATTTCTCGTGGTTGGAGCACCCGACGAGGTATTAACTATTGCAAACAAGACTAGCTCCAGAAAACCCTTTCCCTGCGGCCGTTCATGATTCGTGGGAGGCTGTTCTTTGGGTGGTTGGGGATGGTGCGGAAAAGCTTAGCCTAAACACCACCAAGATGGCCACGGGTATGTATTATCCCAGATCTGTGCACCAACTCCCAGTGTCGTGTACGAGATATTTCCTTTGTATTGACTCTACATTAAATAGGTGGTTCGTCAGCGGGAGCAAACTTGGCTGCCATCATGTGCCAGAGGGCGGCTGATCGAGGAGGACCAAAATTCTCGCTCCAGCTTCTCTCAGTTCCCGTCATGGACAACACCGCCAACACCACGAACAACGTCTCTTGGAGAGAGAATCAAAACTCCCCTGCTCTTCCCGCGCCAAAGATGCTTTGGTACCGGAAACATTACCTGCCCGAGGAAGATGACTGGTCGCACCCCGAGGCGAGCCCTCTCTTCTGGAAGGGCGACTGGTCGAAGCTGCCACCGGCGTGCTTTGTACTTGGCGAATTGGATGTTCTCCGTAGCGAAGGGGAGATTTTTGCCGTGAAGCTTGAGGAAAACGGCGTTTCTACAGACGTCACCACCATGAGGGGCCAGCCGCATCCTTTCATTGCTATGGATGCTGTTCTGGAAGCAGGTTCTCGTGCCATCACGTTGTTCTGCAACGCACTACGCAAGTCCATGTATAGCTAGATCATCTGAGTGATAGTGATGAGCTAAATATGTCTCTTTTATGTTACTAGCTGAGGTAAAGGGGAATATCGGTGTTATTTGTGAATGGCATTCTAGGTATCTTCTCAATTTGGAGGACCGACGAGTGAATTCCTACACGGTTATCTAGCATCTGATTGGAAGCGTGTTTCTTTTTGCGGGGGACTATACACATCTCAAGACTCCCGTATATAACACTGCTAAGATTTCTTGTCAAATTTTTTAATCTGACTTTCCGTAGCCACCACCACCTGGGCTTCCTGTTAGGTGTTAGTTTCATTTCTCTTACTGGCATTGCCAATACTTACGGATGATGATTCGATCGCCCTTCTTCATCTCACAAGTGTTCTTGCCACCAAGCATAATCTCACGAGTCCCATACTCATCATGCCTAATCCATATGTTTTCTCCCCGCTTCCCCGGCCCTCCTCCTTGGATACCCGGAGGCGGGATCGTTCTCCGCTCGCTCAAAACCGACACCTGGACCGGTCGTCGGAACTCGATATCACGGATGCAACCATCTCCACCAGGGTGAATGCCTGCACCGCCTGAGCCCTTGCGGATGGAAAACTCACGGAGAATGCAAGGATACCGCTTCTCGAGAGACTCGGGGTCCGTGATGCGCGTGTTAGTCATGTGGACGTGGACTCCGGACTGACCTACCCAACTTGGGCCTGCACCAGAGCCTCCTGCTATGGTCTTTAGAGGTGTGAGTAGTCAGCGAAACGAAGACTTCTTGAATCCGTAGCATGCACACTTACCTCATAGTATCCGAAACCAGGTTTGACCTTGCCATCCACAAGCTCACCTCCATATCCAAAGGTTAGGTTGTTGCAAGTTCCCTGGCTAGCGGCCGCGGCTTGGAAAGCCTGGAGGACTAAGTCGGTGACACGCTGCGAGGTATCGGTGTTGCCGCCAACAGTAGCAGCACCACTGGACGGCGACAGAAACGTGCCCTCTGGTAGAATGACTTCGATAGGTGCAAGACATCCCTGATTGAGAGGAATGTCCTCATTGACGAGAGACCGCAGGACGTAGATGATTGCGCTGAAGGTAATGGCACGGGGCGCATTCAGGTTACCATACAGCTCGCCTGTTGTGCCTGTAAAGTCAAACGTCGCTGAGCCTTGTTCGCGGTCAATATGAATCTTCAGACACATCATGGAGCCGTCGTCCAGGTAGTCAACAGCTTCGAGGGGAAGGCCGCTGAACTCATCGTGAACTTTGCGGAGGAGACTGCGAACAATCTTCTCGGCATTGGTTTGGATGCCGTTCATGTATTTCTGCATAGAACATGTTTAGTGGTGCGATTTTCTGCTTGAAAAAAAGGAATGACCTACTTGAACAGTACTTAGGCCATACTCCTTGATACAGTCTTGGATCAAGCGAATGCCTTTCAGATTGGCCGCAGCTTGGGCTTTGAGGTCACTGACATTGTCGCTCCACGTCCTCGTCCCAGTGCATCCGGGATACCTGGCAGGCTTCTCAAGCATAATTTCGCGAAGTTCTTCTTCATTAAACCGCCCTTGTTCGATGAGCTTGAACGAGTGGAAAGAAGCACCCTCCTGCCAAATCTCCTTGGAATGCGGTGGCATCGAACCCGCGCAGATTCCGCCAATATCGGCGTGGTGAGCCCGGGAAGCGACCCAGAACAAGACATTGTTTGTTCCCTCTTCAATGACGGGCGTTATTACATTGACGTCGGGGAGATGGGAGCCACCCGCAGCGGGATGATTGGAGACGAGGACGTCGCCTGGACGAAGTCGGTTACCCCATAGCTCAGCTTGGTAGGCGACGGCGAAGCTCATGGCCCCTAGATGGCATGGAATATGAGGAGCGTTGGCAACGAGTCCACCGCTTGATGAAAAGATGGCACACGAGTAGTCAAGACGCTCCTTGATGTTGATCGACACCGACGTCTTTTCGAGTGAGCGGCCCATCTGTTCGGCAATGCTCATGAAACGGTGACCAAAGACGGACAGCTGAATGGGGTCAATATGGTCCTCGGCCTCCTCTGTCGCCTTAATCTTGGACTGTGCGGCCTTCTCCAGGACAAGATGGCGAGGAAGGACGGTCGCCAACCAGGAGGGCTGCACGAGAATCGTCTGTGTCTGGTCGAGGATGACTGAAGGCCCCTCGACGCGATCTCCAGGGGCAAGATCATCGAGCTTGTACAAGTTAGCGTCGCACCAGATGCCTCCCGTGTACAGCTTGGTCTTCTTGACGCTCTTCCCAGACGAGAGGTTGTTCGTCGGCGCAGACTTGAGCGCCTGGGAGATGGTCTCAAAGTTGTGACCCCTCGTTTTGCCGAGAGCTCTCACACGAATGTCATCGACGAGGATATCACGCTCGAGCGTAAAGCCAAATTCCTCGTGATGCTGACGAGTGAAGACTGAAGCAAAGTCCCAAGAGCCGGTAGGCTTTCGGATCATCAGTGAGCTGTTTGTGCCTGCGTATCGCAAGTTCAGAAACAGCTCCAATTCGACATCTTGGGCGGGAAACCCTTGCTGGATGAGCGCCCTGCTACCCTCATCGATCAGGGGCTTAAACTCGGCCTCAAAGTGGTTCTGAATGTTGTTCAGGCTGTCCGTTTTGGGGCGCTGCATCTCGTGGGTTAAGTCACCCAGAGCGATTCCATACGCTGACAAGATGGACGAGAAGCGGTGAATAGCGACCTGTTCGATGCCCAAGGCTTCGGCAACGTCGCAGGCATGTTGACCTCCGGCACCTCCAAACGTGACGAGAGTGTGATCGCTTGTCCTGATGCCTCTCCCTTCGGTTAGGGCGCGAATGGGTCGGCTCATGCTCTCGTTGGCGACGCGAAGAAAGCCACTCGCCACCTCCTCCGCCGTGAAATTCAAGCCGTCTTCAGAGTTGATGTCTCGCGTAAGCTCTGTAAAGGCTTTGGCTGTTGCTTCATAGTCCAGCAGCTCATCTTCGTTCGGGCCGAAGATGGCCGGGAAGTACTCTGGGAGAAGTCGACCGAGGAACAGGTTAGCATCGGTTACGGAGAGCGGACCTCCCTTGCGGTAGCACACTGGGCCCGGATGCGCTCCTGCAGACTGGAGGCTCGTCAGAAAGCTGACTTGGTTGAGAGACTGGAGAATATGAGTTACTTACGTCTGGTCCGATGGCAAAGAGGCCGTTCTTCCAGTGAAGAATGCTTCCTCCGCCAGCAGCCACTGTATTGATGTCCAGTTGAGGCACCTGAAGCGTTACCTCGGCGGTCTCGGTCTCAAAGACATGGTCGTATGTGCCTGCAAACCTGCTAACATCCGTCGAGGTGCCTCCCATGTCAAATCCTAGAAGAGGCCGGTTCTCAACGTCGTCGAAGCAGGATTTGGCATATCCAATGACTCCTCCAGCGGGTCCCGACAGGATCGCACGAAGGCCGGAGAAGTTTTGCCAGAGACAGAGACCGCCATCGCTTTGCATGAACAGAAGCTTTCTAGCAATGGCTTCTACGCCACCCCTGAAGCCAGTGCCAAAGCTTTCGACGTATCTCTTAATCATCGGTGAGAGGTAGGCGTCAGCAATGGCCGAATTTCCTCGAGGGACCATCTTAATCTGAATTTATGGTCAGTGATCGATTCGTGCAACCAACGTGTCGAACCAGGGTCGCTTACCGTTGGTTGAAGCTCTGATGATACCGAGACGTCGAATCCCATGTCTCGGGCAAGCTTGGCGACCTTGTTCTCATGGTCCGGATAGAGATAGGCGTGCATGAAACAGACGGCTATGCTCCTGTAGCCCTCGTCATATAGCCGCTCTAGTTGTCCCCTAACGACGTCCATTTCTGGGACTTTGAGAACGCGAATTATCTCGCCTGTCAGGCTTTCGACAAGTGATGAATCCTTGCTGATGTCAATAGGCTCTTTTTCAGGATTCTCAAGAAACTCCTCCATCGTCACTCGCTCGTCCACCTCAATCACCTCTTCGTAAAGATTCTCGAGCTTCCGCACCGAGAGGTCAAAGATATGCGGCCGAGCCTGGTTACCGATGACAAGGAGGTCTCGGAAGCCCTTTGTTGTCAAGAGTGCCGCCCGCTCGCCCTGCCTCTCGAGGAGAGCGTTGGTGGCAATCGTGGTTCCCATGCGGATAGACTCAATGTCATATGTGTCAATGAGCTCATCTCGTGGCAACCTCGTGCCCCTGAAAGTCTCGAGCACGCGTCGGATGCCTTCGGTTGGGGCATCCTTGTAGTTCTTGGGGTCGACTGAGAGAAGTTTGAAGACTTGCTCATGGCTCGTGTCTGGCACATAGGCATGGACATCGGTAAAGGTGCCGCCCCGGTCTGGGTGGAGCGGTTAGCTATGCTCTGTGCGGTCCTCTGGTACTCGGGGCGACTTACCAATTGCAATCCGGATCCTGGGCTGGACGATTGGAATGGACCCCATTGTGTAACTGCTCAACCTTGCCAGAGTGTCTCTTTCAAACGAGTTATTGGGAAAGATCGAATCTTGATCTTCTTGTGCATTGAGTAGTGATGACCAGGGGTTCTCTTGATACACGACCGTTGCCTTTTATCTTCCTTGCAACGGCTTGATGACCTTTGATCAAGTAGACTAAGTCTCTCTGTCGGAGAAGATCTCCAGGTAAGATCCATGCTACGTTATCTGAGAGATAGGCCGGCCCCACCGACCGAGGCCACCATTCCCGAGACTCGGCGGGACCGACCGAGCCAGGGACTACACCAAGCCCCACCTCACATCGTCTTATCAAGTGTAACAGGTAAGCTACGGGAGTTTTGGGCGTCACATAATGTAAATTTGATTATCAGTAGATTCGTTCCTTCAAGTTAGTCAAGGTCGATGAGCTCGTCTGACGGACCCCATACTTGCTGATGAACCTAGAGCAGTGCAGTTCAAAGACTGCCGCGATAACGAGAGAGGCCCCCTGACTGAAAACAGCCCCCCCCTTGAATCTTCCCCGTCCCCGATATAAACCCTGTTCCCAGGCCGCGATCAGCAGTAAATCAAAGCAACTCCAAGTCAACTAGCATCAAGAAACTCGAGAGCCAAAACCAATCACGCAATCAGGAACCAGCGACCAAAACGCAGCCATGTCTACCGAGACACCCGTGGACCTCAAGAAGAATGAGGTCCCAGCAACCGATGCCAAGGCTACCAGCACAAACGACGAAGCTCAGAACGCTCTTTACATTGATCCCAAGGATGAAGCGAGAGTTGTTAGGAAACTTGATCTGTTCCTGACGCCGATTCTCTTCGTCGTCTATCTGTCCTGCTTCATTGACAGGGCAAACATAGGTACTTGGAAACCAAACACTCCCCGGGCTCTCAGTAGCTGACTTCACCTTGCAGGAAATGTCAAGGTCGCTGGCATGCCTGAATCGATTGGTGCCTCCCAATCCCAGTACTCAATCGCTGTGTCCATTTTCTTCATCACATACGTCATCATCGAGATCCCATGCGTGATTCTCGTCAAACGCTTCACGCCACGATACATTCTGACATTTCTCTGCCTCGTCTGGACTGGCGCAACTATTGCGAATGGCTTTATAGTCAACGTCGGTGGCCTCTACGCCTGCCGCCTGGCTCTAGGTGCCGCAGAAGGCGGTCTTTTCCCCTCGCTCAACATGTACCTCACCTTGGTGTACAAGAGAGATGAAATGGCGAGGCGGGTTTCTTACCTTGTCTCCTGCGTCGCCCTGTCTGGTGCTATCGGCGGACTGCTTGCGTACGGTCTGTTACAAATGGACGGAGTCGGGGGACTACCGGGCTGGAGGTGAGTCAAGATAGCCTGGTCTTTGCAAATCTGCTGTCGGGCTGACAATACATTGCTCAGATGGGTCTACATCATCGAAGGTGCCTTCAGTATCGTCTGCGCTTTCGGAATTTGGTTTGGTCTGCCTAGCGATGTTCGACAAGCTTACTTCCTCAATGAGAAGGACCGTGAGATTATGGAGATCCGCCACCAGCAGAGAATGTCATACATGGGAGAGGATGTCTTCTCTTGGGAAGAAATCAAACTGGCTGCCAGCGACCCAAAGGTCTGGCTATGGTATGTCACCTCCGGTAATGCAAGAAAGACACTCTTCAGTCCTGACGATTTGTGGCAGTGCCGGTACGCAATTCTGCCAGAACATTCTGAGCAATGGCTTCGGCACCTTTCTCCCTGCCATCTTGGCTGCAATGGGCCACAGTAGACTGGCTGCTAACTACTTGACTATCCCGGTCTATGTTCTTGGCGCCATCGGATTCTTCACCTTCGCATTCCTGTCCGACAAGTACCAAAAGTGCGGCCCTGTAAGTTACCACCGATGTACTCCAACAAGGTCTTAACTCTAAAACGTTCTAGTTCATTCTCTTCACAAACTCTCTGGGAGCTATCGGATACATCCTTCTCATCGCCGTCAGTAACAACTCTGTCAAGTACTTTGCCACCTTTGTATGCACCATTGCTGTCTACAACGGTACTGGCCTGAACCTTGCGTGGCTCAATGTCAACATGGCACCCCAGTACCGCCGGGCTACGGCCATCGGTATCCAGCAAACGATCGGTAACTCGGCTGGAATTGTCGCCGGACAGGTCTACCGTAAGTCTCCATATATGCTCGGCCATGGCTTTTCCCTCGGATGTATCGTCGTGGCCAACATCCTGGTCTCTACTCATCTTATCTACCTCGTGAGGTCGAACAAGGAAAAGGCTGCCATTCTGGCTGGAGAGGTATCCGATACTAGGAAGAAGACGACTGGTGACCGCGATCTCGAGTTCAAGTATCGCGTTTGATCCCCGTCCCACATATGGACGCCAATGATAGGGACGCCTTGTCTCGGTGGCTTTCAGCTGAGAGGTCGCACGCGGATAAAGCAGCGCAGGTTTCGTGAGGGTTTGGGGTTCTGGAACAAAATATGTTCACGGGGCATGTCGTCTGTTGCAGCATCTCAAACCGTGCCTTTCAGTTATACCGCCGTTTTACTCCAATAAGGTCTTTTTGACTATTGTCCATCTATGGATAATTTACTGGTCGGCTATAAGTGAGCATGTTGACGAATCATTCCTGATTTTCCAAACCGAGTACTCCTAGATCCGCCCATGCCTACTCTGTGCCTTACACCTTGGGACAAGCACAATCGACAACCAAATCTATGGCCAAGTAGTGAGGCTAGAACGTAGAATGAGGAGTTCATAGGACCCTAGTAGCACACATACCAGAGGGGGGACCAGAGGTCCAACGGGTAATAAAAGAAACACAGAATGTGAAGTGAGTACAACCTTTAGGGTATTAAAATAAGAGTCCAGGGAAGCTTCGCGAAAACTATAGGATTGTAGAGTAAAAAGCTATCCATCTTCCGGGTTTTCGGCCAACGGCATACTCACTAAGTTGACTGCCTCCCACAACCAGCTATTTACAACTTCTGAATCGAGATGAAGGGTTGAATCACCGTCTAAAAGACTTGCCAACGCGAGCATCTCATTTGGCGAGACTCCTTGCTGTGAGAGATCGTAAGTACCCGCGAGGGGTAGTCCAGACCGGGCGGTGTCCTGAGGGTACGTATCGCTATTTGATTCCTTCAAGCAGCGCAGCAAATCATGCAAGCAGGCTAGTTCTTGTCGCCGAAAGCCAGCAGGTATTTTCCCGCCAGCAATGAGCGTGTCGAGAAGGCAGAATGTCCTCTCGAGATGCGCATCATTAACGTCGACAGAATCGGGGTTGATGACGGATATTAAAGATAAGACGAAACCAGCAGAAAACGCATGGTCTAGATCAAAAGGGAGGAAGTATTCTGAAAAGTCTATTAATCACTCAAATCTCGAAAAGTCTGCATGAGATTGGCTTGCCTAGAAGACCTTGCGCCTGTAATGTGGCCAGAATACGCAAAGACTTTTGAGCAGAGTCATGTGAGGTTTTCAACAATGCCTTGACAGGATCGATGATAATGGTGGCCTGTCTGGTCTTGCTTGCCCGTCTATCAAGTCTGTCATGTAAAAGGCATACAAGGAGTGGCCTGGTGGCCAGTACCATGCACTATACGCGAATTAGGCGTTGTAAGCAGCGAAGATGGGTAAACAAGCAGCTTGCCTGATGATAGCAGAGGTTCAAGGTTGCAGACAGTCGGGAAACCGGGCCAGAGTTTTTCAACTTTAACTCAGGAGTGGCGTTAAGTTCAACAGCAAGGTCCGCGAGCTCTCGGACAGTAGCCTGAATATTCTTTAGAAAAGACGAGTTGAGCCTTCCATCGACACAGTAGACAGCTAAAGGCCAGGCATTAGAGGTCAAACGGAACCATTGGGAATAGGGAAATCCTTTGAACCTACTGTTGAGAACCTTGGCAAGAAGTCTCGATAATCTAACATGCATATCTAGCGCGCAAGTCTTTTGCGTAGATTTCTGATACATGGGTAGCGGGACCGATATGTCGCTATCGTGTACCGAACTTGGAGCCCCAATCAACGACGAGAATTTGCGGTCCAGGATGTAGAGAGTCCACCAAACGTTACGATGCCGTGTCATATCTGTGTGGGCATCGAGGTCACTGACGACGTCTCTGTGATAACCCTGAGAAAGGGCTACTCTCAGACCGAGGCCAAGCTGTGTAGCAGATGTCAAAACACTTGCCCTGGACAGAACCAGAATCGAACTCACATAAACATATGCGCTATTCCGATGATCCACAGACTGCAAGTACAAGGCCAGTCCACAACAAACCTCTACTGATGTGATAGTGTCTTGATACAGACCGTTGATATCGGGAAATAAGTCTACTGCACGAATGAAATAACCTCTTCCGGGGGGGCTCGTTGTCGAGACACCGCGCGCGAGCAGCGCCATACCCAGAGCCATAACTAGGAAGAATTGCACAAACCACATGCGGTTCGTCGCATTTAGGGGTTCCGGACCGTCTTTATAGAGAGAAAAGAGCCTTTGCATGAAAGCCTGCTCGTGGAATAGATGGTACGTTTGCCCAACGTGAAACTTGACAGTGTTGGTGAGATAGAGGGCGTAATCGAGGGATGGTAGGTCTTCCATCGAGATAGAGAGCCCGAGCCGTCCCGTGCTTGGGAATTTGATGGGGAATGCGGCGCCATCAACGTTGAGAGGCACGTCCGGAGAGAGATTGTGATTGAGATGCTGCTTGATCATACCCATGATATGCCGGCTGTAAGCCCATGTTGACGATGGACCGAGGAAACCTGGAACAATTGTCAAATAAGCGCCAGTTCCAGGGCGGTAGATATCCCGAATAAGACTCACGCGTTCGCCCTTCAGTGTCTGTGACGACCTGAGAAGGGGTCATGACAAGAGGATTCGTCAAGGCGGAGAAGCTTTCGTCGCCCGAGTCGGCTCCCAGGTCACAATTGGCATCAGCATTCTCGTAACTAGCCTCACCTAGACTCGTATGCTGATCTCTTGGGCTCTTATCAGAGGGGTGGCGTTTCTTTGTTGGTTGTGGATTGCCATCTTCCCCCGCTTTTCGCTTCAACTCGTTGAAGTAGCTAGACACGTCACATCAGGGCAGCCCAACTAAGTATTTACATCAAGTTTGGTCTTACTTCTCCGAGACAATAATCTTGCGATCCTCGGGCTCAAAAACGCACTCGGCGGAACGGCGGCTGCAATTGGGGCATGGAAACGATCCGGAACATCGGACCTTGCGCTCACGGCATTGGACACAACTATTGTAGGATAAGTAAGGACGCTAGGTCTACGGTCAAGAGCAAAGACTCACGCGACATGCGGCTTCTTGTTCCTGCAGCTGATTTGATCAGAGTTCTTGGGGGTGTTTGATGGACTCATTTGGTACAGAGTGGGATTTTTGAAGCAAGTAGCAAACGAGAACAGGAGCGGAGCAGATGGAGTCATTCAAGTCAGTTCAGCGTATCTGGGTGGTCCACATTTATTTGAGCAGCCTCAGAAGTTCAGATTGGGCCAAAGTCTCTGGCCCACATCATCTTCCTCCCAGCGAGCCACGAGTTACAAACCCAGGGTAGTGGGGGGTGGGAACCTGACTAGCCATAGATGAGTCTGGGGAAGTCCCCGAGACTCTGGCAGCGTGCGGGCAACTGAGGCAGCCGTTTTGCCCGTTTATCACTTCGGCCATACTGCCCGAGGAGTGCATGGCGACGATTTTAGCAGGGGGGGTTAACTCGGTCAGCTACCCCGAGAAGATCTTAAGAGCGATAACAAACGGTCTGCCTGTGCCTTATCACGATAAAGACGAAGCAGTCAGTCTATACTTGTTGAGGGTTAGTGCCTCAGGGGTTAGATGGGCTTAAGGTGCTGATAAGGTAGGGTTTGTGTTGGATAGGGGAATAACACCTGATGTGCCGATACTGTAGGGTAGGAAGAATGGGAGGAGAGAAGGTCCGACAACCTATTAAACAAATCGTTAGAAATACCAATTGAGTCACAGGCAAGGCAGTTAAAAAGAAAGGATAAGTCTGCAATTTTTAGTGCCATCTGTGATTTTTATAACCCACTAAGTAGCCGAGGCATAAGGTCTTTAGTTGATGTGAGTCCCCCTACCTTAGCCAACGGGTAGTCCTCAATTATTCACGTCGTCGATAACTACCTCGAGGCGAACTCGGCCATCTGGTATAAACCTTCACGGAATCTGTATGTTAAACAGCGCAAATTTACCTGTATTTAAATCTTCTAGTGTTTAGCTATGCGTGGTGTTCTTTATACTCCTATATGTAATGGCTTATTATTTAGACGCTTCCGCTGCCAGTCGAAGTCGCTGCGAGAAGGTGGTCACGTTTTGCACCAAGTCAACATCTGCCACCATTCCCAGCTCTGTAGCGACTCGAGTATCAAATTGATATGGCCAGCTCCCTACGATGGCCTCGATCTTTGGGTCTTTCTCCTCCTTGATCAAGTCCATGGCCTTCTTCCCGCCAACAGCCTCCAGAGCATCCAAGATTTCCTGCACCGTCACAGAGATGCCCGGAAGGTTGACGACCCTCGTCAGGTTAAACTTGCTCGCCGGGACATCCTTGATCAGGATGAGGTTCTTCACCACCGTTTCCGGGCTGCAAACCCACATCTTTAGATCTCTAGCCACAGGTAAGACTGTGTCCATGCCATTCAATGGCTCCCGCACAATGCCGCTGGCGAATGAACTCGCGGCAGCTGAAGGTGCGCCTGGTCGCACGATGATGGTGGGCAAGCGGACGATGCGACCGTCGAGAAGCCCGCGACGTGACATGTCGTTGAGATACGTCTCCACCATGAGCTTCTGTGCGCCATAGCTGGACTGTGGGATTGGGCAAGTCGTCTCGCTATTCGGGGGGTCCTCGCTCTTTGCGGGACCGTACACGGCGAGACTCGAGGGGAAGATGACGACGGCGCCGGGGTGATGCAGTCGCAGAAAATCGAGAATTCCTCGGTGTGAATCCCAGTTTACTCTCCACCCAAGCTCGAGATTGGCCTCGGCGCCTCCAGACATGAGGCCATGGAGGAGATACACAGCCGAGTATGGCTGCTGGAAGAGCGAGGCGATGACAGATGGGTCAGTCAAATCGCACTTAACGGTGTTTATGCGGTGGGCGTGCTGGCTGATGGACTTGGGAACAGGCGGCTCTACAACGTCGCTGAGAGTCAACCTCAAGTCATCGGAGCTGTTGGCAAGGGCGGCTGCCAGATCCTGTCCGACGAAGCCCGCGCCGCCAGTGATGAGAATGTGTTGTGGACTGCCCATGATGATGGTGTTGTCGTGATTGGAAAGAGAAATGGAATTGGAGAGAAGCCAAACACCGATGCGTGTACGTTTAGTTTACAATGAAGCAGAGGAATAGTGCAACTTTGAGTGATTCATGAGCGTATTCTGACTCTGCGCCGTGTTTACCCCAAATGTGAATATTAGATCGAGGACAAAAGGTCGCATCCCCACAGGACCTCGGCCGCGATGGCCGCAGTGGCTCACGCTACGGAGTTAAGTCCGCACGCTAACCGAGGTTGTGTTGTAGAGGCTGTTGCAGCGCAAAGGTGGAGTTTCGAGGCATCGCCAAATGGCAACTTTCACGAGCTTTGGGTCTTGCTGTACCGCCTCAGTCGCATTGTGTTGCTGTTTGTCCATATCTCATGTTCTTGGTCAAAAGGAGGGATTCAATCTGCGCTGAATGAGGATGACGATGGCGTGTTCTCCCCTCAGGGTTCTTTAGGGATGGGATCCCTGTTGGAGCTAATGTAGTACAAGACCGGCTACTCCCTCATTCAACATTCAATATCGCACTATGGGTGATTCACCAGTCTGAAGTCCATTAGAAGCCGAGATACTGTGTCCGAAAAGGTGGCCTAGACAGTTTCCGCATGAGGCCATCGGATTTATCCCCGTTGCTACGGCCGTATGACCGCTTACCCACACCCGATCCTTGCTACTCCTCCATCTCCATCGTCCTCGCCATCAAACGCGGGGTTGGTGGAGAGGCGGCTTTTAAACAATGCAATGCAAGGAGACGACTCGTAAACTAAGAGTTGGGCTAGAAATCTGACGAAAATTCCCTTTCACTTATTGCCTCTGATATTACACAAACACCTCAGATGACGTCGAGCAAGCCAATTGTTCTCCGCCTCGGCGAGGATATCAAATACAACCACGACTTCTACAATGATGTCTTTACCAAGCGCTTTCATGTTGTCGCCAACGAGGAGCCGGACCGAGCTTCCTTCATAAAGGCGCTTAAGGAGAAAAAGTACCGCCCCTTTTTCCATCGCCATTGGGCATCTCGTAATCCATCTAACAAATCTTAGATATGGCGACTTTGCAGCCATCTATCGCCCGCATTTCCAATCCGGTGGTGAGATGGGCCAGTGGGATGATGAACTGATCAACCTTCTCCCTTCGTCGCTCCGTATCTTCGCCTCCGCTGGAGCTGGCTTCAACTGGGCCGACACGGATGCGCTGGGCCGCCGAGGCATCTGGTACGCCAACGGAGCTGGCTGCAGTGACGAAGCCGTCTCAGACACGGCACTGTTTATGATCCTGTCAGTCTTCCGCAATTTTTGGCGCTCTCAACGAGGGGCCCGCACTTGCGACCCGGACCAGTTCTTTGCAATGCACAAGCTTGTCGGGAGCATTTCGTACAATCCTCGTGGGCATGTGCTGGGCATTGTAGGGTTGGGAAACATCAGCAAGTTGCTGGCGCAGAAGGCCCAGGCGGCGTTGGGCATGGAAATCCACTATTTCGATGTGATACGATCGAGCCCGGAAGTCGAGAAAGAGCTGGGTGCGGTCTTCCATCCCACTCTACACGAGCTACTCGCTGTTTCCGACTGCGTCAGTTTGCACACGCCCCTCAACGCGCACACGCAAGACCTCATGAACACGGAAGCCTTTTCTCACATGAAGGATGGTGCTCGACTTGTCAACACCGCACGCGGACAGGTAGTCAACGAGGATGCCCTGATCGAGGCGCTCAAAAGCGGCAAGATATCCGGTGCTGGACTTGACGTGCACTATCACGAGCCACAGGTTTCCAAGGAGCTGGCAGCCATGGATAATGTGACGCTGACGTGCCACAATGGAGGTGCGGCTATCACAACAAGAATAAACTTTGAGTTGAATGCGATGAAGAACATTTTGCAAGTCGTTGATGACAAGGGCGAGTTTTGCGGGGAGCCTTTGACACCAGTGAATCGCAAGGCGTTTGAGAGTGCGTCACGGTAGGGAGTGATTCGAGATAGAATAGCTTTATAATGTAGACAATATGAGCCCTTGGAAGCGCTTCGTTGGTTTGGTTGGGATTGCCACATAAATATTTCCCACGATAGACGGAATTGAATCTACCTTGACGTAGGTTTCATTTCAATCATGGCGCACTCGGTAGTATACACACGCCCTCTCTATCTTGCTAATCCTGTGGAAGAAAGTTGAGTCAAATGTTTGAGCCACTTTAGTTTTCCATTACCATCCTTACTCTCCTTGCGCTGGGTTGCATGAGTCTTGCGGTGCTTCGGCTTTTGTCTCGCTTCGTTACTTACACTGAGACGGTAGTTTGCGCCCCCCAAGATTGCGTACCCGTGGCTACCTGTACGTACCTACCACCCGCTTACACAATTCTAGTACAGGTCGTAACGATCGACATCATATCGAATATAACGAACCTTCTTTCAGCCTCACTGTCGCTTTGGCTGCTATACCCAGCCAAAGACGATACGACAATCAAGAACCGGCTTCATCCATCGCGAGTTTAAATATTCAGTTAGTCATGCGCCTCATAGGGAATGTCTGCAAACCCCGGGGGGGAAATATCTAGTGTTGCATTGAATCTGCATTTCTGTCGGCTGCATCCCGAACACTCCCCACTCTTGATATCAAGTCATTCACTGATAACATTGCCCACTCTTGACTCTGGCTGATAATTGTCGTTTCTTAACCAATAATTGCGCCCGCTTTCATCTTTAATGGGACGAATTTTCTCATTTATGGCGCCTCTGTGGGTTCCTCTTGATAATCCTGACTCTGTCGAGTCTAGCGTAATGTGGTAACCTGAATCATGTCTCAATTCGTGAGGAGCTTGGAGAGTAACCGGTGCCGTTGAACTACTTATAGCCACATATTCCATTGGATTGAAAAGTTTCGTCCACTATTTTCACCATTTACCGCTGTCTCATCTCGAGCCTCAGTCATGATGGACACCAACGAGAAGAATCTCAAATCGCAGGCCCGATCCAACAGCGTCCCGTCAGAAGCGGCCGAAATTGGGACTTCTACCAATGTCGTTATTGATAAGGCCCTCGATAGGGCATATGGTAAGCAATCTGAAGAGCATGATCCTTCATGCTGGCTAATTGTACAATCCAGTCAGGAAGATGGACTTGTACCTGCTACCCTATCTGTCTATTATGTACTTTTTCAACTCTGTGGATCGGGTACGTATTCTCCAATACCGCCAGAGGGCTGGATCTTCTCTAACATGCATCAAGAGTAATCTAGGGAATGCCGAAACGGATGGTATGAGTACTGATCTCAACTTCGTCGGCGAGCAATATTCGCTGCTTATTTTGCTCTTCTACGTCCCTAATGGACTTTGCGACCTCCCTCTCAACATGCTCACAAAGCGTTTCTCGGGTCGTGTAATGCTGCCCGGTCTGATGCTTGGCTGGGGAGCATTGTCGATGATCCAAGTCGCCTGCAAGGGCTTTGCCAGCTTGCTCGTTGTCCGGCTTCTCATCGGCGGACTCGAAGCAGGTTTCTTCGCGGGGACAGTCTTCTACCTGACGCTTTTCTACACACGTGGAGAGCTTGGTTTCCGGATCGCAATTTTCTTTGGAAGTGCTCTCCTCGCTGCTGCCTTTTCCGGTCTCATATCTTTCGGCGTCTTTCAGATCGAAGGGACGGCGATTAAGGGGTGGCAATATCTGTTCCTTCTTGAAGGTGGCCTTACGGTCATATTTGCTTTCTTCGCATTCTGGTGGCTCCCAGCATCTCCCCATACAGCTTGGTTTCTGACCGAGGACGAGAAAGAGGCTGCCAAAGTTCGGCTCCTCCGCGACGGATCCCAGCAGCTGGAGGTCGACTTTAATCTGAAGGAATGCTTCTCGTCTTGGAACAACTGGAAGTTCTTCCCATGGTGTGTCATCTCTTTCACATACCCGGTTGCTTTCTCGACCTGCGCAAATTTCCTCCCTCTCGTTTTGAGGCGTCTTGGATACAGTACTGTCGTCACGAACTTGCTCACCGTCCCACCCAACTTTGTGGGCTTTATCGTTCTTCTTTGCGTAACTTTCCACTCCGACCGGGCTCGCGAACGGACATTTCACATAATTGGATCCCTCGCGCTGTCTATGTGTGGCCTAATCATCCTGGCTGCCATCGACGCAGAGGCTCATAAGGGGGTGGCATATTTTGCGACTTTTCTGGTAGCTGCTGGTGCATACATTCCGAGCTGCCTTGTTCACTCTTGGCACAACAATAACAATGTGAATGAGAACTCTCGGGCAGCCACCACCGGACTCCTTGTTGGCCTCGGTAACTTGGGCGGAATTCTAAGCTCAGCCACTTTCAGGACTACGTATGCTCCTCGGTATGCCCCGACTCTCATCGCAACCGCGGCTTGCAATCTGACTTGCATATGTTTCACCTTTTGGCTTGGAATGTGGATGCGACGAGACAATACGAGACGGGATCAGGCACAAGGAGTTGTGGTGAAGGCGGAGAATGTCGACACGAGTGAGCTAAGGGATGGCGAGAAGGATCCCCGCTGGCGTTATTTTGTTTAGTTGGCCATGGCAGGTGGATTGTAGCCGTAGGAGAATTCAGCGGCGTTCTTTTATTCAAGGGGCCATTCTACTACATTCTTGGACAGTTTCTGCGAACGAAGCCTACCCACGTGCAAAGTCCAAACTCAACAATATTTATTACAGCATAGTCGATCTCCAATCAATATTTCGTCAAGGCGAGCACAATTAAACCAATATTTACAGTCATTTGGGAATGCTAGCTAAGACTGAGAGACTCAACCCCAATGTTGAGGTCATTTTCACGAAGTTAACGAACTCAAGTTCATCAGGAAGTGTTCGTCTTTTGTCCCAGATATCTTTGTCGATGTAACCATTACTGGTTGTCTTATCATGAAACACCACTTCCCCCACTCTTGGCAGTGATTATGCCATTCTTTTCCCACTTACACGCTGGATCAGGAATGATCTGCCCATTTCAGTCTGGGAATAACATGGGTTGAATCAGAAGGATGCGGGTTCATCGCGAAGACCCGCAGTGGTCAGGTAAGCTAGTACGAAGTAAGTAACGTGTCTTGATATCGAGAGTGGGTGCTGCTGGCTGTTATCTGTCGGCTCGTTACTCTGCAACGGAATAAGGTGTCACCGGAGTTCTGCTGGAGACATCTTGAAAAGAAGCCGAGTCCAGCGCATTTCTGCTCGCACACTGAATTGGCTCCGGACCATTCGTCTCAATACGCCCCAGTAAGGTATCTTTTGCCGATGATGACTACCGAAGTCGACTTCAAACAGCCCATCTGGCGGAACGGCTCCAAACGACGCGGCCTTACAACCCGGGGAGCGGAAATAATCAGGGCACAGTGAGCTGGCTAATATGGCTTCCAGCCTCGCCCTTCCGGTTGCGCACACAAACTCAAACACGCATCAAATAGAGACCACAGACAACGATTACTAAATCTGGGCTATTCATTGGATTTCCCCGTCTTCCGGCCGGCTTCAACTCCGGTCCACGAGCCCGCAGCGCGATCGTGATGTGGGGAGAACCTCAACCAACCACTAAGACTAGAGAACTAATTCCCCATGCCCCAAATCATGGCGGAGATCCGGATACGCTCCGGTTGATTGGCTGCCAAATTGGCCAATCGGAATTCGATCATCCGCCAGGCTTCGCGTCGTCTCCCGCACAGAAGCCGGAGGTGTAAGTCGACGATATTGCCGTTTGCCGTAGAACAGTGCCGACGCCGGGTAAAGCTTACTCCTCAGAGTATATATACGCCGCAGCGTGTTGAATACGTGGTCTTCAAACCAACAAACCAGCCACAGGCATCCTGAAACACCTGTTGCGGACGACAAACAACTAAATATGAATGGAAACGGGACTACGGGGCCTGACCCCACGGATTTGCGCATCGCCATCATTGGTGCCGGTAAGATTCAACCTCTGGCATTGGGTAGAAGCGACCTGACAATTAGTAAAGGAATGGGTGGCTTGGCCTCTGCGTTGGCTCTCGCCAAGAAGGGATTCAAACACATTGAAGTCTTTGAAATGGCGTCTGATCTTGGATTTGTCGGCGCCGGTATTCAAATGGCGCCAAACCTGGTTCGAGTGTTGAGCCGGCTCGGTTGCTGGGAGAGCATTGAAGCTGAAGCTACCGAGGTGCTTGAAGCCAGCATCAGGGGTGAGTTCCCTGGAGGTTTCTTGAATTGGAAAACCGCGTCTCTAACAGCGACTGCAATCAGATGGTGCCTCTGGCCAGGAATTAACCCATGTAACCATGCCCAACATCCGTGAGAAATACGGCTACCCCCACTGCACCGGCCACCGCGCATCTCTTGCCGGGGGGCTTTACGAAGCATGCAAGAAGGAGGCCGCGATTACTTGGAGCTTCGGCTGCGCTTTTGAAGGCATCGACCAATTCGTCCCCGTTCCTTTGATCACTGTGAAGCCTCGGAACGGCGAGCCCCGTCAGGTTCAATGCGATGTCCTGCTCGCAGGCGACGGCGTCAAGTCCCGCGTCCGCGCCCAGATCCTCGCCAGGCTTGGAGCGCCGGGCGTCGTTGAAGACACCGGCCAGGCTGCCTACCGCGTCATGCTTCCTCGCGAGAAGATGATGGCAGACCCTGAAATGGCTGCGCTGCTCGATAGCAACCAAGTCACGCGGTGGATTGGTGCCAAGCGACACTGGATCGCGTATCCCGTTGCCGGTCAGACCATCTACAATATGTCATCGACTCAGCCGGATACTCACTTCGCCACAGCGCCTACGGCAACTTACACCACCAAGGGCTCGAAGAAGGACATGCTGGACGTGTTCTCCGACTTCTGCCCCCTCGTGCTGCGCATGCTCGACATGGTTCCTGATGGCGAAGTCTGCGAGTGGAAGCTGCGCATTCACAAGGCGTTGCCTACTTGGACTCACTGCACCATCGCCCTTCTCGGCGACGCCTGCCACCCAACTCTTCCGCACTTGAACCAGGGTGCGGGTATGGCCATCGAGGATGCAGCAGTGCTGGCAGAGGTCTTGTCGCGGGCCCCCGACGCTTCGCCCAAGACAATCGGAAAGTGTCTGCAGGTCTACGAGCTTCTTCGCAAGGAGCGCACTACCACCCTCGTCGATTTGGCGGCTGCATCAGGACGGACACTCCATCTCGGAGATGGCCAAGCAAAGGCTGAGAGAGATAAGCAGTTTTCAGCTGCCAACCAGAACGGAAAGAACGTCCCGGATAAGTGGGCGTCACCCGAGGTCCAGGAAATGATATACGGTCATGATTGTATGAAGATTGCAGCGGAGAGGTTTGATGAGTTGTACCAAGGACTGGCCCGCGGTGAAGGTACGCCACGGATGTAGACTCATATTGTGGAATGTTCCGCTATTCCAGATATCTTGAGCTTAAGTTGAACAAGTTGTTACAATAAATATTCATCTAGTTACAAGGCACATAAAATGATGGCGCGTCTACAGAAAGCCCCCCGCATCGTAGTTACTGATGTCCTGATCCATGCTGAGCAACTCGCCCCCTAAGAAATCGTTGTCGCCCAGTTGACAGAACAAATCATCAACCGAACCAAACATAAAGTCCAGGAAATTGTCGGAGGGCAAGGCATCCTTGGATAAGGGAATGCCAGCAGACTCGGCCAAGCCCTCTTGGTCACTTGGGTTGAGGCCTTTGGCGTGTGATGACGCGTCAGTATAGCACTGCAATGATGAAAAAGCCAAGGGTGTACGGGAAGGTAGATGCTTACCCATCGTCTTTATCAAATGTAGTATGCGCTGTAAAAAGCGATGTGCCTTGCCAGTCATAATGCTGGACCCTCCCACTGACTTCAGCGTCTCGAGGCCTTCGACCATGAAAGTTTCGGCATCTGAGCTTGTGATACCGATTGCTTGTGGCAAACTTGCCGAGCGCATACAAACCAACCACAATCCCAAGCCATGCCAGCACACGGTAAGCGCTATGTCTTGATCAGCACTCGCCAACACCCAGTGTCGATAGTATCATACCTGTAAAATTACACACCCACCATACCGCATTGGCTTTGAGAAACGGCCGCGCATTCCGTAGAATAGCGGAAAGAGTTTTCTGAAATCCCCGTATCGCCTCCCAGTCTCTTTTCAGCACGGAAGCCGAAACGTCCTTTAGCATCCCGGACAACTCGCTGCCAGAGGCAGGATTTGTGACTTGTTCCAGAACCGCCATGAGAACAGGTGTACTGACCAACATGACGGTTCTGTAGTAGAAAAGAGACAGAAGTATAACATGAGCTTCTGGCTGGAACATGTCGGCAGACCACGAAGACAGGTCAGATTTAGAGCTTAGGATCGCAAAATGAGCGTTGTGATCACGCCAGCGCTCTAGTTGATCCAGCAACTCGATGGCCTTCAGAGTGAGATCCCTCGGTTGCATCTGGGTAGCTCCTATGTTGGAACTGTAAATTGAGTCCAGCGTGATTCCCACGATTTGATGTAAGGATCTAGACTTTGTTAATTCCATTAGAACGTTCAAAATGGCTAGGGAAACCCACATGAGATGACTGTAGTATATCGAGCTCTTGAGGGAAGATGACATGGTGACAGTTCCCGCCGTGTACTTGCTAGGATCAATGCTCTCTGGGATGTCAACCTGGACATATTGTGGGGGGATGAGAACCGGCCGTCCGAGGGCCGCACTCAAGACTCTGCGCAATGTTAGCTATGGGGCTTCAAACACAGTGCCGGTGTAACAGACCTGTCCTGAATCACCACGGCAAACCACACCTTCACTCGAAGCTCCTTCTCCTGCACGCCCAGGCCTTCGTATGTTGACGGGGAGTGAAGACCGAGTTGATATGAAGCCTTGACTGCGAGAACATGAGTTGTCAAACTGGTCATGGCGCGCTGGCTGTTTTGTTGGTAGCTGCCAACGAGGAGCAAGGCTATGACTACGGCAAATTAGCCTCAAGCAGACTGACAAGAAGCCAGTACGTACCTGTCTCCAAATTCCAGCTGAAGACGGATTGCTCGTTCGTCATCAGCAATCCTAGGGATCGGTGGTAAAAAGGTTCAGGCGATGCATCATCGAGCGTGGACAGAGCATGAGCGAAAACAATGTACAGCAACGCCTTTGTAGACCGTGAATGTGGCGAGTCGTTCCATATTCTAGCACCCATTCGGTTCGCCTCTCTCAACAAAGGTGCTTCGCTAATGTATGGCAGCACCGAGCCAACGGTGTCGAAGAATCTCGCAATCCATTCGATGCATGTCTGGGCATTTGGGAAGCCTTCTTCGGCGTCTCGCCTTGCGGAATGATCGGGTCCCGAAACTGGTACTTGGAGTGAGGGGCCAAACCTTTCACCGGGTGGGTTTTCCTGGAAAAGATGAGAGTCGCGGGCGCCTAATTTGGTGATGAAGACGGTCATGGACCGAAACAAGGCGTGGTTTGAACTCGGTCCTTGAAACGCAGTGAGCAATACTGATATTCCCCAGGAGCAATATCACTTACCAAAGTACCCAATCTCGGCTGGGGTGAGGCGGTCAAAAGCACCGGTGGCTAGAATATCGGCGGCAGATTCAGGGTTTGTATCCAGGCTGTCGACCTCTGAGACTTCAACGGCAGTTTCTTTAGCGAGTGACGATATCCCCTGGTCGTAGAAAGTTGGATCTAGAGCCTGTCCCGACGTGGACGCCACGGCGAGCTGAGCCTCGAGTTCATTGACTCTGTTTCTCAACACCAACAGTGCCCTGTGGTTCCCTATGCGATTTAGTTTGCGTATTTTCCCAGGCGTTTTTCTTCTGTTGGAGGCGCTGACCTTCGATCTTCTTGGCGCTCCAGTCGCTTGTCCCAGACGGTCTGCGTGTACACGCATTCGACACTCCGAGCTGCGCAGCGCCCACAAACAGGCCTGCCGCTATCGCACTAATCTGGTCAGTACGGCGGATAATGGTTGAGACAGGCGCAATCGTACTTTTGACTTGGTCTGCCGACAAGCATTACACGCGACAGCGGCTCGCGGACGCTTGGTTAGTGGAGAGCTGGTGTGCTGCATGTTGAACCGGGGGCCATCAATTCAATAGCCGTGTATAGTGAAACGACGCTATACCAGGGAGTCAAGCCGTACAATGACGATCCTCTTGGCATCTCGCGACGGAGTGAGCAAGAGAATTCATGGTCGATGGCGGCGGGGTAGGACATGACGCGGATTTAACTATTTAACTGTCCAGCAACAAGCCGAAGTGGGTAACATTGGCCCGTGTAGCTCGGTTCTGTTTACGTCAGCCTTTTGCCTCCGTCTTCATTTTAATCCAGGGTTATTGAAATTGGAAACAAGTGCAAATGGGCAAAACGTTGAAAAGCAAGAGCAAATTGCCACGACTTGTATATGCGGCAATTTAACTAGTTTAAATACTTGATAATGGATCATCTATTCTATAATACTCTCGTCATTATTTCAGTGTCTTGATTCTTAAATCCAAATGCTGAACACGGCCCAACATCACCCAAGGCTAAGAGTTCATCCAGCTACGGGATCGAACAGGTGTGCTGAGCCGAAGGGTTTAATTTACAGTGGCCGCCACAGGAGGAGACCCTTAAAAGAAACAAAAGGTGCCTGTAACGCAAAAGTCTAGGGCTGACAGCGCTCAAAACCTAGGGATCCATGCGCTACAGAGTAGGGGCCAATGCGCTGAAAATCGACGAGATGCACAGGCGGGCACTAAAACCTGGAGGCTCGCGAAGTGTAATTTACCTACAGGGTTTCCATTTTTGACCATCTGGCTATTTGTACTCTTTGCGGGTGCTGTTGTTCATGAGCGATTGTGTATTCGTATTCCAGCTCCATGCAACTTGTAGATCAGTTACAATAGTCTTTCAACCCTTCTCTGAACTTCATTTATCTTCCAACTCTCCCATTAGTTCTATCCGACAGTCTATTCGTGAAGGCGGCTTCATCATGCGACCAAGGTATGGATTGACTTGCGCATCGCAGCCAACATAACACAATCAGGGTCAAAGGGTAGAGTCACTGAGCGGAGCTTTGAGAGTCCAGAAACTTTCTCGTCGACACGACAGCAATATGTGATGCATTTGGCGGGGAGTGCACTCTGAATATGGTGTCCCAATTAAAACAATCTTCCAGACAGATCCTGCGAAGCAGACGGCGAATCAATATGGAGTAAGGGGCATCTCAATCATCTGATTGATGTTCAGATCTCCTATTCCGCGGAGGTCTCGTGGCGTGCAGTTAAAACTAAGAGGAAGAGAGCCGGATCGAACGAAAATGACCAAAATGCTCCCCTATCACATAGACTGTGCACTCCACTGCGCAAGTCACAGTGGTCACATTTGTTTATGGAGTAGTCTGGAACCAGCTGTCTAGTCTTGTGTGTTTGAGATATAATGATAAAATGATACACGATGTACAATTGAGATGATGAGAGTGTTGTAGAAAGAAAATAATCTACTGTCTGCATATCTGAGACCTGTTCCATTTGCCAAACAACACATTAAGTGAAGGTCACTTGCGTAACAAGGTCAATTCTGCCTTGTACTCTCTTTCAAAGGCAAAATTACTTCCTAAAACATAGTATGCTACCAAAGCCAATTGCCTGGTTCCACCTTCTTAAATACAAGATTTAGTAACTCAGTCGCCCTCCTTGCCTCCCTTGACCGGCTACTTGATTGGGCCCATATCCTGTAAGAATTCTTGAGAGTGGCTAAAATTTCCAACTTGATGCTTTTTTCCAACTCCTTTGGAGAGGAAATAGCTTGGCACAGCACTGATGACAAAACGGTAGTTGCTGTCAGAAACTCGTGCGATATTGTTGACGACAGCCTGATCCTAGCGAGAAACAAAGATCCGTCAGGTTCCATTGCGGATTCTAAAATTTGCTGGTTCTTTAGGATCTGAAGGGCACCATTGACGCAAACATTTCGGGCATTGTCAATCTCGCTAGGATCATTAGGCGGGCAGCGGGTGACCAGAAATTGCCAATGGAGGACAATTCGCGCCTTGTGTAGGAATCCAACCAGAATGATGCGATAGAAAATTTCTTCGGCGGAGCCGAAAAACCAATCTCCATTTGGCGCAAGCTGTAGCCGGGGTGGGAGAGAATTGTAGGAGTCGTCGAGTAGTTTGTTCAGCCCTCGGAGGTCGCAAGCCTCTCGACTAGTATTCATGGATGTTTGGTATATAATTCCCATGACGGAAACCATTCTATACCTGGCAACAACATACTGAATAGATGTAGGCTCATCATCTAACCGTGCTGGGGGAAGTTCTATGCTCGCTTCGTTGAAATCGCTGTCGGATATATTCCGCGGGGGCTGAGTATCCCACTGTCCCTCCTGGATTAACTTTGGACATCCGACTTGCACAGACAGCATGATATCTGCAGAATATAGGAATGACCATACTCGCCTTCTCATTTCGCCTTCGTAGGGGCTGAGATGTGGGAAGTGTATAGGATCACGGTGATAACCCATGCGTAAGGCGATGCGGAGGATTGTACCCAACACAAGCCAGACTTTAGCCTCCGTGTCGGGACGCGACCAATGCTCTATCATCAAGTAATGCAATAGAGCCTCCATGACGTGAGGCCCTCCGTCGGCATATCCCCCCAGACAGAGACATTGCACGACTTCGGTAGCATATAGCCCGCCATTGCGGCGTGTATCCTGGTCGTGTGGCTTAAGATCTTGATTGTCTAGGTTAAATTTGAACAGCATTACCATGGACATCATGCCGAATAAAAGGCCCAACCAGATGACTGATGTGCCAGAAGGCTCTTCCCAGAAATCTTCGTACTGAGCACCATGTTTGTTAGCAATATGAACCTGAAGAAGGTTTCCTAAAAAAATGCCTTGGCTTTGCACCATGCACTCCTGAAGAAGTAGACGGGGTCTTGGGGGTAGTTTGTACCTGTTGGAGAAAAGTCCCTTCGTGAAGACAGGGAAAAGCTAATGAAATCAGTCGTTAGTGATCAGCCACTTTACGCAACAATGCCTCAGAGCACAATGAAAATTACACAAATGATTCCTCACCGTTTGAAATGCCTAGATCTCTGAAGTAGGCAGACACCAAGTTGTCTGCCACCTTCCGTTCTGGGATGGCTGCGAGGAGGTTTTCCAATGTTGTCGGAGCGCATCCATAGAGCAGCTGGGGCCCAGAAAACACCGTTGGGGGCGAGCTGGACGACTCTGATGAGACGTCTCCGCCCTGCTGTTGAATCTCATCTTTGAGCTCAATAATGTTATTGAGGATCGATGTCCAATGAAAGTAGCTGACATATCCGGTCTCGACCGGGGTAGTACGAAGGGTGTCGTGAAGCCTGTGAGTTGGCGTGCAATGATCCGCCTCAGACGCGTCGTCTGTAGGAGTGACATCGTCTGTAAGAGTGACAGTGGCGCTTGATCCAGACGGGAGGTGGGATCTTTCCAACAAGCACACAATTTGCTCTTCTAAAGCGGCCAACCTCCCCTTCAGGTCGTCGCGAGGGCAAGTTGGACTGCCATGGATATATGCAACGCGGGATTTAACGGGATACACACATTTAGAGGATAACCCGCGATTTGAACATGTGCTGCAGGGTCGTAGTCGGTCGCAACGAGTCCTAGTTTACCTGTTAAATGGGTCGTTAAGCGGCAAACCGATACGAATATTATACGAACTTTCGTCTCCGGCACAGGTCACATGATAGCTGGTCTTTATCCCTGCGTCTACTTGGTGGAGGGCGCGGAATTCCGCCTGTAGGTAGCTCCGACGTCGATGAATCCATTGTTGGGTGAAAAGCATGCTCCGCGTTTGATGAAGTGAAGGAAGAGTTGACGAGTGAGCTGAGAATCATGTACCGAAATATCCACTTATATGAACCCCATTATTGGTCAGAATAGTCGCTAAGAAATTAAGGTGACGCGAGTCGGACTCTCAGCAACCCGACCATCCGACCCTCCGATGCTACGAACCCGATTCCCGGAAAAGTGGAGTCAAAGGATTGTCAGTCACGGAGGAACATGCCACTATGGATGATGTGTGCCGTACATAAAATAAAACACATATAAACCAGTTGTCCTGCAACTGTATTCAATCGGGAGCCTGCTAGCTCCAACCAAACTCACAAGACAAGAAGACCCCCGGTCACCATGGAACCCAAATCCGATTCTCAAGGCGTCAAGTTGGTCGATTGGGACGGACCCGATGACCCACGACACCCGTACAACTGGCCCAAAACACAGCGGGTAACCCATATTGCTCTCGTCAGCTTCATCACATTGGTAGTGTAGGTTACGGTTGTCGCCTCAGGGTCGAAGAGTTGGGTCATGGCTTACACTTACAGAAACCTTGCTGCAACGCTCTTCTCCCCAGCCGCAGCGAAGGTCATCGTCGACTTTTCCATTACAAACACAACTATTGCTTCACTCACCGTATCTATCTACCTATTGGGATTCGCATTAGGCCCGTTGGTGATTGCGCCGCTTTCTGAGCTTTATGGTCGCTTGTGGATCTATCATATCTGCAATGTTATTTTCTTAGCTTTCACCATCGGCTGCGCCACCTCCCAGAATCTCGCCTCGTTTCTAATATGCCGATTCCTTGCTGGTTGCGCTGGCGCTGCCCCTCTTATTATTGGCGGTGGTACGATTGCGGATTTGGTCCCGGTTGAAAAAAGGGGGGCGGCGATGGCCGCGTATGGCATTGGCCCGCTTCTTGGACCGGTAGGTCCCTGTATGAAGCTCATGTGGGTTATCAAGATTAATATTTGGGATGTAGGTATTGGGACCTATCATTGGAGGCCTTGTAGCTGCGGATTTGGGTTGGCGGTGGACATTATGGATCATTAGTATCATCGTGAGTGGGCTACCATTCAGTCCAACAATGACTGAACTGTTCACTAACCACGCACCAGGGCGGTACTCAAACTATTCTAAGCTTCATCTTTATGAGAGAGACCTATGCACCTGTCCTACTTGCTCGAATAGTCAAAAAGATGCGAGCAGAATCGGGAGATCAATCGCTACAGCCAAATGGAATGACCAACGACAAGCCTACGACACTCTTCCTACGTGCCACTATCCGACCTACCAAGATCCTGTTCTGCTCTCCAATAGTGTTGTCTCTCTCTCTTTTCAATGCTTTGGTCTTCGGGATGATGTTCCTGCTGTTTACAACGTTTCCGACAGTCTTCCAACTCCAATACGGGTTCGGCACTCGTATTTCAGGCCTCAGCTACCTTGGACTAGGAAGTGGGATGCTGATAGCTCTCTTCTGTTTTAGGATTTTGAGTGACAGGATCCTAAAACGAATGAAGGGCGTGGATGCCCCAAAACCTGAATACCGGCTTCCTCTCATGATTTGGCTCTGCCCCCTTATCCCAGTGGGATTCTTTTTCTATGGCTGGACGGCTGAGTACAAAGTTCATTGGATTGTGCCAATCTTAGCGACATCATTCATTGGTTCTGGAAGTCTCTTCATAATGGTTAGTCCTCCAAGGCTCATAAAACTGGCTCAACCAATGCAAGCCGGACGCACTAACAAACGATGCAGCTGCCATCTCAAATTTACGTTGTCGATGCATTTGGGGCTCACGGCGCGGCATCTGCCCTTGCCGCATTAGCAGTTATTCGATCTATTTTTGGATGCTTCATTCCGCTTGCGGGGCCGAAGCTTTATGAAGACCTTGGATTTGGGTGGGGAAATTCGGTTCTTGGATTCATAACTCTAGCATTTACACCAGTTCCATTCGTGCTGTACAAGTACGGCGAAAGTCTCCGGCAGAGGTTCCCAATCAAACTCTAGTAGGGATCGAATTGGAACGACGTATTATAGGGACAAGGTCTCAGTTGAAAAGCGAGTGGCGTCACGAGACACACCTGAAGGCATCCAAACACACATCACAGGTTCAAAGTGTAGAAGGGTATCGAGTAGCCTACTTTTCATTCATCTTGGGAAGGCCAAAGTGTATTATTAGAAACATACGGCGGGTCTTCAATGTAAACATTAAATAGCAATGACTTGACCAGTCGAAGTATCTCGAAGAAAGTGGCAAGAGTTGCGTGGGCTCATAACGTAAGAAGATCTTGTGTCTGCCATTGACACGCTGTAGCTGAAGCGCCCGTGATCTATAGCACGCAAAACGAGTGACGTCGTGAATGACTTTGACACGGACTTGGCGAGGTAGATCTCGTCGTTGTAAACGCGTCGTCCATCAGGTGTCACTGTACCGAATGTCTTCTGCAGGCCAATTGGCAAGAGTGGCAGATCAATTGTATGTCCTAAGATTTTCACAAGTCTCCAGAGAGTTTCGTTCAAGTCAGAATTGCTGCTTATCTGTGCTCACCATTTCAGTAGCAATTTTAGCTGAGTGTGGATACTGCCGGTCAGTCTTCTGATGGGCAAGGTCAATATAAATCTCAAATAAGATTGGGAGGCCTAAAAGTGTCAAGCAGATCTAACGACTCCTAAAGCTGCGCACCATCTAAGGACAGAGAGTTACAGACCCTCTATTTGACAGCTTATCAACTTTTAGGCACTGATGGCTAAGCATGTCAATTCCATTCCCTTTCCAGTTCATCCATGGTGTCGGTCAATGCAAATAAACGCCCCAATTGAGAAAGATTAACGGTCCGTAAAATCCCCTTTGGTCACCAATCTAGGTGGCTCTCTCCCTTGTGTCGCTCATTCGTAAACACCAGCAGCAGTATCGGCATTCTCTAGATACCTAGTCCGAATGCCGATTCCAGGTATAGCACAAGTTCTTATGCGCCCGGTCGTCGTCGCTTCCGGTCGTTGCGTGGCTCTTCTTTGGAGATACCAATGACAACCGATCCTTCCTTTTCTCCAACAGCGTCAAACCAATCGCGCGGCTCAATAATATCTAATGTTTCGAGTGCGTCTCCCTGGGCTTATAATGGGTTAGAATTGGTACGCGCTTTTTGTTGTTTTCAAGAATAACGTACTGTAGGATTTTCTCGGCGCATGTCCGAACACTCCTGACCCTCGCTGAGCGCCCGTAGCGGTATGAACGTTTGATACGAGGACGACGGAATTTGGTTCAGAAGGCTTGAGCATTACCGCAAAATAGGGTTCCCTAGTCTTGAGTGGCTCGAAATCGTAGGAGCCAGCACTCAGGGATAGTGTCAGGCTAAGGCATCCTTGGGCTGTATTCCCACCAGTTCCAGAGGAATTTGGTGGCTGTGCTGAAGCTATACAGCGTACGGTCGACTCATGGACTGGCCGAATGTTAATAATTTGTAGATGCTGGGTAAGCAAGTGGAACTTACATTCTGATGCAAAAGCATATTGGCGAAGATGGGAGCAAGTTGCCTCGCGATGTAGCTGAACACTCACACCGCCGCCGTCGCCCCATGACGACTTGTCATCCCATTTAAGTGAGAGCTGGCGGTTGGCAGTAGAAGACGTACCTAAAGATAAGTGCTTCTTCATCTCCAAGTATTCAAGAAGTCTCTGCTGGGCGCCAATCCGCTCTCGCTTCTCTTTTTCGGCTTGGCCGGACTTGCCTGCACATACTTCGCGAAGAACTTCCGAAAATAGTCTGCTGATTGTGTGAAAAAGCACATTTCTCTCCAAGAGCGTGCTCGTTACACCGATTTCTTTAGTTGATTCAGCCTTTGTAAGCCATCTTGAATGGATCTTGACGGGGCCGCTGGTGCCGGAGAGGCAGATATCGAGGGCCAGCGGTCCTGCTTGAACGAACCTGACCCCCATGTCATGAGTCTCAGTGCAGCCGCGCAGGCTTGCTCGAATGAGCCGATAGGTCTCTTGGGCAAACGCAGTATTTGGTACTACGGCCATTTGGGCTTCGAGGAATCGCCGCTCCTCCTCCTGTGCGGCTGTTCTCACGAACTTAAACATTTCCAATATCGACCAGTATGCGTTGGGGATCTGCACTCCCTCACGGCCGAGTCCATGAATAATCTTCGGCAGTTCGTGATTCTTAGCGTTGTTAGCTCTCACTGTCAATAAGTAGTCAATGGTGCTCATAGCAGGGTGGTTGAATTTACCTGTGCCTTCTCATGGGCAGAATAGTACCATTTCTTTCCTCCCGAAAAGAGGTGGTTTTTGAGGCAAGTAACAGTTTCTTTCTGAAAAAGCGATGGGTTTGCCACATCCGCATACACCGTTTCTGACGAGGGGATCTCGGAGTTGCGTGAGTCGGAGGCAAGCAGCATTTCATGGATATGAATGACAAACTCCGGCTTTAGGATCAAAACTTGATCCCAGATTCTGAGAATTGCCTGGGATTCCGCATTTCGCCCCTGAATATGCTTTCTTTCCCGGTTCGTCACTCCATCGCGGAAGTTATATCCAAACTTCAACGGCTTGCCTGTCATGCTTGCCGAGTCGACGCCGGTTGATTCCTTTAGGAGGAGACCTTTGAGGTACAAATTTCCACTACGGGGCAATAGGTTGTTGTAGATCAAATCACCGGCGGTAGTTCGCACGATATCTTCGTTTCGCATAAATTGCAGGAAGATGGCGGATTTGCACCACTCCTCGAAGTCATTGATGTGGACGCGGTCTCGTGTTCGTAGGATACCCTTGTCATCTCGGCCTTTCCTCGTCGACCAACCGATCAGGAACTGGACGTCGTCAGACGCGGACGGTGCGAAGGGGATCACGCCGTCTTTCCGTAGAACTTGACTTGCTTTCTGTTCGGCGTCGATCTGGGCGTAGGTCATTTTACCAAGTCGAGCCACCAAATTTTTGAGATTGGAAAAGTTGAAGTTCCAACGAACATTGCCAGTAGTGCAACGGATCGCATGGTTTTGGTGGCCACGCAGGAGTACCAGAAGGGCGAGTTTGAGGCCTTCGCCATGTGTACCAGCCTGGGTGTTCTCGTTTCTCTTACTTGAGCTGCCAAAGTCGAGATGCCCTGGTTGAAGTACAGCTTTCCGGTTTGTAACTTCAACAAAGCCCTCTTGGTCGTCGAACCGGGCGAACCGGATGTACCCGAGGCAGTCCGTCGCCACTTTCGGGTTAGGGACAGTGTAGAGGATGTGCGTTTTACCGTCAATGGTTCGCTCCTTGCGGATAACCTTGAACTCGTCTTCAGAAAGTCTAAACGAGTCGATGATGCCATCTCGCCTGGGAAGTTACAATTTAGCAACGGAATCTCATGAAGGGCATAAGTTAACAGTAGTCATACCAGTTCTGAACAAGCTCACGGAAGGCCTCCACTGGGCCCCATTGCGTATACCCAGAGCTAACACGGAGATTTATGGTGCGGTTTCTGGCGATAGAGGCCAAGGTGACTTCTTGTTCCACGCCGGAGTCGTTTTCGTCGTCGCTGGACATGGTTGGCAACACGTACTGGTGGCCAGTAGAGTCGGGAAGGAGTGAGTGAAGAAGGTAGAATGTCTGCAGGAATTCCAAGGAGGAGAGGAGAAGGGAGTGGCCTTTATAGTTAGTCGAGCATCCCATCTCGCAGGCAACAAGAGGCAGGCTGTTTGTTCACTGAGGCAATCACAAGTATGTAGTATGCGCTACGCAAGATAAGCATGGCTGTTAGGTACTCGTATGGAAGCTTGTGCAGGTCGGCTAATTGACCGGCCAACAAGTCCAGTTTAAACACGGTTGATAACAAAGGCAATTTCATTTGGAGAGTGAATTGTTTGACTGGTCTCAAGGCTTGCAAGCAAAACCAGCAGTTTGTGTTTGTCCGCTATTAAATGTGGTGCTGCAAGCGGGATAGTTTGTCATTTGCGCCTACGGGTCTTTGAGGCTAAACTGCCGAACACAAAGTGGTTTGACTTAGATTGTCTTAGCCACTACAGCTTCCACTGCGCCGGTATTCGGTTTGCTATTGTCCAGGGGTCAAAGATGTGTGTTTGTGATGACTATCGCTCGCTTGCTAGGCGAGGGAATTGAGGTTTGTATGAGGCCCTGATTGCCTGAGATCATTGTTGCCTGAGGCCAAAGCGGCCGTGGGCTTTCTTCAACAGTTCGCTTGATGAGATTGTATGTTTCCTAGGCCATAGAATGGCCGCGTCACTGAGTGGAGTGGAGTTGAGTGATGACGACGTCTCGGCTCTTTGACCCTCACACACAATCATGGTGAGCTTGGAGCGATTGCACGGTGTTTGCGACAGGAACCATGAAACCTGATTTTAAACATAATTTTATTGTATGCCAGCGCCTTGGGCAAACCCAGCAATCTAAGACATCCACGTTCCAAGTGAGTGTAGGGTAAACACCTGAAACATTCCTGACGCCAGCATCCAGCTACTTGATTGGCTGGCTGGACAATCTCGGTGAGATCCACCGCTTATCGCGCCAATCTTATCCGATAACGTCTCACCTCGGCCGCGATTGGCAAAGGACAGCTCACAGCTCTCCTTTTTACGCTTCAAGGGCGCGTCAGCTCAACTCAACACGCCAAAGTCTCATATCAAGAAGCCACCACCCCGTCTCCCGACGCCACTACAGAGTCAATCCACCCTGTCATGACGTAGACGCAGGGATCGAGAGACTGTCGACCCGTCACGATGCGCCGGGCGCTCAATCTGCGCCTCGCCGGCCAGGCCATGGCGCTCAAGGTCTCAGCCAACCTCGTGGTGCAGTTCCTGATGCGCTGGAAGGATCCCCTGCGCATCTTCGACTGGCAGCAGGTCGGCGAGTTTGCCCTGTACGGCCTGATGGGCTCCCAGGTCGGCAACATCATCCAGTTCCTCCTGGAGGACTGGTTCCCAACCCGGAACGCCCCCGTCGGCGGCCTGCTCCCAGATACGCTCGGCCACGCCCGCCAACTGGAGGAGAAGAGGGACGACGACCCGGCCAAGACAAAGACGTGGAGGACCTGTCTCAAAGTGGGCGACGATGTCAGCTACCGCAACGTGCTGGTCAAACTGGTTCTCGACCAAACCCTCGGCCTGTTCATCAGCGGCTGCATCTTCCTCATCTGCACCAACTTTATGCGCGTGCCGCAGCTGCCCCTGGTCTTCCTCATCGTCCGCGAGCGCATCTGGGCCCTCATCAAGGCCGGCTGGCACATCTGGCCGCTGGTGGCCGTCTGCAATTTCCTCTGGGTGCCGGTGCGGTCACGCGTGCTCGTGGCCGTGTGCGTGGGATTTGGTTGGAGCATCTTTTTGAGCATCTTTGCGATGAGGACTTAGCGAGCGGAGGAGAGCATGGATTATACCCGTCTGGCCGAGAAACGGCAGTCCTTCCTTTTGTACTACTACCCGTTGTCCAATCTGTTTATGGACACCCTCTTAACCCAATTGAACCGTCTGCTGGTAGCTCGCTTTAGCAAGCGGCAGGCCTCACAATTCGTGCGGCTCAAAAGCGGACCGCCGGGATGCTGATTATGGCAACACATCTCGCCCTCACATCAACGCTGAGAAAGCGATTCTTTTTTATCTTAGTCTTTGGCGTCAATACTATGCATTTATTTTCCTTTTTTAAATCACTTCAAATGCTCCTTCACGTACGCACTAAGCTTCTCCAATCCCTCCTTCAACACGTCTGCATCGCAAACATAGCCGAACCGAACGTAGCCTTTGAAGTCCTTGCCGCCGCCGAAACACCTTGAACCAGGCACAACAAAAACTTTGGTCTTCTCTAGCAGATCCCTACAGAGGCGCACATCGTCGACTGGCTCACCTTTTACAGTGAATCGCACGAATGCAGTTGTCCCGGCCAGGGGCTTAACCCACGAGCACACATCCTTGTGGTCATTCACAAATGCCTCCAAGAGTGCCACGTTGTTCTTCGCCATTCCAACATTTCGCTTGAGCAGCGGGGCCAAAACGGGCGGAGACAGTGCATAGGCCGCCAACTGATCATCGATTTGAGAGACGCTGATGGAGGTATAATCTCGTGCCGCTGCCATGGCATCGATGATTTTCTTGTCTTTGGATGCAACCCACCCGACACTAATGCCTGCCATGGCGAATGCCTTTGACATGGATCCTGTGACGACAGTTCTCTCATAGCCCAATGTGGCGACAGAGGGAGGAGCGACATAGCCAGGTTGATACAAATCGTGGAACAAGGGCCGGTATACTTCGTCAGAGAAGAGAATGATATCCCGAGCCCTAGCGAACTCGACAATCTTGGTCAGAACCTCGACGGGGATTGGCGCTCCTGTAGGATTGTTGGGGTTGTTGATGATGATCATCTGCATGGGTTAGTGTAAATGTAATTGGTTTAGGGAGGAGCGTAAGTGCCGTACCTTGGTGTTGGACTTGGCAAGAGTTTCAAGAGAATTGACATCTGGCACATTACCGTTGTCTGCAGTGAGCTTCCATAGCGACACCTCAGCTCCAATGCTCTCTGGTAGACTGTAGAGTTGCTGATAGGTTGGGTAGACGCAGATAACATGGTCCCCTGGGTTGATAAGAGTGTAAAGCGACAGAAAATTGGCACCAATAGCACCCTGGGTAATAAGAATATCGTCGGCACCAACATTCCCAGCGGGGCTCCCCGACGGCCCGGAGTTGTACAGCCCAGCTACTCTCTCGCGGAGTTCGGCGGAGCCACGAATTGGACCGTACAGGAGCTTCGTCCCAAAATTGATAGGGTTGGACGACGTCTTGTCTAGGGAGAGATCGAAGAGATCATTGATGGAGACGGAGGCGACGCAGGTCTCTGCGGTATTGATAGCGCCTGGTGTCGTCTCATAGTCATTCATCCATCGCTCGACATCGAATTCAGGGAGGCGAACCATGATGGCTGTGGAAGATCTGAGAATACAGGGATAAAGTTAATATGCAGCAAGGGTATTGGATAAGGCAGATGCCGATATAATATGGCAAAAAAGGCAGGGGATATTCCGTCTTGAAACGGGCGATTAAATACTTGACTTACACCTAACTTGCGGTCCGAGGTGGCGATCTAGACCGGTCCCACACCCGCCCTAAAAGAATCCAGACACAACGGGCGCAACGAAAGGCGTAGCCCCACAATTTGTCGTTAGATCGAGGAGGGAAGGACTCTCCGAACAATTGAGGGAAGGAAAGAAGCTCCGAAGTCCTGGGAGGGAAGTTCGAGCCGGAGTCGGGAAGGAAGCTCGAACCGGAGGCCTTACGCAGTGCAGCCACCACCACCTCACGGAACGCCTCGGTCTACGCCTGGGATGATTGATGAACCACCATGTAGCCATCCTGTTTGGCAATGAGAGAGTCGACATGTGACTTAAAAGAAGCCGCGAATATCCGCCGCATAGACCGTGCTATAAAACCTCCTTTCATCCCTGAATGCCTCGTGACTTTTAACACAGTACCATCGTCCGGCGTCAACTCACCCCGCACCACCAAACACTGCAGCAATCCGATCCATTTTGTCTCCAGCACGCACCAAGATGAAGTACGCTCGTATGTCGATTGAGATTGAGTCGCCCGAGGAGTACGGCTACGACAAAATCAAGAACAACCTCTCCGAAAGCTCCATCACGGACCAAAGCCTCGACTCTCTGGGGCTCAAGATTCCAAACTTGACCCTCGTTTACAATGAGCACCGAGGGAGCTCGGAACTGCGCAATTTGATTGTCGGAGACTCGGGACTGCAGAAAGACGATGTTCTCATCACGACTGGTGCCGCTTCCGCGTTGTTCATTATTTCGACTTCGCAGCTGACCTCGGCGGACCACCTCGTTGTCGTGCGACCCAACTACGCTACCAACCTCGAGACTCCAAAAGCCATCGGCTGTGGTATCACCTATGTTGACCTCGAGTTTGAGTCGGGTTTTACGCCCGACATATCTTTTATCGAGGCCGCTATCCAACCCAACACTAAACTGGTCTCTGTGACCTGTCCTCACAACCCCACTGGTACTGTCATGTCCAGGGCCAGTCTGGATCGGCTCGTTACTATTACCAAGGAAAAGAAGTGTCTGCTCCTGGTGGATGAGACCTACCGAGATGTCCATTATGGAACCCAGTTGCCAATTGCCGCATCTCTTGGTGACCACGTACTCAGCGTCAGCTCTATGTCGAAGTCATTCGGTATCCCGGGAATTCGTTTGGGATGGGTAATTACCCAGAACAAGACCCTCCAGGAGACGTTCCTCGCTGCAAAGGAACAGATCAACATCAGCGGTAGCGTCATTGACGAGTGGATTGCCGAGCAGGTTCTTGCCCGAAAGACCTCCATCTTGGAAGCGACTAGCGAAGAAATGAGGATTCGGCGAGAGATGGTTGCCCTATGGGTTGAAAAGGACGACATGTTAGAGTGGATCAAGCCCCAAGGTGGAGTAGTTTGTTTCCCTCACATGAAGAAAGAGCCTGTTGGTGGAACTGCTGCATTCTACGAAAGGCTTCTTAAGAAGTACCACACGTATGTCGGACCTGGACATTGGTTTGAGATGTCCGACACGTACTTCCGGGTGGGATTCGGATGGCCGACTAGAGTTGAGCTTCAAGCTGGCATGGATGCTATCTCTCAAGCACTTAGAGATGGCAGTTGCTGAACGAAGCCTGATGGGCACAAAAATACTCCGGAGAAGGAATTACAGTGCCATGCACGCTTAGTCTAGAGGCCTAGGCTCGGTATTTCTTTGATAAACACAAAGTCTTTAGAAAGCGAGATAAATACTAATTAATCTTGCTCAAGCAATTTTCTTCCCGATGAGGGAGTTTAATATCTGCATATGCTGCGTTTTCGTCGTACAAATCGCGGCTCCCAAGACTCGAATTGAGGACTCAATGTAAGGCAAGTGGGCAACAACGTCATTGCTTGAGTTTCTGTGACTGTGTGTGGACGCCAAGATACATATATGATATACGCAGACAGTGATACTTCATTTCAAACAGCCTAATCCTGAATATCCAGCTTCCATACATCTCCAAGTCTAGAGTTATCCTCAGCGAGGCCCCCATGGACGATGATTGCGTCTCCGTTTGACTGCTTCAAAATGTCCGCATCAAACCAGCCTCTGGGCGCTGGCACACCGTCTTTACCAGTAGTCTTGACTGCGCTCCATGTTTTCTTCTCGATATCAAAGGCCCAAACATCAGTCAGCATCTTACCGGCTCCGGCGTGGCCCAATGAAGAGGGATCTCTCTCGCCAAACATTGTAACAAGGATGTCTTGTCCGCTCGGGGTCTTGAGAGTGAGTAGAGTGGCCACACTTCTGGCCTCCGGGCCCTCTTTCCCATCAGGCGCGTATATGATGCTTGTCCACTGCTTTGCTTCTGTGTCATACACATCCAAGCTTCCACCCTGTTCAGTCTTGCCGTCAAAGCCGCCCATGCGATACAGTTTCCCGCGGCAGAAAGCAATTGATGTTCCACCGCATGGAGGAGAGGGAGCTTCGGGGAGCTGAGTCCAGGTACGCGAGGTGACATCAAACGTCCACAGGTCGGAGAGACGACCTTCAGCAGGGCAGCCAGCGTGGAGATAGAGCGTAGATGCGCCATCAGAAGTCATAGCATGATAGCTACGGGGAATGGGGTGTGACCCGGGCTGAGGCTGGATCAGGGACCATTGGCTGGAGGATGGTGTATAACTCCAGACACTGCCATTTTCGTCGATGGCATCCATCGCGATACCTCCTCGACCAGAAAATAGGTAGATCGCTCCATCAAGGACTGCACTGGATGTGCCGACTCGGGGAGAGGGAGCCAGAGTTGGCGCAGGGAGCGTCTTGGCTTGGACTGGCAATTCATCGGTCAGTCAATAGTCGATGACATTCGAGTGACGCTATGAATGCTTACCAGATGCATTTCCAAGCTCAACGACGTCAAACTGGCTGTCAACAGGCTGCCTGGGAAGCAGCTCGCCTCCAAAAATCCATGCGTTCGAGCCGGAGATGGAGAGGATTTGAGAGGAGCGCTGGAGACGCTCGCTCGACGCAAGTCGAACCCAGGATGCTGAAAGTGAAGTCATTGTAATTGGAGGTGCCGAGTAAAAGTTGGTGAGATGGATAAAGCTGCTATCCTTGAGGTAATTCAGTCGTGTATTTATATTCACCAGTTCTAGTGGATCTCCCCTGCTGTATGATTATACCTACAGAATCAGCAGATGTCGGAGCTGCGGCTTCCGTGGCCTCGCACCCGCGGTTTAGCTCCATTATGCGCGCAGATTCAGGGCGGTATGGTATTCGGACTCGTCATTGGGGGCTATGAAGGTTGCGGGTCGCAAGGATGCAGTGATGGAACGAAGGCATCTAGACAAGTCAGTCATGATTGGCCTCAACAGACCCGCTTAGCAGTACCAGGCTATGTAATCGGAGTGAATCGCTTCCATCTCCGATGAGTCAGCCATATTGGCACCCACAAACTTCTTGGCTTGTCTGAGTGATTTAATCGGAATGAATGACTTCCATCCCCGATGAGTCAGCTATGTCGTTGCATGTTGATCTTGCTGCAAACCCCATCAGTTCTTTCGTTGGGCCACGAGTCACTGGAACGTACGAACTCCGGATCAGCCCATTCGAGTCACACTTCCCGAGCTTGCTCAGTATCATTATCGTAGCCTTGCCAAGTCGGGGTTGTAAGAGTCTATAATATTGATAAATTTGAAATAGTCATTGATTGATAAATGAAACGTCATTGTCTTGATTGTTTCCCCTAGAGCGATTTAAATGATTAAATGAGAAAGAAAATTTATGTGAGCGACCTGTTGTGTCCATCCGTGATGCGGAATCCCCCTCATACCACGCAGTCTCTAATACCTCCACCCAATGTACTCTAATTCCTCCGACTGATGATGTCTAATACCGTCTATATCCTTCATTGTCTATACCTGCTTCTTGCCCTTGGGCATGCGGACCAGCCAGTAGAGAGCCAGGGAGGCGGCAATGTTGAAAATGATATAAACCATACCAATGCCAAAGTTGCGCCACCTGTCACCATACTCGGAGGTCAGGGCGGTCAAATAAGTGTTCGTGCTGGACATGGTGCAGTAGCTGCAGGTCGTGGTGCTCATCTCATCCTGGAGGTAGCCTCCGGTCTGGTTAATGTACGAGCTCATGTACTCCCCACAGGTCTGGCCGTCGAGGGGCTTGAACTTGACCAGCTCGTTGGCGGCGCATGTCACGTCGGTATTTGCCAGGCCCACGGCCAGCATAGCGGATACCAAGTAACTAAATGGTGACATGCGGTACAGGAAGATCCAGAATCCAGGCATGCTATCGGGAGAAGCGAGCACACCACAGAAAAGCAGGCACATCATGAAGAGAATGTTGGCCAGGTTTCCGCCGGCCTCTGCGGTGTCTGTGATGGCGATACATGCGTGGGCGAAGGTGCAGGTGAAGATCATGAACTGCCAGAACAAAAGCCACATCAGAGCACCGCGCTCAGCAGTCTGGCCGGCGTCGGAGGCATTCTTATCGAAACCGACAGGATAGTAGACGCAGATGAACATGAAGACCGACATGAGCGAGTTCCACGGAATCTCGGTGATGACCTGCGAGAGCATAAAGACCTTCCAGCTGTAGGTCTTTGATGGACGTTCGCGAACCTCGTAGAGTGCTCGTTGAGTGACGAAATGCGGCATCTGCTGCTGCACCAACTGACCGAAAATGCTGAGGATGTTGAAGATGGCGAACATCTGATTCTGCAAGCCTTGCATACTCAGCGGGGCGTTCAGGAAGACCAGACCGATGAACAGGGAGACAGAGCAACAGAGGATGAACTTGGAGTAAAGGTACGACGGGGTTCTCCAGTACTGCTCAAAGACACGGCGGGTGACGATCAACAGCTGGTCCCAGAGAGGTGTGGCAAACTCGTTGTATGCACCGGCATGTTCATCCACAGCTGTGTTGGCCGCTCCCTCGGTCTTGAGACGCTGGAGCTCGGTCTGCACGGCCTGATATTCGCTGCTGTCGCGCCAGACTTGATGCCAATCGTGATCAGTGGTAGAGCCGGGGGCGGCGCCAATGGCTCCAAGCATCCATTCGGCAGGGTTCTCCTCGGCAGGACAGTGAGGCGCGCCGTGCTTCTGGAAATACTCTACCATGGTCTCAGAGTTCTTGCCGATGTCGCCAAAGTAGACAGTGCGACCTCCCTTAGCGAGGAAGAGGAGTCGGTCGAAGCGCTGGAAGAGCATGGCTGACGGCTGATGGATGGTGCAAAGAATAGACTGGCCGGCCTTGGAGAGCTTTTCAAGGAGATCGAGAATAGCCCAGGATGTCTGAGAGTCAAGACCGGAGGTAGGTTCATCAACGAAGAGCAGCAGAGGAGGCTTAGCAGCCAGCTCAACGCCGATAGTCAGGCGCTTTCGCTGTTCAACATTAAGACCCTCACCAAGAATACCAACAACGGCATCGGCATATTCTTGCATATCCAGGAGCTTGATAACTTCATCGACGTAGGCAATCTTCTCGGCTCGGGGCGTCGTATCGGGCTGTCGAAGCAGGGCGCTAAAGGTCAAGGCCTCTCGTACCGTGCTCGTTTCGAGGTGGAGATCCTGTTGCTGAACGTATCCGGTTTTGCGTTGGAAGGAAGAATCGCGAATCTTTCCGTCGACAAGCATCTCTCCGGTGATGACACCCATCGAGACACGGTCAGCCAAGCAGTCGAGAAGCGTGGTCTTTCCGGCTCCAGAAACACCCATAAGAGCAGTCAGAGTACCCGGCTTAACCCAGCCGTCAACGTGGTCCAGAATTCGGCGAGGTTCGTTCTTGATCTTGATATCGTAGCACACATCGTTCCAATGGAAGACGCTGGTTGAGCCTTGAATGTTACCATCGTCGGAAGTGTTTCCGCTTGACTTTTCGGCGACGGCGATGGGTCGCGAGAGAGACGATTCGACATCACTGCTCATCTTGGAGGCGGCGTTGTGCTGGTCCCCACGTCGGAAGATCAGGACTTCGCCCTTGGACTTCTTGGCTGCGATGTACTCGGTGGCGACGATGTAAGTGAAGTGGAAGAAGATGACGAAAGCGACGAGGATACCAAAGTTGCGCCACTTATGGCTGTGGTAGTACTTGAATGCCGTCTGCATGTAGACATCTCCATCGACAAAACCCTGACCTGCAACAGAACCAACGGTACTGCAAGCGCGGTTTTCCGCTCCAACATTGGCGTATCCGTCGATGAGAGAGCTGGGTACGAAGACATCGCAGGTGAAGTTTCGTCCGTGGAACTCGTTAATTATCAGTGCCTCGAATCCGTACGCAACGGGGTCGAGGTAGTTGATCCAGCGGCACCATCCAAGCATGTAGTCGACTGGAATAGCAAAACCGGCGAAGATAACGAGGGCGAGGATGAGAATCGAGGCTGGAACCATGGCCTGTGATAGAGTGCGTGATACCGATGCACTTGGCTGCGTTAGTATACTGTAATCTCTCGGCGGGATAGATTGACTTACATTGTACGGAAGATGCCGGACATGGCCAAAACCATACAGAACGTGATGAGAAGGAAGTAAAAGAAGTTTCCAGCCTCTCGGTTCAGATTCGTCATGAAATACAAGATCAAGTCGTAGAGGATGGTATTGGCGATTTTGTACGGCATATCGACCAAAATAGAAGCGAAAGCTTCGGCAGATGGATGATAGAAGGCGTAGCGGACGTGTTTTTCCACAATCGGGCGTTGGGCGTACTGGGTCAGAATTTCGAGGGCACTGGCAAATGCGTTGGTCAAGATTGCCACGAACAGGGCAGCGGTACGCTGGTAGAATGATCCGGTGGTAGGTTGCATGTTGTAAAACAGAGACGAAACGATGAGGCCCATACCAGAATTGGCGAGCAGCATGAACACGGTGAGAGACGGATCTCCCATAAGGCGCTTCCAACCGCGCCACAGGCAGAGCATGACTTGTTGACCGTACGAGAGAGTGAAGGGCGACTTGAGACGCTGGCCTCGAGCTTGGGAGGACTTCTTGTGCTCACGGAACGCCTCGGCGTCGGGTCCGTCCAGAGCGTGTGCGCTCTTGTAGTCCTCGATTTCCGCCTGGAGAGCCTTGTAGTTCTCGCTCTGCTTCCAGCACACGGCAAACTCGTCGGGGGTTCGCGGGGCGCGACCCTCGAAGCCAGGGCGGACGATGCGCTCCGTCGGGGCTGTCATCGAGGTGAGGAAGTCGGGGGTTGTCTGGCGAGCAGGGCAATCGAAGCCGAGGTTGATGAAGTACTCGCGGGCCTCGTCGGCGCGACCGAAGAAGATCTGGCGTCCTTCGTACAGCACGAGAGCCTTGTCGAACAGGTCGTAGGCGCTCTGGGGAGCCTGGTAGATGGACACGGCGCAGGTCTGGCCGAACAGCTCGGACTGCAGACGGAGCGTCTTGCAGAATTCAATGGCGTTGGCAGAGTCCAGACCTCGAGTCGAGTTGTCCCAGCATTGGAACGGCGCGTCGGAGAGAGTGGCTTCGGCGATGGTCACTCGCTTGCGCTCACCACCAGATACTCCGCGGACGTACTCGTTACCAACGCGGGTGTTGACAGTGTGGCTGATGCCGTACATGGCCATGACAACGTCTCGCCTGTGGTCGCAGAACTCGTTGGCGGTGACTCCCTGGGGCAGAGTTCGAGGGCATCTCGCGCGGGACGCAAAGGTGAGGGTCTCACCGACGGGAAGCATTGGGAAATGGACATCGACCTCGGCGGTGTAGATGCACTCGCCCTTGTGGTGCTTGTGCATCTCCTCGGCGCTGACACCCTGGTAGTTGAAGTAGGTGTTGTCGTCGACGTAGATGCCGCTGGTCTCGCCTGAAATTGTCTTGAGGAAGGTCGAGCAACCAGAACCGGGAGGACCAAGAACCACGAGCATCTCGCCAGATCGAACGATGCCGTCAAAGTTGTCCAGGATGTCAATCTTTCGCTTGCTCTGGTTGCCGAGGAGTTTGCGAGCCAGGCTGGGAACCTCGAGCCAGACGTTGCCGACGTCCTTCTGGTAGTCGGTCTCGGCGCCGTATCCAAAGACGTTCATGTTCTGGAAGCAGAGGCCGGTGCGGCGGAAACCAGCACCCTGCTCAGTCACCATGTGCGAGAGAGTCTTGGCCCATACGCGCGCGTTGAACTTCTCGCCGCGGGGGTTCAAGGGGGAGTTGGGGTCGTCGGTGATGAAGATGGACTGAGCGGCCTGGGTATTGACTCTTCCCATAGAGTGGTTGGTGTACTGCCGAGCGAGGTTCTGGACGATGGAATGGCGGCGCTCCATCTCCGTCTCGTCGCCATCGTCACCCTCTTCGATCGAGTCGCTGGCGTCTCCACCCTTGTTCTCGGCACAGTTGTCGAGCTTATCCTTGCTGTCAAGTCCATAGCTCTGGCCCAGAGGCGGAGGAGTGCCGGTGCCGGGGTCGACATAGGTGATGTTGCTCCCAGCCGGGGACCTTGGCGGTGCCGGCAGCGAAAAGCCACCGTCAGGCGGTTGCGACATGGTGGTGATTAAGTTCGGTAGTCGATGCGATGCGTGGAATTAAGTCGAAGATATTCAGATTGGGTTGTCGGGGGTGGGCGGTCGATGCAGGGGTTGGCTGTGGCTTGACGATGGAGGAGTTGAAGCCGAATAGAAGTTTGAGTGTCTTCCAGATTACTGCTAATTGGGGGCTCGGACGGTCCCGTTTGCTCTTTGCCTCTGGGCAATAGTCACAGAGAGTAGCACACGGGAAAATGTCCTTGCTCGAACCAACAGAAAGGAAAACGAAGCGGGGGTGATGCTTCTATGTAAAGGAGTGTTGAATTAGGATAGAAGATGCCAAAGATAATGCTGGGGGGGGACTGTCAGAGTAGATATTATACTCCATCGCGTGGCAACGGACACTTCGACCGCCCGCTCGGACTTGCAAGTGGGCCTCCCGGGGGCCAACTACGCAATCGATGTCCATGTTTTCGAGTTTGGGGTACGTGTAAGGCTCTGATTGTGAGTAGCCGTCCGTCTCGGGTTCTTGGAGGACCCCGGGCTGGAGGCACTGCATTAAGCTTGTCGGGGCCATCTCACCCCGTAGGGTCGTTGGGTGGCAAGAATACGAACTAGGGAGCGTGGGGAACGTGCTGAAAAAGTGATTTGTTTATCAACAAAAGTACAATCAGATGCAGTGAGATTTATTTTATTTGGTTATTTTTATTTGGGTTGAGTGTAAGTGAGTCGTCGCCTTAGATGCGGTTTACAAGATGTTGGGTGGATTGAAGCACCACTACGGAGTACAGCAGCATTGAAACCTGCTTTGAAATATGTACTTCTAAAACGGCAATACACAGCCTGTCGATTAATTCCCTCAAGAGCCTAGATATTTCTGGAATGGTTTGCGGCAGTGATAACCCCGCCCCTGAATTCGGATATCGATGATGTGATATAGATGTCATGAGAGTTGTTGGAATAAGACGCGGCAACTGGGCTGGGGAATCAAGGGTTCTCGGAGACTGAGCTGGCGCCAAGTGGGCCATCCGCGACTCATCACGACTCATTCCGTGTGGCATGATCCCTGTCAAACCCGACACTCCGTACTTCTCGGACTGCAAAACGGCCCCGCGACCCGAGATTGCTTCCCGAGCACGATTACGCCCGGGGTTGCGTGAGCTTAACACAACCCGAACAGTACTCCAAGATAGGCTTGAGAAGATGCGAAATATATGGCAATCCCCCTGCGGCTGGAGACTGCATGGCATGCGACGGGCGCAGCTTAAGTACACAGAGGATATCGACCCAACAGGCGAACAGGGTCTTGGCGTCGCGTGATTATCTTGCGATGCAACTAAATCTCTTCCATGGGGTTTGATTTAGCTGCCTTACTGGGCGTCAATAGTTCAGTTCTGTCGGTACTAACTCGATCGTGGCTTCTCAGTTCTTCTGTCTCCAGTGGCAAATCCGCCTTCATCTTGGCAATGCTGCTCTCTAACTCGGCATTGACTGATAATTCAACTCCCCAGTCGTGTGGATTCACAGAGGCAATGCTCCAGATTACCAATCTCCAAAGTTTCATCCCCTGCATTCCATGTGCTACGCGGTATTTTGAGAAAACCAGTCACAGAACCAAGACAGGGTGGTCTACACAGCCTGTGGTGGTTTGCTGCGACACAGTGGACTCTCGGGCCACGGACGAATGCGGACGAGTCGGACGGAGTTTATTTGATTGCGTGTACCCGTCTTGCTTCTTCTCTCATCCACATGATTCCCCCTGATTCATTGCCGTGGAGCCGGTACCGAATCCGAACACCTGATATTTGGTGTAAACAATGTGGGTTGTGGGCTTTTTCCGAATATCGAAGTTTTCGGGGATGGTGAACTCTCTCCAGTGGAGCGTCCCACTTTTGCAGTTTACAGGGGGCGGTCCCTACCCTATAGCGTTGAATGAAGTGTCCATTGCATGTGTGAGGAGCATTTGCAAGACCAGCTGGCCGGATAGATGATCACCATGATTATCATGGCAGTAGTAGCATGATTAATGACCATAGTTCGCATATTATGTATTGATATTGCTGAAACGATTTGTTGGGGGTGATCTCCAGTATTTCTACAAGATTTTTTACTCCACATCTACCCTCTTCCATGTCACCACTCATGCATTGCTACTTTCCAGGCACCGTTCACAAGGGGATAGATGAGTAGGAAGGAAGTGTCTATTCAGTTTCACTACCAAGGAAGGACAGAATATGATCTGTGACCAAGACGATGCATTACGCCTTGCTGAAAGGACCGGAGTAAATCCTGCAAAAAACCATCAAACAGCCATCTAACGCTCTTGCCATCCAATCCATCCGACGCCTCAGTGTAGAAAGTAGTCCCAAAAAGGTCAAAGAAAGTCGAAGAAGAATAAATCGATCACGTCAACCAATAGCCCAGCACAGCGGGACTTAGGTGTACACGATTCGGGGGCCGGCGTGGTTGAGGTTCCAGGACACAAAGTCATTGTCGTACACGCCAACGAGCTCGAAGCCTTCCTTGGTGCCAGGGGCCTTGCAGGGGGTCTTCTTGGTCAGGTAAGTGCTGTAGGTGGCGTCGTAGGAGGCATCCTGTCCACGTGCGACGGAGAGGCGGGCGAGATGCTGGTTGCGCTGGTTTCCTGGCGGCCAGGTGGCGGTAGTGCCGGGGGCTGGGGTGAGGCTGCTGAAGAGGTCGATCTTGCCGCTGCCGTGGAAGTTGCCGCCGTCGTTAAGGTAGAAGGCGAACTGGCACTGCTTTCCCTTGGAGGCGGCGGGATAGGTAAAGGTCAGGAGGGCGGTGATGTCGTTTCCCTTGTTGGCGTCAAACTTGGAGACGACGCCCCGGGACGTGGAGGCGATCTCGCCCGTGCGGACGTTGTATGCCCAAGTCGCCGAGGGGTTAAAGTGAGGCTTGTTTTGGGACGTGTCGCGCTCCTCAAGGGGGGCTGCGAGAGCGGAGACGGCCACGGCAACCGCGGTGAAGAGAGTCTTGAACAACATGTCGAATGGGGAGAGCAAGAGCTGAGATTGAGAGATTGAGATGTAATCGAGAATCGCCAATCTTGAATTGATCTGAGGTCTGTGAGTGTGCCGATGATGAGAAACCACTTCATTTGGCCAGACTTCACGCCGGTTATATACTAGACAGCATCAGCCCAAGTGAAAAGCACCAGCTCAGTGTGCAGAAAGAGGCGGCGCTCAGCCCGTCCCTGGCGCTGACGCCTCGGCGACCTTGGGCCAGCCCAGAACCTAATGGCTGCGACAAATATGAAAATAGCATCAGCCTCGCAGCTTTGGTCGCCGTCTAGAGACACGCTGGGCCAAGCACAGCCCACGAGGCGGCTCAGCCATCAGCTACTCGGTACCGCAGCGAAAAATGCGCAGCGAAAACACAGCAGCAGAGAGGAAGCTACATGCGGGGGAGGATAAACCGAGATAGGGCGGCCAATAGCACTCCGGCGGCGTCATCCCGTTGCATCTAGACTGAGTAGAACACCGTACTGGAGCGGAGACTCGCACGGCAGATGGCTTGGACTAAGCCGTTTGAGGTCTTGGAGGCACACATTTTACCTCAGCTGAGATGCCACAAAGGACTCTAGCTAATAAGGTCTGCTCATTGAGCCATCACGAGCTCCTCACCGTGGCTTGGCTAGCTCCTCTGCTTTTGTGGTGGCTGGGGACTGCGCATTCGATTGGTGCCGCAGAGACACGCTTGCTCAAGACATGAATCTGCCTAACGAGCCAGAGCTTGTCCAGCGGGGCGGGAACATACAGAGCCATAAGCTTTCAGCCACGGGCAATGCTAAGCGTCATTCTAAATGAAGCTTTGGCTGTGGCGGCATCTTCCGTCGGTGATGTGAACTGCCTCCAATACAGTACTGGCGGTGGCGGTGTGGCTCACTTAGGATCGCTCCCACCAGTCCACGTCTCTTAATCGACGAGATCCACCTCTAGGATTAGCCCAAGCGAATATCGCATATTTTTGAGTGCTATTGAATTCCAATCCTGTCTCCAAGTATGGAGAAATCTCCGTCTACACTCTGGAAGTTGCATACAAGGATCCCGGGATTTCAACAAGGCGTTCTATGGCTGACCACCCACTCCTGCAGACACAAAGTCCTACCTTTTCGATCTGAAGCTTCGTATTTGAATTCGTAATTAATTCATTGCAGCACTTGATTCGATATCGCCTGGATAAAGATAGAAGGTGTGCAGATGCATGTGAGTATGAAGCGGCGATTGCCAATTGATGATTCGCAGAGGAGGGTATCCGTCAGGCTGCGGTCACACATTTGTCCGCGACAACGATAAAATGTAGAAGTGGCGTCTCGTATATATGAGTTCTTTCGACCATATCTCGACACTCAGGCTCAGCTCTGCCATGGTTAGGTTGAACGCGGTAGATTGCGCGGTCCCATGAATGTGCAGAAAGCTGACAGGAGATTAAGCTGTACGTTTGGTTACGTCAACATGGTGATGCACGTCAGCGGTGACATCCGAATTTCCAACTACGCGGCTTTCCCCGCTGACAAAGATTGTTCGCCAGGCATCTCTGCCGTCATCACTGTGCCCGGCTTTGGTCGCAGCATTTTTGGAAGTAGGCGGCGAAAGGGCATGACTGGAGCTTTGTTCATGTGTGCCTTTCCGGTAAAGAAAAGCCATCATCTTGGATGATTTTATATCTACGACCTCTGTAACTCTCATGGAAACGTCTTCTTCCTCAGCCAACGAGCCAAACACTTGTACAATGTCCACAATAAACCGTGATTCGGACAGAGTCCATGACTGCATGAGGCAGACTGCGAGGAAACGGTCTAGCGCAGTATCTTAGCGTAGGACCTTGGCACGGTGCCGAAGGGAAATTCCGCGGATCTTCTTTCCGCGCTTGTGCTAAAATACTTGGTGGCAGCCATCTCGCCCGTCTGTGTACCAGCTGAGCTCGCTACATTGGCGCTGACTTAGGGTGATCAGAGAAGTGCTTCACGACCCTGACGACGAAGATCATATGAACTTATCTAGATCTTGATGGCAATTAGATGCGCGTCATCTGTCAATCTTGAGGCTGACATAGTTCCCTGCGTGCTGTATTTGTTTCCCCAGTTTCGTTCTTATTTCGACGCGCTCACTTAGTCGCTCTTTTCCGTTCGAAACACTCCTGGTCTTTTTGTCCCCATTCGTTCTTTACTCGTTTATCATGGCTCCTTACATGTTCATTCGAGGGCTCTCCCTGGCAGGCCTTGCCTGAGACCAGGTCGACAACACGTGAGCCAGTGACACCGACACCATCAATCACTTCAAGGTGAAATTTCTGGATAACCAAGCCGCCGAAAATAGCCGTAGCCACCGTAATTTGGGTTTCAGAGGCCATCTCCAAGGTAAATGGCACGCACTCTACGGCCTCACGCTGTGATGGGCCGCCGGAGTTAGCAACCCTACCCAGGACACCGACGGCTTCTATGGCATGGTCCGTGATTCTGCCTCAGCTCTCACGGACGACCCTTACGACCTAAATTTGAACAACGATGACCTAGTGGAGCACTAGAATTAGTTCGTCCCCTCCAATGAGACTGGGAGCAAGAAAAATATATTCGAGCTTGGTGGCACTAGTATTGTCGAAGCGGACTACTGTAGCGGAACCGGGGCTGTTCACTATTTCGTGGCAAGCCGAAGCTATTCACACGGAAAGACTCCTCACACTTCTGCGTATTAGAACGACGCCGAGAACTACAAGGGGGCTGGTGTTGGGAAGGTCGAACTTGTCGACGGCGTTCCTAGCGTCATTCATCGCTTTGGAGACAGCGGCTGATGGTAGAGCGGAGATTGAACGCCCAAGTAGGGCGACTTCGCAGCCCATCGAGATCCCAAGAGTGAATACAACTGCATCCTTGGCAATCCTAACAGCGAGTCCGGATTCCCGGCGAATTCATTCGTTTACCAAGCGCGCGTGTCAGCCGATGATGCGTTCGATCCGAGGAAGTACGAGTATCGGTGGGCCGGGAGCAAGGATGGAACTCAGATGCTCTCTCAACATTTACCTCCGAGACGGCCGTGATGTGGAGAGTTGGCTAGGAGCAAATTACATAGGACAAGCACTTTAAGACTTACATCTGCGTCGACCTCAGTAAGTCCTACTAGGTGCGGCTCTACCGTTTACCTTCACACTGCTCCGAGCCCCGAGGACCCATGGACTGCAGATAAGGAAATTTAAACGGCGGCACCTATCGACGAAATCCTCGTGTACGCGGGTCTGGCTTATCCTCATTTGGACAAATCAGGCTGGACTCCCACCATCGAACAACAATCGCATCCAGATCATCAAGGTGTCTTTTTCGTAAGATGGTCGGTTGAGGAACTGGGAACTTGGGAAAGATCAAAATGCAACTTGACTGTAATTGGATAATTTCAAGCTAGATCGTCATTTTGGTCTCCCATTTTGGCCTCGAATATAGAACGAATAACCCAGTCAATTATTCGGCATCAGTTCCAAGGCCAGTGCCGCCACCGACCCATTCAACCGCTGGTGTGCGGACCGCGTTGACAAGGAAGAGTGTGTCCCCGCTGTCTTCGAGACAAAGGGTGCTATTGTCGGCGGAGCTGGAGTTTTCGATGTAACCGACCACAAAGATGGCGACAATCGCTTGGTTTTCTGCAAGGAAGATTCGATCTAGTTGAAACGGTGCACCAGGGTTATCGCCAAGCCTGAAGTGACGGCGATGAAGCCAAAGGCCTTCTTACCACAGCCACACACCCGTGCTCGATTGGCAGCTGCTTGATGAGTGTAGACGGGCTGATGGGGTGGCAGATTATTACATTTTGTGTTGGAATGCCTTTTAAACCAAGATGTTATTGAAATGGCAACTATTAACAGGTCCGCGATTCTGTTACAATGCCGATTCTGTGTAGTTCAACGTGGGTTTTCATATGACTCTAGGCGGCGTACAGTTACAGTTTCGAGCCCATAGTCCCATTGACTAATGTGAAGCCGTTAGGATTAGGACACAACCAACTAAACACATTTATTGCATGATCTTGTGGACTCACATGCTGACAGTCTCCTCGTATTTCTCTCTTATATCTTCCTATAACTGGAATGACACCAAATTGCTCCACAATTATGACATCCCACTTCCACAATATCGACCATCAAGGTCTGACTCTACGCACGTGCTACACGCCATTCGCAATTCCGACGAAGCCCATTGATCTGGCAACAGCTGAGGATTCATATCTTATACTTTAGCTTACTGCCCGAGCTACTAGCGCATATATTGCTACCGTGACTTGCTGATGAAAAGAAAGAATCTTGGGGTTTGTGCTATTTCATACAATAGCTTCCAGATGGCGACCCATTATTATTGATCTTACTTTGGCATACCGCCGGTTGGAAATGAGGCAATTCATAGATGTCTCTACACCGCTAATGCCAAAGGGTATTTCCTGCCTCGGGCTTTGTTCATATTCGAATCACGCCAGTCTCAGCCCTCCAACAACACTCACTCTCTATCCTTACTATTATGTCATCTATCTATCTGCATGGCTGTGATATCTGTTACCACCACCTCTATCCTCAATTGAAAAGAAACGCCTCCTGCTTCAGCTGCGCGTGATTAAACCGCTCGACATGATCATCTGAACGTTATCGGCCATGCCGCCATTCGCCACCGTGAGCAGCTACAGCAGTGAGCCAGCCTCCATTTCTCTTCATCCTGGTTCATTTAATATACCAAGCTAGATGAGGATTCTCAGCCCTCCTATCGAGCTGTGGCTAAACCATTTAGAGAGCATAAACAGCTCCTCACTTTGTCCCGCATCCGAAAAACGGGCGGCACTGAGGCAAATAAGCATTTCTGACATATGTTCAACACTAGATCTCAAGCCCCTGTAGTAATGTTGTCCTGTGATTTGCTGTGACGATTAGGCAACAGAATAATGGCTGCCGGTTTCTGAACAAGGTAAGAAGCTATGCAATATTTTCCCTAATCATGCCACCCTTCACCTCGAGCTATCCTGCATGCTTCTAGAGCTCGAACCGTGGCCCTCGTTCGTACCCACATTCTTGGTCAACTTCGGGACCAATGCATTCTTGTTTTTAGCGATGTAACCATCACATCGCAGCCATTGATGGTTGCTCACCCTGCGGAGATCCTTCGAGGTAACCCTCACTTGCGCCTCATTGGACAGCGTGGGCTGACCTCCGCATCGTCCCCGGATAATAGCGAGAGCGAAGTAGTGAGACAATTGGTTGGGCCAACTTCGGGCTCTTCCCCAGACAAGGGACAAAAGTTGGTGCCTAAAAACACCCAAATCTCACCCGGCACATTGATAGCGTAGTGCTCGGCATCGAGGTCGATTGACTTCCCCGGTTTTCCGTCAAGTGCCGTGTGATGAGCACCGGGCCGGACTCTGGCCGAAGGTATCATCCTAACAAAGCTGATGTAGCCTTGCTGTACTCCGGGGTCCCGGTCCTTTGCTCAACATAGATGCCGCGTGACAGCGGTTGGGTGACATTTCTAATCAGCTTATGAGCTGCTCGGGCACACCGACCACTAGCAACGACACCATGAGACGAAGAGATCGGCGGGTTTTGAGCTGTTTAAGTCAACAAAGGTTCGGCATATGCAACATGAACAAGGAAGATGCTGCCAATGAACTGGATTTTGTCTGCGTCTGATACCCTGATGCTTCTGCGTGACGCAACATAACTACCCCTCATCGGCCGCCTGTCTCACCTCATCAATTGGACCAGCATATTTATTCTTCCACTCTTCCCAATACATTTCATCGAGTCTAAGAATACCCAGCTTACTTTCATTAATCGGCGACGGAGACCGTCCCTGGACACAGTCAACAGCATGGCAGATGAAAAGAATGGCACCAATGGCATCGACGGGCCGTAAGTTCTCCCTTCTTAATCTATCTTCATAGATCACTCCGCACCTTTCCACTGTTACATTCGCTTACCAGTTTCACAGTGTGGCGCACGATGACAAGCACGTCTTGGAGGAGGAGGAGAAGCGGAAGATCGCCAATTTGACCGAAAACCTACCGGGCGAGATTCGCAATCCTCTCAAGGGAATTCCGCGCGACCAGCTCCTCGAAGATGTCACCAACTTCCACCGAGATCATGGGCTCCCAGAAGACATCCTGCCCTTTATCAAGAAGGGCGCCTTGGTGGCACAAAACCCAGTCAACTTTGAGGACATTGATGATCTTGACGAGGACGACAAGCGTGTATTGAGAGAGGAGGTCACCCATCGGTGGAAGCAGCCTTGGGCGCTGTACTATACCATCATCCTCTGCTCAATCGCCGCAGCTATTCAAGGATGGGATCAGGTTGGATAAGAGCTGTCATCTTCGTCTTGGGAGATCATGCTGACGTCGACAATAGACCGGTTCCAACGGAGCGAATCTGAGCTTCCCCGACGCCCTGGGCATCCCCGACGCCGCCGGTTCGTCCTGTGGACCCGTCGCAAACGAGGGAGAATGTTCCAAGAATAGTTGGATTATCGGATTTGTAAATGCGATGCCCTACATTACTATCTGTCTTTTGTGAGTATGCACTATATGTCACCGGGGCATATAATGTCCGTTGCTGACAGATATAGTGCGGGATGGATTTCTGATCCACTGAACGACTTACTGGGCCGTCGAGGCGTCATCTTTGTTGCTGCCATCTTCTCTCTGATCGCGCCATTTGGCATGGCCGGCTCACAGACTTGGGGACAGCTCGCAGCCTGTCGGTAGGTGCTCGATCCCGGCCCGGCGGAGACTCGCTTTCTAACAAACTCCTTAGAATGCTACTTGGTATTGGAATGGGTCTCAAAGAAGTCACGGTCCCTGTGTTCTCAGCAGAAAACTCGCCTGCCATCATCCGTGGTGGCTTGGTCATGTCGTGGCAAGTGTGGACGGCATTTGGTGAGAGCTATGAGCCGATGGAATTAATTGCCATGCTAACCATGCAATCTCAGGAATCTTCTTGGGCACATGCTCCAATCTCGCTATGGGAAAGACCGGCGATATCGCATGGCGGTTGCAGTTGGGATCGGCCTTCATCCCCGCAGTGCCTCTCGTTATCGGCACGTACTTTTGCCCAGAGAGTCCCCGATGGTACATGAAGAAGAACAAGCATACAAATGCATGGCAATCGCTATTGAAACTTAGAAACACTCCCCTTCAGGCTGGCCGAGACTTATACTACATCCACTGCCTGCTGGAACAGGAGCGGGTTATGGTTACCGAGGCTGGACTGAAGGTCACAAGCAACTTGGTCACACGCTTCATCGAGCTTTTCACCATTCCCAGAAATCGGCGAGCGACATGGGCATCTGGAATTGTCATGATTGCCCAGCAGATGTGTGGTATGACATCACTAGTTCAATGCATGCCAACTTGAGGTTGGAATTTGCTAACCGTGCGGCTAGGAATCAACATCATTGCTTTCTACAGCGCTACTATCTTCAAAGAGAGTGGTATCAGCGACTACACAGCTTTGTGGGCCAGTTTCGGCTTTGGCTTGATCAACTTTCTCTTCGCTTGGCCCGCAGTGTGGACGATTGACACCTTTGGTCGGCGAACGCTTCTGCTCTTCACATTTCCAAACATGTTCTGGACCCTCCTAGGTTGGTTGCCCTCAAATGTTTTACACACAAGTATCGCTGATAATTTGAAATAGTTGCCGGTCTTTGTTATCAGATTGACAAGGGTAACGATGACAGTAGTGCTCGGATTGCTGCAGTCGCTACCTTTGTCTACTTGTTTGCAGCGTTCTACTCTCCAGGCAAGTCTCATTGGTACAGAGGATCTATACAACCAGAATGCTAACAATTTATAGGGGAGGGACCAGTTCCTTTCATGTACTCTGCTGAGGTCTTCCCACTATCTCATCGTGAAATCGGCATGTCCTGGGCTGTTGCGACCAACAATTTCTGGGCTTCGGTCCTTTCACTCACCTTCCCGCGAATGTTGATTGCCATGACGGCTACAGGTGCTTTTGGGTTCTATGCCGGACTGAACCTAGTTGCTTTAGCCCTTATTTTCTTGTTTGTACCCGAGACCAAACAGAAGACACTCGAAGAACTGGACTATGTGTTCGCGGTCCCCGATCGCGTCCATGCATCATACCAGCTCAAGACTGTTTTACCCTGGTGGACGAAGAGATGGATCTTACAGCGGAAGACTGAAAAGTGCCCTGAGTTGTACTATGATGAGAATCAGAGCTCTGTGAGGGATGGTCAGGCTTAAGATTGTTCTCGCAAAATCCCTCATCCTCCGCGTTTGCGATAAGGGTAAAGAACGTCGGATGGAACGATGTACTCCGTGATCGACTTGGCTAAATTGACTCTTTGGTGGATTTTTTCACGACATCTCTCACTTTCGATAGCTTAGATAGTTACTATAGTTCGGCTTGATATCCTTGTCATTACTTTATCATTGAACGGTACTCTATGAGGAAATTTGTCCTCTCAAATGAGACAACGGGAGCCATGCCCTTGGCGGGTTTGCAACGCGGGCTAGAATCTGGGGCTGTGCAACAGGACCCTGATCGGCAGGGCGATTAGCGCATCGGTTCCGCATAAATTGAACCAGGTTTTTTCCCCGGTTCCTCTCTTGAGAGATTCTCCTCTTTTTGTTCCTTTTTTTAGTGAAGCACCAACAGGAAAAGAGTGGGCTTGGGTGGTGATTAGTTTGCTCATCCGGGGCAGCCGGCCAGCGGTTACAAGCATCTACTTGCCCATGCGGTTCATCTAGCCTCAAGGGTGGAGTTGACATGGGCCGTCCCAGAACTCTAAGATCGAGCCATTAGGATGGCTGTGAAGCCATGAACTTGTCCCACCTGATACATGTAAAGGACGCAGAGATGCGGCCTGGCGGTCATAGATACCAGCCTACCAAGCGGGCGCTTATTTCGAGACGACTTCGACACAATTGGCAAGCCAACAAGTAGCTAGTGAGAACTCAAAGATCCTGGGGCGAAACCGGGACACGGATTGGCTCATTCGATCCAACATGTTGGACCAACAACTGTTTTACCAGCCCAGATTCGTTCGCCCGCAGGACAGCTGATACAAACCTGAAGAAGAACGGATCCACTGAGACGCAGCGGGATGTTGGTTGACGTGCGAAATGGAGCACATCACACCCAGCTGAGGACCGGGAGTGTTTGAGGGTACAGTTAAATGCCGCTCTGTCACCCTCCCGTACCTACGTATCTTCAATTCTTAGGGTTTGCATCTCATCTGAAATTGCGCCTGCCTCTCCAATTTGCATATGCTATATCACGACTCTTTCATATTTCCCATTGCTACTCTTATCATCTTCTCGCCTCGCTCGCTCGCCACTCTTTACATCTAATTTGCGCCAAGTTCAACCATGTCCGATCCAACCGACCCCCCTTCGGCCCAGCTGGGAGCTATGTCGCTCAGCAAGCGCGTTTTTGCTAAGCCAAGAAGCCGAGCAACAGTCAACCAGGCCACTCCACGGACCTCCAATCCATCCTCTGGCTCTTTTAGTTCCCACTCCAGTTCCTCATCTAACGTCTTCGTATTCGGCCAACAATCGCCGCGGCCAAGTGTTCATCCAAGGACGTCTGGCTCGTTCTCATCCCCACCACCAACGCCGAATACTCCCAGCCAACAAAGCAGTAGCCCAGGTCCTGTGTTTCGCTTTGGAGGCTCCGATTCTCAGCCTTTGGTCACTCCTAGTCAACACAGCAGTGGCCCAGGCCCTGTGCTTCGCTTTGGGGGTTCTGACTCTCCGTCGCCGAGCACTCCCAGTCCACAGCGTGGCAGCCCAAGCCCTGTCTTTCACTTTGGGCCCTCCAGTTCGAAGCCTCCTCCGTTCCCACCGCCAACGGTGAACACACCAGAACATCAGAGCACGAGTCCAAGCCCTGCATTCAACTTTGGGGCCTCTACTTCGCAGTCGTTCTCTTTTCATTCGCTCCACAATGTTACACCTCTGCCATCACCGACGCCTTCTCGTGGAACGTCACCGCAGCTGTCTGCTACTACGCTTCAGTCGCCATTCCGCTTTGACTCTAGTCCCCCGATGAGCGGCTCTCAGACTGCATCGAATCCTAACATGCACGCCTCGGTATTTGGCTCGTCGATTTCTCTAACAGTCCCTTCCACCCCTCCATCGGCTGGAAGGTCACGAGCCCTGTCACTCACATCACCTCCGTCGTCGATTCCTGGACAGCCACCAGACACAACGCCAAACACACAGCAACGTTTCAGAAGTGCATCTGAAGTCTCAACCCCCATCACTCAAACTTCAGCCGTGAATCCTCCGTATGATGCCCAGGCCGAATCGGCACCCGCACATTCTTTTTTTACCCCGGTTTTTCAGACAGCGCTGAAGAATGGTTCCACGATTGCTAAAGACGCCTTCGCTTCCATGGAAAAACTGGGCTCGTGTGGTCTAGCCGAGTCTGATGCGGACCTGAGGAGATTGATGGAAGACGCAAAGGGTTTGAGAAAGTTCCAAGGCTCCGACACCCGAACAATTGCTGTGTTGGGTGACTCTGGAGAAGGTACATCTTCTTCCAGTCTTCATGTATTGATGGATTGGCACTTACTATATCGCAGGCAAGAGTAGCCTGATCAACTCACTGCTTCACGTTCCAGAGATCGCTCAGACGGTAGGTTTCCTCTGACTACACCCGGGGCACTTGAAACTACAATTCTGATGACGTCTTCACCTCACAGGGAGATATTGGTTCTGCATGTACCTCGGTTGTAACCGAGTATCGACAGAAAAAGGCGGAGCATGTCGCTCCTATCACGATAGAAGTGGAATATCTCTCTGCTTCTGGAATGAAGGAACTTGTGACTGAACTCCTCTGGAGCTACAGGCAGCTGTATCTACCTGGTGTTGAGTCTGATGAGACTCCAGAACAAGATTACGCAAGATATATGCGAGAATCAGACCAAGCCTGGTCTGCTCTTCAATCTGCATTCCGGCACCAACGTCAATTCACCAAAGAATTCCTTCGCGATATGTCGGAAGGTGCGCTGGAGAAAATCACGAACCAGGTCCTCCAATGGGTCAGTGATATTGAGTGGCCTAGCGGAGGAAATGACGGTTTCTGGGTGTCTACGGCCCAAACCGCAGAAGAGTGTTGCAACAAGACAAAGGTTTTCATGCAGGACAAGTACTGGCCATTCACCAAAATTATCCGGTAAGAGCAGTCGTCGTCTCTCCAAGATCTGATCGAACTAACATTGCGGGATCAGTGTCTATCTCAACTCTCAGGTCTTGAAGACTGGCGTTGTCCTTGCGGACTTGCCTGGTATGATATGAAAAGTTGATGCATTATACTAGCTCCTCTGCTTACACCTTCCGAAGGTCTTCAGGATACTAACATGGCGAGAGTCCGAGCAACACAAGACTACCTCATCAAATGTGACAACATTTTCATCGTCGCCAAGATTTCCCGAGCCATTACTGACCAGTCTCTAAAATCATCTTTATTTTGGGTCATATCTCGTCACGTCCCAATGGAGTGGGAAAAGTCGGGTGGCAAAAACTTCAAGTTGGCTGTTGTCTGTACAAAGTCGGAGGTATAAACCAGGTTGGTGTCTTGCCGTATTGATTGGCTAATATATTAATAAGGAAATCAATCAACGAACGGCGAGAACAGAGTTTTGCGGACCTAATAAGAGGATTCTCCCAGAGACCATGGAGAAGCTTGACAAAGAGATTGAAACTGCAAAGGCTGCAGGTGACAGAGTGGCAAAGAAGACTGCAAAGAGAAGGTGAGTTACAAGTATTGCCAATACTTAACAGCGAACTCCAGACTAACAATATGTCAGACAAGAGCGTATTCTCATGCAGGCGAGAAATGATTATGTCAAAGAGGGTCTACAACGCACCTACGCCGCTGACATGGAAGGTGGGGCACTCAACGTCTTCTGTGTATCCAATACGATGTACCAGAAGTACTGCCCGAAAGGAAATACCGAGAGTGTAATAGCCAGCGGGATCCCAGACCTTCGCCACTTTTGTCACAGTATGACTGCAGACGCTCAATTGGGCGAATCGAAGCATTTCTTGCGGTCGAAGCTGTCGACGCTCATCAATTCACTTGAATTGTGGACCAACAGCCACCAAAATACCCAACTTGAAGAGGAAGTCGATTTGGCTGAATCCATCTATGACGATTTGAACAGTGTCATACGCGAGGTATTGTTGATAGGCAGTTGATAAATATGTCACTTGAAGCTCACAAAATTCAGTTTCCTAAATCCGTCACGGCATTCCGAGAGGGTTTTAATACATGCTTCCAAGAACAAATCATGGATTTGCTAGGTACGTTATTAGTTTCCGGTCTCTGTGCGTGTGATTAACACGAGTCTTGGGTGAAGCCAAGAGAGATCAGCATTGGGAGCAAGTCGCCAGCGGTGAGGGGAGAAAATGGCATAGTGTAAGTAAAGGGACGTTCAACAGTCAACAAACTTGAAAGCTAACCTGCCCTAATAGTGGCATTGGAGTACTTTGAACCCAGACCCTGATTCAACAAGCACAACCGCTGACCGCACTGCGACAGCCCAGTACCGAGCGTGGTGCCGAAATAACGGCAACCACCAAACGGCCGGGCGGGACCATGAGGATTGGAATGCCAAGATTATCTGGAAGATGCGCATGGAACTTGAGTACCAATGGGACCTCGTGGAAGATGAAGTCCCCGAGGTCTTCTCAGTTCTTTTGGACGCTACGAAAAGTCTATTGGAAAGACTGAAAATGACGATTCAAGGTATGTTCACAACACCGGGGTACAGATTCAATGAGATCATCAATAACGTGTTGGCATCAATCAAGGCTACGCCACGTCTGATTGCGTCACTCCTCTCGTCAGCAGTATTGACTTCCAGATCCAAAACCTCGAGTATCTGATCAAGCGGGAAGAGAGAACCTTTGTTGGCGAAGTGAAGTATGTTATCGTCATCATCCAAACATCTGTGTTTAACCCACTACCTTTGACACGACACGAATTCTAATTACTCGCCAATTCACAGATCTATTCGTCGATATGCGTCAGAGTCGAATTCAAACTCGTATATTCTGAAAGAAATGGTCCCCTCCTATCGTTCTGCCAGCAGCCAGTCAGGTATGTTAAACTTCCAGTCATTCTCTCACTTTTCAAATGCGCATTGTCGCTTTATATCTTGTTTGTTGAATGCTAACATATCAAACAGGGAGCGGAATGGCTGCGAGGCAAAGGGGAATAGTCCAAGGCCACATCGAGGACGGAAGTCTTTTCCCCAACCTCGGCATTTCGATTTCTACCAGCATGGAGGAATTGATTACGTCGACAGAGAATAAATTGACGAAACCCTTCAATGGTATCTTAGAAAGCATCAAGAGGGATGTCGATATGGTGTTCCAGCATCAGACAAGGGTTGAGCAGAGGCCGAGGGAGTCTGACGAAGAGAGGGAGAACCTGCTGAAACAGCTTGCAGTTGAAGTGAATGGTCTGAAGCAGAGACATGGGCTTTTATTACAGACCATTGAAGCGCTCTGAGGCGCCACATGATCTAATATCACGGCCTCTGAGATGCGCTAGGCCAGCGAGGCTACTGTTCTTGGTTCAGAATGCGGTCACTACTGCGACTTGTCTTCATCGTCAAATTGCGTTCCTGAACAAGTCTTCATAAATATATAGTACGATAAGACTCCTAGTCTAATTAGGCAATTAAAGTGAAATTAGAAACTGGTCAGACAAAGACAACCGGAGCCAGTTTCCTTTTACTTAGTAACATGTCATCTACCATCTTCCTTCCCAATACCAGCCTTTCCGCCTTGTCGTAAGTTGTAGTTCCCCAACAAAGGCTCTCAAAAGTCTTATCAAAAAGGGCCCAGTCGGCGGATGCAATTAGAGGAGTCTGGCTAAGCAGCCTTATGATGTCTTCTTCATCATTGCCCTCGCTCAGGTAGGATTGAACATCATCATATATTCTGTCAGCCATGCCAGGAGTCACGCGCGACTTGTGACCCTCATCGATGACGACGAAATCCACCCCCGGAAGTTTCGCAAATACCTCGGCCAGCAGATTGGTTTTATCTCTCCAGGTCTCTAGTGCCGATTTAAAGAGCTGCGACCATTGTATCTGGCCGCCAGACGATCGGGAGAACCGATTTATCACGAAACGCGATTGTGCTGACAAGCTCAGAATGCTGCGGGATCTACACCATTGTTTGAACTCAGGCCTGTAACCCGTAAGATTATATTCGACATGACACAACTGTCGTGCAGTTTTCAAAGCCTCCTGGTCCCAAAACTCGAGCAGAGTGTGCAGCGTGGACTGAACGCGATCGGCGACTTCTCCGACCTGGGTAGAGAAATCGCGGTTCAGGACCATGCCATGTTCATTCCACACTGTTGTATGTTTCTCAATTTCGTCAGAGAGGTCCCACTGTTGGCCATTTGGCAGCGCCTTTTCGACGTCTTCAGACACGGCCTTCTCTTGTCCCGCAGCATTGAGAATGTACCTCCACTGGACAAGAAAGTCAAAGGCATGCTGATACAACGGGTAGCACGTCTCCATCAAACGTAACTCATCAATTGCAGTGTTGCTTCCAAAGTAACTGTTCTTAACATCATGGATGAGTGCAACCACACATGAAGAACACAGCTCATAGGTGATTGGATGGTCAACTTGCTTCGACTTAGTTGCAAGGAATAGACTTTCGCAGCCTAGGACCCCTATTATGTAAAAAGGGCCCTGGTTCAAATATCTTGCCATTGTCAACACCCACGGACGAGCGCGAATGGCTAACACAGCACCTCCGTCAAAATCGTGAAAGTCGGTGACGATCTCATCACTCTCGATCTTCGCCTCGATTCTTGCGCTATCCATGGGCCGCAGTAATGGGTTGCCCAGTTCGATGACTGTATAACCGAGTGTGACAAGGCAGCCGCTGCCGGCATGAACCTGCATTTGCAGACTGGATGGTGCCAATACTCCTGCTCCAGGATTGGCAGGTATGCTACCAGCCCCTTTTATCCTCAGAAATTCAGATATGTGCATTCTGGAAGGTGAATACACGTCAAAGTCATTTTTGAGTGCTGAAAATTGAAGTGATCTGTCGTCGAGGCCGTAGATGGTAGTCTCAGAGTTCCAAAGAGGAACCCAAGAAGGTATCCCGTAAGTCTCTCGAAGGTTTGTTTCCACTTCAGTACCTGCAATCTCGAGAATCTGGTGGCAACCCCTGTTCTGCAACAAATAGGTGGCCACGCCAATGTACACTTCCCGAACCATCAGATCGTAGTCAGCATTGAGCATTTCGACATCAGTATCTTCAACCAGCCCAAGCAGGCCGAAGATCTTGTCGCGCAAGTCACTCATACCACACTCCGAAGTTGCAAGAAGCAGGCTGATTAATTCGCCAGAGGGTATCTTAGAACCAGGTTTCATCCGTGCGATGAGGCCGATCCAGGATGGAACGTCGACGCCCTTTTGTTCGATCCGGGTAATTGTGTCCCTCGAGAGCTGTACAGCCAGCTCTCCACAATGCAAGGTGAGGGAGCGCGCTAACAGGACTTCTTGAACGACCCATAAACGGGAAAAGTATGGTCGAGCGAAGAAACTTGTAAAGTTCGGCTCTGAAGGAACTTCATCGGAACCCAGGTCGGCTGCTTCAGATGCCTCAAAGCTCTCAAGCTGGGTGATGGATTGGTACCCAGTTTTGTCGGCGCCATGTTCTACCTCCCCAACGTAGATATGTACCGTCTTCGCCATAGAGTAGATGTGGTGCATCAGGGAGACTTGGTGTGATCTCTCAGTGGGAGACCATTGATTGATACAAATAGCATCAACCCAGATGGTGATTTTGGAGTCTTTCCTGCGCAACGAACGCAAGGCTCGGTCGCAACTGAGAGTAATTGGCAGTGGGCTGTAGGTATCGTCGAGAAGTATGCGCCTACAGAGCGAGGCATCGCCTTCAGCATCCGCCCAGGTATACGACAAAGCTCCGTACGAATGTGATTCCTCCCAGTCAACCACTCGCAGTTGACCACGGAGAGCCTCGGTCCGGCTGCCTGGAGAAAGATCGAGGAGCCGGATGCACTCAAGTTGCACCAGGGGTTTGTAGACAAAGGGCTTGGCCTACTAGCGGTTAGATTTGCCTATGAAACTTAAGAATGGATATCAAGAGGTTAGGGTGCCCTAGTACACACATACCCAGAGGGGGGACTAGAAGCTCAACAGTAAAAAAAAACACCAACAATAGTATCAACAATATAAGAATGGATATTTAGTCAAACTTACTTCCTTGTTGCTCTTAAAGTCCGGGGCATTCTGGGTATTTTGGACATTTGTGGCTTGAATCGATCGTGGTCTGTGTTCAGCGCGAAGCAAAGCGTCCTCCACTTGGCCATCACTTGAGCTAGACAAGTAGCTAACTGAAGCTGGCCAAGTTAGCGGCCGGATGGATGTCAACGTTGGGGTCACATTTTCTTGGTTGGGCCATGACGGAGGCGTGGTGGGCTCGATGGAACCGATAGAACCGATTGCACCACAACTTAAACAAGACAAGAGAGATGTGTCTAGACAGACAATGTCAACGTGTCTGCAGTTTGGATCACCGCCGTCCATCATAAAGCAAAGACAATATTAATAAAAAGATGAATCAGCTGTTGCTGAAGGATCCGGAGCGGGGAAGCATCTGCCTGAAATGTGCTGACGAGCTGATAATAGGCGGTGACGGCTGGCAAAAACGAATCTCACGAAGTACCATAATTGTCACGAAAGCGTACGTCCCTTTGACCGCATATACCTGCTTACACCGTTGCAACATGAATGAGGGGAGATTTCTCTTCAAACTTGACCCATTGTGAGCCGTTCTATACCTTGACAAAATATACCGACATCGCACGATGATAATATCACAACCCGTGGCTTGTAAGCTGAGAAATGTGGTTCAATTACACGTTTTAGTATATTCATAAACTAGCTCATGATTTAACGCTCACCGCTGCCCTCCCCAGATCTTGCAAGAGTTGCTTCAAATTTTCCACCAACGGGGGCGCTGTCTCAACTTGCAGGCTGCACGGGAAGTTGCCCTGTAGTATCTCAAGAACGGCGCTGATGACGGCTTCCTGATTTGAGAGGGGAACGAGAGTTGTGGTGGTGGTGTCCGTGATTTGAGGATATGAGAGGCTCGGGATTCCCTTCCCAAGCGTAATGAATCGTTGCACAGTGGATGTCTCTGGCCCGTCCAGACAAACCGCATTTGGGAATGTGCTTTGCAGGGGCACTTCGTTCTGTGAACCGTTGGCCAGAGACATAATGCTGTAGGCCCAGAGCGCAAGACTGGCGTGGTATACAGCAATGGCAAAAAAACCACGGATGTGCTTCAGACGAAACTTCCTTGCTGCCCTGATAACCTGACCAGCGTGCCAGATAGCTTGACGAGATTGCGGTCCGTCCACCCAGTCTTGAAGAGTTGGCAGAACACGGCGAGCGTCCTCCAGATCTCCCTTTCCAGCAAAGAACTCGATATCTTCGAACGACATGTGAAGATGCATGTGCAAAAGTTCAAGAGTAAGGGTTGTCTCCTCAGAAGTCGGATCACGGCATTCTGAAATGTTGATTCGGAAGTGATGGAGCATTTTAAGGAGTTCCTGATGTCGAAGCGCGAGGGCAGGGTCCGTATAGCCCGGTCTCCGTAGCGTTGAGAGCAATTGCGACTGTTGCCAAATCATACCCCAAATTCCGTGCAAGATGACCAGCTGTAAGAGGTGTACATCGCAGTCCTCCGGAAGCTCGATAGGCCCGCGCAAAAAGTCGATGAGGCTAAGATACGGGTCTGTCGATCTGGGTCTGCTGAGGTAGATGGTCTTCCACTGCTCGGCATCCTCTGCCAACCACAACTCTCGCGGGGCTGGCAGTGGAGTGCTGAGTTCGGCAAAAGATATTACAGGGTTGATGAACAGTGCCATACTTGCCCGTGCGTCCATGATAAAGGCATGGAACACGAACCGTTTGTAGCTTTCTTCCTCGACCCATTCGAGCCACTTGTTGTGCAGAACTTTGCCGGTGTCTTCGATAAGAGGAGCTTCCAATACCCTATTCGGCCTCCGGAATCTCCCGCCGCGCCGAAGCATCTGCTAGATGTTAGTCCTGATCATATATGAGTGTAGGCTGAAGCATACCGTGTAGAGAGTTTGCGTGTGACTTTCTGCAATCTCCGTCTTCCGTTTAATTCCACTCCAGAGCCCAATCTCAATTTCACACATAAAGGACTGCACAGCCCATAATTGTCGAGTCCTTGCATTTGACTCCTCGAATTTGCTGGGGAGCGTTGTGCGCACAGCTTCCTGGATTGCAAACCCCAGCTTATGCACCGATGTGATGTCTGTCAGGATAGCGCCGGAAGCGACGATGGCACCAAGGAGTTCTGGCCTTAGTGCATTAGGTCGAAAAGATGGCGCGTGGATGTAGGAGTCCGTTTGGTGAAGATGATGGGAGAAGAAGCCTTCCAACAGATCGTCCAAGACCTCGGGTGTGGGGAAGGCCTTGATGGCGAAATGGGTCTTTTCCAGACGACAGTGATTTAGTATCATCCCTAGAAACTTGTCCCTCGTAGGTCGACTCAGCCGCTCTCTGAGGTAATATTGATTAATTGTCGATCGGCCTTCAGGAGAACTGTGATCAGTCCCAAGCGCCGAAAGGTCCTCGAGTTCCGCCGCGATAGTGTCTTGCGATGTAGGCTCCCAGACGCTGAGAGAAGATCGCTTGTAGGCCTCGGCTCCGAGGGCAACGTGTTTGCGTGGAGTCTCGATGCCCAGCGCGTCAAAGGCTTGTTCAGCCATGGGCTGCTGGTTGGTGTCGATGGCATTGGGGTCGCTACATAACTGGTCGATGAAGCCAAAGTCGGCGTCGTCAAAGTCGAATCCCGTCTCCATGGTGAAGTCGAGAAGACCCCGAGCGCTGAAGCCTGAACTGGTTTCATGCCAGGCTGGGGGGCCGTAGGTGCACGATCCGTCGGGGAGATGGGGCGTCATGACGCCTCTAAGAAATCCCGAGATGTTGTGCTCGGGAAAGTCAAAGGGCGATGTACTGGGAAGTCCAAGGGGTGCGACTGAAGGGTCTGTGGGTGGGAGAGATGAGTAAAAAGATTGGCTATGAGGAACAAGACGCTTACGTCGGATCATGGAGTTGGGAGTCGGCATCGTGGCCACTTGTTCGATGGAGTCGATGGGAACCCCCATAACTGGCGACTCGCCCGACTGGCCAGCGACTGGGGATGTGCCATTTTCTATTACCAAGGTGATTAGAAAGAAACGCGACAATATAAACTGCTACGGAATAAATAATAAATAAAAGTCTTACCGGATTGCGAAGCCTCGCTTCGCGATAGCTTCACACTGTCGCGCGCCTCAAAGGTGCATGTGATGCCTCGCTGCGTGCACCTCCCACAAGGCTTCTCGTCGTCGCACTTGAGCTTGGCCGTGGCGCAAGGCTTGCACGCTTGAGAAACACGCAGCGACTGGTGGTGCTGCCGCTTCTGTCGCTTGCCGCTCTTCTCGTCTCCCTCGTGGCAGGCGGCGTGCCGCTTGAGCAGGTCTCTTGGAGCGCAGTTAGAGATTATAGGGCCTCAACCAAAACGTGCTGTGCGAGGTGAGAGTGGACATACGGCCGCCCGAACGTCTTGTTACATGTCTGGCACTGAAAGGGTCGTTCCTGTAAGTCTGCGTCGCTTGGTTAGCCCCAGGGTCTTGGCTGGAGGAAAGGCGAGGGACTCACGACTGCGAACGTGGCGGGCGAGATGATCGACTCTGGTAAAGGTGCGCTGGCAGGCTGAGCACTGGAACAGGCCCTGGCCGGGGGCTTTCTGCGGTTGCTGAGCCGATGTCTCCATGGCGTGTATGATATCCAGGGCATGCAGCGTGGGCGAGGGAGGTGTTCAATGGACAATGGGAAGAGGCCAAGGCTCTGAAACGGAATGTTCTTGTTAGACGGGAGGCGACGCAGTTGCGGAAACGCACCGGCCATACGCGGACTTTGTATCATGGTGAAGTAGACGGATCCAGGCCCTACCCCGTCATCCCCGTCATCCCCATCTGCATCCCCAACCCCATTTCCCATTCCCCGCGTTCGGCTAACCGTGCAGATCCAGCCTCTCATCCAGCTAGGGAGCCTGTGTCCCGGGGCGTCCAATCCGCAGCGTCACTACTCCCAAGTCCCTTGGCGGCTTTGTCCATGGGCCTATAGCGTCCACTTCTCCTCCCCCGCGCTACCGGCCGCAGGTGACCCCGGCGAGGCCCGGCCAGAGCGACGGCACTTGCAGGAGTATATCAACGACAAGGGCCAGCAAGATCTGGTCGTTGCTCAGGCGTGGCCATGGGCTTTCCGGGCTCCTGACGTGATGGGATGCTCGGGACGCCGGGCTACGTGTCGACGGGTTCACCCGAGTCTCCGTGCTCGTTATGGATACTTCTCCCGACGAGATCTATCCATCTCGGAGAACCTGGTGAACACTGGGGCCGCGAAAGCCCTGGTGTTGCGAGGCCCGGGCTACCCTGCGTCAAGCCAGGGCATCCGTTGGCCACACAGCAAGACTCAGAGGCACGCTCATGTGGATGGACCCCTACAAAGTCCACGCGTCCCTTACCCCAGGATGGCTAGTATTGTAGCTTATGCGCTGTCCGGTTTTTAATGTGGGCGGTGCGGAGATGGGTTCGGGGAAGGGATTTGCTCGAGATACAATCGGATCTGAACCGATCAGTCGAGATTAGAAGCATGGTTGGTCCCTACAATGCATTTAGAAGGATTGAGTGAGACATTATGCTCGCCATTTTGAATCTTCCAGTGATTGAGCCTTTGCGACGTTTCACAGAGCAGCGGTGATACAGCAACGTCTCCAGCGACAGAAATTCCCACGCCTGTCAATGACTAGCCTGCCCCCAAGCCAGCACAGAACTAAGCATTTACTAGCACTCTGAAGGGGGCACGGGTTGTGGGAGGTGGGTAGATCCCCAGGTTACATGCACCAAAGCCGTCGTGTGCCACAAATGGACAGCAACACCAACGGAATGTGGGGGTGGTCCCGATACACACGACTGACCAAAGCCATCCAGACAGCCTACCTATTACCATGCAGCACAGAAGCCAGGGCTGCATGCCAAAACGACGGGCAAGGCGGGGGCAAAATCTAGCAGCCACCCATGCCAACAGGGATAGAGAATGCTTGCCAACCAGCCCGGGAAGCCTCGGCCTCCGCTGGGGTTCCCCGTCAGTGCAAGGTGTAGCCTTGCCTGCGTCTAATGGCGAAAAGTTTGAGCGGGACTATGTCTTGTTTAGGCGCGTTGTATTGCCACCGTGGTGGCAAAGGGAAACCGACCGTGTTGCAGCCGGGAGAGATTTGAATATGCATGATATGACAATCTCGAGGGGAGTAAACTTGACGTGTAGCTGTGACTATCCTGCGGGAATTGCAAGAAGTCAAATGATCCTTGGACAAAATACGGCACAGCTGATGGATTGCTTCATTGCCAAGATAGTTATTACTCTCACAAGTAGATAGTTGGTCATGGTCACAGTGAACATCAGATAGACGGCAAAGCGCAAAATTGTAACTCGTATAAATGACGTGGATCTTACATAGGTCTACAGGTATTGATATCGATAGGGATCCTTGCTAAAATGCTAATCAGTAACGGAAATGCTCAGATACCCAACCCCAGCCTTCGCCGGGATCTGGTTCTCATCCTTCAGATCTTCGGCGCTGCCATGATCTGGTTCTCGTTGCTCAGGCCCTGAACGCCGCTCTTGTCTCCCTCGTCCAGGTATCCGGCGACCACGCCCCTGGGGTCCCGCGTCCTGCGGATCTCCATGAGCTTCTTGCCCTGCTCGTCGCCCCAGAACTTGGCGCCGCGCACCTGGAAGTCGGCGTCGCCCAGGTACGCGCCCTCCAGGTGCTCGTGGGCCTCGGCGAAGATGGACTTGACCCAGCTCTGGCACAGCCTGTCGTGCGCCTCGTGCTCCCAGATCGAGTACGTGGCGAAGTAGTGGTCGCTTTGCATCGACAGTGCCATGTCGGGCATCGTGCCGGCTGCGGCGCTGCGGCGCGACCCGGGGCCCATGGCGTACCACAATGCAAAGGACTTTTCGGAGGGCAGGGTTGTGAATGCCTTTTCCATGACGGAGATCACATCTGCGTCATTCTTGATATAGCCGTTGTCGACGGCATATCTGTGGCCGTTGGGGTTTGCGGCATGCTGGTCGTCATATTCCTTGAGGAGTGACGTCTCCTTCATGAACCAGGTGATAACGTGGCCAGGAGGTGCTGAGTCTTCAGCTGGCTGCAATGCCGCTCGTGCTTCCTCCTCGCTATTCTTCAGTGTCACAAACAAGATTGTAGTGTGTCCGCCAGTGCGGCCGGGGATGTGGTTGCCAACAGCCACGATTTCAGTGTCCTCGTCGAATGTGGGAGTAATCTATTTGAAAGTCAGCAACGAGTCTACTAGAAACATGGCACGGGTGCTTACGCGGAGGATCCATTCCATGGCCTTTCGGTAGTCCTTCTTATCGTAGATATAGGCAGCAGAGCGGACATGGGTAAAGGACGGGAGTGTCTTGAGATAGAAGCGAGTGACAATAGCCGGGAAGCCTTGATAACTTGGCGTCAGGAATGGATTTACTCAATCTCGGGGGAGTTCTTGGGCATCTCACCTGGTCCTGCACCACGCGCGGCCCAGTATATGTCGCTGTTTTCCTTGTCGTCACAGTGCAGCTTCTCTCCATCGGCTGTCACCACATCGACGGCTAGGACCTTCTGACAGGCAAAACCCCAATTCTGATACTCGTTAGCGTAAGTTCAGACAGTTGGGGTAGTCCTCTACCGACCTTGCAGTTCCATCCCATGCCGCCCTGCAAGAGGAAGCCTCCCAGAGCAACGTCGGGGCAGTGTCCGCCGGGGAACATGCGATTGTGCGGTGCCAGCAGCCCGTTGACCATTCTGCCCGTCATGCTGGGCGACGCCTCCAAGATGCCCGTCTCCTTGTCGAGGTGAAAGTGGAAGAACTTGCCCAGATCGATCAACACAGCGCCCTCGCGGACGCTCCACGCCGCCCAGCTGTGGCCGCCGGAGCGCACCGACACGCGGCATCCGATCTTGTTGGCGAGACGCACCGCGGCGACGATGTGGTCCTCGCAGGTGGCCTCGACGACAGCACGCGGGTAGCGCTCCGGCCGGCGGTAGTTGAAGACGCGGCCAACGCGCGCGCGCTCATACACGACGCTGTCCTGCCAGACGATGGGCAGGGACGGCGGCAGGCCCAGCTCCGCAAAGGCAGCCTTGTCGGCGGTGGAAGTCATGATGCGTGCGGAGAAACAAACTAATCTCGATTGAACTGAATCTGAATTGAGCTGGAGAGGGCAACGGGAGGAGGAGATGGACAGTGACGAATCAGGCTGGATGAGGAGATGAGGAGGGCGAGCGTCGTAGCCTGGCCGCGAGTCTCTTTAAGCAACTCTGGGCCGCTGGACCGGCAACCGAAGATGCAAGCCGAAGGAGAGAAATGGGCAGATTGCTGACGGAGACGGCCTCACAATCGACATGGACATGGAGACTGACGATGGAATCTGGGGGTGGCCGCTCCCGGAGAGATCGACCCCGTGGGGAAAGACGGGGAAACGGGCCCCCTCCTCCACCTGAGCCGTGGATTGTTAGTCAATTGTTCCATACAAAGCCTCCAGAATACACTCACCCGTAGCCTAAACCCAATACATCGCAGTCCCACCGCCATATTCCGCGCCAGTCCCGCTCGGATACGTCGGGCGGCCACATCGCGTCCAATATCCGGCTCCCGGCTGTCACACCTGCAGCCAGGCCCCTGGTTGTGACTCCGCGCCTCAATTAGTTGCTCCCCAAACCTCAGCCCTTGAACGCCTCTTGCAGGGAAGAGCCAGAGCGAAACAAGGTGGTCTGCCGGCGTCCAGAATCTCGCTCATGCCCGGTTTCATTGGGACGAAGCCTCAATGCCCAAGTCTCCTGGATGTGGCCGCGTCTCTACATAACCCGCCCTGGCACTCCCCCTCCGTGGCAATCCCCAATCTTGGTCCTGACCCCAAATCTCGATCCTGGTTCAACTCTCATTCTCATTCCTATTCTTATTTTCCATCCCGGAGCCGTGCAACTGAACGGAACCAAGATCCTATCCATCTCGATCGACGCCTTCGCCACACAACGCACATTGGCCTCTGTCCTCTGCAATTGATTTCAATTGCAAGTCGGCGCCATGTCCGCCACGGCCGATTTCGACGGCGACAGGCTCTCCAAGAAGGAGACCGCCGCCACCGTCGCTGACAAGCTCTCCAAGAAGGAGACGTTGGGCAACGTCCAGCTCCGCCATCATGAGACAAACGAGATCATTCTCGTGCCGACTCCGACTAGCGACCCCAACGATCCCCTCAATTGGTACAACTCCTCCTATGCAGTATTGTTCCCATCACACGGTACTAACTAGTTCTCATCCAGGTCGAAAGCCTATCGCCTATACATTGCCGGCCTCGTCTCCGTCACCATCTTCCTGAGCAACTTCCTCGCCGCCGGCCCGTCGGTCGCCATCGTCGAGATTGCCATGGACTTCTTCGGCGACTCGGACCTCGGCCTCAGCGGCAGCATCGCCAAGGTCTCGTACTTCTTCACCACGACTGCCCTCCTCCAGGGCATGGGAAATTTGATTTGGATGCCCGTCATGATCAAGTATGGACGACGCCCGCTCTACATCTTCACCTTTGCTCTGTACACTGCCACGGCAGGATGGGCCGGCGCTCCTACTTCGTATGGGAGTGTGTTGGCTGCTCGCATCCTGATGGGCTTTGCCAACGGCGCAGCTGAGTGTTTGGCTCCGTTGACCATCTCCGACATTTTCTTCCTGCACGAAAGAGGAACCATCATGGCGTAAGTTCTTGTTATTCATTCATCTACTATTTTGTTAACAATGTTCTTTAGTCTTTACACTGCTTCGCTGTCCGCAGGTGTTGGTGGCGGTATCGTCATCGCCGGCCTCATCACCATCCACCTGCACTGGCGCTACATCTACTACATCTCGACCGCTTTGATCGGTGCCTGCACCATCCTGATCTTCTTTACCCTCCCCGAGACCCAATATCGACGTGCCGCTGCCAATGCTGCCGCCGAGGCCCGCTCAGACAAACTAAGCGCTCCCGCCAAGAACGAAGACGACGCCGAAGTTGCCTACTCGGAAGTTGCGTCTCAGCAAGAAGCCGACATCCCCAAGAGGCGCACGTGGGTCCAGGAGCTGCGCATCTTCACCGGTACCTACACTAATGAGAGCGTTTTGAAACTCATTATCCGACCGGTTGTGTTGCTGGCTCTGCCCCCGGTGCTCTGGGCAACCCTGGTCATGTCTGTGACCATTGGATTCCTCGTGGCCATCACCTCCAACTTCTCCAGCGCTTTCCAAACCGTCTATGGCTTCAAGGCTTACCAGGCGGGGCTCTGCTTCATCGCCTCCATCATCAGCTCGTTAATTGGTGTCTTCTTCGGAGGACACCTGGGCGATATGGTTGCCGACTACTTCACTAAGCGGAACGGGGGTATCCGAGAACCCGAGATGCGTCTGCCTGCCATGATGATATCTCTAGTGACCGGGCCCCTGGCCCTTGTGCTTTACGGAGTGGGTATTGGCAAGACTCTGCACTGGATTGTGCCTACCATTGGATTGGGTCTTTGTGAGTCTCCCTGATATGCAAGTGATAGGTCGAATACGACTAACTTTGTTTCAGTGAACTTTTCCATTGTCCAGGCTACCAACATCAGTCTTGTCTATACCATCGACGCCTATCGCCCAGTGGCTGGTGAAGTCACCGTTTCGCAGTTTGCCTTCAAGTGTAAGTTGAACGCTACTCAATGAATTGACTCATCCGTCTTACTAACTTCCTTCCACAGCTGCCTTTGGTTTCCTGCTTTCCTTCTACACCAACCCATGGATCGCCAAGAGTGGCTACGTGACAGCTTTCGGCTCAATGGCAGGCATTTCGGCTGCCGTTATTTCGTTCTGGGTCGTCTTCTACTTCTTCGGCAAGCGCATCAGACACGCTACGTGGGAGTGGGGTTTCGTAGAGAAGCTGGTGCACTGGCACGATGATCGCGAGGTTGGCGAATAATGGTCTGGTGTGGCTGCACTTGACCACCAAGTGGATTTAGATGTACTATCCATAAAGGCGGATATGAATAGATTTTTTCAATTCAATTATCCCCAAAATTCGTTTAATTTGCATTGACTCGCTTTGAATCGAAATGTCTTGACTCGGGAGATTTGTGGCGTTGACGGTGTGGAATTGGAGTAGCTCGGCGTGATGGTACGAGTCAACCCTTTGTAGAATCGACTGAATTGTCTCTGACATAATTTGAAACTTCGGTCGCTTGTGAGGTTTGATGTGCAAAAAGAGAAACCTCATGAGCGCAGAATGGTGAGGTCATGGCGCATTGCGTCTCGTTATGTGTCCCCAGAGTCCAATATCGAAGATAGCTTCACAAGTCTCGACCATGCGACCAACAGCCGACGAAAAACCGCGTCGACAATTGAACGGGACCCGTCATCTGCTAGATGGCAAACCTCCTAGCACCAAACCCCCCTCACCAAATACCCAGCGCCAACTCCCCTCGCAAAGACAGCAACACGGTACAGTACGTCTCATGCCCCTACGGGATGTGGCCCCGCGACCCGAAATGCGGGGAGGTCAAGCTGCAGACGCTCCATCCCCCGCATCCCGGCCCCAGGATGATGCCAAGCTGGACGGGCGGAGAGTGTGGAGGGCGGCGTAGCGTCAATGTGCATCTCCAGGGCCCTCTAGAGACGCCTCAGCTCGTTGACGAGGCGGTTTTGGTACAGAGAAGCGTATTATAAAGAGTCATAATTTACACGAGTTGTCTGGACGTGTTTCCAAGTCAGCACCCCACACAGCCACTTACACCTACACCCTACACCCACTTACACACCCCCTACTCTACAGATCCTTCACCACTTCACACAATGGCTGCCATGATCGACCCCGCCGTCCTGGCTCCCGCAGTCTCCCAGACGCTTGCCGGCAAAGTCGCCATCGTCTCCGGGAGCAACAGCGGTATCGGCCTGGCCATCGCCAAGGAGCTGGCCTCCCGCGGCGCCGACACCGTCATCAACTATCCCTTCCCCTCCCTAGCGGCCGAAGCCGACGTCGCGGCGAGCAACATGCCCACCAAGTGCATCGCCGTGTGCGCCGACATGGGCACCGTCGACGGCCCCAAGGCGCTGGTGGATGCTGCGGTGCGGACCTTCGGCCGCGTCGACATCCTGGTCAACAGCGCCGCGCTCGCAGTCAACCTGCCGCTGGAGGAGCAGACGCTGGCGCACTGGGACTCGCTCGTGAACCTCAATGCCCGCGGGCCGTTCCTCATGACGCAGAACGTGCTCCCCCACCTCACGCGCGGCAGCGGCCGCATCGTCAACATCTGTTCCGTGAGCGCCCGCGGGCCGCCGCCGCTGCAGACCATCTACGCCGGCACCAAGGGCATGGTCGACAGCTTCACGCGCTGCTGGGCCAAGGAGCTGCCGCCGAAATACGGCTGCACCGTCAACGCCGTGTCGCCCGGCCCGACCATGACCGAGGGCTTCCTGGCGGCCGGCGAGGAGGCCATGAAGGTGCTGCAGCCGACCATTGATGCGACGCCAGCCGGGAAGCGCATGGGCAAGCCGGAGGAGGTGGCCTACGCCGTGGCCTTTTTGTGCGAGGAGCGGGCCGGGTGGGTGAATGGGACGCACATATTCGTCAACGGAGGGTTGTACGTGGATTAGACGAGGAGATGAATGGGAGTAGTACAGATAGTTACACATAGCTACACATCGGGACAGTAGCACAATACCACAATACCACCAAACCACGACGAATCCTTCAGCAGATTGATATCCGGACCAGCCAGAAGGGAGGGTCAGATAACCCCTCTTCTGACCGGTCCGGGAAGGAAGGATCATCACGATCATCATCATCATCAATTTGAACACTATTCCATTGATCAATTTGACCGTAACGGATCCATCACCAAGTACGACTGCTTTCACTACCTAAGCCAACGGGTAGTCTCGGGGCACGCACCTAACACGAGGGGTGCCCTGTACCTAATCTGTCAGTACCTACAGCTCACTAAGCGCGGTGATTTCAAGCTCGGCACCTAATCAGTTAGTGCCTAGAGGTCACTAAGCGCGGTGGTTTCAAGCCTGCCTGTGGGATGGAGTCGACTTGTCATTGGCTTAACATTGTATTTATAATATATTTAATATCTTAACTTATAGAGTGCTCTGCAATTCCTGCATTTTAAGCTAATTAAAAATCGACTCTACTCTACAGGCGGGCTTGAAACCGCCCCACGTATGTAACCCCTACTCACAAATGATGTACCGGGACACCCGCTGTGTGAGGTTGGCCCCCATCGGGGCGAGTGGGGCCGGAGAGCGGAGGGCTGGCAACACTCCCGACCGACCTCGCTCCCGGCAATTGTCATTGGCAATTGTCATTGCTGCCACCCGAGACTGCAACTCGTGACGCTTTCAATCGGTAATCGTCCCGTGATCGGATCCCAGTGGAGCAATCGTCTCGATACAGCAGCATATATAGTCTCAGCAATGGGACACAGGCCTCAATCCCTCTCCACTACTCCACCACGCCGCATCTCCCAGCAGCAACACCCACACCACCAACACAATGCCTCGCACATATCTTAAGAAAGCCACTCCCCCCGTGAAGCCTGCCAGCGGCTCCGCGGCCGACGTGCCTACTATCGTCAAAGGCGCCATCGACACCATCCGCGCCGAGGGCGATGCCGCCGTGCGCCGCTACAGCGAAAAGTTCGACAAGTGGACGCCGCAGTCGTTCAAGCTGTCCGAGTCGGAGATCCAATATGCCATCTCCCAGGTGCCTGCCCAGGTCATCGAGGACATCAAGACGGTCCAGTCCAACGTCCGCAAGTTTGCTGTTGCGCAGAAGGACTCGATCAAGGACTTTGAGCTGGAGATGGCCCCGGGCGTCATCCTGGGACAGCGAAACAACCCGATTGAGTCGGTCGGCGCGTAAGAAACCCGGTATCCGTCGTTTCTAATATGCAGCTAATTTGTACTTGCAGATACATTCCTGGAGGCCGATACGCTCTGCTCGCCTCGGCGCACATGACCATTCTCACGGCCAAGGTCGCCGGAGTCCCGAATGTCATCGGCTGCACCCCTCCCGCGGCCGGCAAGATCCCCAACGCCACCGTCGCCGCCATGCATCTCGCTGGCGCCGACGAGATCTTCATCCTTGGTGGTATCCAGGCCGTGGCCGCCATGGCCGTGGGCACCGAGACCATCCGCAAGGTTGACTTCATCGCCGGGCCTGGAAATGCCTTTGTGGCCGAGGCGAAACGGCAACTATATGGCGAGATTGGCATTGATCTCTTCGCCGGGCCTACGGAGGTGCTGCTCGTCGCCGACGAGACGGCGGACCCTTTCATGTGCGCCACGGATCTACTCTCGCAGGCCGAGCATGGCCCAGACAGCCCTGCCATCCTCATCACCACATCTGCAGAGGTCGGAAAGAAGACCATCGAGCTCTGCGGAGAGCTTCTCAAGACCCTGGTGACGGCCCCCATCGCAAGTGTTTCTTGGGGAGACCTCGGAGAGGTGATCGTGGCCGATTCCATTGATGAAGCTTACAAGATCGCCGACGAGTTCGCGTCCGAGCATGTTCAAATTCTCACAAAGAACCCCAGGGACGCGCTGGAGAAGATGCAGCACTACGGTGCTTTGTTCTTGGGTCCCATGACTTGCGTATCATATGGTGACAAGGTAAGTCAATTCTCCCCTTAGAAGACCAACAGCTAATCTCCAGCAAGTGCATCGGAACCAACCACGTTCTACCCACTCGCGGCGCTTCTAGATACACCGGTGGACTGTGGGTAGGCAAGTTCCTCAGGACAGTCACCTACCAAGAGGTTCGCAATGGCGAGGAGTCCGGAAAGCTGGGTCATCTGTGTGGCCGCGCTGCCAGGGTGGAACAGTTTGAAGGCCATGCGCGATCGGGAGATTTGCGCGCGAATATGTACTTGAATGATGGGTTCGACTGGATAACCAAGGGTCGGGAGAGTAAGGCATCTTCCAAGATCTAATAATCTTCAGTACTTAGTATAGATTTCTAGAATGTAGATTGGTCGGGCATAATTTAACACTATCTTGCTACTTCAAGCTGCCATTACATACCAACCAGACTGTCACATATAAACCCACTGACGCTACACTCTCAGTACAACGAATTTCCATACTTAAACAATGACATAGCACGTAGGGTAAAACCGAGAGTTCAGCATTTCATAGCCCAGATACAATGCCCTCTGCACCAGGAGCTTCAGAATCGGTAGGCATCTAGAGTCGTAGTACAGGAGAGCGAAAGTGTGCCCTGTCGTCTCAAAATGCACATTGTAGATGCTCAAAGTCTTTATCGATTTAGAGAGATCAGTTTCTTTTATATTTGCTTTCAAGTACTCTACCTTTCACCCATTCATGACGAGACAATGGTGACTAGCTCCTCTAAGCCCGAAGAACATAGAGGCATAATTGTAATGTGGAATTAATTCCAACTTGACGTGGCAATGCATCTAGGTACTGGTTTAATTTTTGCTATTCTAATGTACGGTGTCTTTACACTATGGGACTAAATCCACCATTCCCTATAATCATAGGTGGGAAGATGCTTCAATGGGTCTAATATCCTTGTCAATAATACGCATCGCATTCAGACACTCCTCATCGCGAAACCGAGGTGCAATAATTTGAAGGGTGCAAGGAGCACCGTGCATCACTTCTGGGTCATCTGTTTTACGTTAAAAAATGTCTCGCGGATTAATCTTTGGACCGGTGACTTACAATCGGCATCGAAAACAGCCGTAGCCTTTTGGAAGTCGGGATCGCTATGCTTGGACGAATTACCGAAGGGGATAATACCAGCAGGGTACTGCAGGGCTGGTCAGTAATGTCCTAAATATTTTAAAAGGTGAGAACATACGTTAAGAACGTTCCACATCAACGTGTAAACGGGGTTTCCATAGGTATCGTGGGGAACAGCAGTGGTAGCCGCGCCAGGAGCCAACACCACGTCCAGGTCGTTCTCGACCCAGACTTCCCGCCATGACTCGACATAAGAGTCGCGGACCTCGTTCAGGTCGGAGAACTGACGCGGGATATCCAGCTCTGGCGAAACCGGCAGCGGCGCGTTGGTAAAGGGATGCACAAGCCTGGCCACAGATGCCACGAGCGGCTCGCCGACTTCCTTGGAGATGACATCAGGGGGAGGGCCCATCATGCTGAAATATTGAAATCCGATTCTCGCACCAAATCCAGCGCTTCGCTTCGGGTCAGCGGGTAGGTGTACGATCTTGTGGCCGGCCTTTTCGAGCGCTGCAGCTGCGTTTGCCAACGCTCGCTTCACAGGTGGGTGGAGAGGATAATCAGGATCCTCGGCCATAACGCCAACAACCAGCGCGCCGTCCTTGATAGACTCCGCTGCCCTCCAGGGGATATCTATAGCGGTGGAATCATACCGCCACGGCCTCTGTCCTAGTACAACTTTCATGAAGGTCGCAAGATCCTCAACAGAGTTGGCCATCGGACCCGCTACAGGAGGGACGCCAGGCAGGGTCGTCTTGGGAAAAGGGTACTCGGCCTGGCCGGAAAACGGGATGCGATCTGCGGTAGGCTTGAAGCCATAGATGCCACAGCATACAGAGGGGATTCGGATGGAGCCGGCAATGTCACTTCCGACGCCGAGGACAGATCCTCGGAAGGCCAACAGAGCACCCTCGCCTCCGGTAGAACCTCCAGCGGTAAGTTTGGTGTTGTGGGGGTTAAGAGTTCGTCCAAAGATGTTGTTCTCAGAGTCGGCCGTCTAATGACGCGTAAGTAATTAACATATCTGATATGTGGAGGCTAGGAAATGACTTACCATCATGGTTTGAGGCAAGTTGGTCTTGCAGTAGAGAACCGCACCCGCGTCAAGAAGCATCTTTACGAGGGGCGCGTCGGCGGTTGGAACAGGGCGCCTCAGAAACTCAATATATCCAACAGTAGCGTGCTTCCCTGCCACAGTGTAGGAGTCCTATATTGTTAGTTTAAGGTCGCATTTGGTTTCGTTGGGACCCTTTTACCTTGAGGCTAATGGGCAGGCCGTGCAGGGGACCAACGGGCTTTCCAGTCTCCTTCAACTGCTTGTCGAGATACCGAGCCCGTTCTAGACCATCCTCGAAGAAGATTTCGGTCAGACATGATGTCTAGAACGTTAGTCGGCGTGTATGAGGACAGCTTCAACGAACACGTACCAATTGCTGAGCAAGACCGGCCCGCTTGCAGAACGCTTCCACCACTTCCTCGGAACTCAGCTCCTGGGCCGCCAGCTTTTCCAAGAGCGCGGTGGCTGTGAACTTCTCGGTGATGTTGAGCTCATTCTCAGACAAAAGCCCTGACTTCCGAGCGACATCAAGCTCGACAAGCCTCCCCTCTGTTGGGGCACCAGCATTCTTCAACTCGCTTAGTTGTTCAGCACTCAGTGTCCACTTGGCCGGGATGGCCTCCTGCTGCTTAGCACGGTGCGCGGCCGCAACGACCTCCCAACTGTCAGTCGTCGTCATGATTGGAAAATAAGAGTGGGAAATAAATTGGGGCACGCGTGGGATATCTCAACGGGACGCAGGAGAGATGATAGAGGAGGCCTGACAGCGGCAGAGCCTTGGAACTAGCTATTATATGGGCTACCCCGATCTGTCGGAACCGTTGGCGGTCCCGAGGCCCCACCAAACAGCTGTCTGTTATCGTTTAACCCTCCGGTGGATAATTCGGTGTGTTCCCTGTCATGTCAATGCGATAGACGGCGCGAGTAATGCCCCGATCTGGAAGGTGGAGGCGCAATCCGCGCGGTCGGGTGGGCAGATGGATTTGAAAGCTATCTCGAGCTAACATCTGGGGAAATGCGTATTCCGAAGCTTCGGGTGGATGTTAGTAGCTTCGGATGGGCCATCAACATCCATATGGAGGATAAATATGCGACATCCCGTCGCCCTCAAAACCTTGCCCGCAACTAACAACAGGCGATAGTCTTATTATTCATAATACTTCAACGCCTCGCCGGCTATCAATGGAGGCGCAGCATGATCACGTCCCCTCGCCGGGCAATGCCTACTCCGCCCATGGTTCCGAGGTTCCACCCATGAGGATGCCACACATGGAGTTTGTCTATCGCATCGTAGCCGACATGGACTCGGAAGGAATCTCGGAAATCCCTGGTGTTGACGGCACTAGTGTTAGCAGAATAGTGCTTCCAATTCATGGCGGTTCCGTCAGCGGACCTCGGATCCAGGGCATCATCGTTGAGAAGAGCGGGGCAGACTGGGCACAAGTAGTTAATCCTCAGAAGGCAAGTGTTGAGTTGCTATGGGGCCTCGGCAAACAAGAGATTCCAGCTAACATGTCACAAGACCTTTTGGCGACTCAACGCAAACTACACGCTGCGAACCGACGATGGCTTTTACATCCTCGTCCAGGCCACGGGCATCTTCCGCACTGGGCCTGGGGTCGCGAATGAGGTAGTGGACAAGAAGACGGTGTCTCAGGATGACGTCGAGTATTTTACAAACATCAAGTTTGAGGCGCCGGGCGGGAGTCCATATGGTTGGATGAATGGCATTGTGGCGATGGGAGTCATGACGATGTGGGAGGGGAAACCAGTGATTGACTGCTACCGGTTGACAAACTTTCCGGGGCAACCAGCCTTAGATGTGTAGAGATAGTAAAAGATGCAGCAAGAGATATTTCATTTGGCATCAATTTAAAACTGCCGTATTAAAACATGATTATTGGCACAGAACGTTGACTCGTCAGATCGAAAGTACTTTGATTTAGAGACTATTCTGATTCCAATAACCCCCCACTTCATACACCACTGGCAAAGTACACTGGTTCGAAGCCAGAGCCAAGACTTAAATCTGGGCACGCTTGTCCACCATGCGCCAGTACCTGGGTCCCAGAGCCGTGCGGATCCGCTTTCCCCAGATGATCATGGGGATGTAGAGAAGTGCGATGGCAAACGCAATGCAACCGGCAAGAATCCACATGTTGGTGAGTCCCATGTTGGTCATCCACGTGGTCAGCGAAAACGGCACGGCGACGGAGACTGCGTTGCGGAAAAAGGCAATTCCAACAAAGGCCTCGGCCGTGAGCTGTACGAGCTGTCAGTACATGGTTCTTTGATTCTTCCATAAATGTGGAGGCTTACCTCGCGGTATGTGTCAATAACAAGAGTGAAAGTGATGTCGCCGTTGGCACCGAGTCCGAATGCGAAGAAGGCACCGGCAATAGACGGGTAAATCCAGTGCATTCCCTATGTCTGTTAGATGTTGCAATATTTTAGAGTTATTGCATAGACTCACTCGGTCAACCGTGATTCCGAACATCATAATGCCACCAGCCATGAAAAACATGGGGAAAATAAGAGGGTGGAGTCGCATCTCCGGCTCATACTTGCCACCGTTTCGCCGGGCCAGCTTGACAATAAACCAGTCAGAAAAGGGTCCGCCGTAGATGCTTCCAAAAATGTTGCCGACAAAGGGGCCGAGAGTCATGTAACCCACTCCAGCGGTGTCAAAATTGTAAGGTGGCGCGGTGAAGACGATGGATGACACGGTCATGTACAGAACAAGCCAGCAGACTCCGGAGGCGAACTGGAGGGCGGTAAAGATGACGTGCGGGAGCGTGATGGCGTACAGAGGCATCATGAAGAGCTTGGGGAGAGACTCGGGGGTCGTCGTTGTCCAGCGGAGGCGTTGGCGCCAGGTGTTCAAGGGAATCGACGAGTTGCTGTCGACGGTGATGGTAGCGACATCTCTACCCTTGCTGTCTGTGGCGTCCTTGGAGTCCCCGTTCGCAGAAGGGGAAGGAGGATCGATGGTATCTTCGCCCTGGCTGAAAGTAACCGGGACGTATTTGGTCTCTTCGAAGAGGAAGAGGAAGAGGACAGATATGATGGTGAGGGCGATAGACAGCGTGTATTGGGACCATCGCCAACCCTGGCCAGCAGCTTGAGAGCCTGCGGCCATGGGCGTCAGGAAAGAGCCAATCATCACGGCTGTGAAATAACACGCGTTGGCGGTAGCTCGCTGGTGGACGAAAAACAGGTCGGCGATCTTGCGGAGGCGTTAGTTGTGGTTTCGGTGGGTGCAATCCGCCAGCTAAGAAATCACGAAAAATGAGAATCAAAACTCACAGTCATCTGCACGGCAGTCTCGTTGACGGCGCCAGACAGGCCAGTAATAACAGCAGTCGCAATGAGCTCAGGATAGCTGTTCATCCTGGACGTCCACCACGAGACGGTGGCCATCAGAGCCGTCGAGATAATGTACGTCGACCGGCGACCGTACTTGATGGTAAAGGGGATAAAGAAGATGCATCCCATGGCCAGGCCTGCCAGCTGCGCAGACTGGGCGTTGCTCAGCTGGGCGTACGACACGTTCATGTCGACGACCATCTGCTGCCAGAAAATAGTCTGGATGGACAGGTTCGTAAAGGCGGCGATGCTGACGGCCATGGTGAGGCCAAAGTTGAGATATTTGCGCCATGGGCTCCAGTTCTAGCCGGCGACAAGACATGGATTAGAGAGGTTTCCCCAGATGCAGAGATGAGGTGGAGATGAGTGCTCACCAACGGCTCATTTGGATCGGAAGATGGAGTCGGAGCCAGCACAAAGACACCTGCGTCTGTGGCATCCTCGTCTGTGAATGATGCGCAGTTAGCATAAAAATCACTTCATGTTATGACGTGCATGGATGGATCTGTGGTTCGACTTACGCTGCACCAACATGACCCCGCCGGGGGTCGTGTCAATAATATCTTTGCCCAGCATCTTGTTGGTGGTCCGTCTACAGAGACTAGAAGAAGGCGATGAAAAGGAATATTGTCGACGAAATTGGTCAATCGACGCCGTCGCCTTTAACCTTTAAGTGTTGATCGACGGGAGATGATGCAGCGCTGTTGGCTCGACGCCCCTGAGACCGGGTGAAACCAGGCTATAATTATACTTGCGATTCAGTCGAGGGCAAGGCACTAAGTAGCTGCAGTGATAAGCCCAGCTGGCCTAAGCTTGGTTCAGAGAGTGCGTCGTACTGCCGCGTTGGTCCATCGGCCGCAAAGGACAGGCAATATCTGGTGATGCCGCAGATAGCTTTTCTCTCATCCATACCCAGAACCGGATTGATAGCGGAAATCACCAACTGCAGCGCCGTCCGATAGCAACTCCGAGGCACAATCCAACGCAAACCCATGCGAAGCTTCATCGACAAGCGCTGCGGCCCCCCGCATTTCGCTACGACGCCTTGCCGGATTGTCTCGTCCGCGGCCGCGCTGGTGGCGATAAGGGCATCGGCGCCATGCCGGAAACAGCACCTCGATGCGCCCGGCATTATCTTCCTCTTTTGTCTATAATATGCCCTGCTGGCCCCTCGATGCGTGGGCCGGACCAAACACCTTGCAACTCTCTCCACCGGCCCGTTCGTACGGAGCGCTCCCTGGCCCCGATTCGATTCAACCCCCTAGCGACCGACTGAATACCGACGGGAAGCAACAGGCCCCACTGGGATCTACGACGCGGTCCATCCATCACGCACACGCTCGGATCGTGATCCGGAGGGGACGCGAGTGGGTGAGACACGAGAAAGGGGGGGGGGTTGATATCACACGCCCACACCACCACCGCCAAAACATCGCCATGCCCAGATCCCGTAGCGGCTGCCTCAACTGCAAGCGCCGCAAGCGCAAATGCGACGAGCAGCGCCCCAGCTGCCAGGCCTGCGTGCGCCGTGGAATCCAGTGTGAGGGCTACGCCACGCCGCTGCGGTGGGCGGGCGGCATTGCTGTCCGGGGACGCTTCGCCGGCGTGTCGATTCCAGACGTGGCTGCATGTGCTAATAAGACGCCTGCAGCGGTTGCAGTGTCTTCAGTCTCACAGTCACAGCCGCTGTCCAGCTCACATTCACTCTCCAGCTCATATCCACAGCCCACCAGCTTCTCTCATCAGCGGCTCGACTCCTCCGCGGACGCCTCCACGTCTTCCCCGTCCTCGGCCGCCTGGGGCTCCATCTCCAGCCCGTCGGACCTATCATCGCCCTCCAGCGAGGGCCTTGGCATGGAACGGGAGTTGTTTACAAAGTGTAGGCCCGCCCTGCCCTGCAAAATGCCGCTGTAGGATCCCTGCTAAGCCTGTTCTAGTCCTCAGCTCTGGCCTTCGCCGCCTGTACACTACCGAAGCCTCATGCTGGATCCAGCCGCACTTTGAGGAGATGGCGCTGCAGAGTCCAGCTCTGGTTAGAATCTCTGCTGCAATTCAGGCCTATCTCGATGATGGCAATGAGACTCCGTCTGTCCAGTCAATGGAGCATGTTGACCTCGCGCTGCAGACGTTTCGCCTTGAACTGGCGAGTCGTCATGAAGTCATGCATGCCGCCACCCTCTGCGCAGGGTTGCTATTATGCACGTTACGCGTACGTTCTTTTTTATTCATTTCATTTGTCTCTTCAACATCCTATCATATCTTCCACTCCTACACCGTAATCTCTGCTGTCGCCTGCTTTGCCCTAAACCTATAATGGCAGCTCGACCCACGGAATTAGTAGTGACGTAAATTACAGCTTCTACAAGCCCAACCGTGGACGGCGTACATCGATCTCATAGCCGATGCCTATAGCTTGAGGACGCGGCTGCTGTCTCCAGAGCACGTGGCCATCGACAACATGCCCATCCGGCACACTTTAGAAGTCATGGGGGTAATGGACATTCCATGCATGGCGATAGGCCGCGTAAATTCTCCCATCGGCATCTGGAAGCTACTGCGGAGGCTGCAAGACAGCTTGAAAGACGGCCGGCTTGGAGGCATCGAGATTGTATCGGGCCTGCCCAGGTCTCTCCTTGACATCTTTGCCAGCATCTTCGACAACGATGACGAGTACACGGAAAACCGCTTCTGGACTTGGCCCGGTGAAATAGGCGAGTACTTGCAATGCCATCTCTGGGACAGCTGGCGGTTCAGCGGCATCCTCGAGGTCCGGCGCCGTAAAAGAATGGAGCGGAAGCGGAGGGGGTCCAGGAGTAGCCATGATAAAGGATCCGGCGCATCATCTGCCGCTCCAGGAACCGAACTCATTCTGTGTCGATTGATCGCATCCATGGACGCACTAAACCGGGCCTTTGAACTGCCTCACAACGAACACTTACTAGTCCACAACGGGCTGATGTATCCGATGGTGACGGCAAGCCTAGAAGTTGAAATACTTAAACGACACCCCGAGTGGAGGAAGACTCTCGACGAGGTCCGCATGGCCTTTCTGCGACGAGACTCGTTTAAGCTAGTCAAAGTTACTTTTGAGATGCTGGATGAGGCGTGGAAGCATGGAACGTCTGACTTTGATGTACATGAAGCTGCCAGGCTTAGAGGCATTGAAATTGCCGTCTTCTAGCGGACTGGATGTCAAGCGTCCCGGCCGCCGTGTATGCGATTGTGTACCGACTACTTGGTCTAGACTACCGCTCTCTAGCCACTCAGCTTGCCTATCCGCAAGCCATCATGCAGCACTGCCCAGGGGGTTAGTCAGCTGCATTCAGCTCCATGTGAGCATTCCAAATCCTCGCGGTGCCAAAATCGATCTCCTTGAGCGAAACAAACTTTGTGTTGCGGACTATCTTGCACCCAACGGCTAGGATGATGAAAACCAACACAATAATGTAGTTCATGAAGAAGGCCTCCACGTCCCAAGGGGCAAACGATGTCCAGCCTTGGAAGAAGACGAAAAAAACGTTGCCAACAAGCCCCAGGTAGGCGCAGAAGCGCCAGGCGGGTGCCTGGAACGGCAAGACGTCGGTGCTGATGTTCTGTGCGGCCAGAGCCATTCGGAGACGAAGGTGATTAAAGGAAATGAGGCCCCCTGTGTGCGTCAGAGGTGTTATGGTCAATGGGTTGGAAAATGGTTTGACTCACAGGTGATGAAGGTGGCGACACCAGTCATCGAAACAATCCAGGTGTAAATAACACCTGCTCCGCTGGACAAGTTAAGCAGAGACAGGAATCCAATCAGGTTCATAAACACGAGCGAGTACACCGGGACACCGCGTTTATTCGTCCAGCGAAAGATCTTTGGTGCCAGACCTTCGTCTGCCAGGCCGTACAAAGTGCGTGAACCCACGTAGAGGGAACCGTTGATGGCTGAGAACATGGTGATGAGAATGATGGCGTTGATGACATGGGCTCCGGCCGAGGCGCCAACGCGGGTAAAGGCGATGACGAACGGGGATCTCGCCGTCTTGCTCGTAGCAGAGAGGAGATTAGGGTCGTCATACGGGACAGTGATGGTCAAGAAGAAGATGCCCATGAGGAAAATACCCACAATGCGCCAGAGAACACTCTTGACGGCCTTGGGCACATCTTTACTAGGGTTCGCCGACTCTCCAGCCGTCAATCCAATCATCTCAGTGCCGCTATACTGGAGCGCTGCAAAGACAAAGATCTTAAAGACGCCCTTGACGCCGTCGGCAAACGGGCCCGGGTCGTGATAGAACTTAAAGCCAATCTTCTCGCCGCCGATGACGCCCGAGCTGATGAGGATTGCACACAGGAAGAAGGCCAGGATGGCGAGGACCTTGACCAGCGCCAGCCAGAATTCTGCCTCGCCGAAGGACTTGACTCCGAGGAAGGTGAAGGCGAGGAAGAGGCCCCTGCGAACGTTAGACTGGGTTGTGAGGGTGTTTGTAAGTTGTACCTACCAGAAAATGAGAAGCCATCCCCACCGAGGAATTCCTGTGTCCCAGTACGTCAAAACGAGGCCAAGATTGTCTGGGCTCGAGCGTTAGCACCTGAAAATTAACGGGTGAGCCACAACATACTGTATTCAGCGATGATGATACCAGCCCACAGAAACCAGTAATTCCAGCCCAGCGCAAACCCCACGGCAGGGTCCACAAACATGGACGTGTAGTGCGTAAAGGAGCCTATGTAGTTCGTGTATCAGCTATGTACAACGCCAGTCCCGGCTGAAGCTCTGGAAACTTGGAAGCAAGCAAACACGTACCGGACATGGGAATAAAGGCGCCCAGTTCGCCGAGAGACTGCATGACAGCCCAGAGCAGCACGCCAACAATAGAAAAGCAGATCAACAAGCCGGCGGGTCCGGCAGTTGACAGGCCGGTGCCCATGCCGACAAAGTAGCCTGGGCCAATGACTCCGCCAATTGCCAACATCATCTGCACGCACCGGGTTTATTAGCCTGGTCCCTGGAGCCGTGTCCCGGACCGAGTGGAGCGTCACGACTTACGAGATGCCGACTGGCTAGGCCTCGCTGAAGACCCGGGTTTTCGGGGGCTGTGGTTTCGACTTCTCCATTGTCGGTTGTCGTGGTGTGCTGGAGCGTGTTGTCTTTGAGGGAATCGGCCTTCATCGTGGCAATCTGAGGTGAACGCCGACTTCAATGTGATGAATTAGATCCATCTCGAGGAGCTACACCGGTCTTAATAAGGCGCTGCTGCTTCCCCAGACGCAAAGGCCACTCAGGCCGAGTCACTGTAGCCGTCTGATTCTGGCGTAGCGTGGGCCCAGTCTCTTTAGTTGACTTTGGGCCGAGTCATATCAATACTTTGCCTATCGACAATTTGTGGGCTTAGCATCACTGCACCAATAAGGGCCACAAATGCTTAGGCGTTGAGGAGGCTACTCCACTTGAGACCCTGGCATCCGGATCCCCGAGCCTACCCTAGATCTGTGTCATATCTGACAAGATGGCCATGATGATAACGAATAGTACGTGGAGGGCGCATTTAATTGATAAGAATTTCGCTGCATACTACTTATACCAATTTAGAGGGTATTTGACGAGGTTTTGGTTGATTTTGTAATAAAGTGTTCTTGCTAGATCCACATATTATTCACGATTCGAAGATATCAATAAATGTGGCGGATAGTCACAACGCTGGCTAACAGAAGAAGAATCATCAACTATCGAGACATATACAACGATGCCCTAGAAATGTCTCGCCTCGAGGGAAAAAATACCCCCAGTGTAAGTTAAATGAGTTTAAAAAGAGCCTGGCGCTCTCCACATATATCCCTGAGCTCGCTCGCTCGCTCCATCCTACTCGTATGTGCTTCCTGTATTATGCAATGTTGGTTCTGGAATGGACTCCTTACTCGAACCCTCGACATGATGTCTTGGATCGCCCTTCATTATGTGGTAGTGGTAGTGATGATGCACATGGATAACCTGCTGTGGTTGCCCAGTAAACCGAGATGAATCTGTCCGAGGGGCGGGGGTAAAGTCATCTTCCAGGAGTCCCCAGAGCTGGGGGTCTTCAGAAAGCGACGCCGTGCTTGGCCAAAGGTTATTAGGCTGACCTACAGGCGCTGTTGGAGCTGCTGCGTCATAGTCTGTCGAGCTGATGGGGGACCAACTGGCTGGTTCGGGGAGATAGCTCCGAGCAGCCATCGTATTGAGCGGCCTTGGCTGGAGGTTTGCGTGAGGTGATCGAGCCAGCTGTGACCAGTCATGTCTCGAGGTAGATGTCGTGTGACCAGGGGTGTTGAGAGCGATTCCATTCAAGACCATGGGGGAAGGCGGTGCATCAGCATTGGTAATCTGGAGCTCCATCCCTGACTGATGGGCCGAGTCCGAGAAGGAGTTGTATAAGGCGGGATCGGGGAAACTGGCACTACATTGACCTCGATCCCCGATGTCGCCTCCAAGAAGGTCACAGGAAAGCGAGTTTAGGCCAAGTTTATCAGGGCCATCTCCGTTTAACGACTCCGGCGCGAGGGCCGTATTCCGAGACCCTGGCGAGGTGCTCGGTTCACTGGCCGACATCTGGGACGGAATTGATGATGCTGTATCCTTGGGAATGCTCCGTCTCAGCTGCGATTTTCGAGAGAGAGTCCGCCACCTGTTTCGACAAGTAAGAGGTGGGCGTCCAGGGATCCTGGATGATATTGCGGACCAGCGATGGCCAAGCGCACACACGCCTTGTCGGAGTAGGTCGTCCTCGTGAGGGGTCCAATCAATGAGGCGATCTCTGGCTAATGGGTTGAGTATGTCGTTATATCTCTTCGAACACTGGTCGTCTTTTCTTCCAGGGATCAATAGAGCTGGTAGGCGAATCGTTAGTTGGAAGGTTTATGATCGGAAGAGACGCGACTCACAGATCTCACGCCATGAAGGCCCGAGCCGAGCGTGAGCTCCGAGTAGAATTTCGTCTTCCTGTGCAGTCCATCTACCTTTCCGAAGGGACGGATCTAGAGAATGGAACCACCGTTTTCGGCAGTCCTACAATATTGTCAGCTCCTGTTCCTCTCAAATACCCCTGAACTCTAGGGCGTTGACGGGCTGGTGCAGGGGCCTACTTTGGGGCTTCTGTTGTGAAGCGATGCTGCAATCTCCTTCCAGCTGCCGTCCTGGCCGCGAGCGTCACCGTAATGGCCGACAAGTGCTTTTAGTACCGCGTCCTCTGCTGGCGTCCAGATCCTCCTTGCCTTGCCGCCGTTGACAGAGGGCGACTTTGCGGATGACTCTGAAGTGGACATGAGGGACGGAGAGGGTCTGCGATGAGAAGATGTTGGGACAGAAGATCGGAGAGATGGCCGAAGGAATCTTGTGAGAGTACTCGTGAGCTCATGGGACAGGTGACGTTGACTGTACAGGGGAGTGAAAGCTGGACCGTCTTCCAAGATTGCTATCATGCTTGATACTGGGATTGTTTATCTCTCCGTCTCTCCACCGCATATCCGTAGATCTGTCGCGAGTCATGCCCTCTCCCCGCACATTTGGCGGGGCTGGCTCCGATATGCGCTAGCTCACCACGTTTGACTCGGCCCACGATAGCGATTAGCGATAGCTTCTCTTTTGGTACATGGTTACGTAGCAAACCAATTTGGCACTAACTATCGCCATGGATAAGTTATGCCTTGCTCAGATGCGGAATCTGACTCTGGATCCTGCGTGGGCCGTGTGAGACGGGCCATCTGACTCGGCTTTCGAGATGCCGACGATATAAGCTGCAACTCTGGAAAGCATTTGGGCCAGATCATCCTCCTTCAATCTATAGTCATCTTTCCTTCTCTTGAGCATTCAGTTCAATTCAGGTCCCGGGCCACCTTGATCATGACTATTGTTGGCCTCCACCCGCTCGACCCGGCCACGGCCGACGAGATCCAGGCAGCTACTGACATGGTCAAGAAGCTGTTTGCTCCTGTCCAGCTTCACTTCAAGGCAGGGGGTCTCGATGAGCCTCCAAAGAAGGAGCTCGTAGCCTATCTGGAGGCCGAGCACAAGAACATTCCTCGTCCTGACCTTCCGCGCCGAATCTTCCTAATGTGGTACATCAAGAAGACTCCACGCCTTTTTGAGGCAGTGGTCGATGTGACCAACGGCAAGATTGTTCAGCAGCAGGAGCTTCCTCGTGATTTCCATGGCCCATGTGATCGCACTGAGCTCAACGAGGCTGCTGATGTTGTCATGGCAAACGCGGGTGTTGACATCGAGTTCAAGCGACTGGGCCTGGAGAAGTCCTCGGTTGTTCTGGATCCTTGGGACTACGGCGTTGACGGTATTGACACCCAGACGCGCATGACACAGGTAAGCCACCAATTAATACAAGACTCGAATTTTATGCTAACTGGGAGAAGGTTTTCTTGTACTTGAAAAACCCCAAGAACAACGACCCCGACTCCTCGCATTACTCATTCCCCCTGGACTTTATGGTGCTTGTAGACCTTTGCGCGATGAAGGTTACCAAGATTGTTCGCCTTCCGCTAGGTTCTGATGAGAGTACTACCGAGGGCAAGGCAGTCTCTCTGCAGGATACGGACCCCGCAGAGCCTGAGTACGACCATCGTCTTCAGAAGAACGCCCCACGAACCACCATGAAGCCTTATAATGTGATTCAGCCTGAGGGCGCATCGTTCACCGTCAAGGGCCATCTCATTGAGTGGGAGAAGTGGCGCTTCCGTGTCGGCTTTAACTGGCGTGAAGGTACATTGCTGTCTATTCATTTTGACCTTCGCTCATATAGCCATAGGAATTACTCTTCACGATCTGCATTTCATGGGCCGAAGCACCTTCTACCGACTTTCGCTCTCGGAGATGTTCGTGCCATACGGAGACCCCCGCGGCCCCATTTATCGAAAGGGTGCTTTTGATCTGGGCAATGTTGGAGCTGGTGTGACTGCTAATAACCTTCAGCGTAAGTCTTCCATTTTTCTCGTCCGGTATAATTTGCTAACACAACCCAAACAGTTGGATGTGACTGCTTGGGCACAATCAAATACATCAGCGGCCATGTCGTGGCAGCCGACGGCACTCCTGCTCCACGGCCCAACGCCATCTGTATCCACGAGATCGACAGTGGCATCCAGTGGAAGCACACCAACCACCGAACCGGCAAAGCCACCGTCGTGCGAAAAAGACAGCTTGTGCTGCAGCAGATTATCACTGTGGCCAACTATGAGTACATCTTTGCCTGGATTTTCGACCAGTCTGGCGAGATTTCATTTGAGACCCGGGCCACTGGTATTCTCTCGACCCAGCCCATCGACAAGGACTCCAAGGTTCCCTGGGGTACCAGAGTCGCCGACGGAGTCATGGCCCCGTACCACCAGCACTTGTTCAACGTCCGCATCGACCCTGCGATCGATGGCCACAAGAACTCTTTCGTTTACTCCGACTCGGTGCAGATGCCTTGGGACGAGAAGCTGAACCCCCTCGGCACTGGCTATGTCACCAAAGAATTTACAGTGAACCGAGCGGGACCAGTGGAAGACAGTCTCTACGACGGCCGTGTCTTCAAGATTGTAAACCCAAGTGTCGAGAACCCAGTGTCCCAGACACCTACCGGATACAAACTGGTTCCCATTCGCTCTCAGTTGCTTCTTGCCCAGCCCGGATCTTGGCACTGGCGACGATCAGAGTTTGCGGAGTCGCCCATGTGGGTGACCAAGTACAAAGATCGTCAGCTGTTCCCTGCCGGCGACTACACAAACCAGTCTCTGGGCGGCCATGGAATTAAGTCGTGGGTCAAGGATCGAGACTACGTTGTCGACGACGATATTGTCATCTGGCACACCTTCGGATTCACCCACAACCCCAGAGTGGAAGACTTCCCAATTATGCCGGCTGAAATCGCTCAGTTTCATCTGAAACCGTATAACTTCTGCCAATACAACCCGACAAATGATGTGCCGCCGTCAAACCAGGCCTTCAACAAGAGCACTCTCTATGAAGATGCTGAAATAAACGGAACTAACGGGAAGGGTGACATCGAGACCAAGACGAACGGGGAAAATGGAGCCAATGGAACATCTTGTTGTATCAAAGATTAGATTAGATGGAATAGTGTTTATACACGTATTTAGGTCTTGCCTTGGAGTTTATAGCGAGTTGTGTACGCAGCTCCTTTCAAGTCCGTGAACATCCAAGCACGTTGGGCGTTGGGCATCTTGCCACGAGCAGACGCGATGGTTGAATCGAATTGAATTTCGATTCGAAAGACGAGCGCTACGTTTCGTTGCCAAGGAAGCTCATCTTATAAGGTGAATGGAATAAAACAGGGGAGAATGTTGGATTGAAACGAAATATGATGACTTGATCCAATTTTTGATTGGTGTACTTATGAGTAGTGATGTGAGACAATTACGTTTCGTGTGTTGCAAATCCGACCATAGCTAGCCGTGGCACAAGGCCGTTGCAACTTAGTCACTTGACATGTTCGCTGCGAGGCACAAGAACGATTGACAGGAGGGCCAATCCATGACTCATTCAATTTGCGGCTCACACAGATAGGTCACATGGCATGCGAGGTCCGAAAACTGATCATGACTCAGTTGGCGGTTTGAGGAGGATAAGTCTTCTCTTGCTCCATCCCTCCTCTATCCACCTGACTTTTGGAGTCGTCACTCGACAAGGTTAACCAACGAACAACATCGTGATAATTGGCGTCGGATTGCTGTATCGTACTCACAGCGAAAACTCACAATGGACGATGATAAATTGCTAGCAATAGGGGGCTTAGCAGCTCGGTTCTCGTTGGACTATGTTCCAAGAGGTTCCGTATCTGCTCCAGGCAATCTCCCCTGGCGGGAGGGATATTTAAGGGACCACTAGATGTGGCCCTTTTCTTACATTGTGTTGCTCAACGAAGTGAATTAACTAATGTCCCGTCCTGTTTCAGTCTATACATTCTTCTTGATATCTTCGGGGCGTGCAATTCCCATCCGATAAACGCCTCCCTGACTCAAGCCCACCCCACCGTACTGAAAGCGCTCGTTCTTGATAGCTTTGGACAAATTGTATCCCTCCATACGTTCCGTTCCCAGAGGAATGTCAACATACATCGAATCGCGCAATATAGTAGAGACATAGCCTAGTGTCTCCGGTCCTCTGACCAAATGGGTAAAGTGCACACCAAAGACGCCTCCGAACAAGAGTACTATACAGGATACTAAGGAAGCAACCATCCATTGCCAGGAGATATTATAGACGTAGAGTTGATCGGTAGTCTGTGTTTCCATTTTCGTCACTTCTCCTATGCTATTGCGAGAACGCGCTTCGAAGGACCCCGAGGATATTTGGAAACCCACTTGGGATAATAAAATGTAGGTGTTTATTACCTGGCTAAGTCGCATACTTAGATCGCCACTTCCAACATCTTGTAGCAATGGCAATAATCCCCATCTGTCCTGGAGGTCGTCTATCGAACCAGAACGTAGGTATACCAGAGTTGGATTTGTTATAGGCGGAAAGCGTGTTGAAATCGATGTTGGGAAAAAGTCGGATAAATAGTAGAAAGAGTACGGATGCGAAAGGACTGATAAATTTTCGGATGGGTGCTCCTTTTTGGATTTTCGTTGAGCAATCACGCTGCATTCCCCTCGAGAAGCATGAAGGTTTCGAGAGCACTTAACTCGTGATTCAACATATTTTTGAAGAACACGACATTTTGTCCTGCCAATCTGAACTCTCCCGTAGTCGTTATTACCATTGGCGTCATTAGAAGAACAAGCAGATATGTTGATTCTTGCTTGGAAAAGTAGATGTGTTGGTTCGGCCTCTATGCCTGTCTCATTCTCAAAAGAGCCCAAGCTAACAGAGTTGTTCCACCATCTACGGTCCACGAATCGATCGAGAGCAAGATTCCAATCAATAAAGTGTTCCGCTGTGCTATTATGCTGAAAACCGTTCCACGTTCCATTGAGTATTTGACCAGTTTCAGTTCCGAAGGGGAAGCTTGTGTCATGTAACGCAATTTCGTATGGGAAGAAAGAAGATGCGCATGAATTCAGCAAATCTGCCGTATATGGTGTACAAACGAGATCAATGTAGCTTGATTGAATAGAGAAGGTTGTATTCCCTGCGGAAATATTGGTAGCTGGGATCCCGACAAGAGAAGAGTATTGGTGGGTGTCCTCACGACTTAGCTCACGCCAATCTTCATCGTCAAGACCAACAGAGGTGCCTTGGAAAAATGGGATTTTGACGTTTCCCCAGATATCCATGGGCCCTTCTATAACCGATGAGGGCGCAAAGAGGGCATTATCATAAGCAGAATCGACAAAGAATTGCTCGCCACTAAATGGGAAGGACCTTGTGTTGTCGAAATAGTAACCCGTCGAATTAAAATTTTGAGAATTGACGTTTAGAATGCGTAGAAGTGATTGCCCTCCAAGTGGAGACAATGACCAAATAGTAAGCAGTGCTAAGCCTGACAAATTGAAAATTCGCAGTTGGTAATGAGTTGCGAGAGTTGCACCAAAGGTTCGGCTGCCCATTAGCTGCTCTAGAACACCGAGAGTAGCGCCGTTCTCTAATTTCCAGCACGCAATTTGGAAAAAAAGACGGCCTAATACAAAAGCAAAGAGAATTGGGAAAGCCGATGCCAGCTAATTGTATTGTTAAGAAAATGTGTAAAATAGGACGTGGACTGGGCACTTACGACGGTAAGTGCGTTCTGATATCTATTGTAGTACTCATCGATTGGATCGTTGTTGATCCAAATTAGGAAACCAAGGAATGTCAAAAGAATCAGAGGCAGAAGTATTGTTGCACATCCCGATAAAATGGTGGTTAACTGCGTCGTTTTCTTTCGGGCGGTCGTGTTGGCTGACACGGCATCCACAATCGTGGGACTTTCTGAAATGGCTGAGTCCTCTGGAGCGGAGGTGATTTTCTTTGATACAGAATTGTCGAAACTCCTTCTCGGAGAGCCTGGCTCGGGGATGTGGATGAGTTGGACTGCCTCTTGCTCTTGGGGGTTCGATACTGGTGAGTATGAACTCGCCATTTTGATTGCGAAAGGAGCAAATGACAAACGCGTAACAATCGCAGCAGGAGCTTAATTTCATAAACGGGTGCCCCGCTTCGTATTTATAAACATGCCAAGTGAAAGAGACTGACTGCAGCCGGGCGTCTCGGAGTGCTGTAAAAATAAAGCAAGCATAGTAGCGTCTTGGCAGAGTCTACGATATTCCAGTTATATTCCGTGATATCTCAGCCGTGGCGTGTCGCTAAACCCTTACGAGAACTAGATGCGTCGCTTCCCAACGCTAATGCGTGTGTTATCGCCGTGTTTGAAGTCAGCCTGGAGTGGCTTGCTACAGGTCACACGGATAAAAAATATCTCATCATTTTGGTAGTATCCTTCTGGGCTGTGCCCCCCGCTGCAAAGTGAAATCTGCCTCACTGTCGCACATTCCAAGCCGCTCTGATTCGAGTGGAGTCACTGGCAGATTTAAGGTCTTCTATGGGATTCACTGAACCTGTTGTTAGGCAGACTGATGGGATTTCAGGCACTGTCAGAGACACGCATGTGGGTAAGCGACTAATTCGTGTTGGCTTCCGTCTCCATTGACTTGCCTACAAACTCAGCGTCGTGCTTTTCTACAAATAACTCTCTTCTTATGATAGAAATACATACTATGCGCGAGACTGATGCTGCTACTCAACATTGCCAGTGGTGTTGGATGATTGAAACCAGATCTCTATATGTGGCGCAACATCGGTCATCTCAACTTTTGGTTCATGGGCGCTAAGTTGGCTCTTTGCCGAAGCAACTCGCGACTCTTAGCCCTCCAGATCAGGGCTGTAGATGTGGGACTTTGGAAGCAGGCATAGTTGTAGTAAAGACTAAATTCCGCCTGTCTTGCTGGAATACAACCCATGCTTATCCTTATCCCCTATGATCCTCTAATCATCCATTCATCATCTCTTCACTTCGTCACTCGTCGTGCGATCGAGTCTCATGCAACACGCTCGTGTGTCCAAAACGATAAAACCGCGTATTCACTGCGAACCTACTCTCATTAGTACATGCCCTTCAAGTTACACTAGTCACTATGCCAGGAGCAAAAGTGCAGTGATGATTCCAGCGATAGTACTGATAAGTTCACTCCGCTGCGAAGTCTCATAACTTCCAGACTCGTCATCGTTTTGAGATCCGTTACCAGAACCATTGCCGGGACCGAGCTCGTCTAGAGTTAAATTGCGGGCCGTCTTCATCATCTTTTCGATAGTGGTATTCCGTTGGCTCTTGGTGCCCTGATTAATCTTGTTTCTGGGGACCATCTTCTTCGCACGCGTTGCGGGTGATTTGTAGTAGTCAATGTGCTTGCGGGAGGTATTGCCTAGCGATCGCGACGACTCCGGCAGGAAAGGCTCTTCGTTGTCTCTCACCTGAACTTCGAGACACTGTTTGAACTGTACGCTCGGCAAACTACTGAAGAATGAGTCATATTTTTCATCCATGGCCGTCTCCAGACTGGCAAAGATCTCGCCGGATTCGGGGTAGTCGTCATAAGATTCGAGGCTGCTCTGGAGCACTGTCCACGGGTTTCGGCAGTTGTCGCGTTCGCAGGACTTGGTCACCAACAGCAGGGCGTTCAGACGGTTTATCAGTCGTTTGGTGTCCTTGCTAGGATTGTTTGGCTCATAGGCGAGGTTATTGAGCTCAAAGGGGTCGTCCTATTTGAATCACACTCCTTAGATTCCGAAGCTTGGTGTAAGCCATCGCCAGGGGCCTTAAACTCACTCACCAACGTGTTGTAGAGCTCCGTCTCGCCAGTGCACCACCTCGTAAACAAATAAGCCGAGTTCTCGCCTACAACGCGCAGTGCCTTGTAGCTGTTATTCATGCTGCCCTTCTGGGTCGGCAACTCCACAACCGAGTGGCCCCAGAACTCTATGTTGATTAAGTCTTGGTGAGCGGAGCCAGTGCTGTTTTGCGGGCTATGCCAGTCACCGAGGAGACTTCGCCCATCTAGAAAGACCGGAAGATCCGTCTGATCGACACAGGCAATATCTAGCAACGTTGGGGCTAGATCTAGATGAGTACCCGGTAGTCGTGAAGTTTCCCCATGTGGCACGTTGGGGCCGCGCACGATGAATGGGACGTTCGTGTCAGCCAAGTAGGGCAGTGTCTTTCCGGCACCAACGCGATGTTGGCCCAAGTGGTACCCGTTGTCTGAGGAGAATATGACTGTGATGATAAACACGCGTTAGCAAGCAACGCATTCAAGGAAAAGCGTACTAACTATATGTGTTGTCCAGCACGCCTTTCGTTTCGAGAAACTCGACGACGTCATGTACAATTTCGTCAACGCCCATCAGGGCCTGAATTCGGCGACGGTAGTGAAGATTGATCCGTGCAATTTGCGTTTCATTCAAGCGGTCCAGGTGCTTGAGCCACGATGGCTTCCCGTCGGTATAATTCTGGGCCGGGTTGAAATTTTTGTCTTTTGGTGCCTTGAGACCTGGGTGAGCGTTTGCATGTCTTGCCAGAGGGACTGGTAGTCCACCTCCGCCGATCTGAAGATGAGGTGATACGGGAGCTATAGTTAGGTAAAATGGTTTGTCTTGACTCTCCGTCAGATATTCAAGCCTCGAGATACTGAGTCACAAATTAGTATGTCTTGTGCATCACGTCTGGTACATATCTGGAAGGGCACCCTTACGCTTTGGCCCGGATCACGTCTGTCTGGTGATAGCCTCGGTAGAGAATAGGCGTTTCCCCATTTTGGGTGAAGACGGGCGTGTTGAAGTTGTACATCCACGGATCAATCTATCATGAGCCATCAGCTTGCTGCCTGTCATGAGGTGCTGAACCATGAAAACGTACCAAGGCGTCGACAAAGTCCCAGCCTTTAGGATTGTCTTGGTAAAGTTCTCTACTATAACCGTTCAAGAACTTGCCAATATCTGGAACACGTGAACGCCATCAGCTTTGATCTCTGTTGAACACATAGGACTTACACTCTGTGCGATATCCGGCCCCGCTAAGCCACATTGGGAGGTAGTTGTTGTCTTGGCCTGAGAGACGCCATTTCTCATAATTTCCGCTGGAGGAGATTGTTAACAACAGTTCCGTGGCTGATTTGCGCATCCATCCATGAAACTACTTACCCAGGAGGCGTCACATGCGTTATGTTGGTATTGTGACCATGCTGGCCGCGAAGAAGCGACGCTCGACTCGGGCAACAGTTTGAAATCGTGGCGAAATGGTTTGTGAAGTTTGTTCCCTTCTGTAGGAGTTCACTTTGCACACTTGGCATGAAATCTAGAGAGTTTAGATGCAGATCTTGGTCATCTGTGAAGATGAAGACAATATTGGGACGCTTCTCTGGACAGCTCGCGGAGTCGGTCGCAAGACTGCTGCCCAGAATAGCCGCGATAATTAGGGCGTTGGATACAGATACCATAGCATTGAGCATGGTTAACGATAGTAAACGACTCGTCTCCAAGGATGGGAGTGAATAACCAAAGCGACCGTAGCTATGATGGCCCTGCCAGCGAGCTTGGCGGTCTGGGGCGGCAGTAACGAGACGCCCCCAAATTAGAGAGGCGCAGGAATAATGTGACGTGTTGGGTCCACCTTGCCTTGATAATTCTTGAAACAGCTGCTCGGACTTTACTTGAAGCGGAAGTTTTTGTTCGAAGGCCCGAACTCCTGAAATCTTTCTATCCACTTGACGCGTAATGCTCTGGCGCTTGCACGTTACCTCTTTGGTATTGCGTTGCGAAATTCATGGGATGGCAGTCCTTGTAAAGTACTTGGATTGATTGGTAGGCGTGCTTGGTGCAACAGTAAACAAGTGGAATTGATCGAAGGATTCCAAGTTAGCCTTGCGAGTGGAAGGCAGACGCCCGTGATATATCCTCTGGTTCAAGATAAGATTATTTCTCAAGGGCAGCAAGGTTGTGTACGGAAGGTCTGAATTGAGGACCCGAGGCAAAGGCAAATGGCCAGCGACCCTGATGTACTGATTACTGCAAATCCCAGTTAGGTGCTCTGCTCAGATTTTCAGCCTGCTGCCGTAACCTTTGCATTGATTTGATGTATCTGATTAAGATCGAATCACGCTGGGGAATGTATTTTGAAAGAAAACGCGGCGGCGGAATCCATGCATGCGCCTTGATTGGGTAAAAAAGTGATCTGAAAACTAATGAGCACAACCGAGGAGGAGATTATGGGGATCTGTAGCCGTTCGACTTGAATTACAGACCATCCCGATTTCAGTTGGATGCTTGACGGCACACGTCGGCTTTGGTGATGCGGGGAAGAAGACGAAAGGTCGGAGACCCCACTGGCTCTAGATTAACGAGTAGATAGGAGAGAGATTGAGCAACACTTCACAAATGACATGCTTAAAAGGGTGCGTGGGCTGTTATTTAGTTGATCATCTGGCCACAAATGTGTTTTGTTGGATTGGCCTTGCAATCTCGTCAGCAGGTGTCATGGAGGGATTCTACCGCGACCATACCACCAAAGCTACCCACGATCTTTGGCCCAATATCCCTGCAGCACTGGTGTAGCTACCGAGAGCGTGAAATATTGGTAGCTAAGTCGACTCGATAATCTAACCGTCTACTCAGCCAAATCAATTGCCTCCCGTGTACTAGTACCAGGGATTCAAATGCCTTTGAGGACTTGGCTTCTAATTTCTACCGGTTTTATGTCCCGATTGGTGTCCTCGTCGTTCTCAGCATCTGTTTCTGTCACTTTCGGCATCGAATATGTGTCGTCTGCGTGTCCTATCGCCGCTGACGCTGAACACAGACCTCAACCCGAATTAGACGAGCGATAGTAACTCCAGCTGCACATTGACCGGATATTGCGGCATCTTACATCCAAATATGACCCCGCAGTGCTTAATATCGGCAATAAATGACAGGTAGAACTTGGAGAGCATCACGCGGAGAGAGCTTGTGGGCTTATCTCTTGGCGAGGCTTGAGCGACACCGGCGCCATTGGCGAGATCGGATGGGCTTCCGAGATACAAGGCTCGAGTACTTGAAGGCAACGCTCGTTGCCATTTTCCTCATTCACCACCATCCCACAGTTCTAGACATCGCCTCCACACACCACCATCTAATTCACCACTATGGCCAACCGCGGAGTGCCGCTGTGCCCTCACAATGAGATATTCTGCATCCAAGATTTGAAAGAGAAGGGATCTAAGAAGCTCCCGCGGATGTATCGAGGTAAGAGATATCATAGACTTCATTTGTACCGTCATGACCTAGGTGTCGCTAACTTAGCCATTCTAGAGTACTACAACCATGGGTCCATGGATATGCTCACGTACGTAGTTCCAAACTTGGCTGAGGCTACCCGTGGCACTGCTAACAGAAACATAAGCCTGCAAGACAATGAGGCAGCTTTTGATCGATTCAAAATCAGACCCCGTATCCTCCGAGATGTTTCAAACATCGATCCTTCAACCACTCTTTGCGGAAAGAAGGTGGCCTTCCCATTCGGCTTTTCCCCAGCGGCAGCGCACAAAATCGCACACGCGGATGGCGAGGTTGGCACGTCGCGGGCAGCTGCTGCCCAAAATATCCCCATGGGGCTGTCGGCATATGCAACCACGTCGCTTGAAGATGTCATTTCCGTCGGAAAGGGCAACCCGTATTTTATGCAAATCAATTTCTTGATGGACAAGGAGATTATGAAGAGTCTATTACATCGCGCGGAAGGTCTGCGCCAAGCCTCCAGATTTCCACCTTTTGAACGGTCGCTAATCTGGTACAAAGTGGCGGGTTATGATGCTATTATGCTGACCGTTGATGCTCCTATGTACGGAATCCGATTGAATGAAGGTCGTAACAATTTTGGTATGCCAGACGGTATCGAATACCCCAATCTCGCCCCCGGTATGGACATGAGAAGTTTAGCAAAGGAGGAAGACCCCCTTGCTTATGGTAAGATGATTTAGACCGAACTGTTGGTATATAACAGAATTCTGAAAATATATCCACAGATCCCTCGGTTACATGGGAAAGGGCCGTGAGATTCATGAGAGAAACGACCAAGCTTCCAATCTGGATCAAGGGAGGTAAGTGCATGAAAAGCGGACAAAGATTTGGAACTCAGGATCAGTAATGCTTACTTCTCTCCAGTTTATACTCCCGAAGATGTTGAGCTGGTCATCGAACATGGCTTAGATGGCGTCATCATCTCTAACCATGGAGGGCGCCAACTTGACAGCGTTCCGGCTACCCTCGACGCACTCAGAGAATGCGCCCCTGTCGCCAAGGGCCGCATACCTCTCGCAATTGACAGTGGCATCCGTCGCGGCACAGATATTTTCAAGGCACTAGCCCTAGGTGCAGACTTTTGCTTTGCCGGGAGAATTCCTATTTGGGGCCTTGCGGTAAGGTCCATCCTGTCTACCTTATTTGACAGTATCACTATTGTGTGAGGAATAATATGCGCTAACATTGAGTCTTGAGTGGAACGGGACTGAGGGCGTTGAGTTGTCAATTAAGCTTCTGTACAGGGAGTTCCAAAAGACCATGGGATTAGCTGGGTAAGTGCTTGGCTGTGAATGGAGGTCCGAAGAAGATACTAACAATGAAACAGAGTTTCAAAAGTTCAAGACATTTCAACGGCTCATTTGTCGGTGTTCGACCACAAGGGCGCATTGAGCAGACTGTAGCGTGCTTTGGTACGTAATAAGCTCCATAAACTGAGGAGAATAATCGAGGTCATGTCAAAGGTGCAGTTTTAGTCATAATGTCAGAATTTAACTCTCATCATCTAGCATACTATTTTCACATTCTTAATCAGACTTCGTCGTAGGATATGAATTCTGAGAATATCCACCGTGTTTCGACTTTTTTACTGCGGAATCGGGTGATCCTTCGCATCAACACCCTCTGCCCATCTGTATTTCGCGGCAGTGTGTTCCTCTGGGGGGTATTTGGAGCCTTCTGTACCATAGAAGTTCTCTCGATACGTACCCCCGGGAACAGCATAGTCATCCCAGAACAAACCTCGAGCCCGAAGCTCGGGTAGCAAAAGCTCAATGATATCCTTGAAGGATTGAGGGAAAACAGCATAGGCCTAAAATATTAGCGGAGTTTACTTAAGCGGAAATGGAAATACACTCACAAAGTTGAATCCATCAACATCAGCTTCGTTCACCCATGTCTCAAGGCCGTCAGCCACCTGAGCAGGCGTGCCAACCAACAAGGGCCCATTTCCTCCAAGGCTGACATGCTCGGCCACGGTGTGCTTGGTCCACTTTGAATTGGCTGGCGAGAACTTCGCATAGCCTTCGACAGTTGATCTGTTGTACCGTTAGGACCGAAGAAATCACTTCGACTTCATGCATGGAAAACCTACTTGACAGCGTTGCTCTCGACCTGTCTCAATTCTTCTTCATCCCCATATTTGTCCAAGTCCATTCCTGTCCATCCACCAAACAGTGACAGAGCACCCTCGAGCGAGGCATACTGCTTGTAGTCGTTGTACTTGGCCAATGCCTCCTCCTCTGTTCTGCCCAAAATCGGGGTAACGAGGGCGAGAACCTTGATTTTGCTGGGATCTCTGCCAAACTCATCCCGCGCTATTTGCCGAATTTCGGAAATATTCTTCTTGCAAACGGCAGGTGCGTGCGCCGACGTGAAGATTGCCTCGGCGTGCTGTGCTGCAAAGGCCTTGCCTGCACGCGAAGCGCCCGCCTGGAGAAGAAGAGGCGTGCGTTGGGGGCTGGGGTCCACGAGATGAGGGCCCGGGACGGTAAAGAACTTTCCTTCGTGGTTGATCTGACGAACCAGTTCCGGCGAAGTGTACACGCCCTTCTCGCGGTCAAGTTTGACGGCATCATCGCGCCAAGAAGACTGCAAAAGCTTGTACATGACCTTCATGTATTCTTCTGCCTGTTCGTAGCGATCGGTATGCTGTAGCATGTTAATAAATGCTTCTGGAGACCGGGAGAAGACTCACATCTAATTGCTCGTTGCGGCCCATGTTCCTCGCCGCAGAGTCTAGGTAACTGGTCACAATCTATGCACGTTAGATGGTAACGCTGAGTAATAATGTCGAGTTTCTTACGTTCCAACCAAGTCTATTGTTTATTGTTAGTGTAAGATGTGCGGAAGAGATAAGATGTACTTGCCTTCCTTTAGTGAGATGGTCTACGGTAGAGAGACGTCTGGCCAAATGGTAAGGCTGCTCGTAGGTTGTTGATACCGTGACACCAAATCCGATGTTCTTGGTGGCCGCAGCCATGGCCGGAACAGCAACAAGCGGCTCTGTGAGAGGCCATTGGGCACCCGAGATGACAGCGGGATCGAGGGATTTCTTGTAGACATCATAACCTCCTGTGAGAGATTGGTCAATGTCTCTTTCAGCCACATTAATGCGCATCTTTCTTACCAAGAACGTCTGCAATGAAGATGCCGTGGAATTTGGCTTCCTCGAGAAGCTTGGCTAGCTCAACCCAATGTTCAATGTCCTTGAACTGCCAAGATTTATCGTCGGGGTGTCGCCACAGGCCTGGTGACTGATGTCCGCTGCCTAATTCGCAAGTAAATGGATCAGCTCATGATTGCCAAAATGCTATCGGACGACGACATACACATCATCACAAAGGCATTGACAATGAGGCTTTTCTTGCCCTGCGGCTTCACTTCTTGAGATACCATGGTCGCTTGCTGTTGACCTAAATTCTGTTCCAAAAATGTTGAAATTCAGTTTCAAATTAGCAAATTGGCCAGGACTTCGCATCGTGAAAAGCAGTCTTTATCTTCAAGGTCGTTTTACTAGGCCGCATCATCGGCAGTACGTCGGGATCTGAATTGCGTGATTCTTGATGTTATGATACACTCGGACAATCTCATTGCATCCGCTAGTGCGTACCGAATGAGCGGGGAGATGCACCTGCAGGTTGGATACAGTGGCTCTCGGTATTCAGTGTGGGTCAACAAGCGTGGAGGGCAGTGCTTCAACATGAGGGGAAGTAGAATGGCGCAATTGTCGATGGGTGTTGCAAATATCCGAAGACGGATAATCCCTGAATGCCAATGTTGACAAATTAACACTAACTAATTGAGGCATTCTGATTAAGCAACTGAGAATTATTCGGTCCCTCACGACTTTTTGACGGGGCACAATGGTGAACTACACGCCAGCGTGGAACCTGATGGTTACTCTATTTTGGCTTTCGCCATGTGTTTGCAATTAATACCATATTTCCGTATTGAAGATTTAATTTATTTTAATCTCACTCGGGAGACTACAATTGCGCATTCAAGATGTACGGGTTGAATTAAGCCCGAACGTGCCTACTTTACCACATTTATAAACTCATACCTAAACTTGGAGGTGGATGAGTACAGGTGAACTTTTCAGACATATGTAAAGTTGATTTCCGTAGAGCCAGCCCAAAACTTATTAACTACTCTTGCCAAGCGTACCCAGGTAGACCGGACTACTTAATGTGAGCTTGTACTCAACTGACTTGGTATCATTGTTACGTTCAACAGATATAACTATTCTAATTCTATTGTTGAAAGTCTAGTCTTGGATTTGAGCCCAAAGTAATTATCCTTCCTCCTCGTTTTTATCTCGAACAGCATATCTCTCAGATAAATCTGGTCGACCATGTCTAAGATTTTGTTACCTGCTCCGAACGCTCAACGGAGTTCGAGACGTCCAGTTGACTACCGGCCGAGTCTGAGGTAGCCCCCTCATCCCCAATGGCCTTGGAAGTTCCAAAGTGTCTCAACACAAGCCAAGCAGGGAAAATCGCAATGCCCCACAGAAGGAAGTTGAAATAAACTCCACCAGTTTCGGCAAAGAGAGGCAGAGAGGTCAAGCCGTAGCTAACAGCTTGCCAAGCGGACTCTGTTCCACGGAGCAGAGCCGAGTAGCGGATGATCTCGTCCTGGGTATCGGCAAAGTTGTGAATAATGAAGTAGCTGTGCGAGGTTAGCATAACGTGCGTTCGGCATTGGGAAGTTGACATACAGGAACAGGTAGTTCATCTGGAAGCCAATGGTGAGCAAGATGAAGATGGCGAAGGCGACACCAAAGCCGGGGCTGGACCAGTCGTAGGTAGGTCTGGTGTGGTGGAACCTGGTAACTAGGACAGTGGCCCAAGTCCACCATCCTCCCTGAAGGGTAACGATAAACCAGAAAGAAGTTCGGGTCCTCGTCTTAAGGGGGACACCAGTTCGATCAAGCCAGAGCTGTAAAGTGGTTAGACTTGCAACAAGCGGAGGAATCAGGGGCAAACTTACCCCGAGGAGGTTTCCTGCAGTGACAGCAATGATACCAGCGACGAATGATCCCAAGGCTCGAGATCGCACGGAGAACCAAGCTAGATGTTGTCAGCTAGAGTTTCTACCTTGAGTGGAAAAGGAAACCCACCACTTAGATAAGTGAAGAAGACGGCTTCGGCAAACACAGCCTGTCCGATGAACAGCACAACAAGCAGAAACTTCTTGGTGAAGAACAGTCTCGTAGTGTGCCTAATTTCGACCCAGGGGTTGTTGAGAATGTTCAGCTCGACCTTCTTTCCATCCTTGCGCTCGACTTCCTCGGGCTTGTTGAGGAACAAGGCGACAAGAGGGCCAGTAGCCTGGATGGCAATGAAGATGAGGAAGACAGTGTACGAGACTTTACCCGCCTCGCTCCGGTCTGCATTCAGGCCAAGGTTGATGGCACCTCCCAGGACCTGACCTCCCAGTCGATATGTGAGCCAGTAGCCAAGTGCCTTTCCGCGGTTCCATGGCTCTGGGTACGCAATTGCAATGGCAGCCTCTGCCATCCAGAAGACACCGGCGGAAATGCCACACAGGGCTGCGCCGAGAAGGGTGAGCCATTCAGTTCCGAATCTGTTGTTTGTGTAGAGACCCGCAGCAAACGGGGCGTATCCAAGGCTGCACTTTGTCAATAACAGTCGAGCTAGGGTATGGAGATCACATACGTTCCAAAGATCAGGGCCCCCTTGATGCCGATATATCGGACGAGTGCACTACCGAAGTAGCAAGAAACAACCATGAGACAGAATGTCAAGGCATTGGCAGCGTTAATCAGTCGTGGCGATGCTGCACCGCCAGCACCCAGGGAGTTCATGGCTCCCCAAATTCCAGGCGCCGCAAAGTTGCACAGGCCCAGAATCGTGATGTTGTAAAATGTTGACTTGTGCCATCTCACTATCCACGGTCAATAGGTGGACTCACACCTCTCCATGGCTAAAGCTTACCTGGATGCTGCTGCTCCTTGGGCGGAGCAACCTCACTCTCATTATGCCGAGAAGAAACCGCCATTGTGACTTTCCTCTGTAGAGCTCTTTTGGGCTGCAGATGTCTTGCAAGAGAGGCGAGACAATTTGGAAGGTTGGCAAGGCTGATGATCCTGGGTTTCTTGGCGCATTTGAGTGCCGCTCATCTACCTTATATGCATCCATACCCCAATGCCTACTCTTTGTCCTGCTCTGTCCCGACCGCTTGGCATAGGAAAGCACGCCATATCGAGCCCCGGTTGCTCTTACACCTAGGTTTCGATAAACCCGGCATGGACATTTAGTGCCAACGTTTTACCGTTAAGTGATTGCGTATGGCATCTAGAACGAGGTAGGGTGGTCTTTTCCGTCTAGACGACCTCCCTTCTCCCTAGCTCTGCCAAGATATGGCTATTCATGCCGAACCCAACTCGCTTTGAAGCTATCAAATGGCAAACGTCTTGCGCGGATAACTCGGTGCGAGCATATGACCCACAGCGATACAAGGATGGGTAAACGTGGTGGTAAGGATCAACTAGTGTGGTTATTATCCCTGTCGCACCTAGACGAGTAGTGGCTGTCACAACATGCACAACGTGTGTCGCGACATCGCCAGAGAAATGACGTGCAAAGTTACTCGTACTGTTATCATCAAAACCGATTCATTGGGTGCCGATCTAACCTAAGCGAGCAATGGTCTACGGTACTACCCACCAATTCTCGTGCAAGTCTCTAAGATCTACCTCCTCGGGGAGTTTCAGATACGGAGTCATGTCCGATTCTGGCTCAGTTTCCAGCCTAGTCCAGCCATTGCCGAAGTACCACGCGAACCTGTTCCCTGAGTCCGAGAGGTGCTCATACTCCCAATCTTCCCATCTGGGATCCCGACGAATCACCGTGAGATGCGCTGCACTGCCGGGCCACAGTCCATGGATCCGCGCACCCGGTCGGCCGCCATTGTACCAGGAACTGCAGTTGTCCGTGAGAACCGTCTTCGCGAAGAAGGCATCCGAAAACTCGGTGAAGTCATCAGCGGCTTTTTGCTTTGGAGTAATAGATTTGATGCCTTCCCGCGACGCCTTACGCAGCAATTTCGCGTAGTAGGTCAGCTGGGTCTCGACGCTCTGCGGCACGGTGCCTGACGGGCCCGTCGCCTGGGGACCATGGACGAAGAGAAAGTTGGGGAATCCAGGCGTTGCCAAGCCCAAGTATGTGTATGGGAAGCCGTGTTCGCCGTCTTGCTTCCAGACGCTTTGGAGGTCTTGTCCATGAGCGCGGATGGGAAATCGCGGGACCATATCGACGTTCGCTCCCGTGGCGCAAATTACAGCATCAACGTCCCGCTGCACGCCGTCTTCGGTCTCAATACCAGTCTCTGTAAATCTCTTGATGTGCGTCCTGATGTACTCGACGTTGGGTTCCGAGATTGCTTCGAGATATCCCGGTCCAGGCGTAAGGCGACGACAGTTCGGCGAGAAGTCCGGGATGATGTGTTCCAGCAGTTCAGGCTTTTTGACCAGCCTCTCCTTCATGATCTCGATGAATTTGTTGCGAAGCTCTTGATTATCCTCAGTATTTCGGAAGAATGATCCAAAGCGACGCCAGTAGCTGTCCTCAAGGTTCTTCCTGAACGCTAGATAGGCCTGTGGATCAGCCTCAAACTTCTTCTTTTGCTCCTCAGAGTACAGCTGAGGCCCAAATGTCCGCTCATCTCCCGCCCACGATGCGGCAATCCAGGTCTTGTTTCGGGCATAGTGATCCAATCTCGCCACCGACTTTTGCAAATTGGCAACGACCTGGATTCCGCTGGCGCCATTTCCGATGACGGCCACTTTTTTGTCTTTGTGCTCAAAGGACGGATCCCAATTGGAGGCGTGTCGGAGGAGTCCCTTGTAGTCGGATATGCCGGGGTAGTCGGGGAGTTTCCACGCGTTGAATCTTCCGATTGAGGACAAGACAAACTCAGCCTTATCCACGGTGACCTCGCCTGTCTCGACGTTCTTTACCGTCGTCACCCACACACCCTCTTCGCTGTCCCACGTCGTCTCTTCGACTTGGTGATTGAGCTTTGCATACTGATAAACATCGTATTTCCGTGCGATGCCCTGCCAGTAGTCCCGAATCTCATGTCCTGGAGCAAACTGGTCGGACCAGTCTGTTTTGGCATCAAACGTGCTTTGATACACATGCGAGGGGATATCACAACGGACTCCGGGATAAACATTCTCAAACCATGTGCCGGCCTATTCCATGGTGAGCGAGCGCCGGTAAATGGGTAAGAGTTGCACGTACAAGGTCCGCGTTCTTCTCGTAAATTGTGAGTTTAATCCCTGGCACCTTTTTAGGCAGCAAGACGCCTGCCAGGATACCGGCGAGACCACCCCCAATAACAGCGACCCTCAAGGATCGAGGTTCATCAACATATCTATCCACCAGGGTGAGGCGAGGGTTGTCGTATGGCGAAGTGGCATGGCCCTTGGCACCATTCAGGACCGGTAGGCCGTTTTGGGTCTGTGCCGGGAGACTAGTCCCTGACTCGTGCGACGGGCTCTCTTTCTCGGCAGTTTTAACGCCGAGCGTGCCATTCTGGCTCGCGGTCCGGATTGTCATGGTGTATTGGCAGCGGATTTAAGATGGCAGTGCGCAAAGGCAAACGAAAGAATTTCGAGCCACGTCAATCCTTTATTCGACTCTTCCAACGCGTACCTCGCCGCGACCCCGACTCTACCGAGCACGTTTGTGCAGTGCCCTGTTACATCATTTTGGTGTTGCAATTGGCGTGCTTCTGTCACCATATCAACGGCGCCGTGAGCACGAACAAGCCCCACGCTCTTACACCATCGCGGCCCCACCCTCCTTAGGCCGAACGGAAACAATCTCTGCCAGTAGGAAGCATCCGATTGATCATGTTGCATTTGGCGCCTGCAAGTGATTTGTTTGAATGATCCTGCGCCTAGCCAAAATGGCTCAGGCAATCTCTAATCTCGGATATCCCACAACGGCAAGTGCAGAGAAGAAACGGCTCACACCCGATCTCAACATCGAGTCTGCTGTGCTTCACATGTATCACTACGTTTACTCTATCAGGTCCAGCCTATAATGAATAGCATGAGTAGCTCTGGATATTCACACAGCTTGTCCTCACAAAAACTGATGTTTTGACAATTTCTGCCACTGGCCGTCCTATTGTTCTTGTAGATTAATGGCAGCGGTGGCCTTCGAGGTCGACGAACTAATCTCAACAAACGGTGCCATAGCCCAGGAAATATCTTTCAAGATTGAATATTAGATATCAAATAACGATCTCTCGATTAGGGAAACTTCATATTTGTATCTGCTGCATTTTCACTCCGGATGTTAGAAATGCCGAGACACGGGTTTATACAAATGTGAGACTTTCAAGTTAAGAGCTTGAGTCAAGTCAAATGCGTAACAACATCATTATCTAACTTTCCACATCTGTCAGCATTAGTTGTGGTACTAAATGGGTGCTCCTGTTGATTACAACCACTGCATCGCTTTGACTTGTTGACTGAGATAGAGTAGAACGGGGAGGCCCCAAGGAAATCTTCAAAGTTCACTAAATAAATCTTTAAATGATCTCAAAAAGCACCATTTAATTAACCTCTAAATATCCAAACCTTTACTGATCGTTGGAGATCTATCTAGGGTAAAGCAAAAAGCCGGGACTTGGATATACGTGCAAATGGGGTGTCAAGATATGCAAATGTGAACAGAAGAGACTCCAGTCAGATGGTGACCGTCGCTATCTAAGGTTAACATAAAGTAGTAATGCTCATCTTTCAATATCTTTACAAACTCTTTAGTAACTTTGAGTTTGATGCACCACTATTTAAAAGCAGTCCTACATCCTGCGCCCCAACAATCCACTTGGCTCCAAACTCATGGATAACTTTTGATAAGATATCCGGGCGGTGATAAAGGCCAGCGATGCCCATAATTTTCCCATGTTTCTTAGCCGCAGCTCCCACGCTGCGCAGAGCATCAATGAACTTGGGATGGTCCCAGTCAGGCAACGTTCCGATTTCACTAGCCAGATCGTTAGATCCTACGAGGAGGACATCGGATCCAGGAAGAGCCGCAATATCGTCAACAACGGCGAGGGCGTCGGCTGTCTCAATCATGATGAAGACAGTGGATCCGGTCGAGTTCATTTCGGCTTGGATGATGGAAGTAGGCAGTGGCGCGTATTCAAATTGCGAAAATCCAGCGCTGATGGAGCGATGGCCCATTGGCGGATATTTCGAAACGTTGATAACACGACGAGCATCGTCTTCGCAGACTGTTAGTGAGTGTGGTCTCCTGAAGCACTTGGTTCTCGGGGTTAGGTGGGGGATTGCCCACCAACAGTGTGGATGTGCGGAACGATGATTCCCATGGCTCCAGCGTCCAGGACTTTTTGCATGAAGCCCAGGCCGCATTCATGTGGCACTCTAACAAATGGCGTTATTCCAGCTGAATTGGCAACTAAGCAAAGCTGACCAGCATCGCGAATAGTGAGAGTTGTATGCTCAAGGTCGATGAACAAAGAGTCGTAGCCAGCTGACTTGGCAATCTGGACTATCTCTCCTCCCGGGATGATCTTGATTCCAAAGGCCGTGCATATTTTTCCTTGTGATGCCAGCGACAGCAAGTTGTTGGGAGCGATGTGTTGCGTAGCGCTTGGGACAGTGGGAGGAGAATGCCCAATATCAGAACTGGGTGCCATGTTGGAAATAAGTCGATGGCAAACTAGGAAGTACAGATGGATGAATGATGAGATGGATATCTATCAAGTTCGTGTCAGTAATCTCTCAGATATTTTATGAGTATATATATAACAAGATGGTCAGCCGGCCGGCCGTATCCTTGCCAGACCCTGGATTGCCTAATTGAGGTATTGAATGCTCCAGGGTAAGGGACCACGGATGTCGAAGCCGCACTTGCGCTAGCCTCCGCAACCTCGGTCCAAGAGCTGAAGTCCCACGTTCTAATCAAGCCCAAGCCTCGCGAGGGTTGGATGCGGAAGTCTGGCCCGTTCGGCTACGAGACTGCGGCGGGTTAACAAAACAGCTGCGGGAGCCGGCCAGGTGTTGGGCGTTTGGGAATCCTGGAGCGTCAAAGGTTCGCCGCCAACTCACATGCGGGAATGCCGCTGCGCCGCGTCAAGATCTGAGAGCGGATAGGATGTAGTGGATGGCGACGGTGATGGTGACGGTACAGGAGGGTTTCAGACAACGGCTTGATCTTCATGGAGCACTTCCGCCTTTCTGACGGCGTGTTCCTTTCCTTCATTACTCGGGATTTTCTAGCCAGCAGATTACGGGTTAATGTTGTCATAAGCTCACCCATGAAGCGGTCATGCATGCGAATCACCATGTCCCGGTGTTTGAACAACTGGTTTAACTTGGTGTATGTATCGTCCCGAAGTATTTTGTTTTCCATTGGGAAATGGCATTGCTCTTCCGCTCAGCCCTATCCCCTGTTCCTGACCCATCTCGACGTAGTAGACAAGTGATGGAGAATTTTGCGATTGCATGAGTGTATGTCAATTTATCGGTATCCATGGGGGGCCGAATCAAATAGAGCTCCAAAGGTAAAAATTTCATGCATCCTTTCATACCAGTGCACCCTTCGAGATATCAGTAGCTATATCTAAAACCCTTGTCCTGGCGCTCCGTCAAGTCAGAGTCAGTTGCCATGCCAGCCAGATCGACATCGTTCAACTCCTCGGCAGCCTTGTCTCGCTTCTTGTTAGACCTCTTAGCCGTAAAGTAGTGGACGAGGAATGCGATAACCAGACACCCAAAACTGACAATGCTAGCGATGCAGCCCTTTCGGTATCGCGGAGCGTCCTGTTTCTGCCATAGTTGCGGGCCCACGATACATCCAACACAGTAGAAGATGAAGAAAACGGCGCTGACAACTGACTTCTTCGTGTTTCCCTTGACGTTGGACGCCATTAGACCTACTCCCTGGCCAAGGGGCGGAGCAGTAGCAGCCGCCAGCCATGTGCTCGCGACAATGCCCCAGGAGTTGCTAGCGGGAAGGAGAAGTAGCAGCAGAGTTCCAAACATCGGAACAATAGCTAGGAACACACCGAAGAAGCAGCGTGTGTTAGGGAAATAGCTAGGGCCCAGGCCGCCAATCCAAACCAATACGAATGCTATGGCTCCACTGGGCAGGCCAACGAGCATGGTCTGGAACTTGGAGTAACCGAAGCCGCTGATGACGAGAGAGGAGAACTAGAACACTCACTGTTAGTATACGTATGGCCAATTCCCTGCTATTGGATCCCACCTTGACAATCGGTGTAGGAATGGTGATGAAGAGAGCCGTTGCCGCAAAAAGGGCCGTCCTCGGATCTCTGAGCGCCTCTCCAACCTGAGCCCAGTCGAAATTGGCCCGATCACGGGTGGCTCTGTCGATAGCCAGGCGGTTAGTAGCGATTTCCCGCTCCCGCTCGTTCAGAAACCATGCCGTGTTTGTATTTTTCGGCATGCACGCCACGAAGAGAATGCCGGCTGCGACTGTGAGACCGCCGCAGACCATAAACATGACTCGCCAGGTGGCAATGGCATGCTCGGTCGAGCCGATACCGTACATCATCAGGGCGCCGGCAATTTGGGAGACACCAAACATGGAAACCCAAGTCCTGTATTGCATGATTAGCATTTTACACAAGTTAGCGAGGTTAGCCTTACGAGATTCGGATCGTGTGTTCACTGCGCTTATACCAGTTGCTAGTGATGATCATGAAAGATGGCGCAACCGCGCCCTCAGTAAAGCCCAGGAGAAATCGCGTAGCTCCCAAGCTAGCAAATCCCTGGGAGGCGCCAAGACACATCTCTACCGAACCCCATAATATACTGAATAAAGCAGACAAGAGTCAGTCATGTGCACAGTCTTGGATAGGACTTTGTTACTCACATAGTAACGCCGACAAAGGTCGTGATCGGCAATCTGCTCATCAGGTAGGCAGCAGGGTACTCGGAGCAAAACTGGCCAAAGTAGAAGAGCGAGATTGCCCAAGAGAACTCTTGACCACTCAAGTTCAAATCTTCGGAAAGACCAAAGACGGCAGCATAATTGATACTCTGCTTGTCAAGATCTTGAGGACCAAGTTAGCGGTGAACATCAGACTGGATGGGACTGTTATTACACTGGAAGAAGTAAACAATAGCCATGATGGGCATGATGACCCGATCGAGCTTCTTAATAACCGCTTTTTCCTCGGCAGGATCGATGTGCAGTTCTGCTGGCACACCCGCAAGAACCTTGCCAACGACTTCATCCTCGACCATGGTAGGTTTTTGGATTGTTTTTCCCTCCATCTTCGACGAATGTTGAAAAAAGAAAAATATTTTGGGATTGACGGCTTGGAAGTTTCAGGCCTGTCTGTTATGGGCTTTCATTTTCCATGGGAGGCATCTGATTTATATGTTGCTCTAATTCTTGACACGGTCGGTTCGCACGCCACCCACCAGTCGAAAGTGACAAAGGATGAAAGACTCGGTCGCCATGTTCAATTTACTCCCCGCATTCCCCGGGATTCGGAACGGCCAAGACCTAGACGAAATTCTATCTGCGGGAGTTAAGGCCGCACCCTCATGAGTTGACAATCCGCTGCGGGGGCCAGAGAAGGCCAATCAAGGCCCATTTTACTCAACCAGTTCCCCCTGTTTCCCCACAAAGTAGCTGTTCCCATGGCGTCCCGCTTGTGCGGGGATGGGCCACGGCTGTAGAAGCCGCACTTGTCACGGTCACGGGTGAGATTCGACAGACGAGGGTCGAGAGTTGGCTCCTAACTCTGACGAGATATTGAGCACTTGGGTCGTACCCCGTCTATTCGTTCATCATGGTGCCGAGGTGAATGATACTTCAGTGCCAGCGGCATGGAGCACCGCCCGCCTGATTGTGCCTCCATCCAGCGACGGAAACAGTTACCCGCTCAAGATCTGTTGTTGCCGATTGCCGATTGCTGATCAGGTTGCTGCGTACCAAACAAGATTGGTCAGTGCATAGTGGACGGTTCAAGCTTAAAGGCGACGCACGGTGTCGTTGTTGGGCTCATCCGTCTTTCAGTTCGGGCGCCATGAAGTGAGACGAAATTTAGCTTCAATACTCAATTTTTGCCCATCGCACGTATAATTCTTAGCATTATTTTAAACACCATCACAGCACTGTTTTCAGTCCCCGCCATGGCTCCTTCAAGAACAGACTCACTGGAGGCCTCGAGCGTCGCCAGTCCCAAGCCAAGCAAGAAGCCCAGCATGTACCTCCTAGAAGTCTTCCCCGAGGACTCTATTCGCTATTGCCAGACTCTCTTCAACACCATCCTCCCGACCGATCCAGAAGTTGAACATTGGCGCGAGAACGCCGACGCCATCCTTGTGAGAGAAAAGGTCATCTCGGCTCAAGATATTGCGGCTGCTTGCAGGCTTCGGGCCATTGGGAAGCAAGGAACTGGCATCGACATCATTGATCAAGAGGCCTGCAAGAAACGGGGGATTCGCATCTGCAATACCCCGGGGGTGAACGCCGAATCTGTCGCTGAGTTGGTGCTTGCTTTGACCATGACTATAGCACGCCAGCTCCGGAGCATCTCAGTTCGTCAGGCGGCTGGAGAGGAGGTCAGAAAGGAGCATTGCTCTGGAGTCATGCTCAAGCACAAGTCAATTGGCATTATTGGTATGGGTGCTATCGGTTCTGCTGTAGCCCGCATGTTCCGCGCCGCCTTCGACGCGCGCATCTTTGCCTACGATCCGTTTGCGCCGGCGAATGCGTGGGGAGATATTCCCCACACCCGAGTACAAGACTTGGAAGAGATGCTACCACAAGTGGACATGCTTACGCTGCACATCCCACTGAACAACCAGACAAGAGGCTTGATAGGTGCGATGCAGCTGGCTGCGATGAAATCAGATGCCATCCTCATCAATGTTGCTCGCGGAGGCATTGTGGATGAGGAAGCACTAATTGAGGCACTAAATAATGGACGGCTGTTTGGAGCGGGACTGGACTGCCACGATGAGGAGCCTCCAACTTTGCAGAGGTACGAGAGGCTGTGGAAAACGGACAGGGTTATGAGCACACCGCACATTGGCGCGACGACTAGGGAAACCGTCATCAGGACGGCCACAGCGGCCATGGATAATGTCTATGCATACCTCAAGTCAGCTGATATGAAGTAGGGGCCAATTAATGATCTTGGTGTGAATAGAACAGTCCATCGTAGAAAGGGGAAGATAGCATAGTCAAATTGGTATGAAACACGTTTGCATATATGTGGAATTGAATGGCTTTCTTTATCTCGCTGCACCATAAAATATCGTAACTAGCATGATCTTGATATGCTATGCGACTGTCAAGAGTTCATCCGACCATTTAAGAGTTACCGAGCTAGTGACGAGCTTCCAACAAGGCCGAGGACGAGTTGCTGTGGGGAAGTGGATTCCCAGCCCAAGCCAACTATTTACAGGGGCAATCTTCGCCTCTCATCTCACTCACTTTCCCCGCATGCTACGTTTGCTGATTTGGTGTGTTGTACCCAGCCTTCATTAAATTCGCGTCACCACCACTGCCAATTCTCGAACGCCTTCTTGAAACGAATCGTACCTACGCCTGGATCCCAATGGCAGACTCAGATGCAGCAGCACACCCGCAAAAGCGGCCAAGGCTAACTGTACCAACGGTAGAAGCTGCCCGGACCTCTACAGCGTAGGTCCATCTGCCACCATTGCCCAATTTCTTGGACCTCACACCTGATCAGATGCAAGCCCTGCCGAGGAAGGAAGATCAAATGTTCCGGCACCACACCCTGCCGGTACTGTACGAAGCGGGGCATCTTGTGCACATTCCCCGAGTCCGTCAAGAAGAAGCTGTACTCGGTAGAATACGTCGAGGAGCTTGAAGTCAGGGCAGCCGCTGCAGTGTGCAGGCCTGGGGCTTTCGACTCACCAGATCATTCATTCTCCCCCCCTGAGGACCCTCGCGCAGACACCAGTGGTCTGTCGATCCCTCCTCCAGTCACTTCGCAATTGCCGCCGTCCAATGCGAACTCGGGCATGGCCTCGCTAGTCGTCGTCCAAGAAGCTTCTGACCCCTCTAGAGCGTCCTCACATACTCGGGCAAATTCCCCTGATGCCGGCCGAGATTCAGATGATGACGAGAATGGTGGGTACCATATTCGTGAAGTGCTCCCTGGTCTGAACCATCTATTAACTCGGGGCTCTCGCAGCACTGTTCCCTGACACTGTCACGTCATCAAGTCTTCACTTTGGCGATCAGATTAAATCACTTCACACCAAGTCACCGGCCAATGGTCAATTTTCCGCCACAACGCCGGATATTGAGCCTACGCCGGCTGATGACGTTTACAATATGGCCGCTTTGAAACGTCAATCGAGATCTGGCGAGTTGAAGTGGCCCTCTCTCTCAGAGGCCCATGCTCTGTTGGACACTGTGTTAAGATCTGTTGGAAAGCTTCAACATCTTTTTGAACCTCGGGCACTTTCTGATCGACTATCCATGACTTATGCGCAACCTCCATCACCGACACATGCTAAGGATATGTGGTACATAGAACTCCTTATGGTCTTTGCACTTGGCGAGCTACTACAGGGGAGGTTGAGGAGCGGAGTCATCTTTCCGGGGGCAGACTTTTACCTCGAAGCCGAGAAACACCTTCCTGAGTTTTCGTCGCTGCGTGAGAATGGCATTCAGGCTGTTGAAGTTATTGGCATGATGACATTTTTCCTACAATGCGCCGATTGCAGAGACGATGCATACGTCTATGTGAGTCTGGCACGGTACTCCTCGATACTATCTATCAGGCTAATGGATTTGTCACAGGCTGGCATAGCTTTGCGACTCGCCATCGCAAATGGCTTGGCAAGAGAAAGAGGCTCGAGGAATATCATGAGGTCAGAAAAATCTCACAGAGTCAGATTATGGTGGACGATTTACATGCAAGAAAGGTATTAACCTTCAGACGATGATGGCGTCAGTACTAACATCCAGCAGGAGACTCGCTGCAGCTACTGGTAACCCTCTATCGATCCATGATGATGCGATCGGCACATGCATCCCGGGAGATTCACCTGGCTTCAGCACGCCTGGAGCATTAAATGTCAATATTAAACTTGCAAGGGTCACAGGGGAGACCATGGGTGGTGAGTTTGATAGCATGCATATCGATTCCTGCTGACTTCAATTCAGCCATTTATGGCCACAGAAACCGCTCTGTCGCTTACTATCTCCGTTCCGTCAAAAAAATACTTGCACGTCTTCTTGAAGTGGCAAAATCGATTCCAGTCGAGTATGCCATTGACTTTTCCAAACATCTCGTCATGTCAAGAACCTCGGCAACTTTGCACTTGATGCTTTACCAAGTATTGGTCCCTGCCCGTTATCCTCGCGGGGGTTAATGCTGAGCGCAGTATAGGGCATAATTCTCGCTACACGGCCTACACTGCTGCATGTTGCAAAGCTGAGACTTGAGCCAGGCCCAGGAAAGCCGGAGCATGTTGACTTGCCGCTGTTCGAGAAATTATTGGACACATGCATTGAAGCAGCCAGCAGAAGCCTCGAGGTTTTGCAAGAAATGGTAGAGCAACGGCTTATAGGTGGGTCCCCTTACCTTCGGAGGGTGCATCCCTTTTTGACAGGTCGCAGCAAATTTCGGCTTCTTCGATCTTGATGCTACATTTTCCGCTGCTTTCGTATTCGTTCTAGTTGAAGCATTCTATTCAACTCCAACTCGGAGTGTCGGTGTGTCTGGTATCCCAAAGGCGTCTCGCATCATGCAATACCTAGCTGCACAAGGTAACAGAGCGGCAGAAAAGCGACGCGCAGACCTGGAGCAAATATGCAACTTCCTAGGTATCACATATCCACAAGATCAAGATGAGGGTGTACCAGTCGGAGAAGAATCTGTTTGCACGACAGCTGTCCCCGAGCCTGAGGAAGGCGCTTTGTCTACGCATGCCCTAAGCATCGACGCCGCCGGACAACCAGAGGCTTCTGCGGCACAAGACGACTCACCCCAATTCGACTGGGCTGAAGCTGCGGCCACCTTTTTTGACCAGCAACCGAATATGACGATAGATCAGGACATGATAAACAACTTGTCCTTTGCAGAGGGGGGTCATATCCCGAGCAGCTTTTATCTCGATGACTTCACTCTTACGGGTGTTATTGAGACAGACTGGGAAGAGTTTAGCAAGCAACTCACATCCTGAGTTCTGATCATTCTCCCATTTAGGCCCAAGTTGTGCGACTGCCTTGACCGCCCGTGGGATCGTCTCATCGAAAATGAGTATTAAATAAATATTACCATTTTAAATTTTGTTTCAGAATCCTTTAACCAGTCCGTCAATGTCGTTGACGATGCGATCGTGCCAGATTTGAGTATGGTCTGGGATAATGAATGGCTCGTTCCCAGTGGCAAAACATTCCCCACTACGATGGATCGGGACAAGACAAGGGTATATATGATTGGTAAACGGGTTGAACGATTGTTAGAATGAGAGTTCAGCTTATAATATTCCAAGTTGAAAAGCTTGATATTTGGTCATCATGGTAGCATTGGTTAGGAAATGCTTGAATTGTGGATAAAAGTGTGTTTTTTTGACCTTGTGCCGGCAACTTTGCTCACCTTGAGGGAGCAGACAGAAGTTAGATTAGTTTATAATCTTCAAATTATAAAAGCATTCCATCCCCAACTCTTAACGGAAGAAATTGAACTGCCCGCCTCTTGTACTCCAAACAGTTTATTTATGTAAGCGAATGTGCCCCTTCCTGCTCATGCAATACCCATTCGATACAGCACTATCCATCACCAAACCCAAAACTACCGCACTATTCCGCGTTGCGGCAATCAAAACAAAGCAGAGGCATTCCTTCACCATCCAACAACAAAACGCGTCTCTCACGACATCCGTGGTCTCTCAGAAAACTATCCTCATGATGGGGACACACAGGGAGCCATCGGTATCCTCAACAGGATCCGAGCATAGAGACAGCGAATACAACTTCATCCACGATGCCTCTGTGATCTCGGTTCATGCTTCGCTATCGACGCTTCTCTTCAGCGAAAAGTTCTCCGACATGACCATTCGCTGCGGTGGACGCGAGTTCAAGGCCCATCGCGCCATTATCTGCACCCAGTCCTCATTCTTTGATAGGGCCTTCAGCAGCGACTTCAGAGTGAGTGTTTGAAGCTGGGTTTGATCTTGCCTTCTCATAACCTTTCTTCTAGGAAGCTACTTCTCAAACCATTGATCTGCCAGAAGACGATCCAGCTGTCCTGGAACGCATTCTTGAGTTCCTCTACAAGGGAAACTATACTGACGGTACCGGAAATACCTGGGAGAAACCATCTACTGCTGCCATGATGAGCCCCGAAGAGGTTCAAGAAAACCTAAACAACCCTGCTGGATTCCTCTCCAACGGCAAGAATTTGGCATCGAATGAAGAAGAATATGATGATCTAAATGATCCGACGTACGCACCTGGGGAAATCCCGGAACCCGAGGTCGAAGAGGAATACGAAGAGTTCGACGAAGAGAGCATAGATGAATCTGAGGATGAGGGTGAAGAAAAGGGCGAGGGTCAAAATGACACAGTCCCCCCAGACGACCTGGTCTCAAAGCTGTCGAACTTGGAACCAAAAGAAGCCCTTCAAGCATTGGCCAAAGAACGCGACGATTTATTCTTGCCTCTTCGCTTATACGTCATGGCAGACAAATATGACGTGCCAGCCCTACGACTCCTGGCCAGAGATCGATTTTATCGGGCAGCCGAACTTGTCTGGGAAGAAGCCGAGTGTTTTCCAGAAGTTGTCGACGAGCTCTATCGCTGCACCCCAGAAACCGATACAGCCATGCGGGACATTGTTTGTCGCCTTGTCGGCAGCAGAATCAAGAACGATGAAATCAGAACGAAGATGCGCCCTGTCATGGCGGAGCATGGGGACTTTGCTGTAGGTGTCCTGGAATACATGATGTATCTCTCCAAGGAGATGTGGTGACCTAATTCCACAGTTGGAGGGGCGTTTCTACTTTCAAGGTTGCGGGTAAATTATTTGGACCTGCGTCATGTCGATATGACTGACTTCGTTAACAATGTACGGAGTTTGAATTGTAGTACGTCTTAACTTAATAACAACAAATTCGATATGTATTGAACCATGAAATACCATTCTTAGTTCCCCTCGCTTCCGGAGCCCTTCAATAGCAAGCAAGTTGAAAAAAAGTCGATATGTAGCCACTAGCCAGGTCATGATTCATCTTTCGGGTGTAGGCATTCTATGCCCAGCACTCAACAGCATCCTCTCACATATCACATTTTCTGTAGAAGCTCACCAATGTGAAAATTTTATTCTCCTTTACTTTGTCCCAGGAGTCAGTGATCATTTGTCGACGTCTCGGTCAAATGACCCCTCCTCCTTGGGGGAACTGAATCACACGACAGCGAATGCTCAAAAATATGTTCAGTTTACCTATCATTTAGACGGACAACATTCTTCATGGTATGATGACCTCTATAGATACTTTGTGCGGTAGATGGCACCAACTGGATTACATCATAATTCACTACCACTAAATGAGGCGTGTGATTTCGGGTGCCCGATGCGACCACAGCTGGAGCGTCCAACGACCTCCCGAGGATAATTATGTTGCTGGAATTGCAGCTAAATTTGGCCCGGAAACTGATCCTATGGTAAACACAATACGAATATCCCCATAATAACTTGAAGCTTTGGACATAATGCTGATGCCGCCATTGAAAGGGTGGTCTCAAGATGAGGTCAGTCACTCTCATTCACATGCCACTCCCCCGAATCCCTTGTCAATCAAAAGCTTAAATCGAGATGGAGGATCAGAAATTTTATGGCTATGACGTCGATTGATGATGTAAGTAGTGCGCCACAGGTCCGCCTTCGGAGATTTACTGATCCTTATTGTTAATACTCTGTACAGAGTACTCGAAGGTTCCATGAATCAGAAAAGAGTGAGGACTAGATGGAAATTTAGACGTGCAAAATCCAATGCAATCCATGTATGGAAGGCTGTGAATGACATTAACAATCTATATGAGTAATTGCAGATTATTTAGACTATAGTGAATTAATGGCAAATATGAATTCTACTAGCATTGACGATGTATTCCATCGACGTGGTATCTTAAAGAAGAGCGGACGCGCACCCACACAGCCCTAGTTGCTGTCTTTTTCTTCGGTCCTCTGATTAGAACTCTCATCTTGGCCATTTATGGTCATTCCCACAGTGACATCGGGTGCAAGGTCATCCTTCCTGCCCAAAGGCGGGCCAGTGAAGTTCTTACGGGCATAGGCAAGATACCACACGAAGGCGATGGCAGCGAAACCGGCAAACACAACCGAGGCGTAGTTCATGGTGCTAGTGTCCACGGGTAGCGACACGGGCATGCAGAAGATGACGACGGCGAAGACGATCCAGATGACGCAGATGATGTTGATCAACGGGCCGAACTTGCCGAGCGGGTATGGCGAGTTCTTGACGGCCTCGCGGCGACGCACGAGACTCACGAGAACAGGCACGCCGTAAGAGGTCGACAGGCAGATAGTGGCCACGCCGGTGAATGAGTTGAAGGCGGCCGAGGATCCAAAGTAGATGCAGCCCAGGACGCAGTCGACAATGGTGGAGAGGAAGAGAGCCCACAGCGGCATGTCCAGGCGATGGTTCACACGGCTCCACAGCTTGTAACCGGGGATGGCCTTGTCGCGAGCAAAAGCGTAGGTGCAGCGAGAAGCGGCGGTAAGGGCACCGATGCCGGCAAACATGAGAATGCCGAGGATGAGGAAGAGAAGACCGAAGCCGCCTGCAGCAGAGCCAGTGACGGTCTTGAAGAGCGTGCCAATTGGCTGCGAGTTGGCGACCGAGAGCAGCATCTGGACGTCTGGCAGGACGAAGAGAATGGGGATCAGGTAGATGACTCCGGTGACACCGGCTGCCATGACGGACAGGACGATGGCTCTGGGAACTTCGCGCTCAGGGTTCTGGACCTCTTCGCACATGGAAGCGACCATGCCGTAGCCCGTGAGGGTGTATGCGGCTGTTGATACTGGTCAGCATTGCATTTGCATTAAATCAGTGAAATGGCGGCACGTACCTTGGAGCAATCCGACGAAGAACGACCATCCCTCTGGCCAGCCGCTGGCGGATGCGTCGTAGTGAGAAAAGACAAACTCGCCGGAGCGACGGGTGTCGGCCATTGTGAGCAGCGTCACCAGAATGATAACGACACTTGCGGCGGTCCAGTAGATGCAGACCTTATTGATGAGGTCCAGGTAGCGCGAGCAGAAGGCATTGACGAGGGCGCACACGAGCATGACGGCCCAGAAGCACAGGATGGTCTGCCATTCATTTGCGACAAAGTCCTCATTGAAGATGGTGATGGCGCTTAGGATCAGCTGCGCGCCGGAGAAATTGATGGACAAGGTGACGGTCCAGTTGCCGACCAGCGTCAGCCAGCCGTCGATGAAGCTGACGATGGGGGCATACTTGGGCGTGCTCAGCATGGCGGACCAGTAGTAGACGCCGCCGGCGGTGGGGAAGACGGCGCAGATCTCGGCGAGCGACGCGGCGATGCAGAGCGAGATGAGGGAGACGAGGATCCAGCCGTACAGGATGGTGACGGACTGGCCGTTGGTGAGGGTGATGTAGAAGGTCGTCGACAGGCCAAACGGCACGGCCATGATGGCGAATGAGAGCCCCAGGATGCTCATCATGCTGAGGTTTCGCGGCAGCTCGGCCTTGTAGCCCAGACGGGCGAGGGCCTGGTCGGCATCGTCGACGTGGCCCTGCTCCGACGCCATGGTGGATTGGAGGGCGTGATTGAATGGAGGTGCTCCTTTGCTCTTGGGGAGAATTGGCCGAGGACGAAGAGATGTAAAGACCAGGGACAGGGGAGGAGCAGCAGCTTGCAGAGATAAAAAGAGGGTTCAGATCAGAGTTGGACGCGCAAAAGATGAGACAGACAGACGCCCACCAGCCACCAGACCAAAGAACCGGACCCTCGCTAGAACAGCGAAATGCGGAGGGCGGCGTTCCCCAGAATTGTGTTTGGCCTAATCTAGCTAGATCATCCGAGGTCTGCAAGCGGATGTCTGAGTTCTCATGTGTCAGTCAATTGAAGGAGCTTGTCTGTACGTGTCTCGCGTGTGTCAACCCGCTATATTTGTGGTATGACGGGAGGCTCAAGACGGGCGTTGATGCCAAGATTCTCAGTGAAACGCCGGCCTCGAACTTCACTCAAACAAATAATCCAACACCGTCTCTCGGGATTGTCTCTTGTGCCACACCACCCGTTCATCATCGACCACGCCCCACACGATAAGCATGGGCCGTCGAAATCCTTGTGGGAGCATGTGTACATGTATCTATTGGGTAATGGGCCCACCCTCCGACTCTTAGACTCTGGAGATAGCCCCGAAGAAACGTCAGCTCGCTCGTCTTGTGACTCTGGCCTGGAGCTGGCGATGTCTCACTGGCGAGCTTCGTTGGAGGGTGGAGGGATTGGATTTTCCAGCTTCCCAATGCGGTCGCGTGTCCTGCAAGATGCCCTCCACTTCGACGCCCTCCAGTTCGGTCTACCCGTTCCCGCCCCGGCTGTTAGGTCGATCGCTAGCAGAACCCGCCTTGGCAGGCACCGGGTTTTGTTTAAGCCTACTTGGTATGCATGGTGCAGCGGCAGTTGGCTGACAGAGGTGACATGGTATGGCTCACGTCAACCCTGAACCATCCAACCCCGGGAACGAAGGACTGGGGTTAGTGAAGCCAAGATAAGGCTGGATGGTACAGCGAATAAAATTCTAGACAGGGTTGCGATACAGTTGGACGCATTCGCTGCCGCCGATTACCTGCTGGGCTATCGTTCTACTCCCTCCGGAGCTCCCATCGGGTATCGGCCAATCAGTCCAGCCAGGCAGCGCTGATAGGATGCGATAGCCAGCAGATGGATTTGATCGAATATTGTCATTTCTGGCCGAGACGAGAATGCAAAGTGGGACTAGTTTTTATCTTCGCTCCCTTACCCTCATCATGATGCAAAATAAATATACTAGAAATGCAATTTTCTTAGGAATAACCTAGGCAACGCGTGATGAACGAGTGAGAGAAGGAAACCCTAATTGACCCAAACACCAAGAATTATCTGTCCATACAGGCAGGCTGCATTGAAAAGTTTCTTCTCTCCTCAATAATTGGCCCATTCTTCTGTTGGGGAAGTGGTGTTGACTGTTAAATCAATAATGGCTGTTGAACTGTCTCGTGTCTCCTTAATAGGCTTGACCTCAGAATGGGTCAAAACTGCTGCACACACTCCAGATGTAAACCTAACAGGCAAATCCCCACCGCTTGCCATTTGTGTTTTGATATACTCAAACTCTTCAGCTAGTTCACCCTCGTTGAGATTTGAGAACCAGCTAGGCATGACGTGGCAAAGAAAGTTGCACCGCCTCGGCCATTTGGACTTGGACGCTGGAATATATCCAAAGAAAATGATCAAATCGTCCGCCCTTTGACTGTTTGAACAGAATCGAAGAAGTCCTACTGAAATCTCTTGGTCGTCGTTGAATTGGAAGATGCTCCTCGTCTCGTCAAATTGCTCAGGCGGATAGCTTCGACACTCGTGAAACATTTCCACATTCCCGATAAAGAGAAGAAGAACAACCGACGTTGCAAATTGGCTGGCAAGGGATGTAATGACTAAAACCTGTTCGTCTGCTCAAAATAACGAGGTCATGTTCTTTTGCTTTGACTTTGCCAGGTAAAGACATCGGGCTCTCTTGGGCTCCCATCCTGTGTAAACGGCCGACGTCAAGGGAGCCATATAAAGCTATGCCAACTCGCGCACCGCCTTGATTTGCCTCGAGTATAGCAATATGGTAGGACCAGGCGCTCAGAATGGGAAGCCGAATCGATAGCCCAACGTTCGTGATCGAGTACGGGATGGGTCGGCCACGGCCATGCTGGGTATTATACTTGGCCGAGTTTGAGAATGCTAACGGCGACACGGATAGTATAGTGCCGCAGAACCCGGGAATTTCTTTATCCCACGTCCAGCAAAAGATTGTATGGTCATTAGACACTCTAATGATTTCCTCTTGCAGGCGCATAAAAGCTTTACGCCCCTCCCCGTAAAGAAGGGGCATATTTATGTCAAATATTCCAAGCATACAGTAGGCCATGTCTTCTTCCCGGGTAGTTTTTCGACGGGAAATCCAGTCCATTCTTGTAGCGACGCTGGCATATGTAAAATCATTGCGTTTAACAAGATAATTCATCTCGATGCCTGTGATATTGGAGATTTTCGTGGCCAGGTTCTGCTTGGTACCCAGCATCGTCCAACCATCGTCGTAAAAGTTGACTATGCTGGGGGCCAGTAATTCTTGTAGAGTCCAACCGCGAGTAAACCAGCGACTGTTCTCAAAATTTTTCTCTGGGACATCCTCCAAATATACATAGCAGATGCGTGCGTCGCGATACCAAGTGAACATGGAGTTGATAGCCTCGGTTAGCTCGGCTGAGCTAGATTTGTCGATGCAATTCGTATCAACCCAGAGGTAGCCAAGCCGATCTCCCCTTGCTTGGCGGCAGGCGGAATCGATTTTGAGGTATCCCGCCTTCGCAATTCGGCGGGTCGGATTTGCCCAGTCTTGGAACGAGACCTCCTCATTTCCCCAGGCATGTGAAAGAATCGCGTATTTGGGTATATTAGACCCGAAGTACTCTTCGAGCTCAAAAGTGGTTGTGTTGATGAGACGCATGTTGTCGGACAGATCTTGAAGTGTGACGCTTTGGCCGGGCATTTGCTGCTGTTTGTCAAAGTTGCGCTATAGAGGATTGAGGAAATATATGTAGGTGAATTCGGGCTGTGCGAGAATGCCTCGATTGAGGCTGTGCATAGAACCGCCAGTGCAACCCCAATTTTTTGGCATTGCTTGCACTTATGCCGATACTGCCTTGGCAGCTTCACAGCCAATATTTGGACACAGCCACAGTTGGTACAGACTTGTGTCAGCAGCATAGGTTCGTTGATATACACACCAGGCGTGCTGTCTCGCTCCATGTAGAAAAAAATGGACATTATCTTTCGTTAACCTTTTCCTACCAGGTCTAAGTCATAAAATCGATATGTCGCCTTTGCAAAAAGTAAGGCTAGAACCGCTTTCGTTTTATCGGAAAATTTAGCGCCCGACTTGCGGAGAAGGGTTGCGAGGAAGATTGCTGGTTGAATCGATAACCAGTTCCGGCTGGTATCCTGAACCTCCAGATAAGCGGAGGAAGTATCTCATTAAATACACTGCGTAGATTCCTCCCATGCCTCCTCAGGCTAACTTATCACACCTGAGAAACTCCGTGGTCAAGTACAAGTAGACCTTCTAGGTAGTGTCCCCAGATGACTGCATGCCCATTCCACCACCCAGTATAACTTGTCCCTGGTCCCTCTTTACCATGCTGTTGGTGAAAATACAATAAGAACTGAACTCAGGCTGTGCGGGAAAGAATCAACTAAGGCTGTGCAAAATGTGGCCTGAGAAATCACTTTTAGTGGCATCCCGTCTGCCCCCACCACTGTGCATCTACACCAGTATTGCTGACACAGCACACAGCCCGCACAGCTATCGCAGACTTATTGGCGAGGTCAGATCCACCAGGAAAACGCCACTGAGGAGAAATGTTTCTCCTCTTGGGCAGGTCAATTGCCTTGAATATAAGCATGTTTGGCTAAGCATAGGCCACAGGATTAGAGCAATGGATCAACCTTCCTTGGCATGGAGAAAGGCGACGACAGACTCGATTGCGCATCTCCGCAGTGTTCTCACACACCTTGAAGACCAATTGAGAAAAGTTTCCCGGCGGAAATGGTTTCAGTGGGGAAATATGCAAGTCGCGGGGGCTGGCTTGGCGGGATATGATGCGCAGCTATTGAATGGACTCGCTCAGCTAGCTAGATGTGGACATGACTGATCTCCGCATCTGCAGTATCGTGAGTCGTGATCTCCAAAGTGAAATTACAGGTGATGTATCTGCACCATGGTGGCTCTGCAACAGCGATTGCAGCTTTGCATCATCAAGGCTGGATTGTCAAGGCGACATCCATTATTCAAAATATTCTCCAGCCTTGGCCTTCAGCGCTTGCGACTACTCTGGAGAAGGCAAATCAGCAGCTTGCTTGTTGGACTTGGCAGGATTTCGCATTACTACCACCAGGACTCGTTGGAAGCTGCGTCTGCTACGGAATGCCAATGAGATACCGTATTTTATCGTATCGAGCTTATGCTCAAGGAAAGTCACCGTTTGCCAGGGCTCTCCGTAATAAACGTCGGGGCAATCAGCAGCATGCACGGCAATGACACAATGGTCCCCGGCCCCAGTCGAGTAAGGCATTCTAGTTGGTCAATCTCGTACAAGACAGGCCACTCGCGAGGCCTTCCTTTTGCCCAGCTTTCGTGGACCCAATGGGGCGAGCATCTGTGGGGACGGGGAGCAAGCGGTCAGGGGCGGTGCTCCAGTCTGTTGTAGATTTCCTAATCGGGCAATCCTCGCACTTTGGAGGGAGGCGGTCCCATGGAGCTCTTTTCCCTCCATCCCGACAGCTCTCCCAGCTCTTTCTTATACTCCAGAGCCCTATCACCAGATTATCTTTTTGCAGACATCCGAAAAAAACAAACGCCTCCGCGGGTAGCAATGGAAGAAGCCGAACCCTCAGACACCAGCTCGGTATGCCCAGCCCTAGGCAGTGCCTATTCTTCCAGTGAACCATCACCCCGCAGCAGTCGAAGCTCGTCCGTCGACGGGCGCTGTGGCCGGGTCAGCGAGCATCTCAACGACAACAATGGCCCTTGGGACCACCTTCGGTGCAATGAGAAACAAAGCTCCCTCGGGTTGCAGCGGCCAGACTCCAAGGAATCCGCCGGTTCCGGTTCGCCCGTAATTGCGGACGAGGCGGAACAGTTTCTCAGCCTTGGACAGGATCCCCTGGCACTCCCGTGGGAGCTCTCACACGCTGACGCCCAAACACCCATTGACATTGACGTACTGCTCGCTCGACCCTATGGAAGGACGGTGCCAGGCCAAAACCCGACGTTTCGCTCGCAAACGGGTGTCGTGAGCAGCCAACCGGAAAGGAAGAAGAAAAAGGCGCCCAGTTCATCATCTGAGGCGCCACCTTTACTTGTACCTGTACCACCCAGCGACAACATTCCGGATGTTTCTCCGCCAGCCCCGGCGCCGACTGGCGACTCCTTCGAAGTGTCGCACATGTTGTCCTCGCAATCCGATGTCCCAGCAGCCGACTTATTATCCGGGCCGCTGTCGCACAATCCCTCGTCTCCTACCCTCGGCGACTCTTATCCCTGGAGCTCGGTGCACAGGAGGTCCCAGACCGGCTCCATGTCAGATGCCTTCCTGTCGCCTCCAATGTTGGCACGGACGAGCGACTTTGGGGCGTCATCCTTGAGGTCCGAATCAATCCAGACTCCGTCTGATGCCCCCACCAGGCCCGCTGCGGCTCCTTTCGGCGATTCCCACGAGTTTGCGGCACTCTTCCCTGGGGAAATCCCCCAAACCGTCTATTCGCCCTCACAAACCCCTTCAATTCCTGACTGGAACCCCATGGACAACTGCATTAATCCAAGCTGCCTCTGGATTCAACCCCCCGCACATACTCTCCCTAAGTGTATTTGTCCATTTTTCTCGCAAACCTCGGCATTAAGGGAATGCCCGGCCCATCCAAAAGATTGACGGTGGTTGTTGAGGTATAGAGAGGCTATCACCGACCTTGGTTTTTTTGGTTACAAAAAAAGAAGGGATGAGTTAACTATGGAGGTATGCCCGGCGAGAGGAGTGGGGCCGTTGGTGAATGTTGCCTCGCTCAAACGTCTCCATTTCTTTGCCTTTTTCTTTTTATCATGGATAGGGGCTGCAATTTTGGGTTTTTGGGAACGAGCGAAATGGTTAAGTATGAACTTATGATGGACAGGTGGAATTTGGACAAGACTGAATCTCCCTACATATGATGTAAAATGCATTAGGAGTTGGACATATTTTAGGTTACTTGCAATGCCATGTATTTTATTACTTGTTGCCTTCGCAAACATGACGTTTACTGTGGTGGCTAACTTATGCCTCAAGGGCGTTACTGCGATGCGTCGATGGACCGGTTTAGGTGCAAGGGTATTAAAAATCATCAAGGATCCAAATAAATGAAGATGAGTCGATCTCAACAATCCTAGTCACACTCAGCTCGGTGCATGCGCCGGATCAATGTGGTGCGCGCACAGTCAAGAATCCAGGGTGCGTGATCCGCAGCGATATAAAGGTGCAGCCCACTGTATATCTGGGACATCCATGCTCTACGGCGGTGTCTCGACGCAGACCTCTCGCAACACATATCCAAACAACGAAATTATGATGGGGTTAAATTGGGCTAGTAAAGGCGGAGCCAAAATGCTCCTGAATCCAAGCGAGCAAAACAATTCAACGAGATGACCGCACATCGACAGGGTGAATGCGTGCATGATGGGCAAAAAGACAGCGGACCGTCAAAAATGTGATTCCGCCCGGGCTCGAACCGGGGACCTTCTCGGTGTTAACGAGATGCCATAACCAGCTAGACCACGGAACCAGCTTGTTTGATGCAAGGACGGGCTGGTATTGATAGCCATACACTCTCTGGACTCTTGTCTAAAATTACAATTCAGTTTTGCTGGGTAAATCACTGCCATTGTATCATTCAGGTAGGTAACAGTATCTAATTAATAGGTACCGCACGTAGATTAAGTACTATCAGGGTAAGTATAGACTACGTCAGGGAACTCCTGCCCATGCCCGTCGAAGGATCCCGCCGCACTCGACCAACATCAACATCAACATCAACATCAACATCAACATGATCCATCTCAAACCCTCTCATTATAACACCCCAAAACACATCGTCTATATGCCGCATTGATCTTCTTCCTTCAGAGGCAGCTGCATCACGTTTCCTCTGGCGGCCAGCAGCGACTCCAGCAGCGAGCCGATCTCGGGGTATATTCGCTCGATGCTGGCCAGTCCCTCGGGCCCCAGCTGCACCACCACGCCAAACATGTGCGCCAGCCGCGCCGCCTCGGTGCCGCGCGTGACGGCCGCCTGGAGGCCCTGGATCTCGTCCTCGAGCATGTTGGTGTTCTTCTCCGCCGCGTCCAGGTCCTGCTTCGCGCGGTGCAGCTGGTCCGTCTTGGCGCTGATGGTGGACTCTTGCTTCTTGACCTCGTCGCTCTTTGCGGCCCTACGCGAATCGTAGCTTCGAATGGCCTGCGCAATTTCCGGCGGCAGCGACATGTTGTTATCCTGCAGCGCCTGGAGCTGCGGTGCCAGCGCAGCCTGCTCCGCTGTTTCCTCGTGGAGGCGTGCGAGGTTCTGCTTAGACTCGTCGATGTCGTCCTGGATCACCCGCACGCCGTCCTGGCAGGCACGCAGCTTGCTCACGGCTTCTTGGTGTATCGTCCGGTGGGGGAAAATGTCTTTCTGGGCCATGACGAGGGACTCGCGTATTGATTGGAGGTGGGAATCGATGGCGGAGGCGAAGGCAGCCGTTGCTGGCTGGAGGGCATCATGGAGGCTTTCAGGATCGAGAGCGCGGACGGAGTTGGAGTTTGCGGTGCTGTTACGGAGGGGCTATTCAAAGTCAGATCATGCCAGTTGAGAACGGACAAGACACTCACCAAGCCGCTGGGCCCGAACGGCGGCGCCATCTGGAAGGCCGCCATTGGGGAGCTGAAGAGCATCAGGCTTTGGGCGGCTGAGAGCCGGGAGCCCTCGGGCGAATTGGGGCGACCCCGCTTGTCGGCCGGGCTGGACAGGGTGTTGCCGGGCCGTTTGAGGGCCTTGACGGGGCGGGACATCGGGCGGGGCATCGGAGGAGACGGCGGCAGGTCGGAGGCGACGGTGATGGATGACGCCATGTAGTCGTCGCTGCCTTCCGGGGAGGAGAGACGGCGGGAAGCGGCAGTGCCGGCCAGCGAATTGGACGCGTTGTTGAGGGCCGGGCGACGCTTTCGACCCGACCGTCGCTCCACGGGTTCCTGCTCCGCGCTGTCCTCCTGGTCGTCGGGAGCCGGCGACGACTGCGACGCCTTGACGAAGCGCTTCTTGGCGGCGTGGACATCCTGGGCCATGAGCTTGCCGGCGTACGAAGGCTTGCGGTCGCGGGCCAGCGAGCGGCGCAGCTCGTTGCGCAGGTCCTCGAGGGTGTCGCTGGGGTCCTTGGCGACGTGCTCGACGACCAGGGCGAGGTCCTCGAGCAGGTTGATGGCCCAGATCTTGGGCGGCGACTCGGGCACAATGTCCCACGGCCACACGCCCATGGCGCGGAAGATGCGGCGCGCGGCGCGCGAGCCGCGCACCTGGAGGTTGGTCCCGTACGGCTCGGGGATGCGGAGGGTGTCCGGGATGGAGGATCCGTCGTGGCCGGGGTCGAGCTGAGGGAGGAGAGGTTTGGGAGGGGGCATGGCGGTGGAGGTTTCGTCCGCGATGGAGGTTTCGTTCGCGATGGAGGCGTCGCAAGTGGAGAGAGGCGTCCTCGTGCGCCAGCTCTCACATTCAATCGCACCGAGGCTCGTCTCCCGCCCGGTCAGAGTCAATCTCCGTCGTCGGAGCTGCGCGACTCTGCGGGCGTGTGCTGCGTCGTCGTGTCCCAACCGCGGCCACGACCGGTGCTGGCGGGCGGAAGCGGAAACAAGAGGCTGCGAGCCACATGATGGAGATTGCCTGAAGCGCTTGCATTTGGAGCTACACGAGATCCTCATGTGAGGTCACGTGACGCGTTGGGTCCGCTCCCCGCAGTCATGATACCCTAGAGTGCTGATCCACCAGATGTATCATGGTGATATGATGGATTTGAGCATGCCGAGTGTCTCTGGATGGTGCAGCAGCGCTATTGGAGTGGTTGGCCGTGTTTGGAAGGTATTTGAAACCGTTTAGACGTCGTACGGTGATACTACCCAAAATCGCATGTTTTGTCCAGCGCTGCATCTGCACGTTTACAACCTCAGAAAGCTCAGGACCTGAAAAAGACAACCACAATAATTTGAAATGGACCCAACACCTGAAAAGACCATCTATATTTCGGTCTCTGCATATTATCATTCAATCATACTCGGCTAGACCAGAAACCTCCGGCTCTTGTCCCTACCAAGTTCCGTTCAGCCACTTAGTGCTTGTTAACCCTGTCGTAGAACGCCTGCACCGCCTCATTAATCATCGCCTTGACCTTCGTCGAGTCCAGCTTCTCTTGGCGGTCAAACGTATACACGCCGTTGACCTCCTGCTCAATATCCGCCCTGCAGAAATTATTAATACAAAAATTCTTTCACGACGAACGGAACAGTCCTTACAGCTGAGTGTACACAAAGGTACAGCAGTGGCCTCCATTCGTCACGCCCTTGACCAGGCGCTCAATTCGCTTCAGTAAGTCCTCGGGGTCAGTCGCAGTCGTGTATCCCCAGTCGCGCTTCTCGTCGTCGGTTTCGGGTTGCTTGGCCGGCGCGATGTTGACGCCGCCAAATTCAGTGTTCATCACTGGCGCACCGGGCTGGTGCTTGGCGCCGGGATCGACGCCGTCAATGGGAGCTACAAAGACGAGTCGATCCGCCTTTTTGTCAAGAATGGCCTCGAGACTGGCGCAGGTCTTTTCGAGTTCCGGGCCGTCGCTGTAGTCGTGGAAGGTCGAAAGATCAGTGATGACGTGCTCCCATCCGCAGTTGTCGTTGATGCTCCTGGTGTTATCGAGAGACCTGTGCGTGTTAGTTGTTCTAATTTTTTTCAAATCGCACATTGCTGGGCTTACTTGGTCAGGTAGTAAAGCTGACGGATGTGGTTACGCTGGTCGACATTGTCCTTGAGAGAAGTGTAGCCCCAACTCTCATTGACCGGGGTCCACGTCACAATGGACGGTCGGTTAATGACAAGCTTGACAGCTTCAGTCCACTCGGCGTTGAAACGGTCGACATACTCCTGGCTAAACTGGTAGGCGTTGGCCATCTCGCCCCAGACCAAGTAGCCCAGCTTGTCGGCCCAGTAGTAGAAGATGGGGTCCTCGACCTTTTGGTGCTTCCTGCAGCCGTTGAAGCCCATCTTCTTGGCCAGCTGGATGTCGACCTTGAGGCTGTCGGCCGTCGGGGGCGTCATGAACGTCTCTGGCCAGTAGCCCTGGTCCAAGCAGAGCGCCTGGAAGTACGGCTTGTCGTTGAGGCGCCACAGGCCGTCGCCCTTGGTCCAGTTGATGGATCGCATCCCGGTGGTTGTCTTGACCTCGTCGAGCGTCTTTCCAGACTCGTCCAGGAGCCGGATCACCAAGTCGTACAGCTGGGGGTGCTCGGGAGACCAGAGCGCGACACCATCCCGCCAGCAGGAGTCGTCGGCCAAAGGAGCGTCCTGGAGTACCGACTGGGGGAGGCTGGATCTCTGCGCCTCCGTCAGACGCAGGTCCAGCTCCACCAAGACCGCATCGCTCTCGCGGGCCAGCGCCTGCTTTGAAGACTTGCCAACAGGGACTCCAGCAAAGCTGGCCTCGATTTCAACGCTGCAGCTCTGACCAACACGTCTGCCCAAGACGGCGACGGTGCTGCGCAGCGTTCCAGACTCGATGTCGTTGGACTTGATGACGGTGCCGTAGCTACTGTCGGCGATGCGCGCCGCGGGGACCACCTCCAGCCAGACGGACTGCCAGATGCCACCAGAGGGAGTATAGAAGATGCTCTCGGGCTTTGCGCCCCAGTACTGCTTCCCTCGCGGCTGCGTGAGGTCATATGCAGAGTCGTATACACGCACCGTCAGCCGGTGAGATGCGCCTCCAGGGTTGGCGGCGAGGGCGTCGGTGACGTCAATCTCAAAGGGAACATGGCCGCCACGATGGCCACCGACGTGCTCCCCGTTGACCCAGACGGTGGCGATGTAATCCACAGCGCCAAAGCGCAGCAGCAGGCGATGGCCCTGGCGCTTCTCGTCGTCGGAGCGCAGGTCGGCGATGGCGCGCTCGTACCACAGCACCTCGTGGACGCCGCGGTCGTTGATGCCGGACGCGGGGGCCTGGAAGACGAAGGGCACGGTGATGGTGGTCTTGAAGTTAGACGCTCGCGCGGCCGTGGAAAAGGTATTGTTCTCGATGAGGCTCAGCGTGTCGCCTACGATGTTGCGCGTGATGGAGTCGTTGGTCGGGATGACGCTGTCCAGCGCCGCCGTGGTGGTGACGCCGACCTCGTCCGGCAGGCTCATGCGGTGCCAGTTGGCCGAGAGACCTCTGTCGTCGTCGTCAAAGAGAAAGTCCCACGGCCCATTGAGCGATTCCCAGCGTAGGGGACTGCGCTCGAAGTCAGGGCGAGGGTAGGTGGCTTCTTGGGGGGCCGCCATTGTGGTTGTTCTTGTTCACTTGGGGAGCTTTTCAGGAGGAGACGGGTCCTGGATGTTCAATTGCGAGCTGAGTGAGGGGAAGACGAGGATGCAGAAAGTTGAATATGCCAAACACCAGACTACACCTAAATATACGAAAGAGGACACCTTGGAGCTCTCGCAGCAACGATGGAATCGTAGTAACCGGTCCGAACGCGTAGCATCACCTCGTGTTGTAGCTCCAAGGTGAGGGGTTGTCCACACTTCCATCCACACGCTCATCCACTCTGTCATCACAGTGGGGCATTCTCGCCCTGTAAGAGCCAGAAGGATGCGTGATAAGCCATCTGATTGCATGCCAGCTTCGAGGATCTTCAGCCATTCTCCACAAGCGCATGCTCGAACTCCAAGAGCGGTATCCCGTCCTAGGATCAAGGTGGCGCCGGTTCCTTCGCTTGGGGCGGCGAAACAGGCACAGGTTTCAAAAATGAGCCAACGGTGCGATAACGGGAGTCAATTCATCCACTTGAACAGAGGGGCCGCGTTAGACGCAGCGCATTAGTAGCATCTACGTCACCCAGCTTAAGTTACACCTAAGTTACTGCGGTTTACGGCACCAAGAGCTGCTATAACGAGACGAGAATCAGGAATTGAATACTGTCTGAGTTGAGACGTCTCCAACGATGTTACGATGATTGAGATTTGTTAATTGCTTCGACCGATTGAGCATCTATCCTGCGTACCGCCGGGTATCAGTCTCGACTACAACCCCCACATGAGCAATACTGTGCCGTCACCAAAGACTCCAATTCAGGCAATAGTTAATTCAGTTAAAAATTACTCTATGAGATTGACTGCGCCTGCCGTGAGGTATCTAATTAAGAAAAATTCTCTGTATGCGAAACCCGCTTGCCCGTCTTCTTTTGATCAACCTTCCCTCAAAAAACAACAGCAACAACAATAGAATCATAGCCGCATCGTGTGCGACCCATCCCCCGACGACGAGTCGCTGACCCGGCGGATCGTCTTCCACGCATTGATGCCCTTCTCGGTCGCAGCGTCGCCCGCGTTGAGGAACGAGTTGCGCCCGAAGCTCAGCGTGCCGACGCTCGGCGACGGCGACGGGCTCTGCGCCTCGATCTTGGTGTGCACGCCCAGCATCTGCCCGTCGAAGACGTTGCGCCGGCTGCTCGTGTCGCTGCCGCGGCTCTCGCCCCGTTTTGGCTCCCGGCCGGATTGCTTCCTCCGTCGCCAGAAGAACCAGGCGAGGCCGGCGAGGGCGAGGATGACGCCCGCCGCGGCGCCGACGCCGATCCCGGCCATGGCTCCGGATGAGAGGCCGTTCTTTCCGGAGCCGGAGCTGTCGCCGGAGGATGATCCACTGTCTGAGCTTCCGGAGCTTCCACTTCCGCTGTTTCCACTGCCGCTTCCGCTTCCACTTCCGCTGCTGCTCCCGTCCTGGCCGTCCGATCTCATGTAGTCCTTCGGGTTGCCCTCGGTGTTTTCGATGCCGCCGGTACTCGACTTTCGCTCCGTCTTGTCGTGGCTGCCGACACAAGTATACTTGCCCGTCACAATCGGCTTGACGTTGGCGTCGAACCAGCTACAGTCCATCGAGTCGTCGCCCACCACCTTGAAGTCGCCCGTCACCTCCTCGAGCCCGAAAAACTCGACGTCCGTAAACGACCCCTTCAGGGAGATGGTGCCGGCCTTCTTCAGCGCGTTCGCCGTCATGTTGGTGAGCTTGTCGTTGCTGCTGATGAACATGCTCTCGACGTACGTCACGCGCGGGAGAGCAAGCGTCGTCAGCGAGGGGTTGTCCTGCACTGTGATGCTTCCGTTTAATAGTTGGATAAGGGGAATAGTTAGGTCCTTCATGTTGGTGGACTGGAAGGTGAATGCGCCCTGGACCTTGCGGAGCGACGAAAATGTAATGTCGCTCACATCCTGAAAGGTGGACGTGGCCGAGTCGTTGCCCGTGCCAAGGGAGGAGAGGTACGGGAAATAGACGATGGGGTTCTCGCCGTTGGATGTAAAGGATATGGTCCCGGCATACTGCAGCGCCGAGAGCTCAAAATACGTCATGGCTGTGTTCTTGTAGATGGTCATGTCTCCCTTGACGGTCGTGAGTTTGGGGCACGACACCGACTCCAGGGCAGAGTTCTCCTGGATGCTAAAGGCCTTTTCGGCCGTGGTAAGTGTGCCCATCTCCAGGTCCTTCAAGTCCGCGTTCGTGTCGACGGAAAAGTCGCCCTTTACGGTTTGGAGGCCACCGAAGCTCAGCGTCTCCAGGGCGGACGTGCCGTATATCCTCATCATCCCCCCAACCTGCAAGCTGTCCGAGTGAGTAAAGGACGCCTCCGAGTATCCGCCGCTGAAGACATAGTTGCTGGTGATTTCCTCAATTGCGGGAAATGAAACCGTAAAGGACCCAATCGTGCTGGAAGCGTCGGTGTTGATGATGTCGAGCTCGCCTGTCACCGTCTTCAACTTCTTTGCCGTCACGACCGTCTTTTTCGGCACTGCGTCTGGGTAAATCACAAGGTCGCCGTCCACGGAGCTGACGGATCCTAGGTCGACCGAGGCCTCGGAAGATGGCCAGTCGCCGGGGTGGCTGTCAAAGAGCAGCGAGAGCGAGCCGTCGATGGCGCCGCAGGAGGAGATGCCGCTGCTGTCGTCGGGTCCGTCGATGATGGTGTAGTTTGAGGAAACATTGCAGTCTGGCGGTTCGATTAGCTGAGCCTCCGCCGGGCCGACGCGATAGGGGGCACTCACCAGCGACAACGAGATATCTCGTCAGGAGCAATGACGCCGCCGCGAGGACGACGTGGGACGTTGGAGCCATGTGTGACCCTTTAACCCCATCTAGCTCCCGTCACGTCGGATGTGAAGCTGAGCCTCTGTTAAGCTGTCAAAACCGTCAGAACGACGGAGGCGGCGGCGGGAGGGGAATAGGCAGCGCTTTTATTCATCTCGCGTAAATCCTCCCACCCCCCTTCAGATGAAATTGCAATCGGCTCGCCCGTTTGGGGGAGGCAGTCGTTAGCTCACGCCATGGATGCCACTAATAGGGGCCATTCTCCGGTGAGGGCGAGGGATCACGCTAAGAACCGCCAGGGGCCTGCCGGACTCTAGCTCAGTTCGGGCGTTATTTCCCGGCCTTCAGTCTAGATTCTTCAGCAAATACGGGGTACCGCCTTATGCAGGTACGGACCGATAGCTGAGGGCAGGACGCGCTACGCCCGGCAATGGAACAATGACGGTTAGCGTTGTTTATCTGTGTGGTGTTTCGGGAGGGGAACCGGCCAGGAACGAGGGTCCAGAACTGCCGACGGCGAAGGTGTTCTCATCCCTATCTTGTGACATGCACAACTACTGGATAAAGAACCCAGGATACCCGTGTTCTAGTTCCCTTTTGCGGAGAATTTCGTCTCCTCTCTTGGCAGGCGTCAAAATGAAACCTCATCGCCCGGCAAATCGGTGAAGAGCGCCACTGACGGTGAAGCAGTTCATCACAGGCGATAACCACGCCATGGGGCGCACACCAAGACGGCACTTACGAGCGATAGTAGGTCCAGCGGTCCGGTCCAGACCATTCAAGGAACGAGAGAGAAGCTGCGGCAGTGTCGGATCCTCGGAGCTGTGGAGTGCATCATCGGTAATTATGCTAGCTCCATCTTGACCTCCCCTTTATGCAGGCGGACAGGACGCCAGCACAGGCCAAGTTCGATGAGGTCACAAGACGCGACCTATTTATACGCGCAGCATGTCACTGCAGTGCCGGATGGCATTCATCTCCGGCGAGAGCGATGATGATGCACTTACATCGATTGGGGCTACTTAGACATCTCGCGTGACCTGAGCGTGTGTTTCGCGTTTGAGGTTTCAGAAGAACAGCCTAATTGATGGACGAAACATGGACAAATGTAGCACCGCAGATTCCGTGCACAACACGGGCTGGCGCGTGGAAATTGCAAAAAGCAAACATGCCCGGCTGGGCTTCAGCCTTTGGCCCGAATCCACTATAACCCAATTCAATGCCTCGTGGTTGCTCCATAGTAATAAGTGATCAACGCCAATGCACTCGGCTGCTCCATGTGGCTTCCAAGGAGCTAAAATATCTCGTATAGAACGCGCGCGTGTTCAGCTTACAGCATGTATGGTACTACGTAGTAGGCAATGGAGAGGGCATTGTGTTGTCGCTGGAGCTGAAAGATCCAATAGCGCACCCGCTAGCACGCGAACCCAAAGATATTAGCAGAAACCTTTTCTTCTTATGCATTATGGTTCGATTTTGCTCTCTAAAATTCGTCCAAGGTAATACCAATGTTCCTCGACTTGGCAAGGTGAAGCAGACTCTTGCCAATGGCGAGGTCCATGACGGCAACACCCACGCTCTTGTAGATCACCAGTCCGTTCGCAAGCCACTGCTTTAACTCGGCCTGATCGGCGGTGCTCTGAGGGTCGAGTATCCGCCCAATCTCGAGGAATTTGTCATTTGACAGTTCGGCTTTGACCAGCTCGCCCGCCTCCTGCAGGCAACCCTCCAGCGTGTCGACGGAAATGATGCCGCCCTTGTAAGCCGAGCTCGCGAAGACGCTTGAGGGGTCGACGACCAATTTCAACAGTTCGGGGTCAATCTCTTGCATATCCAATCGGTATGAGCCGATGGCCGACAAGAATCGGGTCTTGGTTGTGGCCTTTTCCGACGTGAGGAACGAAGCGGGGAATAGAGGATGGGTGCTTGGTGTTGTGCAGAAAATAACATCTGAATCCACAATCAACGCCTCCAGGGCGGCCTCGCGGTCCTTTTGCTCGTCAAAGACCTTGAGGTTGATGTGGGAAGGCCAGTCAGATTGGCCACTGCCGCTGAGCGTGTCCACGAGCTGCTGGGTTCGCGCGGCGGAGCGGTTGACGATGGTGATGTTGCGAATGTCCTTGCCCTTGAGCAAAACGGCGAGGCGAATGTGCCACAGCGCCTGCTTGCCCGCACCAAAGACGACAATATTCTCGGTGTTGCGGCGGAACCTGTACATGAGCATCGACCCCAGGGCCGTACGGAAGGACGTGAGTTCAGCGGCATTCAGCGCACCAATGGCCTGGCCTGTCTCATCGCACAGGGTCAAGACGCTCTTCAGCGCGGGCGGAGGGATGCCGGAGCCGGCGGCCGGGGCGGGCGTCTTGGACGGGCTGATGCCGACGATCTTGCAGCCCACGAGATCCGGCGTCGACGCGGGCATGTACAGCGTGGTTTGACCGTCCGGCCGGGCCATTACGGCGCGGTGCGGCTGGTATTTCTTCTCATCCTGGCACGAGTACTGCACCAGGGCGTTCTCGAGCGACGCGACCAGGTCGGAGACGTCGGCGGGCGAGAGGGAGCCCAGGATCTGCTTGATGTGCGAGTCTGAGAGGACGGTGAAGGCCATGGCGAATGAGAGAAGCCGGAAGAAAGAGAATTAGGCGTCCAGGGTGAAGATGATGAGGAATATCTTCAACTTCAACGTGATATCTCACTTCGTAACGGCGGCTTTTTTCGTTAATCGCGGGGCCGTGGTCGGAGAGGAAACCCGGCGAAGATGGCCAAGATATGTGGGGAAGCCATTCAAGAGGCAAGTCAGCGCGAGATGAGCACGGACCAGGTCGGAAGCGTCATCCGGTCGTCAAGCATTAGGCAGTTGAAATCAGAGGTCGACATTCCCTGTATTTTCACCAAGACTCTCAACACAATTGTTGAGTCTCGCTCAAACTCGTCTGTTAGAAATCCAACATCTCTACCTCGAAAGTCTACGGGTGGGGTAAGTTGGACAGGATCGGCTCCCAAGCTGTTATGAGAGTGTACTGGTACAGACTAGCCGTATCTTTGTACTATTATACTTCTCCTTCGATATTTGGAATACAAGATAGAATCTCCCACATTTTTCAATTGCCGTGAGGCTGTCCTCCAGGAAGGCGCTGAGTTGACGCAGCGCAAGTGGTCAGCATTGAAGAGGTTGACTATGTCTCGAGAAATGTGCCAGTCTTCTTTGCCAGTGGATGTTTGGCCGAGTCTTGATAGCAAGAAACCCTTCTGCTGAGACCAGAAAATGGAATAGTTCTTGTGTTGTCTGGCAGACCTTGATGGATGCTGTTGTTGCGACTGCTATAATTATGAATCCATAGCCTCTGTGTTCTACGGTTAAGAGGACAGCAGTAAGCTAGGCTGATAGACAGATAGGAGGAAGATTTATCAACATCTAGTAATAAGAGTATCATTTAGCAGTATTTACAAATTGTAAGGGATAGCAGTAGATAGTGCGTCAGGGAAATTTGATCCTTGGGAGTACAGGGGACGTTGGAGTCTTTACTTTTGCCAGGAAGAAGCCCATAGCAGGCTGCCTTCAACAGAAAGTTCCACTTTGCTCTAGGACTATTGGTTCAACCAAATGAGTCAGTCTCAGAAGGCTACAGAGGGATAATGATGGAATACAGATAAAGACTGTTTATCTTCACCAGCACCCCAATTGATAATATCCCTTACTCATTGTTGCAGAATTATGAGAGAACTATACTTTTCGGTATAAAAGGTCTCCTTGCGCTTTAAGATTTTTCATCCCCGTTTGGAAAACCTTACAAGATGTTTGCCGTGAAATACTTCCGTGAGCTGATGTGAGTCAGGGCTTCGTTCATCATTGATGCTGTGCTTTGTATCAGTCACAGGAGCAGATTCACAACCAACAGACCTCTACCACCCACCCTTAAAACTGCTCTCACTACAGACACTTCTCTACAATCTTCCAAAGGTGTAGCCTCGATCGTACCCAGCGCTCATACACCAAATCCTTCAAAAGCTGCTTTAGCTATTGGCATCGTCTAGGGTCGTCGCCCCTACAAACTCACCATCATGTCCTTGTTTCATATCAATGGCTCCGGTCCCGACGGCCAGCACATGGTCCGTTCTGATCCCTATAGAGACCTAGTCTAGTTGCTCACGATAAGTAGGCGATGCTTGATGGCAAATATCTCATTGATCCTCAGCCATTTCCACTTATACTTCAATATGTCGGATTGATTGACGCTCCCAGCAGCCATGCTCCTACCGAACTACCTCACCCCCTCCATCTACAATTCCGCCCAGCAGTTGTAGTTTCGGTCGAAACACACGAGGATGGTGCCAAAAATCTGCGGTCGAAGATGCTTAAATTTCTCGCCGACACTGAGTTCGAGCGCCAGTTTCTAGGCGTTCTCATACTGGCCATTCCGACGGGCGCTGCTTATCCATCGTCATTTTGGAAAAGCATCATATCAGTCCTTGAAGAATTCCGCTGCTCTTCTGTTTTTGTCTTATCAACTAGGACATTTGTTAATTTCCCTGAAGGTCCGTACTTCACCAAAGATTATTGCCTCTACCGTACGTGGAGGCTGTTCCCGGATGTGTACGAGGCGTTTCAGCTCCCCACTATCCACGAGGCGAAGTCGGACAAGTAAGTAGAGGATGAAATCTCTCCGCCTCTTCTGACTTATATTGACAACTTCAGATTCAAAGCCGTAACCCTCATGTGCGACGGCAAGCTGATGGTTCCAGTTCCATCGAGACTGCACTTCCAGAGGACACAACAGATACCACTCAACGGCCAGCGCGTGACTGTGAAAGACATTATCGACCTGAAGGGCGTTAAAACCACAGGCCAATCTAGGTCTTTCGAGAAGCTCTATGGACCTTGCACAGAGACGGCTGCCATAGTAACGAGACTGGTTGAGCTTGGCGCAGTGATCGTTGGCAAGACAAAATGCACCCAGTTTGCCTCAAGCGACCAACCTACCGCCGATTGGGTTGATTATCACTGCCCATGGAATCCCCGTGGCGACGGTTATCTCTCTCCTCGGGGAAGCAGCACCGGAACCTGTGTTGCCATTGCTGGCTACGACTGGGTGGACGTGGGCATCGGATCTGACAGTGGGTGTCACTACAGCCTTTGGTCATATCGTCTGGCTAATGATAGCAGCGGGTGGGAGCATACGCGGTCCAGCATCAGTGATGGGTCTGTTTGCCCTCAGGCCAAGCCAGGACCCCAAGAATATGGACAAAATCCTCCCCATCATTCGGTAATTGTGCGAGGCCCTAGTTCAAATCAGATTGCTAACGATTTGGAGGAACATCGACACACCTGGAGTTGTCTGTCGCAATGCAGAACTCTTCCATGAACTCTCTGCGTGTTTATTCAAGGCACAGACTTCGAGTGTACCGCTTGTATGTGCATATCCACATCAACCTGTCATGCTCCGGAACTGATTTGTTCAAGCGGCCAACAAAACTCCTGTACCCTGTTGACTATTGGAGTCAGTGGCCTGATAACTCAATCAAAGACGCTATGGAGGCGTCAGTAACGAAGCTTGAGAGCTTTCTAGGAATCAAAAGATCTGTCATCAACCTGGCAGACCGATGGCTAGAAGATGATCCAGCAGGGAACGGCTTGGCGCTGAGATCCTACCTTCAAGATGTAAGAGAAATCCCGTTCCATAATCACCCCGTGGTTCGTGCCGCTGACCATTTGTATTTCCAGACCTTCATGAATCTACTCTGGAAAGGCTACTACGACCACTTCCTGAAATTTCGACGAGACTTTGAGTCCAAATACTTCCATCCACCATATGTCCATCCAGTCATCCAATATTGCTGGTAAAATAGCAAACTCCCAACGGGTGGGTTTACTCGAGAGCTGACAAATGTCTAGGAAGCGCGGTAGCCAGGTCTCAGCTGGCGATGAGGAAGTTGCGCAACAGCAGAAAGCAGTGTACTCTAAGTGGCTCAGGGATAAGGTGTTCAGCGGCGACGGCTTTAATACCATCATGGTGTTCCCCTTTGGGGATCTAGCCCCGTTCTATCGAGATGAGTACCGAAAGTTGGTGTTTTCTCCTACTTTGGTGGAGGTTCTAGCCACTAAATTCTTCAATAGGGCGCCCGACGATAGGCCAGGCTCTTGCGGCCGGACCCTGAGAGAAGACCACCAAGCAAGTCTAGCAGGAATTCCATGCATCGTGGTGCCAGGTTAGTTTGGACAGCAAAGAGCCCAACGGGAGATGAAGCTGATTTTCGTACAGTCGACCAAGTATCTCAGCCATCCAAGGTCACAGGAGGCAGGCAGCTTTTGCCGGTCGCAATTTCACTCATGAGCGGTGTTGGTGAGTGCTTCATCGAAGCTGACAAGATTGTCGATGCCTGGGCTTATACTGCTTTTAGATACTGATGGTGATTTGACCTGCCTAGTTCGAGATATGGCTCGACAATCTTTGTTGAAGGGGGAAGTGAAGGTAGGCGAGCATGCTTTTGAAACCAAGCTGAAGTCGTCAGGTGGCTTGCGGAGGGTACACTCAAGCGGTCACTAAGACGGTACAGTGCTGTCGAGTTGAGGTAGTCCAGCGATAGATGGAACCGGCCTCAAACAGAACACCAGGGTCTGGATAATATGCCTTGATTTATGCGAGGCGTAGGGGAATAACTAATGTCTGCTGACATCTTCTTGGTGGCGATGGCCGATAATAGAGAACAAACACACCGCTTCTCACTACGTTTTGAACCTGTATGCCTCCCTAGTGCTTAAATAACTTCGGGCTACTTCACAAGGAACTTCATTCCAAGACTGCCGCGTGATTCAGTGTGATAGTGAAGTCATAATACTCCAAGACCACAGCTACCTTGTTTGTTTCGTACTAGATTCACGCGAAGGAACACCAACACCTAATCACTCTTCTCGGACGCTGTATCGAGCTTAATTCCAACACCTGCCATAAAAGCAAGACGGACGAATGCTTGTCCCCATAGGCTGCCAAGATTTACCCAATCCTCGGGCCTCCAAGTTCGAGGGTCCCAGAATACCGCGCTACCGAGAGCTGCCCAGCTTCCATAAAGATGTATGGCATCGCATAATAAGATTCCCGTCAGAATACCCCTCCACACCCGAATGTCGTTGGTGATGCGCAAGACCACGGCCTCATTAAATGCGAAGAGGACGTATGTCGCGGCAAGCTGATCGTAAATGACTTGGTTATCGGGCGCATACTTGGCAGTCAGGGACATGGTGTTGAGAAAGATTGTAGGGAAAAAGTGAAGAAGTACGGAGCCACCGAAGGCTGCGAATGGCTCAAAGTAGAGAAAGAGGGCGCGGTAGGCGAACGGTATGTTGAGGGGTCGCTGGGTCGCCATGATTGAGGGTCGTATAAGGTAGATGATGGCTAATGATACGACGGAACCTTTTATGAACTATCGGTGTGACGTCAAGAAATGATGAGGTAGCTTTGATTATTTGCCGGCGTCAACGTGCTGAGATGTGAAGCAAGAGAAAAGAAAGATCTGTTCACAGGGACGGGATAACGCGGGGACGCGAGGTTATGAGGGGAAGACGTGCCGCTCTTCCGGCGCGTGAGGCGGCACGACGCTACCACTTCACGTGAGACAGGTCCATGCGTGCCTTTCGGAGCATTCGGGTCCTGTGGCTTATCTGTGGCTCACTTGGTGCGTAAGATACTGTGCAAGGGCATGTGGCTTACAGTCTGGGATCTTATTTGCTTTGTTATATATATGATACCGTTGACATTGAGAACTTTACTTGTAAATTCTCTTGGTAATCCTAAAGGCTGCTGCAATAGTAAATTTCTATTTTATTTGTGTACAATAAAATTAACCATATAGAATAAATCCGATCTGAATTCTTCATCATGTCTCCAGACACAACGGAGTGTTAGAGCTTAATGACATTGTATTCGGCGGCATATCACCTACCCTAGACCGACAAGACTTCAAATAGGGAATGCTGCTGGTGGGCATGACCTGGCTACTCTAATTAAACCCAATTGTATAAATATAGGACGAAAGCGACTAAGACTCTTCGACACGTTGGCCTTTATCGTATTCTTTAATAGCTTTTACTCTGGTCGGTTACTCATCTAAGCCGAAGAGCACAGTTGCCTTGACCCGACTTTGACTGCAGAAATGGCATAGATCTTGGATCTGGCGATTGTCGAGTGCGTGATTGCAGTAAGCCTATTTTTAGGAGCGCACGACCCTCATCTTAAAATTGGCTCCACTCACTCTGAATTAGAACATACCCCGTCAACAGGTGGGAGGAAAATGTCCCTCAGTCGGACGATTATCAACATGGGGATCGCAAGTTGCTTGGCAACGGCTACCAATTGTTTCAAGGAAATGATGCCTTGAGGCCTGTTGATCTGGAAAGAGGTCTCCCCAAAAATGTCAGGCAAATGCTTCGCTCGCTATGCTTCTGAGCAGGAACACAGGGTGGGTACAGGATGGGAGCACCGAGCAGGGGAAACTTGATCATGAAGCTACAACAGACAATTGCTGGACAAATCTTTATTAGAACCACAGAACCCTACGCACAACTCAACCTACATCTTCAAGTTTGCATCCCGCCATTTTCACTCAGAGGTGAAAGGGACCCGCGGGATGCGCATGGCGCTAGTGGGGTGCATAGTCCGCAGAGTAGCCCCGAGCCCGCGGGGTGGACATGGGCGATTGAAGCGGCGATAGCAGAAGAGGTGAGTAAAATGGGCAAGAGTGCGAAATGGGTTGAAGGGAGTGAGATGTAGGAGTATGTGATTTCGCAAGGGATTATTCCATTTCAGTTCTGTCCCATTGACCAACCAAGCTGGTCTCATACTCAAGGAGCCACGAGATGGGTCTGGACACACTGTTATTTCCCTAGACTTGGCTGTGTTTCTTTGACATAGGATAATCAGAACGCCAGGTTTGATTTGAGTACATATTAAGAACCTAAACGAGTGAATATACAATCTCACCCTCTCACCTAACCGTCAACACTCAAACCTGCAGAGCTCCAAACATAGTCGCAGAAAGGAGCAGTGCTCCAATGGCGAGACCCAGAGTGTTGACACCAGACTGAGGCCCCATGCCCGGCGCAGCGCCCTTGGAAGACGTGGCACTCGCGGCTGCTTCCTCGGATTCCTTGCTCTTGCTAGCAGTGTCGCTCGAAATGACGCTCGCCGACGCACTGGCAGGAATCTTCACCTGGCCCGTGGCCGTAGCGGTAGCCGAGTTGTTGCCCTTGCAGAAAACATCGCCCCAAGGCGCACCCTTTCCGTACAAGCAGTCAGAGAGGTCGGAAACGGTCTGGTCGACGGCGAGACAGTAGAGGCCGCAGTCGTTGTAGTAGCTGACCACATCGGCGTCGTTGCAGCATGCCAGCATGATCTTGGTGTGGTTGCCGCCGTACGGCATGGCGCAGGCGGCATCTTGGACGGGCGTGTCGTAGAGGTTGCGGCATGCCGTGGAGGTGGCGGCGGCGCTAGAAACGGTCTTGGACATGTTGACGGTGGGTTCGTTGCGAAGTCGATGGTGATGGGAATAGTGAGCGATGGCAACTTGTAGCGAGCGGATGTTGATAGTTGGTTGTTGCTGAGTGTGGAAAGAGAAGGATTGTCGCGTAGATATTAAATACAAGTCCGACCACGACGACTCTGCAGATACAACTTCTCTGGGAACCAACGTTAAGGCGATGGGCATAAATTTCCCTTCGTATGGGCCCACCGCTACGGGAATGCGCTCCCGTCGGACATGTCGATCTAAATAAAGACAGCCAACAGCCTCTTCGACGTTCAGTTGCCTAGGCACCGCCTCAGATGAGATGCGGCGGGTGGCCCAGCTGCGTTCTTCGGCCAGCGTCAGTTTGCGTGCCAGGCCACGACCGACAGGTGCCCGCCCTACTTGGAGGCTAGGTTAGCTTGCCTATACTTAGCCAGTTGACACTCGCCGCCCCTGATTACCCCTGCTTTAGTCGTTATTTTTTCGCGGGTGGGAAGAATGAAGGCGGCGGGATGATGACGTGCTGGGGGCGAAACGGGACGCGCGGGGTGCGAAATGCCACCCAAGAGGACACTAAATGCTACCAAATTCTACGACATCCCAGATTCGCATGATGGATGCTGCTTGTCAGGACTCCGTGCGCGAGCACTGTCTCTCTACGGGCTCATGCGAATTGAGAAAGTGGATTAGCAACAGGGTGATCAATACTAGCCTGAGCCTGCTCCTCCACTTGGGCCATCTCGAAGAGGCTGGACGAACCCTTTGCTCGATATGCGAGCTCGCTATTTTTGAATTTTGTTAATTTTCCGCATTCCGACACTGACAGGCAGCGCAGTGATGATATCCATCTGCAGTGATGACATCCTCCTGCAGCGGGTCGAGACTAGCGAGAGCCACCATGACAGACCAGTTCACGCTATGGTGACTCCCCACTGTCAGCATCACTCAATAGCAGTTCAATTGGATGCCGCTACTTCTCTTGGCACTGCTCATCTTTCCGCGGGCTCCGTCCACGCTGTGGTTCTCTGGGCTGCCACGTTCCCGTTGTTATTGTCCATGATTCTGGTATGCGCAGTGGAATTGAAACCGGCCTACCGTTTCGACGGCTATTTTTAAAGTTACTCTTGTTTATTCAAATGTTCTCTGTGAAAACTACTAACGGGATCCGCCGTCTCAGCCATGATCTTGCCGATCTTGTCCAGTATCCCGGGCCCTGGGTTGCATGCAGCGTAGTCCACGTCGACCTCGCCCACATCCGGGCCGATGTCGTAGAAGACGAGGCCTGCAATTTTGGCTCGTAGCTCAGCGAGGCTCTCTTGGATATCGTGGGCGTCTGGGAGAGGCCAGAGTCCTGCTCCCATGAGAGCAAACATCAGTGAGCCTAATACGATTGATTCGCACCTGCGAGATTCTATCCATCTTGAGTTTGGACTCCAGCGAGGCTTCTCTTCGACAACAATCAACCCACTCACGGCATCTTCGATTGTGCCCAATAATTGCTGAATGGTTTGGAGGCGTATTGCCCGGATGCGTTCTCGAATTCGCTTAGCTTTCTTCCTGAGATGGGACTCGGGCAAGTGATTTACATACCAATAATATCTGGGGGAATCTTTAAGCCGCCGTCATCAGGGATACTTGCCAACCCTGATTTGCTGGAGTGTATCAAGATGTATTGTGCAGTTTCTGCGAATCCTCTTGTGCATCGGAGCTCCCAAGAGATGCAGAGTATCTGAAACACGGATCTCCTATCGTGGTTCGATAGCTGGCTGATAGATGCTATCCAAGAATCAGCCCAAGGAGCTAACGTCCGAGTGGCGTCGTGGTAGTTGGTTAACGTAATGAGATCATACAGCGTCTTGACGGACGTGTCTCTCGGAATCCGGTCGAAGTGCCCGTGGATGATGTTGAGAAAAATCGCAAAGGGGACGGGGTCATCGTGGGGTAGTTTCAGAAGCCGCTCTCCCGTTCTACCCATCTGATTAATATCTTCAGCAGAACTCCCGTACAGGATGCGGCTGAATACTGGTGATGAGCGTGCCAGCGTGCGGGAGCAGCACTGAAATGACGTCGCGGGCCCGTCGTCGTTTGCGCCGACGAGAAGCTCGATGTCTGAATGCTTGTCCAGGCTCACTTTTTGAGAAGCCATCGCGGGTGGATTGTTGACGGGCGAGTAGATGTAATGGTGCGTCGCACCGACGAGGATAAAAAAGTTGGCAGGAATTAACGGCGCAGTCAGCGCCCGTATATCGTTGCCATTCCTGTCAGGCAATGATGCTCATCTGCCCTCATCATTTGCCAATAACACGTCACCGGGTCTAAAAATAGGCTGCTTCCCCAAGGCGAATTATTAAGATTGAACAAGACGGAGGGCGAATGTGGCTCGAGACGCAGATGCCCAGACTCCGGATTCAGCGGTTGGTGGCACGTCGGGCGTAGAATCTCCACTGCTGAACATGAGGCATTCTAGCGGCCTTAGACCCGTTTGGAACTGAGTGCTGTACTGCCGGAAGCGGCTGCTATACGCGAATCAATCAAGCGGCCTGGGTTTGTCTTGCAAGGGCACTCCCGCGACCTTGGCGTCTTTTCAGCCCTGCAGAACAGGCGAGCCCGCCTTGACGAAGAGCTCAGGACCTGGAGATACCCGTGAAAAAAAGGCCCATAAAATCGGCTGCTGTGTGCATGGCGTATTCTAAAAATAACAGGCTCGCTGTCCCGGTGGCAAGGCGAGTTGGCCCACGCGGGATCCGCAGGTGGAGCTTATACGAAGAAACGACCGCGAGATCAACGAGATCTGTCTGGCTGAGACGTCGGTTCCCGTTTCTTGTCCTTCACGCGCTCATGCAGGCCAGCAAATAACTTGGCCGGAACCCGTCGGGTCCGCAAAAAGGAGAAGATTCTCGCATTTCTAAAAATGAACAAATTCACCGTCCGCCCGTGTTTCCTTTTCCCGTCTGCAGTTTTTCTCCCAGGCACCGTCTTCTCTTCCTCGCGACCGTCGTCTTACTCCCGTGATATTGCCCGTGGAGCTCGCCAAGGTGCGTTACAGATCAACGTGAACCCGTGGCAAGGGATCTCAGTCTTTTACCTGTTTCCACTTCTCGCCTGCGTCATACGACGTCATACTGCCCCAACGTACGAGCAAACATCCCCTCCGCCCGTATTCCCAGATCGTCACCTCATCCGCGGTTTCCGAGGGCGTTTTGGTGAAGATGGCATACAACGGCCACGGCCAAGAAAATGCTGGAGGACATCCGATGCAGGATCTGCCTGCTGGCGTAAGTAGAAGCTACTGTCAAACTCACGATAATTACCTTCTGATTAATTTTCTCTGCAGTACCAAATGACTCCCCAAGAACAAGCATCCGAATCCAGCCGGCACCTGCTTAACATAGATCCGCGCGCCCCTGGGTATGACCGTCTCAGCGTTCAAAGCCCTCCTGGGTCTCCCGTCTCGACGTATTCTCTGACCGAGACGTACGCCACTGAAGCTCCTCGTCTGCTCGCTCCTGGCGTTGGTCCCTACGACCCGCACAACCCGCACAACCCCCACGCTGACTTTGTTCATCGACGACCCGATTCAACCTTCCACGACCCCGAGGAGAGCTGGCTCCAGAGACAGCAAGAGCAACTTATTCCCGGGAATGGAGAGGGCGGTCTCAGACGCCGGCAGACCCGAAAGGTCAAGCTGGGCAAGGGCTCTGTCCTCAGCATCGACTATCCCGTCCCGAGCGCCGTCAAGAACGCCATCCAACCGCAGTACCGCGGGCCCGAGGGCGAGAACGAAGAGTTTAAGAAGATGCGATACACCGCCGCGACATGCGACCCAAACGACTTTACCCTCAAGAACGGATACGATTTGCGCGCCCGAATGCTGAACCGACACACCGAGCTCCTCATCGCCATCACGTACTACAACGAGGACAAAGTCCTCCTCGCTCGAACGCTGCACGGCGTCATGCAGAATATTCGCGACATTGTCAACCTGAAGAAGTCCACCTTTTGGAATAAGGGTGGTCCTGCTTGGCAGAAGATTGTCGTCTGTCTTGTATTCGACGGTATCGACAAGGTTGACAAGAATGTCTTCGACGTTCTTGCTACGATCGGCATCTACCAGGACGGTGTTATCAAGAAGGATGTTGATGGTAAGGAGACTGTAGCTCATATCTTTGAGTATACCAGCCAGATCTCCGTCACTCCACACCAGCAACTCATCCGGCCCTCCGACGATAACCCCAAGAACCTCCCTCCCGTCCAGTTCATCTTCTGTCTCAAGCAGAAAAACACCAAGAAGATCAACTCGCATCGCTGGCTTTTCAACGCCTTTGGTCGGATCCTAAACCCCGAAGTTGCGATCCTCATCGACGCCGGCACGAAGCCAAGTCCGCGCTCCCTTCTGGCGCTTTGGGAAGGCTTCTACAACGACAAGAACCTCGGCGGCGCGTGCGGAGAAATCCATGCCATGCTGGGCAAGGGCGGTCGGAAGCTTCTCAATCCCCTTGTCGCTATCCAGAATTTCGAGTACAAGATCTCAAACGTCTTGGACAAACCCCTCGAATCCTCCTTTGGGTACGTCACTGTCCTCCCAGGAGCCTTTTCCGCCTACCGATTTCGCGCTATCATGGGCCGTCCTCTGGAACAGTACTTCCACGGCGACCATACGCTTTCCAAAATTCTGGGCAAGAAAGGAATCGACGGCATGAACATCTTCAAGAAGAACATGTTCCTGGCAGAGGACCGTATCCTCTGCTTCGAGCTTGTGGCCAAGGCAGGGCAGAAATGGCATTTGACCTACATCAAGGCCGCAAAGGGCGAGACAGATGTGCCTGAAGGCGCCGCCGAATTCATCGGACAACGCCGAAGATGGTTGAACGGCTCCTTCGCTGCATCTCTTTATTCACTCATGCATTTCGGTCGCCTCTACCAGTCGGGCCATAACATTATCCGACTATTCTTCCTCCACATCCAGCTCGTCTACAATTTCCTCAACGTCTTGTTCACCTGGTTCTCCCTGGCATCTTACTATCTCACCACCTCAATCATCATGGATCTTGTTGGTAATCCGGTTGTCTCGTCCGGTTACCATGGTTGGCCATTTGGCGATATTGCAAGTCCTATTGTCAATGTGCTGATCAAGTACGTCTACTTGGCGTTCCTGATCTTACAGTTCATCCTGGCTTTGGGTAATCGACCAAAGGGCTCCCAGTTCACTTACCTTGCCTCTTTTTTCGTCTTCGGCTTGATCCAGGCTTACATCCTTGTTTTGACCGTATTCCTGGTAGTCAAGGCTTTCAGTGAACCCATCCAGGATCAAATTTCTTTCGCATCTGGACAGGCTGTCATCGACAGCTTTTTCGGCAGCAAAGGCGGTGCCGCGGGCGTCATCATCATTGCCATTATCACCATCTACGGCCTCAACTACCTCGCCTCCTTCCTCTACCTGGACCCCTGGCACATGTTCCACTCCTTCCCTCAATACATGCTTCTCATGTCGACCTACATCAACATTCTCATGGTCTATGCCTTCAACAACTGGCATGACGTGTCCTGGGGAACCAAGGGCTCGGACAAGGCCGAAGCTCTGCCATCTGCTCATACCCAAAAGGGCGAAGGAAATGTGGCTGTCATAGAAGAAGTCGAAAAGGAACAGGAAGACATCGACAGTCAGTTTGAGAAAACCGTGTGGAGAGCACTTGCCCCCTTTAAGGAGGAGGATGAGGTCGAGAAGCGGGATCTCGAGGACTCTTACAAGTCCTTCCGAACTGGCCTGGTTGTTTCATGGATTCTTTCTAATATCATCCTTGTCATTTTCATCACAAGCGATGACTTTGCCGCACTCGGAGTCGCAGTAAGTACTCGCCAAATTCTTGCGTATTACTCACACTAACACACGTCCAGCCGGCTGCCACGAGCCGAACGCCAATGTACTTCAGAGTTCTACTTTACTCGACAGCGGCGCTGTCAATTATTCGCTTCATTGGTTTCCTTTGGTTCTTGGGCAAGACTGGAATAATGTGCTGCATCTCGCGAAGATAGGTTAGACATGGATGGTGGGCGCGAATAGCAATTGCTTAACAGGTTTGATGATGGGTTTGGGTTGAACAATGGGAAATTTTGGGAATAGCTTGTTCTATACCCTCTATCTCTGAGCATACATTTGGCTATTCAAAAAGGAAGTTGAGGGATTCAACTTAGAAGGGTTGTACAGATATTGGCACTGCGTGCCCGGTTCGTTTGAGCTTCTATCAAGACGCGTTTTATTATTTGTTATGATAACTTGTTGAAACATGTCAAAGATCTAAACTGCATGTGAAAGACCTAAACTAAATGTCAAAGACCTAAGACTACATCATTAAGCCGTCACCTTCCCGATTGTAAACTACTCAACATGCTTGAATGCTCACAGTCATCTCATGCCACACTGTTCAAATCACGATCAGTTCCGTTCCTTACCACTGTCTGCTCAGCCACCGGCTCTGTTTGTATACCCTTCGCTTCAACTTCGACACTGGGAAAGTCCACATTATCCATCACAGTACGGAAATCGAGGTGACAGTCAGTAATGTTATCAGAGTCGTAGTAGTAGATCGCCGATACCCTTTTTGAGATCGGGGATACTTCACGGGTGTGTCTCATGGAATCACTGATTATCAAGGGGCTGGCATTCAGAGGGAAATACCTATGGCGTTCTCACGTCTCATTGCGATTCGGCGGTAGAGGCATAAGTACTCAATTGCAACGTCGCAGCTGTTCGAGTTGTCAGAGCACATGCAAACCGAGAAAATAATTAATACTGGCTTCATAAGATAACCACGCCCCTTTGCCTGTTTTAGATCTCCCTGATATCCCGTTTCATCTCTTTAGGCTCGGCGGCAATTCCTTCATTCTGAAAAGCCCAATCTCGATCATCATCTAGCAGCACATCATTAGCTAAGATGATCGAAATTACTGACTTGGGCTGGCCTATACCTAATTGTTAGAGTTTGCGGATCCTCCGCCTGAACTCTACAGCATGCAGCTTCTATTCAACAACCCGAATCGCTGACCGGAACCTTATAAAAAGTTAAATCTCTGTAGATAGTGTTCAGATGCCAAACCCTCCAGCTAGACAAAGAGGTGCTTGATTAAATATAAAACCCAAGCATCTCTCGAGATCAGCATTCCTCATCGTAAACGAAATTTCCCTTCTCCAATGAATTCTCGACAAGGGAGTCCCCTCATTTCATCGCTTTCCTTGGTCTTCATATGTGACTTTCTTAGGTTGCACCAGCCATGAAGAATTTCCGTCGCCTCAGACAGAGGCTTAGAGTGAAAGCAGCTGAGATATCTGAGGCATATGAACTGGCCAAGGCAGCTCAAATATCTGGAAAATCTGGAACGGCGGGAAAATTTCCAACAAATGCCGACAGTCTTCAAATATTGTTTTCACATCGCATAATCTCCAAGACCCGCCAGTATCTCAGCAACATCGACTGCGCCGCTCTATCTCTCTCATGTCGCCAAGCCTTCTCCGCTCTTGGTCGAAATGTCCTTAGGCTGTCTTCTTCGGACAAATTCCTGCTTTTACAGCGGCTGGAGCGCGACGGGTACCTGATCCGGGAGATTCTCTGCCCTGTGTGCCAGTACTTCCACCTTCCCAGATTTGACCCAGGACGGGAGCCGTCTGGTTCGGAAGGGCAACGCGCTTGCTTGAATCGTAGAACGGAAAGAATGGAAGCCTTTGGGGGCCGGCTGCCATTATGATTCGACATGGTCGCCGCTATTCTGAGGAGCTACCGGCACAACACCGTATTCTATCATCAAAGCGTGCTCGATGACGACCGGGAGTACGTGGCAGAGTCAACACCCAGAGCCAAATTACAAGTGCGCACTGAGATTGTCAAAGACGAGCTCTTTGTGAAATCAGAGATCTTCCTTCAGCCATGTCTCCCGCAGGGTGATTCTTCTGTTATGGTGCCAGTTTTGAGGAACATTCCGGGGGATAACCCCGAGTTGACGAACGCCTGTCAACACTTTGCTTGGGAAAGTCTAGATTACGTTCTGAAAGGGTATGATCCAGATGCAGAGCTCACGACACGAAGTGCACACAATTGCCTTTGGAACCACGGGACCCGGTGCAACCATAGGCGTTGGAGAGGCCAGAGAAGCTGGCACAGAATTAACGGCAAACGTTTGCGATGTGTTTATTGTCACACCGAACTTACGGTTTCATGCTGTGATGGACCCAATGGAAGCGGCATGGTGGTACTTACTACTTGGAAGAACTTTGGATATGGGTTGGATGTGGACGACCCAATTTGGGCTTCTCATATCGACACGCTTGGGGTCAAGGGAGAAAAGCGGAACAAATCCTACCAAAATCTCGCCGAGCAGTTTGAAGGAGCGCGTTTTGACGAGAAGGTGGGGTACATTGCCTCGAAGCCTACTTTATGGTGATGGGAAGAATGTACTCAATCAGGAAAGAAGATAGAAGACATCTGAGGGAAATCAAAGTACGGGCAACCGGCTGAGATTGCTCCTGGCTGGCTTGGTTGGGCCTAAAGTTTATGAAATACATAAACCCAATAAAAGTTAGCCCTGGATAATAAGTCAGAATTCTTAGCTATTAACTCTACATCCTAGTGATAATACATAACTTTATTTAATTTTATTTAGATCTTTATTTCCAGAAAACCACACCTATATATCATACTGTAGAATTGAACAACCTTCTTTGCGGCCATCATGTCGCCGCTTAAGGCCGGATTTATTGATACATTCCCAACATAAATTCATAACAGGTGAGCTCATTATATGGACAATCTCAGTAAGCTCACCCCTTCGTATTTCTTGCTTGTATATACTTTCCTTTATTATCGCTTCTTCGGGTTGCTTAGGCGTCCTCCTCGTGGGTGGTACCTGCGTGCTCCTCCTTTCTCCGACTTGCGTTTTGGCTATTCTCAGCACCTGAATCCCGCTGCAGCATCTCCTCGTCGCTTGTGGCCGGAAGAGCCGTTTCGAGATCAGTGCCAGCCTCCTTGCGAATTCTACTCATCTCGTCAGGCGGAGGAGCCACCCACTTGGTGCTCTTCATGGGGTTCACACGTTCGAGATACATGGTATCGATCTCTTCGAGGGTGCGCCCCTGGCCCTCAATGACGAAGAAGTAGACGAGAAGGCCACCGAGGATATTGCAGCCCGCAAAGACATAGCCATAGCGGAAATCGATGTCCTTGGTAATGAAGGGCGTGAAAAAGGCGAGCAGGAAATTCCACAGCCAGTTACTGGCCGTCGATAAAGCCATGCCCTTCGCTCGGTAGCGCGAAGGGAAGATCTCAGCCATAATGGTCCAGATCATGGGTCCCCAGGTTGTAGCGAAGCCGAGGATGAAGAGGCAGGCCATGACGATCATGGCGATGCCCGCGCTGCGCGTATTCTGCGGCGTTGTGCGGTCCAAGGCAAAGTGGCCAACCGAGGCAAAGATGAGGAAGCATATGAACATCCAGATGCTGCCTGTGATCAAGGACTTGCGGCGACCGTAGTGCTCGACAATATAGAGACCGATGAATGTGACGACAAAGTTGATGGTGTTGAGGATGATCTGTGTGATGTAACTGTCGATCTCGACAGACTGGAAGATTGTGGTACCGTAGTAACTGTCATTGAGTTAGCACAAATAAAGCAGTGGCCGCTCGAAGACTGGACGAACAAGAAGTAGTTGGCACCCGTGAGTTGTTGGAACATCTGCAGAGAGACACCGATGAAGATACGATAGGCCATCCGCGGGGCGCGGAACATGTCGATAAACTCGGAAACGGGATTGCCCTTGACCGCCTTTTCTGCCCGCAGCTTGGATTCAATCTCCTCCATCTGCGTATGGATAGCCCAATGGTTTGGTGCCGCACCGTAGATGCTGCAGAGGGTGTTGCGGGCGCGGTCGACATGGCCTTGCCTGTAGTCGAATCGCGGCGTCTCGGGGAAGAACAGGATGCCAATGCCGAGCACCAGAGTGAATACCCAGCCCAGGCCAATGATGATGCGCCACGAAGCTGAGCTGTTGGGATGGTGCGTCACGGTGCCGTAGTTGAAGCAGGCGGCGAGGAAGATGCCGATGGTGATGAAGAGCTGGTATGTGCAAACCATGGCGCCTCGGATCCAAGGAGGAGAACTCTCAGCTTGGAACATGGGCACAAGGAGAGACAAGGCGCCGACACCGAGACCAGCAACCTGTTCGAGCAAGTTAGAAACAGCAACTCAGTTGGAGAGCTCCGGGACTTGACATACCCAACGACCCATCATGATCTGGACCCATTCGCGGTCGGCGGAGATCTGGATGATGAAACCTATGGCGATGATGAGGTTTGCCAAGGAGATGCAGTACTTGCGGCCGAAGCGGTCGGCAATGGGAGCAGCACACAGAGCACCGATGAGGGTGCCGATGGAGAGAAGACCGACGATGAGGCCAGAGCGGACCGTACTGAAGGCGTGCTCGCCGTGGCTGTTTGTCTGAGCAAAGCGATCCAGGAAGTCTGGCATCTCCAGGAAGCCGGAAATCTGGCCGGTATCATAACCGAAGCTGGGCATCGCATCAAGCTTGGTCAGATCATTGCATCTTCTCGATTTGTGTTGTGCATTTGTACTTACAGAATTCCGCCCATAGATACAAATGTCGCGAGGAGGAGAGACTTCCCTGTGATACGGGGCAATGGCGAGTAGTCCAGCCCCGAGAGGGACCGACGAGCATGCGCATTTGCCCCCTTCTCCGTGTCGGGGTTGTGCTCGTCAAAGTACACTGTGAGGAACTTTGGAGCCATGGTGAGCGGCGAGGCTATAGCCTTGTGGATTGTCAATTGGGTTCAAGTGGTGATTGATAATACAAATTGTTGTATTTGGATGGGTGGAAGAGAGTCCAAGACATTTGCAGCTCGGGGTGCGTCTTGTTTTAAGTAGCTGGTCTAACTATCCGACGATGCCATGATTTACGCCGAAAGTCTACCTCGTGAGCGAACGATCCTGTCAAGCTTGAGCAACTGGTGATCCAACGGCCCCGTTGTATCCCAACGGCTTGGTCGGAGCTCATCCTGGCATTGTCTGGGGCCACGCGACGACCTGGGAATCGGTCCGTCCCCGGCAGTCAGGTGCACTCCGCGATGACGCTCCCGAGTATCTGTCTATGGGGGAATACTGGAGAAGAGGCAAAACTGGAGGTGCATTGTGGGAGGTGACGTCTGGACTCTGGAAGAGGCCATGTGATTCGTGGGCTGATCGCTGATCTCCGGAGAAGTGGTGGTGGCGGGGCCGAAAGATCCGAAGTAGCAGACAGACTGCTGACCCGAACGGCCCTCCCTCGGCCGAATCCATACGTACGAGCTTTTACAGGCCAATCATTGCCGGACCACATTGGGTTTGACGGTTGTAAATACGCGTTGACCGGAGGTTTGTCATTCTCCGAGTGTGCGAGCCTCGGAACTTGATGGGCTCGGGGTAAAGCTGCAGAATACCTGGTACAACTGGGGGCAGCAAAATGAAGACGGTGCTGATCAATTGAAGAATCATATGTTAGCTAGGATGTACAAAGTCACCTCTTGACAAAAGGATTGATGCAGAGGAAGAAATCGCCCTGTGTAGAGGGAAATATACCTGTGGGAGTGGATCACCAGCAAGCTCGACCAAGGGTTCAGAACAAGGGACCAGCCTTCACTTCTAGCGTACTCCTCCATTGATATCATCGGAATTTTGACTTCAAGCTACAAAATGTTAAAAAGACGGTTCATAATTGAGCTTGCTACTCCAAACCCAGAATGTTCAGGGCCTACCTTCCAAAATAAGTCCCTTTTCTGTTGTTATCTGCAAAGTCTGACAGCTTGTTACATACAGTGCTTGAATAAATGGTCCGCGCCAATCTTCAAGCTTAGTAATGGGAGAGGAGCCGCAGCGGACTTGAGGGCCGCTCAGAGGTCGTTGAAATGGGCTTATCTGACTTGATGGCACGGGTTGATTAGTCCATAACGGGAGTGAAACCTGTATTTTCACAGATTTTGGCCTTTTCTAGAGTTCACTAATGCACTAGGCCCGTAAATGATACCTGTGAGAGATATGGACAATACAGTGACTTACAGCATCAGCCATATTTTCGGTGAAGTCGGTATTTTGAGGTGCTAGGCCCAGGGCATCGTAATGGCCTCATTCTTCCACCTTGCAATGATCTCTTGATCGCTGAACTTGACCCATTAGTCGGGTTTATTAGTGATGTCCTCAATAAATTCGAGCATACGCCTCTCGAACAGGAGGAGTGTGGCAGCGGTCCAGTCACAACCCACATCGCTGATGAGGACCAGAAAGGAATTCTGGGTCCTGTTGTCCAGTGGCAATCCATAACCAGGAAGAAGAATGGAGCCGCCTCACGAATTGAGAGATTCACCGGCGTCATCCCTACTCGGCATCACTAAACAGACGGTGCGTTGATTTTGATCCACAGGGAAGTGACTCACCGGCAAGCCATTTGTTGACGGCGGATGCAAGGCCAATTCACCGCATTACGAGCAGTAGTTGTCGGACAACAAAACGCAGTGTCAACAAAGTCACGCCACTGTTATTTCCTCTCGGAGGTGATCACCAGCAGGTGGATATGAGTTGTGAATTCCGTTGTTAGACAATTAATTGCTTATGAGATCTATTCTCCAAGAGCACGGTCCTACACGATACGACGAGGTGTTTCTGAACTAAACTAGTCTATAGCTAGGGCCTCATATCTTGAATCTGTGCGTTATTTATAGTTTACTCTTCAGTGATAGATGTAAAATCTCATCAGGGTTGCACGTAGGCGCGTTTTTGATCATATGAATGTACTCTTGCCGTTCTCATGGTTGAAAGACTGTGAGTACTATTCGTACCAAGTAATCGTGTAATATAACCCTCTAGATACTCTTATTTCCGTTTGGGAAAGGATGAATGTGGAGGAAATATGCCATAGTCTGGTAAGCGATGATGAGTGGGTGAAATTCCTGCTCTGTTTCGGTCCTTTCCCGCCATGGAAAGAAGCGCTGCATACACGTAGAAACCTTGCCAGGGTAGGGAAAATGACTCATTGGACTGTTTGTCACCCAAAGGGGTATCTTGCAATATTCCCCTATTTTCACCGTGGATCCAAGATTGCATGCATAGTTGTCTCCTGGCGCCGAGCTCATCGTTGTCACAGCCGAAAGATGACGGATGTCGTCTTCGTGGAAACCTGAGGTATCTTGACTTCTGGCCGGTATTGAAACCTCAGAGATCCAGTACGATGCAATAAAATAGTTCGTTGTTCGATAACTTAGTTTTGATTAGCATGAGGCATAAGAGAGGAGACATCAGGGAAAGACTGATCTCCGAGAGTATTGGAGGACATGTACTGCACGCCATCGAACAATTAATATTGAAGATAGCCATCAATTGCTCTGGTATGCCGCAGATCAAGGGAGTTATCCTCAATTTAGGTTGATTGGTGAACATAAGCAGCCGCAAGGGTCTTGGATGTGAGACCAGGAGGTTTCATAGACTCCTTTAGGCTGTCAATCTCACTGAGAACCGGAGACTATTTCTAATAAATGCCAGCTTGGAATTTTTCAAGTTGAGAAGCTTGATATTTGGTCATTGTGGTAGCATTGGGTAAGAAATGCTTGAATTGTGGATAAAACTGTGTTTTTTGACCTTGTGCCGGCAACTTGCTCACCTTGAGGGAGCAGGCAGAAGTTAGATTAGTTAGCTTGGAATTTTTAGAATTACCCAAACTCCAAGTTTAGGGAGGATTTTATTCAGTTCCACTGGGAATTACGCCACGAGATTTCTGGGGACCATTTGAACCCCTGGGTTGGGAATATCTGCTGTAACCTGAAATAGCTATGTCTGAGGCTATCTGCAGGCTGGTGATAGTCTTCTTAAACGCGCTCTGACTTGCTCAACGCAGTTCATTCCGGGCTGTTCTGGGCAAGGTTCGAAAGGATCTGTTGATATCTTCTAGGAACTTTTTCCGCGCTATCGCTAGATAGGGTCCAAGGATTCGTCAAACAGAACGTGATCGTTATGACGCCTTTCTGCAAAAATCTACGCAAAGGCCAAATGCTTTCCGAAACTTCGATGACCCTTTTCAAGTTACGTCTAGTCAAAGGTTGAGTGAGCACGGCACCTGTAAGTCAAAAACGGCCCATGGGGACCAACAAGCATATATCTATTATGCAAATTCAGACCAGGGACCGGAGTTCGCCTCCTATACGAAGACAAAAATTGCCAGCCTGGAAAATGCCAATGAAAAGCATGTTAACAGCAGGCTTCTTTCGAACGATGAAGCGGCCTTGAGCCTATAGGAATCCACAGTTGAGGCTAGGAGGACGAGGACGGTGTTATAATTAATCCAGTGGATGGGAGAGGATATAGCAGGAATGTATTACTAGAGTACCTAAGCTGAACATCGGTAACTCGAATAGATTGCCTCAGCACATATATTTTCCGCCTGCACCGTGATTTGACCAATGATGTGAGTGAGACTGGTACACAGGTCTGGGCCGGATTTTTCGGATCTACTCGGAAGTCCGTGCCGCATGACCCCTCTTTTCGTCAGCCAAATTCTTACTTGATGACGTTAAACCTCAAAACCAAGCGAATGCCAGCAGACAGTCTTGGATTGTAGATCCTACTCATTTGAGCCTTGTACAGGCTTCTCAACGCCCCACAATATCAAAGTTCCTTCTCATCGTCCAGAAACATGGCTGAAACACTTGGGGTTGTGACAGGCATCCTGGGTTTACTTCCACTTTGTAGAGGTACGAGAGGGCCAGGCGCCCAGCCACTTTGATACAGATGCTAATTCGTGTAGAGGGGTTCACTATGATCGCAGACATGATAGAGGCAAAAGGAAAGATGGCGGAGCTGCTGACAAGAATTGAAACCCATCATGGTGTAAGTCATTCGGGTCTCGATGGGAAACGAGAGCGGGTGGAAGATTTGCCATTTTCTTCCTCCAATCGACTTTGTACTCACCATTACAAATAGCATTTTGTCTCTTGGTATGAAGTGTGGGGCGATGAAAGAACCCGCGAAGCAAAATTCAGAACCTACGAAGAGGAGCGCCCGGTCAGTGCGAAAGAAGTCTTACGACACCTTGCACTCTTTTCTCGTCTGTTCTATGACTTCAAATCGCTCGAGAAATATGGATTTCGGGTGTCCAGCACAGTAAACAAGGTTCTATTTCAGTTTCCGTCTAAGGATAGTGCTAACAATCACAATAGACTGTTCAAGACGTGGAGACATTTCGGTTTGAATCTGACGAAGATCTCCATCCACAGAACATAGAGCGATTCCGCGCTAGATGCACCGAAAACCTCTCGTTGGCTAAAAGATTGAAATTCGTTCTATGGAGCAGGGACAAGAAGCTTGAAGACTTGATCAGTCGACTCCGTGAGTATAATGAGGTGTTGTGGCGATACGGGCCCGGAGTAGAGGTGGCTCGACTGGACAAGGGAGTCTATGACAAAATTGGCCAATTAATGGCCAACCAGCTACAGACATTCTTTGCTGTCTACAAGAAGGAAGCTGAAAGCACAACTAACCCAGCGAGCGCAAAGAAATACGATGCCTTGGCAAAGATGGCAAATTTCCGATCTCTAGTCTTGCAACGAGAGATATCTCAGAGCGCAAGACCTAGGGCGTTTCGCGCCAGCGAATTCTACATTGACGAGAATTACAGGGTGGAAAGTAGCGGAAAGTCGACTTTGGCACTTCTATCCGATTTCCCATGGCCGGGTGAGAGACGCGTCGTTCTTATCGAGTGGATACAGAACCCGCAGCTTGCGGACAAGAGGAGGGATACGGAGAAACTGGCCGTCTTACTGTCCACTCCAAAGCCGAGCGAGATGCTGGTTCCTGGATGCTATGGGATCCTCGATGATGTTGCTCATTCTGGCAGGTTGGGTGTCGTCATGATGCCGCCAAGTAACATTCGGGGGAATATACCTGCAACCCTGGCACCTGGCGCAATCTCCCGTCGACGGATGCCCATTAGCCTCAGAGAGCTCATCCAAAATACCTCCAGATACTACCCAAAGGGGTTGAGCTTGGGGATAAGGTTCAAGATTGCGAAACAGCTCGTGGACACCATCCACATTATACATGCTGCTGAATGGGTTCATAAGTGAGTATTTTATGATCGGATGTGTTTGAACCTGGTAATCTAATCGTAATATAGGAACGTTCGTTCGGAGAGTGTTCTCCTTTTCCCAAAAGGAGAAGTCCAGGACGATGTTACTTCTCCGGTCTCGGTTGGCCCAAAAGGCTTCGACTTGAACAACCCCCTTCTGGTAGGGTTCAATAGCGCTCGAAGCGATTACAAACCTCAGGGCCACGTAGATTATGGTTACTATGGTACAGACCCTGAGGCCAAAACTGCAGCAACTAATATGACATTTGACAACTATCAACATCCTGCCAAGCTTGTTGACGCCAGTCTTCCTTACAGGCGATTATATGACCTGTACAGTCTTGGCTGTGTGCTCCTTGAGCTTGGGCTGTGGGATACAGTGGACAAACACGTGTATGGACAGGAACCGTATGTTGCTCAGAGAACACTTCGTGGGCTTGCTTCGAAGTCAAACATAGATACGTAAGTTGGTGCGTTTCTCTGAATGCGATGGTTGAGCTGACAAAATCATTCAGAATCATGGGCTCCATTTACGGGGATGTTGTCAGGGATTGTCTGGATCTTGGAGAGGAGATCGCACTTCATGACCCGGCCAGTTTTGGCACTGACATCGCGTCGCGTCTCTCTCAGTGCGTGGTGTGAATATGTTAGCGTGGTGAACTGGTTTTGTCTTGTCTATTGTATTTGCACCAATTCTAGTCGAATGAAATTCTAAATGCGGGCGTGGAGTGGTGGTAACTCTAAAAACGGCGTACTGGACATGTCCTAAAGAATAATAGCCGAGAGTGTGATTTTGACGGCGGTGGTGCATTCTGTAGTGAAGTCGTAGTTCGGCTCGGTTCGATAGAGACGACCATTGCACGCCCAGAAGGCAGCATCCCCTCCACCGCTCCAGGGAGACTTCAAGTTGTGTGCCGCATCCATGGACCAGACCCCCTTTGGGCTATTGAAGGCAGCAAGATAAGTATCTGGCGCCAAGCTGATTCCTGAGCTCACAATACCAGCTGCTGTATTATAATTCGTGTAGAGGTTGTACGAGCTAGTTCCCAAACCTGTGAGCGCCTGTAGGGACCCGTCCTTGGTATACAAGGCCCATACTACGGCGTTATCTCTTGAGCTCTGTAACGACATCGTCCAAAACATTCCAGCGGTATATATGCTCGAGGCATAGATGTTGGTGCTGCTCTGCTCTGTGGGATAGTTGGCAACGACAAGTATTGTGTAGATTGGGAAAGATTCCGCCTCGGTGGTGGTGCTGGTCGGGGTGGTAGTACTAGTCACGGTAGAGGGTGTCGTCGTGGTCTCGAGTGCCGTGACCCCAACGCAGGAGCATGCTGAGATGTATTGCGCTGGGTTGGAACAAGCAGCAGCGTAATCTGGAATGTTGAACTCGTGGCGCTTTTCCGGGGCACGCGATGTTTGGATGACGGTGACTTGGGAGCTGGTCGAGGTCTCGGTCACGATAGGCGTCGTTGTAGCCGAAAAAATAGATCTGCAGTCATCTTTGCCGGAAGTCTGCGCTGCAAGAAGGCCTATTACTGTTAGTAACCGAGGACACAATAATTCTCAGACCAACTGTACCGTTTAGACAGCCGTCCGACTTGCATTGCGCCTTGCAAGGGGACGCGACTGCAGCTTGGATAGCCAGTAATAACAAAATAACTGTTTGGAACTTCATGATGTATATGATCAACAAACTTCCGAGGGAAAAGGAGTCACTGTTGCTGTGCTGCGATGCGAGGTGGCGACGGTTGAGAGAAAAGGAACTGGTAACCTGCCTGCCCTAGGCTATAATAAGTAAAGTTAGGGAATTGATGTTGCCAAAGAAGAAAGGTACCAGGATGAATGGCGTGCGCTAGTAAGACAAATATTGACAGACTAGTGGAAATGGAATTGCCAGGCCTCACTTCAGCTAACAATCATCTAGATAGCCGAGATGCGTTTGATCTTAGAGACTAGAATAAGCGTAATTCTAGTCCATAGTTCGTGCTCATTGTCGCTTCCAACGGAGATTGTGCTTCCATAAGTTACAAGTTCGTCCACTGCTCTAAATGAGGACCTCTATTTTCGGGCAGTAAATACAGGCCAGTGGCGCCTGGTTTCTTCCGGAGAGAACACACTCTTGCTTCTTCCTAATGTCCTCATTTCCCATGCGCCAGGGAGCTATGGTGGCGCTCGGTGGCGCGGCTGGGCACGCCACTGTTTCAATAGCTCGACTCATGATTTAGCCGATGAGGCGATAAACAAACATCAAGCTAGGGTAAACCAAAATAGGACAAAGGATTGACCAAGGCGAAGCTAGCTTTGGTGATCTATCGCCTCGACCCTTGCAGTAGATGAATAATTACACGAAGACGCGACACAGTACATTATTCCACTTACCAACCTCTTATGCGAGTCATCACGAAAGCGCCACAATCGCACTGTGGTGTGCGTCTAGTACAGAGTATATGGGTTACGTGTCTTGTCCCCCCCGCCGCCTTGTTTTCCGTAAACGCAGAATAGCTCGCGATGGACAGATTCGCGCAAAAGTTCCGACAACTTGAAAATTCTAAATTTATCACTAGTAAGATCTTTATTTTATTTAATCAGCTTTATTCATATGTCATAAATTCTCATATTAGGTAGGGTTTTATTATTTTTAAAGCTGACTCAATATAAACTGGCCGGGTTGTCGGACCTGTTCCACGCCCACTTTAAGACACGTCCCGTCATGCATTCCGTGACTCCATTCAACATATCTTAATTGTTATCATAGGTGTCCCATCAAATCCTTTATAGAGCATCCATGTCCTTGGCCAACTGGGAGAGGTTGAAACCCCCGGATGCTAATTGAAGCTTTTGTATTTGCCTCTTTTCTACCAACTGCTACAAGTATAAGCTTTTGTTTCCTAGTGATACTACAACAAGGCTTACCTCTTCAATTGAACCTTTCATAATATAACGAAGGATGTTTACTTCTCGTTCTTGGCCTAGTCGTATCACTCGGCCAATTGCCTGGCGCTCTACAGACGGGTTCCATTGTGGCTCAATAAGGTGCACGCGGCTAGCAACGGAGAGGTCATTAAGCCTAATAAAGTCAGTGACCCCTTGCTTATGATAAAAAATAACATACCCCACCGCTCCGGTTCCAAGAGTCATTAACAAAACTCGTATGTCATCTTGCTCCTGAAAGTCGAGAAGAATTTTCTTGCGCCTGGTTGTCGTAGATATTGAGCCATCCACTCGACAATATTTGATTCCATTCTCGGTGAACAGAGCCTCGACCAAGTTGAGAGTTCGCTTCCATACTGAAAAGACAATGCTGCACGGTATTAGTTTCGCTACCCTGGCCTTTTGTGGGGGCATTCATTGATCCTCGTACCATTTCTCTTGACCCATGTGCAACTTGACATCATCTAAGAGGTGCAGGAGCTTAGATGGGTATGATCGAGGTGATTCTCGAACGGGAATTGGGTCCTCACTTGAGGTCAACAGATTGAACTTCCTGTGCGGTACCTTGCAGACCAGGCAAACGCTCTCGGTTTCAGTTTGGTATGCCAGAGTGCAAGATATGTCAGTGCAAATAAATCGACCACACTCGGTTAGTTGAACAAGTCTCCCATCAACTGCGTCTGGACTCGTTATTTCAGCAGTGCAGTATGCACATCGGATTTCACCCGACTGTTCCATGATGCTAAACAATGCATCTGGGCCATCCGAGGTGATGGCCGTAATGCCGTTGCAGAACTCGCGAAGACGGAGAAGCTTCTCCAGTACGTTTTGATGCGATGCCTTGGAGTTGACTGCCATGTCAATCGCTGTTCTACACACCGCCTCCATAGCTAGGTATTCGCTTCTTTCGTTTTCCAAGAAGTCGAGTCTGAAGATTTTCGTGGTTGAACGTAATCCCAGGAGGTCCTGTGTTCTCTGGAGACAAATGGAGCGCAGCAGGAGATGAAGATTCGGGAGATTCTGCTTCAGTGTTCTCGTTGACCCAGGCCCGGCACAGATGTGTCTTCTAAAGGTGCCAATGTCTTCTAGGACGGGCACTCTCAGAAACCGTACTAGTGACCCCAAGTCCTCGAGTCCGTTTTGAATCGGTGTTCCGGTCATGCACCATCTGATATGAGCTGGGATATCATTAACTGCGGAGAATTGCTTGGTCGACCAATTACGTATCGTGTGAGCTATTCAACCATAAGCAGATGGCCTTGAGGAGTGATGCCAAGAGGGGTGCACCTTCATCCAGGACGGTCCGATACCATCGAGCGCTGTTCAGTGTCCCCCTTCGCTTCCTGAAATCTGCAGCAACAGTCCCATACGTTGTTAGAACAATATCATACTTTCCAAATAGAGAAGGGTCGTCAGTCCGTTCTCTTCCATGATACTTGTAGTATTTGATCGTACCCCAGGATGTGTGACTTTCTGGATTAGCTGAGAAAGGATTCAAGGCGGTACCTCTACCTACCTTTCTATCTGTTTTACCCAATTGGCAAGAAGAACTGTGATTGATTAGCCATATGTGGTAACATCTTTTCGAGATGTAAGATAATTACGCTCTGACAGAACCACAATCAATGTTGACTTCGTGGGAATGATTGGACGATGTTGGTGCTTCAAATCATGAACAGGTCCAGCGTCATTTTGGCTCATGTATTCTTGAGCACGATCCTTTGAACCGAGAATCGCTGCTATCATCATCAAAGTCTTCCCCAAGCCCATATCATCGGCAAGAATGCCTCCAGGGCTGTCCTCTTCTGTTCGACTTTTTGCACCGGTGATGGCGTGCCGGTAACTATAAGATCAGAACTGGAAGTTTCGGAATTCGAGTCAAGCTGCCGCAGTGACTTACCCAATCGTGTTCTGTTCGGGGTTAAGTGGCTCCCATAATGTCTGATTCGGTAGCGATTGACCAGACTCACGTCTGGAGATAAACTCAACACCTTTCTTCTGATATCTGTAGCCATTTTAGTACCCAAAACGTAAGGCACAGTCAGAAATCGTCGCATACAGATGTAATTCTGTTGTTATTCGGGAGTCAATATCCACGAGTCCTGAGAACTCGTATTGATTGATCCCGTTCAAGATCTTCACTGGGTCTAACGAGATGGTCTCTTCATTAGTATCATCTTGCCCATCGGAATCGCAACCGCCCTGTTTATTATCCTGATGCAGATGAAGAATCCCATTCCCGTCATGGAAATTCTTCCGAGAGACTGGAAGTGGTAAATTCAAGCACTGTGGATTTTCATAAGGCAGGACACCCCATCCAGCAGGACTTTGCAAAAACAGCTTCGCGACCCCAAGGGTCCGCGAAACCACCTCAGCTTTGTATCGCGGACCGATGACGTCGATTTGAATAGTAATCGGCTTCGCCTTGCGAATGTGGTTGGCCATGGAAGATGCGATATCTTGCCATTCTGACTCTGGCATGGAGGCCTCAAATCTGACTGGGGAGGTATCCTCGACCAGAGCGCCAAGGGCATTCAATGCCCTAGCTTCTAACACTCCCACAGCACCACCGGTGTTAAGTCGGACAAGACAATGTTCGGCACTGAAATCAAGAGTGAATTCGCGAACATTCTCTCCAGTGTGGACGATCTTGGCCGGAATTTTGGTAGGTTCGTCGGTAGACTTGGGCTCCCATTTTAGAAGCACCTGAATGTCCTTGAGCTATTGACGGTTAACAATATACCTGCATTGTCTTCCAAGATGAACCCACTATACCGAAGAGAACCTCGCCCAGCTCGTAGGGATCTCTCTCTGGTGAGCTGGGCACTTCGGATGGCGTCGCGGGTGATGATGTTGTTACGACCTCCGCAGAGCGGCGCACCGCTAGAAGCGGCGACGGTCGCTTATGTCGCGGTGTGAGAGGCTGTAGCAATCGAGTTGGATTCTCATCATGAGGGGGCAGTTTTCGCTTGAGCGGTTTCATTTGAGCGGAGTCGTGATTGAATCTGCTCCCGACGATTGAACAGCATCGAGAGATTAGAGTGTTGAACAATAGCGAGCGATGTTATTCCCGCAAGCTCGAGTCTGCCGCCAGCAAAGAAGACCAGGCTCCGGCCGACCGACTCGAGGCACCCAGCAAGGCGTCCCGTTAGGCGCAACTCAGGCGACCCAGCCTCTCCCCAGCCTCCAACCCGATGCGCTTGGTCTCAATTGAGAGATGCGTTGGTTCCAGGGCGGCTGCAAATGGGGCTTAGCCTGGCATCTGGACTCATCTAGCGAATGCACGCTCAGCCACAACGGCCGCTGAAACCGTGACCTTAGCAGGTTGAAAAGGTAGGGAAAAAAGCGATCTGCCCAAGACGGCAGCAAAATGCCATCGTGGCACTCTTTCTTATCTTTCACCACCACTGGATTGCGATGGCACCATCCACCACAAGCAAACAGCCTCACTCTGGCAACCATCCGGGTCCGGGGAAACAACAGCCTGATCCTAAAAAAACTCAGCCTTTACCTAATGGCGACGCAAACCAGGATTTCAATCTGTTTCTTGATAAGTTCAAGACAACAGCCAAACTCACGAGCCAGCAAGCGCTCACATTTCAAAACACTACGGTTGACGACGTCAAGAGCACCATTGCAAGCATCCAGCAGAAGCAAATATCGAGCGGCCGGCAACAATGGATCCGCAGGCTGGAGCCATTTCTATCGAGCATGGAACAGTATGGAAAGGTCATCGAGGTCTTCTTGAATGCGTCAGAGGCTCTGGCCTTTATCTGGGTACGGCAAGCTTTCGTTGTTCTGCGTGTCGTCCAGCACACTCGCATTCTGGTCGGTTAGACTATGCTCCCTATGCATGTTTTTTTTGCATCTACTGACATCACATACTTGTACAGGGCCCAATGAAGTTCATACTACAGGTATATGATTGGTCATCTTTCTTAGCTCGGAATCTTCCTGACAACACTTCCAGATCGCTTCCAACTTTTCAGAGGCTCTGAGTTCACTGCTCGATGCATACTTTGAACTAGGAGAACTCATTCCCCAATTATCAGCGTATCGGGCCCATTGCGTTTCTAATGAGTACATGAGAACAGTCTTGGCTTTGATTTACAAAGACATCCTTGAATTCCACTCATGCGCGATGAAGCACTTTCGAAAACCGAGTCAGTATCATTATTACCTTTACGTGAAAGAATTCCCAAAAACTAAGCAACTCTGCTAGTGTGGAAACAGATGTTCCAGGCAGTTTGGAGAGGCTTCGCACTGAAATTGGAGGAACTCAAAGATAACATGAGGCGTCATCGACATCTTGTGGAGTCACAGGCGTCGATAGTACTATTTGAGGAGACCCAAACGTTGCGAAGATTGGCCGAGGAAAAGTTTCAAGGCCTCCAAAACGAGTATCTCCGTCAGAGACTACCAGAGGTCATGCGGTGGCTTTCTCCGTACAACTCAAAACTCCAGCATGACAAGTGCACAAAGGATAAGTTCCCCGGATCGGGAGAGTGGTTGCTGGCGGATCGCGGCTTCAATAACTGGTTTGACCTTTTTTATTGTTCTACTCCGTTGCTCTGGTTGAATGGCATCCCTGGAGCAGGTGTGTAATACCTAATTCATCTCATTAGGCATTAGGATGAGAGAGGACGAGAGCTAACAGCATTAGGTAAAACCGTCTTAGCCTCCACTATTGTTGACGCAGTCCAAGGACTTGTCGACAAAGATCAAGTCAGACTCGCCTACTTCTATTGTAAGGGGACGAATGATACTCGAAACAATTTTGTGGCCGTAGCCCGCGGCCTACTCAGTCAGCTAGTCAAAGGCGACGAGGATCTTCTCCTTCAACTATACGAAAAAGGAAACTTGCAGAGCGGTGAAGCGATTCTACGAGACGTCTCAATGGCGAAGGAGCTGCTCGATGTTGCTTTGGACTCTGATAAGACGACATACATCATAATCGACGGCATAGACGAGTGCAGGCGTGAGGAGAGAAAGGAAATTTGCTCCTGGTTTAGTGAGCGGGTAAATAAGCTCGGTAAGGACGACCACGGTAACATTCGATGTCTCTTTGTGAGCCAAGAAGACGGGATTGCGAAGAAGGATTTGGTCATGGTTCCAGCGATCAAGATCCTCCCTTCTCACGTCCACAAGGACATTAGGCGATATGTTGACTCTTGGCGCGACAAGATTGAAGAGAAGCACGGTCAGCTTGATCCAGCTGTGCACCCATTAACGGACATTATAATGTCTTCTGCGAGAGGTAATTTAGCGTCCCCTCTGAAATTCTTTAGTCTAACAAATTTAGGCATGTTTTTATTCGCCAAACTTGTGGTGCAGTGCTTGTATGGAATGCCTACTCGTGAGGAGCTGCTAGCGCAGATTCAGCCAGACCATTTCCCAGACGAGCTTGGAGATTTGTAAGAAGCCCTGAAATCATATGTTGTGGCATACTAATTCTTGTACAAGGTATGATACGATTCTTGGTCGAATCGTGGGCGAAAATGCCGGTGCACCATCTAAAACAATTCGCCGACTTCTCGGGCTTCTGGCGGTGGCAAAGAGGCCCCTTCGTTGGCACGAGATCCAGGGATACTTTGCCTTTGACTCTGAAGAAGATGAGCAAGTAGATCACGCAATGCGAAAACTAAGGGTCGACCCGAAAGACCTGTGCTGGTCGCTGGTGGAACACCAGGAGGACGATTCGGTAGAGCTTGTTCACCCAACGGCCAAAGCGTGAGATATCGCATCTGTGTCCACGGCCTATAAAACATTGCTAACTTCCATAAGTCATCTTATTCGGACAAAGTATTTGCAGCCATCCAAAGTGGAATGCGACTTGGCACAAACATGCCTTCTCTTCTTGAGCACGGACGAATGTGGTCGAGGCCAAGATCCCTCTGCCATCAAACAATACTTAATGAAGGGGCATTACTCCTTTTTCGAATACGCCGTTGCTTGTTGGTCTCTTCATTTGCAATCCGCTCTACCCGGCCTTAGCAGCGACGAAGAAATCAGCCACCTGGGCGAGTGTCTTGAATCGTTTCTGACGTTCCATTGGTTAGACTCTCGGACGGAATTGACGGTCTCAGCTACCATTATGGAAAAGATCAAGATATTCCACGAGTCCGATTTCTCTGTCAAACTCGCTCAGGCGATTGTGTCGTCCCGGAAGCAACTCGGACCGGACGGTACCGGACCGTCGCTCAAAGATCCACTGGACCTTGGACAGGTCACAAATGACGTCAGGGAAGCGATAGAGAACGCGGTTGCGGTGTCTGACGGTGACGAACTAGCACTTCTTCGCACTTACTATGGCAAGAACTCGGACTGGTTCAAGTGTTCTCGAATCAACTGCGTAAGATTTTATGCTGGGTTCGCCAGGGATGCAGAACGAGCCCTGCATGTCGAAAAACACGAGAGGCCATACAGATGCACCGACACGGGCTGCAGCATGTATACATTTGGGTATGGTACTGAGAAGGCTTTGCAGAAGCACCTGGTTGAGGTTCATGGAGCAGATCCGGGGAGCAACAGGATGATGGAATTCCCTACTCCGCCAAAGGAGGAGCGAAGCACAACAAAAGGGCACATTCCCTGCCCACACTGTCCCAAGTTGTTTACACGGCGGTCCACGCTTCGAAACCACATGCGAACCCACGAAAACTCCAAGCCATTTCGTTGCGGTACATGCAACAAGACTTTTACACGCCAGTCAGATTGTAAGAGACACGAGGCTATTCACGCCGGCGACAAAAAGTACCTGTGCGCGGGGGAACTGGACGATGGAACGCCGTGGGGTTGCAGCGCGGGCTTCACACGAGCCGACAAGCTGCAAGATCATTTAAGGAGCGCAACGGGAAGGGGGTGCATTGCTGCCCGGATGATCGAAATGGAATCCAAGACTGGGCGAGAAGCTGAAGAGGTGAGGTTTCAGGAGCTTTTTAGTTCCGTGGTGGGAATTGTTGAAGCGTGGCCTCAAGAAACACCTCCAAAGTTGTGAATAGCTCCTGGTGATACAAAGTACTGCTGCCCGGCAAAATGAGCGAAATCTCCCGAATTTGCGGGCCCGCCGATACTCCTTGCTGCCTTATATTCAAGGTATAAATTTGTGAACATGTTGCGGAATATAAAGAGGCTCTGCCCGCCCGGCGCAATGAGGCCCCCCTCTTAGTGCCTTGAATGTCATTGGCTGCAGCTGCACTGCCCGCCCGGCGCAATGAGGCCCTCCCCTCTTAGTGCCTTGAATGTCATTGGCTGCAGCTGCACTGCCCTTCATCCAGGTCTCAAGAAAATTGAGGACGCCGGGGAGCATGGACTGTCATTGGAACAAATATTATGATGACAAAGCACCGGAACTCTGCTACTTTTTACACTTCTGCGGGAGGCCTACCATAACCGCCACACCCTTGGCCACACACTTCGCCACAGCTTTAACCACAGCTTTAGCCACAGCTTTAGCCACATTCTGCTATTTCAAGCGCTGCCTGAATGCTCGCGCAGAATTTTATTTATTAAAAAATTAGCAGTATATTCGTTAGGTATGTAGTTAATATGGAATAATTCATCGCGGCATATTTTCTCTATCTAGTATATCCCGCATGATCTAGTGGAATAGAAAGAGCACATAGCCCCTTGGACTCGTATATGGCCTCAAATAATCAAGCACAACAAGTTCTTATTAACTTATCCCGGGTTCTTAAGCTATGCGACATTCCTCCGTGGCCTGGATACTCTCTGTCCTCAGGAAAGGTACAACGTCAGTATAGGCCAGACCATCAGTCACATAATCTGCCACATTGTTAATCAGCCACAGCCAGACATACCGGCCTCCTCCGAAATGTTGGATGAACGTTGACGAATCTCTTATGCACGAGATAAGTGAGTTATGAATACCTATACTTGTACTAAACTAGCCACGTGTTAAAGAATGCAACAGCCTGCATAAATGCTTGTTCTTTGGCGAACCTTTCGTGCTTCTTGCTAAGATCGCATCGCACCGCAAATCCATGCACCACTCCTGAAAAAAGATTGACCTGGTACAAACTACCATTTTCTTTCAGAATCTCCTCGCTCCGGTGGCGCTTCTCCGCCGGGAAAATGGAATCCGTCTCCGCAGCTGCAATCGACAACGGGCCTGTAATAGCAGCGAGCTCATCTTCTTCAACAAACGAAGGGTGCGCTATGAACCCGACTTCGATGCCGTTCCGATAATGACGCAGCACGTACTTGGCGCCGAAACAATACCCGACCGCGCCGATGTGCAAAAAGCCCAGCTCCGTCTTCATGTACGCCAGGGCTTCCTCCATAATCGGGTCGATCTCCTTGGTCGTGTGGCCACCTGCTCCGTTGCGGCCATTCTGCACCCAGTCTGGCAAGTCAACTTCATTGAAGCGATTTACGTCGATTGCATCGCCGTTGAAAAGATCAATAATGAGGGTAGTGTAGCCGTTGGCCGCGAATTCGTCTGCGAGGAGCTTGCTATTATCCCATATTCCAAGCACGTCAGGGACGTAGAGTAGACCAGCACCTTGACGGGTATTTTGGGAGGAGGCTGTCGCAAGGTAGGCGTCATGGTGTCCAACCTTGATCATCTTGCCAGTAGGGGTGCCTCTGCGTGAGATTAGCTTGTCAGCTCCATGACAAACACCGACTTTGATACCATCAACGAAAGACGGAGCCGCGTTCAACAAGTGCATCAAAAATCTCTGAAAGCAGTAAGGAGAAAGGAACTTACTCATGGTGTACGCCAACGATGCAGCATTTTCCAGGCGGGTGGGATGCCATGTTGAAATTTTTATACAAAGGATTGATGGATATTTATCGACGCCTTCGGGTTTTTTTTAAAGATAGGGAGTTCTTGATCGGTTGAGAGAATTTAATATGTGAGGTGTTGAAGCGGCCTCATCTCCAACTTAAATACTCGCCTTTCCTACAACAGGCCGTCACAGGTATTACACATCGCCCCTACATGGAATGGAATCCAGTACTCTGGATGTGAAAAATTGGTCATCGTAGCTAAAACGGGTTATCTCCGGACTGCTTAAGCCAGACTCGCTAGCAGATGATGATACGATCCTAGACTGGAGACACAATATCCAATCTCAGCCTAGCCTCCAAAATTTCTCGGACGACATCCGGGCTCACACGCTAACTGAACATCGGCAATTACCCAATGTGGAAAATGACAAACTACAGCGCGCTGGATGCACGCATAAATATTCACAAAAGCTCTACTGCGGATCGCATAATGCCAGGGTTACGCGCTTTGCAATATTAAATCTGGACTTCTCAGTCTCATTTTATGAAAAACATTTCCGTCAGTTTCGGTATATTCATTGCAACTATGATTGAGTAGATTAAGCACATGTATGTACAAATGGTTATCCTTCAAACATTCACACCGTCATCATCAATATCAAACCATCAACAGGAAATTTCAATATCCATCTGCCGCATCGAGAGTATACCAAACTCAGCCCACAAGGCCCTGCAACATACTCTGAAAAGATGCATCCATTGAAGCCCCAGCCTCTTGAAGTCGCTTGATCAAAGACATGATCTTCCCGAATCTTGCTTGGCTCTGTTGAGTCTGCTGCAACTCACTAATGCGCACCAGGAGTTGGTTGAAATTCCGAACCTGGATCTTGGCAAGGACGCGGATCATGTGTAATTGTTCATCGTAGGAGTACTGGGCCCGAAATTCAGGAGAAAACATCTCCGGATTGCAAGGCGTCGTAAGCCCAGCGTCACCAGAGAAGCTATCGAATAGCTGCGCAGTGGATTCGTCCTGCAAGGGAGCTTTGTCCCTCGGGAGAATCCCCGAGGATGATGGTGTGGTCATATCCGGTGTTTCGATAGACCTGGGATCATCTACCTCTGTCGGGTTGGACAGTGGCAGTTTTATGCGTCTTGATAGGCATTTAAACATCTCTGCCACCCTGTCGCAAATGATAAGTATGATGGTGTATGTCTGAAGCAAGTCGGCACACTTGTCGCAATCGAGAGGTTTGCAGCAATGGAATATCAGCCATTTTTGAAGTTTCAGAACATGGTCGAAAGCAAGCGTCCTTAGCTGAAAGGCATCGTCATCAAGCTTTTGCACAATATCAAGGGCGTCTCCCAGGCAAGAGCATGCAAGCGCGCCATTGGAATTCTCAGTTTCATGCACCTTAGATGTAGTGAAGCTGGTGGCTGATAGACAAGGCGTATCAGGGAAGTCGGCGAAGAATTGAGAAATATCCAATGATGATGAGCTTATCAGGTTTTCTGCAGTGAGAGATTGGGCCTGGATAGGTTCGCTCATCATGAGATCTGCTTTTAACGCGACGTCAGCACACCCTATAACCGTAATCTTAAACATCATGTGGAGATTTTGACATACCTGACTGGTCGCCTATGAATGTTGCACTTGTCTGTTCTGAGGCCGTGACTTGGGCCGCCACTACATCTGTCGGGAAGCACATTGGGTGCGGCTGACCTATCTGAATGCCAGTCGATGCAATACCGTGACCTGATCCGCTGATAGGTTGAGGTTGTACCGATTCTTGACAACCATCATGAACAGTATTTTTGCTAGAACCGTTGTTCACCGCGTGCTTTGCCCCAGAGTCAAGATTAGGTAGCGAGGTGCTGGGTTGGTTGACCACATGTGTTGACTGAGCTGTTGAGCCATGGTCGCCAGACTGAAGGAGACTCTTTTCCAAATTTCCCTGCAACCCTGAGTGGCAAATGGTGGACGAAGCTACTCGGTTGCTCCGGGCCCGACGGCGGCCATGGGAAGGGGGAAAGATGCAAGCAATTTGTTGGACGTTGCATCTGTCGCATGATATTCTACTACCAGTACAACGAAGCTGTGATTAGATGGATTAGATTTGGTCTATACTCATAAATCATAGTGCGAAAAATGGAACGCAGTATAACGCACCTTCTTGTTGTGGCATCCAACACATGCCTCCCTTCGATTTGACCCGAAGCGGCTATGCGTGCCATCTTGGTTTGCATGGCTTAGTGCGACCTGCTCCATGCCCGTCTGCTTGGCTCCATTCTTGGCAGCTTTCAGCGTAATGAACATGTTGCCAAAGTTGGAAATACCGGTGGATGACAAAACGAAACAAGATGAGGTTTCGAGATGACAATGGGAAATGGAGGGAGGATCATGTGTTCGGCGTTTACCTATCACGGGCATGGCGGTTCGGCAATTGCCTCATTGGGTTGGGACGAGCTGACTTTTGAGTGACATTACTCAGCTGCCTGGTGGAACAGGGCAAGCTGATTCGTAGAATGACGAATGTGGTCCACTTTTTGGGCGTCGAGGTCCAGGCTGCAGCCCATCGACTAAACCCAGAATCGACACAGCGACTTTGAGTTGTGCAGCTGTGCAAGAGGAGTGTTAACGTAGCCACTATCCGCACAGCCCAATTTAGGGTTGTATTAATAATCTCTGGTTAGTGATCTTCTGTGAATCGGTCAAAATATGATCGGGGATGCACTGAAGAGGAAGCCGGCTTATTATCACTGAGATGTCTAAGCTAGGTGGTCGCTCGTCTCCTCCCCAAGCACGCCTCATTTTCTATTTTCTATTTAGATACGTAGTAAATCCATCTTCGATTATCTCAAATCCCCAAATCCAATAGTTTCAACCATCGCTTCTTCCATCAAACAACCATTCCATCTTACACTCTAAAAATGGCAGCCCCTTACCCTACAACCCACCCAGCGGTTGTCACCACCGCAAAGCGAGCCCCCCTCTCAATCCTGGAAGTACAGACAGAAGCTCCGGAACCTGGTGAGGTCGTCGTCCGAGTTCAGTGGACATCCTCTTCGCCATTGGATCTACACCAAGCTGACGGTGGTCTGCTTACAATACATCCATTCATCCTCGGCTGTAGTTTTGCAGGTATCGTTGTGGCTGTTGGGCCCACCGATCCAGCAGCAAAGCAACCCAACTCGGCGCCACTTGTAGTTGGTGACCGTGTGTTTGGATTCACCAGCAAGATGCAAAAGCAGCAGGGCTTTCAAACATATGTCACGGTACCTCGGAATCTCATGGGCCGCGTCCCCGAAAATCTTACCATGGAGGCGGCAGTCACAGCGCCCGCGAATCTAGTGACAGCATTTCACACAAGCACCCAGGATTTGGGTCTTGAGCTACCCTGGCCTATCCCAGAGAATTATGTCCCACCTGAGGCGGACGCGCCTATTCTCATCTGGGGCGCGGCTAGTAGTGTCGGTAACTTTACCGTCCAGGTCCTGCACCACTGGGGATACAAGAACATTTTGGCTGTAGCGAGCGAGAAACACCATGACGAGCTACTGGCATATGGTGCGACAAAATGCTTTGACTACCGCAAGACGGACGTCACGGATGCTATCCGTACCCAAGCCGACCATATTCCCTATGTCATTGACTGCATTGGGCAGCTTGAAGGCACGCTTCGACCCTTGACCCGCATCGCACAGAAAGGCACCAAGGTCGCAATAATGATGCCTGCCATCGTCAGAGATGCAACCGATGATCAAGAACCTGAGTTGAGCATGGATCCGTCTTCGCTCTTGGTTGGCGAGTGGAAGGATGGTGTTGAGCTCATCGGTGTTAGGACGTTCTTCTACGAACAGGTAAGATGATCCTAGAACATTCCTTGAGCAATTTACTAATTGAAATCTGCTTCTTTAGAACGAATTCTTCAAATGGCACCTGCAACCCGACATTATGCCCGCCCTGCTGGAGTCGGGCATTATCAAGCCCAACAAGCAGAGAATTGTCGAGGCCGAGACATTGCTTGAGCGTGCCCAAAAGGCGCTGGACTTGTTGCGCGAGCGTGCACCAAGCGGCGAGAGACTGGTTTGGAGGGTGGCGGAAGAATGATTCGACTGTAGAATGGGGTTGCCTGATCCAAGTTCAAGATACAACACTATTTCAATATCACTTTCTATTGTCCGACATGTGCACAAGGGAGAAACATTTTCGGCCCTCAAGCTGCACCATCGCCAGATAGCACACCAGCCAATGATACAGTGCGTTATGGCTGTCGAAGTCCCTTGTCGTGTGAAAGTGTGTCGATCTTCGGTGTCAACCCCGCACGCACGCTTTGCACGATGGAGTGAATCTGTCTTCCCAACCTTCACATCGTCGTGATTATAAATGAACGCGCTGACTTCACGAGAATATTCTTTTTTCGCTTAAAAAGATCAAATCACCTCGGAATCCGGTCCACTCCAAGAAATAGCAGCCAAGCGCGATGGCTGCCACCGAGACCGTCGACGTTTTGGCGCAGTGCCTGTGCAAAACTCACAGATTCACGGCCACAGTGCTACGAGCCTCACTCCCTCTCAAAGCATCATGCTGCCACTGCAACTCATGTCGCCATTCAACAGGCGCCCTGTACACCTGTGACGCGTCGTGGCCAGGTTCATTTGACGAAATCCGCGGTTCGTCTCTGTGCAAATACCAGTTCAGCGCCAATCTCACGATCCGGTTCTGTGGCACATGCTCAGCTCCCATGTTCTACCAAAAACACTCCGTGGGCCGAGAAGATGCATTTGGTGTATTTACTGGCGCTCTGGCCAACAGTCCTGTTGCCAACTTCATCAAGATTGTTGACCACATCTTTGTGGGCGATACCATTGATGGAGGCGCCTCCGTTTGGATGCACAAACCGAACGAGGATGGGAGCGTCCCGCGCCGTTGGATGGCTGGGCGAAACAACAGTGAAGAACTGCATCACACTTGGCCTCCAGTTGAGGACCTCCCTGGTGCTAATCATAAGATTGGACCCGTTGAGATTCCCCTTCGTTGTCACTGTGGAGGCGTCAATTTTGTCCTCCGTCGTGGCGACGCTGATTTCGCCGATATCCAGCCTGACCAGCGACCCTGGTTCGTGGAGCCGACAACTCACAAATTATTAACCACCTTTGACGCATGCAACTCCTGTCGGACCATGTTTGGTGCTGACGTCGTCAATTGGACGTTTGCTTTGATGCATCAATTGGAATTTCCCGCCAACAACAATGGCCAATCCGCCACCACAGGCTTTCCTAGGACAACAAACGATTTAAAATCCGCCGTTAGCAGCGACGATCGGGATCCTCGCCTCGGCACGCTTTCCATATACGAAAGCTCTCTAGACGTGCAGCGTTATTTCTGCTCACGTTGCTCAGCCTCTGTCTTTTATGCCGTTGATGACCGTCCGGAGCTCGTTGATGTAGCCGTCGGGCTGCTTGAGGAGCCGAGTGGAGCTAGGGCCGAAAGCTTTTTGGCCTGGGGGTTCGGATCAGACGTGGGAAGTATGCAAGACGTTATTGGAGGATGGAGGGAGAAGCTTGTGACTGCTGTTCAGATTGAAGCAGAGGCTTGGAGGATTGCCAGGGGGTATCCGAAGAGTTGGAGGAGGATTCTCAAGCAGGAGGATTGAGTGGCTAATTTTTGAGTGTCTCGATATTTTGTACTTACCGGGGTGATTATTTGTATCTTTTGACTTTGCTCAGTGATGGTGGTTTTTTTTTGCCAGCAATGACACAGGTGACCGAGATTCGAGACACAGATTGAGGTCTACTCTGTGCAGTCATGATTCATGCCTGAAATTAAAGTGACGTTTATCTTGACCTCAAGAAGGGTTCAATTATATGCTGTTATTAGAAAATGAATCAAGAAAAAATATCATCTATAAATATTTCACACATCGCATCCCTCTCCGACTAAATTCCCCCAGACTTAGTACAAACCTGCCACCTCAGTACCGCGATCAAACATCAGGAAACATCAACTTTCCTTATCAAATCCCCAACACGCCTGCCAGAAATCCATCCATCATGTGTACGCTGAGAATCACTACGTATGACTGTGACGAGTGTGGCAAATGGATCTGCTGTAAAACCGAGAACGAGCCTTGTGGACGTTTCGGGCGTGGCTTGCTGTGCCAGCCGAACCCTGTAAGTGGCAAAGACAAGATGAAAGCGAGTAGCTGCTATGTTTGCGTCGAACGAAAGAGGAAGGAGGAGGAGGACAAGAAGAAGAATAAGAAGGACGATAAGAAATAGGTAGGGCTTTAGCGTCGACGCACGTTCAGAAGGGGATAAATAGAAACCGGGTATCCCGAGCAAAAAAATACCGTAGCAGACATTGACTTAAAGCTTAAAGCTGGTAAACCGCAGTTTATCTTGTGTACATGACCTATCAAACCCGTGATACATGGACTGAATTGCAATCGAAAATCCTGCTCAACTTCTCGCCTCATGAGCTTGCCGATAACCGTTATGCTTCCGCTGAGGCCCTCAGGCCTGTGATGCCTCCTGAACATACTCTCATTTGCCCTTGAGGACTGGTTCATATGTCGTATTGAAGGAATCACGGCGATCAGCGTGGCTGCGTGTTAAAAACGGCACTGCATTAGTGATTCCTTAAGCTGAACGAGAGCGAGAGGACTCATAATCCTGCGGCAGTAGAGGCCGTTCCCGCTCGAGGAGCCATGACCTGGTGTCCTTCAGGGTACGACATGCTGCTCTGGATATTCCCCGTAAAAACGACAATGTTGTGAAAAGAAGGACCTGGATACGAAACGTTGAACAATGAAGACCTTGCTCCAGGCTGTAGCAATCAATTTGAAGCAAAGAAAGATGTTGAGCAATGTTATTTACCCACCGGAAGGCTGCCCTTTTATGCTTTGGAACGTGGGAAGTTGTGCGCCCAAAATGCTAATCGCCTATCTCTGGGGTCATTTTTGGACAAGCAAATCAACAGATCCCCAAGGATGGGTGTACTACTCATCTGCGTTTTAGGTTGGGCATCCGGCATGGCTGGTAGACTTGATCTTATTCTTAGATGAACCCATGCTTGGCAGATAATGCGGCTACAGGAGGTCCATGGCTGGCTTCACTGCTGCCCAAAACGATGGCGGTCAAGTTGCACCACAATAGTGAATCGATAGTCGCCGAACAAATCAGGTGTGTGATACTACGCCACGTTTCGGGTCGTAAGGCTTGGCATTGTTGGGGTTGTAATTGTATCCCAGACCCAACAGTTCTATTCTGGGATGAGACAATGAGACATACTTACCCAAAACACACCTTGGGCTGATAACAGCTGTTGGCGGGCAAAAGAAATCCCGCCTCCGCCAGCCCTTCGCACAGAAGAAGCGCCTTCTTTCATTCCAAGTCTCCCCGCCATCACGCTTGTCGGTCAGCAAACATCTCTGCGGAATCCATCACGCGACGACGCAATGACCGGCATCACTAGCCTTCCCTGCGAGATAGTGGTTTCCATTTTCCGGAACTTGGACGATGTGCGCTGTATCTCTTCAGTGCTTCTTACTTGTCGCTACTTCTACGCATGCTACAACGAGAGGCCTAGTATTGGAGCCGAGATCCTCCGCCGCCGAATCCCCTCGGCCTTGTTACCCTACTCTGTCGCCTTGATTGAAGCGTCGCGTCACCCCTTCCTACCCGCGGTCGGCGCTGTGCTTCAACTTCTCCATGATTTATACGAACACCCCGACCAAATGGCCAACAAACTACATTCGCTTCCTATCTCCGGCTTGCTTGAACTGGGGCACATCCACGTGATCATTGATACCTTGGTAAACGACTTTGCAACAGATGCTTGGAAGCTCCTTTGTCAAGAAGCGGAAGATTTCCCGACAAGCGTTTCTTTATCATCCACCGAATACCTCCGTTTTTGCCGTGCTTTCTATCGTGCCGAACTATTCTTTCGGGTTTACCGAGGTGCAAATCAAACGACTCTTGAAAGAATCGGGGGCGCCGAGGCCCGATTGTTCTTCTCGCGGGTTGCTCCGTGGGAAAACGAACAACTTGGCTGCGTGTATGATTTCCTCGACAAGAGGTTTTCCCATGGTAAGCATTGATCCTGACTAAGCAGATCAGCGTGGCTAAATTCTTCCTGCAGCTGCTCGGGATGTTCTGGCGCACGATGTTGAGTTTGGGGAATATAACATAGATTATTTGAGTATTGGCTCTGAGAATGAGTGGACGCAATGCTCGGTACGCAAACTTCCTCAATATAATAACACGCTACATTTGTCTAACCAGTCAAACGATAGATTTCGCGAGGGCTCAGCTTCGTTCATCAAGTGATGAATGAAAAGTCATATGACTCCAAAATGGCCTTGTTAAAGCCAATATTTTTTGGAAATATATATCTTTTGCTTCACAATGCATTGTCTGCGTGTTCTGCTGAGTTCTGTGACAATCTCGGAATCTGGGAAGGAACCTTGGAGGAAATCTCCGACGAGGAAATGGAGCTTCTGATTGAGCGTTCTATTCGGCAGGACACAGACCACGGACCATTTTCTGCCTGGCACAGCGAGTATAAGTACATTTCGCGCAATTCTTGGGTCATGGCTGAGTTTAAAGCCGGGCTTCGAGAGCGAGCATATGTCCTCTGGGACAATGACCGCATGGATCATCTCGGAATGCTTGACTTGTATGAGTTCGCGCCTGAGGACCCAAGCCACATGTGTCATCATGAAGAGGAGTATAGCAAGATGCAGAAGTCCTTTGAGGAAAGATCCCAGATATATCGGCAAGGGGGTCGGGGGTATTGGAGTCCTAACGATACAAGTAGGATAGAGTGGTTAAGCTCAAACCAGTTAAATGAGAACGAATGAAGGGTTTGAGAGAATTACGGATGGAGACTCGAGGATGGGATTTTGGGTTGAAGGGATACCTGACAGGAAAAGAATACAGGCAAAAGAGCAATACACGAAACAATAGATTTGGCATTAATACAAGCCTAGCAGTCTTGAACTTTCAGAAACTACAACGTCAATATTACCTGAGGAAAGGTCAACAAAGGGATAGAGCAGCAGGTGTAAGCGTTCTGACGCGCGACGCTCGCAGCACTTTGTTCATTAAGCTCGGGTCCGGATATTTGGGAAAACCGGGTAATCTCCACCTGGGTCCAGGGTCCGGGGGTAGATTTGGCGTTAGACAGGTCCCCGGCATCAAGCTTTGGCCTGACTTGGGTCTGTGATCCTGAAATTCAGCCCTTCTTGGACAATCAGTCCAAAGCGAGGTCCACTCATCTCTCGTCGCTTATTAGAGCAGCAGGAACTCGGCTTTAGGGACAGAACTGGGATTTGGCGAGCTTAGGACTCGCCCCCGAGTATGTTGGTATTTTATTACTAAGGAAATTTGCCCAAAAGTTTATAGAACCCATTTGCAGCGTTCGGATATCTCGGGATAGCATCGTGCTGGGGACAGACTGGCCTACAGGGCCATCACAGCGAGCCCATTTGTAAATACCGTGTCATCCCAAAAAAACCATAGAAGGCATTTTACTTTGATATTCTTAGATTGGTTAGTGAGACGGCGAGTGCGCAGTTAGAGTAAGGAGAATATTATTAAATGACGCTGATTATCTATGAATGCATGCTTGAAATGTGTATCCTGTCTTTAGGCGCGACTGGTCTATCCTGGGAATATCCGACCTTGATTGAAACCCTTTGCTTACTGGGTGTAGGTGCAGCTGTTGGGCTTGTTGATCTTGATGGGGCGAGCAGTCAAAGTCAAGCATCCCTGGCCACCACCGGGTTGGCTGACGCCAGCGTTGACCCAGACACTCCAAGTGCCATCGCCGACGGGGCAGGCAATGAAGCCAGAGCCACTGAACTTCAGGTCACCATTGCTGTCAACGGCCCATCCCTTGCGCTCCCATCGAGCGGGGATATCCTTCACGTTCGTGGTGTAGCCAAGCTTGCCCTGGCCCATTCCGGAGCGGTCGACGAAGAGCTGCTGGGGGGTCGAACCCTCGTGGTACAGGAACAGATTGCCGTCAACCAGCTTGAACGTAGCCAGGTTATCCGTCGCAGTTTTGCAGGTGGCCCCCTGCTGAGACATCTTGAGCATGATGTTGTTGTTGGAGGCCTGGAAGCCAGTGAAATGAATGCCGGTGGCAGGGCGCAGAGCAAGCACCTCGAAGGTGTTGGATGTGGCGGGAGCGGCGGACACCAGGCCGGCGGCCACAAGGGGAGTGAGGAGGATGTTCTTCATCTGCATTTTGAAGGTTTTTGGTGTGTGGGGTGTTGTTTGCGAGATTGAAGGATTTCTGTTGAGTGGATTGTTGATGTTTGTTGAGTTGAAGCAGTGTGGAAGTGGTGATGTAGGAGTGGTGAATTGATGAGAGAATGGTTACACTGAGGCACCCAGCAGCTTATATACATGGCTCCTATGTCACCTCTGGAATGAAAATAATAACCTCTCTCGGAAACCACAAGCCACCGACTTCGTTGATTCCCGACGACGGCGACTGCTAATGCGCGCCTGACAACAATACCAGCCAATCGTGCCAAAGCCTGACATAACAGCGCGCTTCCCGATTGGAGCCACGGGAGAATACGAGCAATAGTTAGAAATTTAGGCCTGTGGCGCACCTCGAACAGGACAAGGCGATAAAATGGGGCGGCGATGCGAGGGCCCATGAGGTCTAAGCCTCTCGTTCTAGACCCAAGACTGAGACTTGGCCGCTTATGGCTTCTGGACGGCGCGCTCTAGCCTCTCGCTTTTTTTGGACACAAGCCACAGGAGGGCCTCCTGCTAGGGGAAGAGCTAATTATCGGAGCTTTTCTCTGGATTGCCGCGCTGGGTGCGACGTGGAAAGGCGGTGCTTCGCTGGAACTTCAGCCCTACGCCACTCGGGAGACGCCGAGTGGATCATTCCCCGAGGTTCTAAAAAAAGAATCGCGGTGAGAGGGAGAGTCATTGGCGTGCCCACTGTCGTATAGGTTTCTTGCGCGGTTAGACTGTCTCGGATCAGCTCATTCCTCATGTTGTGCGCTGTATCCTCGTATCGAGTGGGACTACAGGTTGGACTTTACGCTGGTATCCCTCGGCAGAGTGAAGACACAAGCTGATCTGGTGTGTGTTCTGTGACCGGCAACATAATTACCATGCTAAACTTGTTTCCCTCCTTGGGCTCTCGAATCTTAAGCTATCTTGATCTTTGAAGAAAGAGCAGAAGTCCTTGCTGTGAATGTCTTGGTCATGCCTGCAGCTCAAACAATTCTAAACATCCTCGCAGCAAGCTTTCCATGTTCCCACGCCCATGCCTCACCCCCCATGATGCCATAAACAAACGCTTCGCCAATCAGAGTGTACGCGTCCGTCGACGCCGGACGCAGCAAGAAGGGAGTCTTTCCTCCTTCCAGCACAGCTACTTTATCTCCAGCCCGCGCGTTCCAAGGCGCCAAGCCCAGGTAGCCTCTGGCAGTGACAAAAAGAGCGCGATGGGCGCAGGCCCGGTGGATTTTCCGCAGGTATTTCCTGTACTTCTTTTGCAGGACGCCTGGCCTCGCCGCCGCCCATCTCAGCGCATCTCTAAAGCCCGTCGGTGAGTCGGTCGCTGGGTTGATCTCCTCGTGGTGCCTAAACATCTTCAGTTCCTGCTCGCCGTAGGCTCCCTGTGCTTTCGTCGTCTGATGAATTCCCATCGAATGCGTCTCTGGAGGTTCTTCCCCCCATCCAACACGATCATTCCAGACTTCAACCATTGACCAGTCCTCTGCGGGTGCAGAGCGGTCCCCGGCGTAGTCCGCAATCATGGTACGCCACAAGGCTTCACTCCGTTCTCCATTGTAGGGGCAGTCGGCACGTGGAGCGAGAGCGAGCGTCTCCCACTGTTCAAGAATCGGTATTCCACGGCGGGAAATTGGTGGCGCGCGAGATGTCGGATGCCAGGCTGCACCGATGACCTTGATCTCGTCAAACAAGATCCCGCTCAGGCATAGCTCGCTATCGTCCAATCCAACACTGCCCAAGTCTACGAATTTGTTCTTTCCCATTGCCCAATGACTAGGCTCGTTGGTTGTCCAATCCAAGAGCGGATAAGGGTCATTCTCCATGGGAAAAGCCCAGCACGGTACCCAAGACGGATTTTGTTCCAAGCCTACCAGGTCATCGTCTCTCTCTTTAGTGGCAGCTGGTGCAGCGGCCAACGGTTTGCAGTACTCAACGGATACACGACCTAGATTATCCCAGTCCTTTACCCACCCCTTTGGCAAGCGCCTCTGGTTAGGTATGCTCTGGGCTTTGGTTGGCTTTAAAGCCTCTAAAGGGCTAGTCTGGGACGGCTTCTCGGTATTATGGTCGATAAAATAGCATGAATTCTTCCCCTGCTGGACTCTCCGCTCCCACCCAAGGGGCAGTCGTGCCCAACCATATCGCAATTTTTGATCTGGCCCGTCATCGAGTCGAGCCTGGACATCGTGATACTTGGCCTGGTCAAGGAGGTTGTAAGCTTGGTCAGCCAGCTTGGAGTCACCTCCAGAGTGCCACTCCCTCTTGCAGTTCAGTATATCAAGTGTTGCCGTCACCTCGATGATTTTTCTGGCGAACTGCCGGTACACTTTGGCTGTCGATACATGGTAGTTGGGCGTTATGGACTGGGCGATTTCCGAAGGGATGATTCCCAAAAACCCGTAGATGCGATCGCGGGGATTGCTGCATTGGAGCTCCCGAAACCTATACAAGGTGTCGTATAGGCTAAGGCTGTTTGAAGAGAGAGCCCAGCTCTGTCGAAGAGATCTCAGCGTGCAATATCGATCATCGTTGAAGACGACGTCGCTCATGGAGTGGATCCCAAACGGGGAACTGGCTCGACCAAAACGCCTCGTGTAACGAGCCGTGGCTTCATCAATTTTATCCCAGGGAACCATGTCTGCGCCGCACATGACAACAATGTTTCGAGCCAGCACCACCTCCTGTACGATCCAGACTCGCTTCCACCACGGGCGGTCGAGGAACTCTCGCACTTCTCCAGTGTTCTGCTCTTGGATCAGATGTGTTCGGTTCTGTACGCTCACGGAATTCCCCAAAGTCTGAAGCCAAGGCAATGCCGGCTTGCCGTGTTTCCTGTCGATCATCCACTGGTGCCAGCCTATGGTGAAATTGTTGCCATTCAGCAAATCGATGGCAAGCTTGCCGCCTTCCGTGGGCTCCCCGAGCCAAATGCACACCTGCTGGGCTTTGCTGTAGATGTCTCTCATCAGCAAAACCTGGCAATTACGCTCATCTGTGTCGTTCTGGTTTATGCAGATTGCATCGATCCAGACGGTCCGGGGCGTCTTCCGTTGTCTTAACCGCCGGATAGCCCTCTCTACGTTCTCTTGCACAGTGAAAGATTCTCCATTCAGAGTTATGAACTTCGGCTCGCTCTTCTTTTTATCCCAGGTATAAGATAAAGCCTCGTATTGCGGGTTCTGAGAAAGAAGCTGGGGATGAAGACGGCATATTATCGGGTCGACAAGTGACCCAGCTGGTTGGATACTGAGAAGTCGGATCTCGCCAGTGGAAGACTTAATCGGGTGGTACACTGAAGTGGCCATGGCGTGTGACCAAGTTGTAATCCAGCGAATGGGCACTTGGACGAAGGCGAGGCACTTGAAAAGGATGAGGGAGGTTTCCAAATCTGGGGAGGCAGAAGCTGGCAATGCCCCTGTATTTCTGCTTCAGCTGGGCGGGGTTAACATTCAGCTGGTGGCAATATTGAACGCCACATGCCTCAGTTAGCCGCTGCATGCGACTGTCACTTCTCGCGGAACCAATGATCACGCGAACGGATTATTAATCGCCCTAGTTTTTAGGAATAACTGAAAATGGCTCCTCCTAGATTGATATGAAAGATTCACTAAATATAACCCCTTCTCATCATCCCCTCATTTTCTCCGCCCTTTCCGACTGTTATAGCTTCTTCCCATAGCGTTGTATCACGCGTGAGGTGTGCCACTCACCTTCGGTCTATATTCCTAACCTAGTGGAAAAGGTTTGCGTGGCCGTCACCCACAACGTCTACCTTCCACTCCAAGCCATGCACTCTGACCGCGTCGTGCCAAACGTCGAGAGTCTCGTCGTTCGGTTCCAGCGCCCTCGACGGTCCTGCACCTCCCTGTCCCGAAAACTCCAGGCAAGGGGTCTTGAGGGTGCGTGTGACGAACCCGATGCCCATAGGCGCTTTTCCGTGATGAAAGACGTAGAACTCCTTTATATTCGGCATATGGCTCGCACGGCGACCCGCAGCCAGGGCGAACTGATTCATGACGCCCTGGTCAAATGTTGATGGGAATGTTCTTTCGTGCTCCTCACCTGGAATCTCGCTACTCCACCGTGGATCATCGTCATCACTTCGCGATTCGAAATATTCGTTGTGGTCTCGAACTTCAATCCACTGGCCTGTCGGTAACACGTCGTTCAGTTCAATATGGAACAGTGTCAAGGTGGGCCAATGCGCGTTGTCGTTAGGCTGCTGCGACCGCGGCCAGAGGATTGTCCAGTCGACGCTAGCGTTAAGGAAAAACTCCTTAAGACCTTCTCTTTGGGAGAACTTGTAAAATGCTTGGCTTAGAATGTCGCCTGGAGCATCAGAAGGTACAATGCTGGGAGCCTGGAAGTATCTATCCCTCGGGGGTTCCCGGACATATTCGAGCCTGAAGGCTTCCAGCGACTTTGGTAGTTTGTCTAAGGTGTGCGCAAACACTAGAGAGCTTATGAGTAATTTTGCATGATATACGAAATTCGAGTGCGCATATTTCATTGCCCAGTTCAAAGACTTACTCGTTCTTTGGTGTATGCGTACGTTGGCATCTACCTTCTCAGCATCGCTGAGCCACCACTCCACCTTTTTCAATCGCGTTATCTTGCTAGTTATTAAGTTGATCGAGGATGGTGCGAAAACAAGACTTCGCGAATCCAAGTCCGCTCGAAAATAGGCGATCGCAGGTAAGTCTGGGATGCCCTGGTCCCAATGTGAGTCCAGCTCGAGATACGTCGTGCCGACTTCGCCCATAGCGACCTTGGTCGCTTCTGCCACTCTGTCCACTGAGTTCCAGGGAATCAAGTACTTCATCGGAGGTGATATGAAGAATTCCAGTGAGACGGAGGGTTTTGGGCGAGGCGGAATTTGCGCAAGAATGCCGAAGAACTGTCTGACGCTTCTGGTAAAGACAAACTGGTCGTCATAATCTTCCTCCGGATTCGTCGACACATCGAGGTCATGGGCGGGAAATTCGAATTCGAACCAGATGTAGCGGAGATGGCCAAGGCGGGTTGGCACGAGGCAGCTGTTGGCTTCAGGAGCAGCAATCTTTGTTGGACTCAACACCAAGTAGCGGAATGTGATCGTCTCCACGATGCTCTGCCACAAGCGAGAGACGGTTGCGTATGAAGCAAGCGAAGTATTCGGGATAAGTCGCCCTACATCAAATTCCCAACAGGGGTTTTCGATGAGGCATAATGCAATTTTGAGAAGTATTTCGGGTGGAAGATATTTCATGGTAGTCTCTGGAATGTGAAAACCCTGCAATGAGGTGCTCTGGGAAGATGATTACTTCAAGCGTTACGAGACGAAGGCTCTTGTGCTTGTTCTAAGAATGGAATAGGGGCACAGACTGGCCTAGATAAATGAATTATATAAGCACACACGTGATGCTTGGCCGAATCGATCATGACGCGAAACAAGAAATCCATGACCCATGCAGATGTTGCTACTTAGAAGTTTGAAGCAATAGGGAGGATATTGAATTTCATCGCATCATCCTCTCAGGCCATGGCATCCAACCAAACACGCGCCATCACGCGGAACCGTGAGCGCCTGGTCTGCACCGAATGTCGACGACGCAAACTGAAATGCGACCGATCAACGCCCTGCAGCAGCTGCGTTCGACGAGGAGTCTCGTCATCGTGCGAGTACCATCGCTCTGGCCGTATTTTGGAAGATGGACGTCAGCGTCGTGTGCTCGCTGAGGAACGCCTGGAGCATCTTGAGAAGCTTGTGCATCAGCTGGCTACCCAGCGGTCTGAGGCTACTCCCGCTTCGTCTGGTCAGGGACTATCTACAGGTCTATCGGGAGGACCAACAGATTCGGCAGTCGACGACCTGTTCTACAACGGCTCAACCCACTGGTCGGCAATGCTGCAAGATATCCAAGCCCTGCGGTCAGCAATGACTTGCGAGGTTGCCGAAGACACCGAGGTGGAACCTCCGGAACAGATCTCGGATACCGGAATCAGTCTTCTCTTCGGGGCCGCCCCCTCCGGTCTCCTCACCTTCTCCGAAGTCCTCGCCCATTATCTCCCGTCTAGACAAGAAACCGACCGAATGATAGCCTCCTACTTCAGGCACAAGTCCACCGCTGCGCCATTCATCCATGCCGCCCAGTTCCGGCGCCACTACCAATCCTTCTGGGTCTCCCCGACCAGCGCGCCTCCACTCTGGGCTTCTCTTCTCTTCTCCATATGCCACATTTCCTCCAAAAGCCACGGCGGCTCCTCTCCAAATAACCCAGACTCATCGCCGAGCACTCACTTCTCTCTCGCCTCCGCGCACTGCCTCGCTCTTGGCTTCTACTTCCGCCCGCAGCCATTGGCCGTGGAAGCCCTCCTTCTCTTCGCCCAGGCTCAATGTCTCACGTGTCTCGAACTCCCTTCAGATCTCGGGACGCTCTTCGGCTCACTGATTCGGGTTGCAACACAAATGGGCTATCACAGGGATCCGGACGTCCACGGACCCGGCAAGTTCACGCCGTTCGAGGCGGAGATGCGCAGAAGAACATGGTCCGTAGCCATGCAGCTTGACTTGCTCATATCTTTTCATTTGGGCCTCCCTAGTAGCGTGCAGTATCCGACATGGGATACCAAGACGCCGCGGGCCATCATTGACGCCGATTTGCGGGAGGATATGACCGAATTGCCTCCGGAGAGGGAATATTCAACCGAGACACTATTTTACATAGTGAAGCATCGGTGCATGCGAGTGTTTGAGAAGATAATGAGACACGTATTAGCGATGGAGCCTCAAACCTTTGTCAATAACGAAAAAGGGCAGCCTGAAGATGAGGAGCTTAACGTGCTGGAACAGGAGATGCGCGAGGTGTACGCCGCTGTACCAGAGTATTTGCGACCGAGACAAATGGCGGACTCGGTGGTCGATGCGCCTTCGACCATTGTCACGCGGTTGTGCGTGTCGAATCTATACAACAAGTGCTTCTGCGTTCTACACAGACCGTATGTGGTGCTGGGGAGGGCGGACAGTGTGTCGGCGTGCTGGTCGTCCTCGAAGGCTATCGTGCATCATATGATTGATGTGTACAAAGAATTCGCCCCCGGAGGGCTATTGGAGACGGAGATGTGGTTTATGTGCAGTCTTACCTGGCACGACTTCTTATTCGGCGCCACGGCACTGTGCCTGGCGCTCTGTAAGATGAAGGACGGCGGGGAGGCTCCGGACGCCGATGTCGAGTTGCTTCAGAAAGCGAGAGCCATCTTCGCGGAGCAGGCGTCAAGGAGGGCAAAAGATACCATGAGGGTTGTCGCCGTTATCGACGCGACAGTTCGTTATGTCTGGAACCGAGAGGTTACTGCAACCCAGAGCTCTGCCATTTCGGCTCCTGATGTAGAGATGGCCTCGGAGGATGTCGAAACCATTCTACAATCCGTCCAATTGGATGAAACCTGGGCATTTGGTGGTTTTTCTGTCACGGCTGGGCCTTTGGAGGACCCGACTTGGCGATATATGGAGCAATTGCTAGATCTTGAGCCACAATGACGTATAACTGTAAAAAAATGAGAAACCAGTGTTGCTAGACAGTTCAGATTCGCTGTACAAATGCCGAATGGCGAGCCAGATTTGGGCGGAGTTAGACTTAGTGGTGCGGAGATAGCGGCCGAGAGAGATGGATGACGGGGAAGTGGCTGCGAGTGGAGATAGTCTACCGGCCGAGAATGGCCTTAAAGTTCCGCTACTGTACTCTAAATATGTGTATATAATATATATCCTTTCCATAACTTTGATCTCTATTCTCTGATCTTTATCCTTCTCATAAACTCCAAGCATTTAGTCCTGCTCAGTTTCCATCACTGCCCCATAGTCAACACCAATCCTCCGCTTCCACAATGGCCACCACCCTGAAAACCATCTTCATCACAGGCGCCAACACGGGCCTGGGTTACCAGATTATCCGCGCCCTTGCTACATCCACATCCCCGTACACAATCCTTCTCGGCAGTCGCTCCCTCTCCAAGGCCGACGCTGCGATTCAATCTCTTGCAGCCGAGTTTCCGTCGACCAAGAGCACCATCACACCCATTCAAATCGACATCGAGGACGACGCCTCCATTGCAGCGGCCGTCAAGACCATTGAGGCCAAGTATGGCCACTTAGATGCTCTGGTCAACAATGCCGGAGCCCAATTCGATCAGCACCTCACTGCGGGCAACATGACAATGCGCGAGGTCTGGGACGCCTCGTGGCGATTAAACACTACCAGTACACATGTCATTACCCACGCCTTCGTGCCCCTCCTCTTGCAGTCGTCGGACCCGCGCCTCTTGTTCATCACGAGCGGAACTTCCACCCTCGAGGGAAGCGACAACCGTCACATACCGATTAACAAGTTCCCAGCACCTGGGTGGCCAAAGACAGGGCTCCTATCAATCGGGAACATGCCAGCTTACCGTAGCAGCAAGACGGGCATGAACATGATGATGCGAGAGTGGCATCGTATGCTGAAAGAGGACGGGGTCAAGGTGTGGTGCATCAGTCCTGGGTTTTTGGCCACAGGCTTGGGCGGCAACCAGGAGGCGAACAAGAAATTCGGAGCCGAAGATCCGGCGCTAGGAGGGGCGTTTGTTCGGTCAGTACTGGAGGGAGAGAGAGATGAGGATGTCGGCAAGGTTGTTTCCAGGGCTGGGGTACAGGCTTGGTGAGAGTATGTCCGGTCCTATTAAGTAGTCAACGACACGGGAATTGTAGTTATTGAACATAACGCTCTCTTTATCGTCGCATGAACATTATATACGGTGTGTTGCGGCCTACAAGATGTCGATATACCGGTGTTTGCTGCCTAACTATGTTCTTATTCTTGCTACAATCTCTGAGAAGTTCACCAGCCATGAGACTAAGGACAGAAGAGGATCGTTGATAGACGATTGGAAGACCAAATTTCTCATAAGTAGGCCAACAAATTCACTCCATGCTATAAGCCATAATTCATGAACGTGATTAATGGATCCATACAAAGGGCGAGCGACTCGCCTCAGACAGTTCAGGCGGGCACAAACATGATTCCCTTGGCAAAAGATCAAGATAAAATTGCAAATGTTTCCTCAGTATCCCGGCCGATCGCGCTACGAAGCTGAGCCATATAAGCCCGGCTGAGGCTCCTGCTCCTGAGAAGATGGGGAGCGTCTACAACTCATCTGATGAGAACAGCGCCCTGATTCCATAGAAGTCCTCAGTCTCGAAAGCACATTTTTCTTGTAGCAATCGCTCCGTTTCGGCATGCCCTTCAAATACCGCCAACTCAAAGGCATACCACTGCTGTTTGCCTCCACCTACCGCGGCCTCATCCTCCAATAACATCTTGACCACATCGGTTTGTCCGTTCTTCGCAGCAACCATAAGTAGTGTCTGGCCATGGCAGTCCTCAATATCCATATCAGCCTTTGCAGCGAGTAATAGCCCGACCACTTTACTGTGTCCAATTTCTGCTGCCAGGAAAAGGGGTGTCTGGCTCAAGTCATCGGTTGAGTTTAATCTGCCTCTCTCCGAGGCAAGGAGCACCCTGACGACCTCATGATTCCCGTTTGCTGCTGCACGCGACAATGGCGTCTGGCCATCATCATCTTTTAAGCTAGTGTCAGCTCCCTTCTGGAGCAGAAGTTCGACGACCGCTAAATCCCCCCCAAGTGCGGCCCATCCCAATGGTGTTAGATTTTCCTCATCTCTCGAGTCAATCTGAGCTCCATGGCAAATCAGTATTTTAACGACGTTGTGGTGCCCTCTTCTTGCGGCATATAGCAGCGGTGTGCTCTGGCTGTCAGACCTCGCGTCTACTTGGGCTCCCATGCTAAGCAACAGCATGACAACAGGTCCATGTCCATTGAGAGCGGCGTATGCCAAGGCCGTCTCACCTGTTGTGGATCTCGCTTCAAGTTTAGCTCCATTCTCAAGTAGCAGCTTCGCAATGTGTTCGTGGTTGTTGATTGCAGCCCATGATAGCGGCGTCCTTCCGTAACTGTCACCCGAGTCGAGGCCGTTACGACCGAGTAAGAGTGGTACAGCTTGCTCAATGCCGAAGTACGACGCTAAGTGCAGTCCAGTTACTCTCCGTGGAAACCGTTGGCTATAGTTTGAATCCTGTGGAGAGGTCTTGAAAGCCATCAGAGTTTGGGTCGATGCCTCGACCAGAGTCTCGTTCTCGAGAAATCTCATGACAGCCTGACTTAGAGTCGACGCCTCGCATGCGTGATAACCCCAGTTGTGTGCGGCATAGTCGTAAAGCCGATTTATTTGCAGCCTTTCTTCAAGTTCGTTATCTGTGAGGCAAGGCCCGCTCTGAAAAACTATGAATGAGAGGTAGGTGGCGCAAATTGTCGTAATATACGTCCTGGCATCCGGGAAAAGTTGTGTTTGCATTTGCTCAAAAAATTCCTGTGTCGTATAATGGACTAGGCGGATGATGCCGCTCTCTTTGTCGACCGTGACTAACCCCGCACATACGGACACTATTCTCTCGATCCGCTCAATATTATCTTCGTCGAGTTTAGTATCGCCAACCTCGACGGCAAGCGCATGTTGAAGCTCCAATGTAGTGAGGGGCCGCTTGGCACAGGTGATCCATGACAAAACCTTGTTAGCAAGTCGCCGGAAGCCTGGTTTCTGCTCATTAATCCTTGCCATAGCCTCCTTGTAGGCGAGATCTAAAACCTCTCGCCTTTGGTCTTCGCTTGACGCTGAATTTTGTCTCTGTAACTGCGTTAACGCCATTCTGACAGCGGTTACAGTGGTCTTGTCATCAAGCGAGTTGAGGTATATCTGTGCCAAGAGAAACCTGCAAGTGTCAACCTCGATGCTCCTACACTTATATGAAGAACGTACATTCCATCGACAGCGTCCGATATCCTGGTCTTGACCTCATCTCGTAAGCGTTGACTCCACTCATCGAAGGCCGAAAGTGGGCCAATATGTCCCTCCAGATATCTTTCGACGTCTTCTTTACTGGCACGAATTTCAAGAGACTTGAGTCCCATAAATTTTTCCGTAACTTCAGGAATAGGTCTTGACGTCGCAAATATGTTTGCCCTACACTTAGCCTGGAGGGCAAAGATCTCGAGGAGGAAGCTCTTCCGACTGGTTGTCTGGCATTCATCGAGTGCGTCAACGATTATGAAGACCCTTGAATACAGAGCGGCGACATACTGGAGAGTAGTCAAAATCTCATCAAGCGACGGTCGCTTCCGCTGGTCCTTGTATTTGTTGTAGAGAAAGCTCACACCCTCCGGTAGAGATCGTCGTCCATCAGCTAGCTGCTTCAACAAGTTTGCGAAGAGATCGTCGGCACTCTGTTGGTTTTGCCGCCGGAAGTGGCAATAGATGTACGCAACACCGATATTCTCGTCGCTGACAAAATTCGTTGTAAGTTCCTGAACTATAATCGACGTAAGGATTGTCTTGCCGGCTCCTGGAATGCCTGGGCAGAATATTGTCTCGTTGTCCGTCTCCATCCATGCCTTGAATTCTGCCGAGTCCAGCAGCCACTTTCCAGTTCCGACTTGTCGTCGATTGATGAAATCACTTTGCTGAGGCGCGTAATCCATCGGAGCAAGCCAGTCCAGAATTGTTCTGCGGACCTCGGCGGTGTGTTGATCATCTTGGCGGACACGTAATGTATCCAAGTTGTCCTTTAACTCCGCAAGCTGGTCATGGCTGTGCTTCGAATCCTTGCCGATTGCGTCGACCAAGTCCGCCAGCCGTCTCTCATGTTCCCTGGAACTCTTCTTGATTTCCTGGATGAGCTTCCGGCACTCGTTTTCCAAGGCCAACCCCAACAGCGACTTCTCCCGCTCGATGGCTGCGATGATCTTTTCCACCTCTTTCTCGCTGAACGGCCATTTCAGGTGTTCTAAAAGCCTTTTCGGTCCCTCTTTGGGTTGTAACTTTGCTCTGACGGTACGTAGAGCAATCCACAATCGAGCGAGTGGCGCGCCGGGGGCCTCGAGGGCTTTGATGGTCTCCGACCACGCCTTGCCCGCCTCCGAATCATCGGCTTCGTCTTTGAGCTGTTGGAGGATGTATCCGCATGCTCGCACCTCCTCACGAAGACGTCTCCGCTCGGTGGTAGCGCTAACGGCCGAGTTGATATATGTGACAACTTCGGAGGACAGTTGGAGGACAGCAATGACGCTCGCAGTTGCGCCGAGGGGATCCATTCAGAAATGGTTGGCTCAGTTTCGATGATCAAAAGGCTCGCGGTGGTGAACTCGGAGTACATGATGGGTCTCCTGGCAGATTGGTACAAGAATCTGGTGTGAACCTGATTGGCGTGCTTGGAGCTCTGTCCTTATTTAATGGTGTAGCATAGCAGATGAGGAAGGGTTGGGCATCGCAATCCAGTCGGATCGGGCACAGAGAAGGTCAGCATTCCGACTTGCATGGCTAAATATGGCGGGGTAAATTTATGTTGCCTGCAGCATAACCAAGTCTCAGCCAATTAAGAATAGAGGCTGACGAACAAGAAATGTGTCAGTGCCAAGATGTGGGCAGTGACAATTCTTTTGGGAGGGCACCTCTTTTATATATTACAGAATACAGGTCCAGATGTGACCTCCAGGTTCAAAGGAGCGGGAAGCTGTACGGTCGTTTATCTTGAAGTCTTCATGGTTCCTCAAAAGGAGTGCTACGAGGTGGCAGGCTCACTTTCATCGTGAGCTTGCGCCAACGTTCGAATGAACTCCAAGCTAAAGAAGCCATTCAGTCTGTCACCGCAAATCATCTAGCCACAGCGTTGCAATTTGACTCATTTTCGTGGCTTCATAGGTTAACATTTTAAGAATCTCTGAAGCTGATTAGTTTGTTGCCAGCTTACCTACCCTACAGCCCGTGTCTCAATACTTGACAATCCTCGACGACATTACTGTTGATCGAACCAAAGTCCCCTCATTTTCTCTCAATTCATTTCCTTCCATTTCAAAGAGTTTCCCAGGGTCATTTGTTTAGCTTCGGCAATCTACGGGTTATTTATCGCTGGGCCGGCTAACTCGGCGCTATTGGGACGACCCGCCATCGATGACTCCACTCGGCTGCCGAGCTGTCTCCGAGCGGAGAAGGATCGCAGAAGGATCGCGATGTCTGACTCACGGCTATCATAATACAACAAACCAGACCCTCAAGATTCTCGGCTAAGCCGTGAACTTTTTTCCATCATCTAATTGTCTTTTCAGGACATTTCCCTCCATTAAACAACAATGTCGTTGCCTGTCGGTCCCCTAGTCTCGGGGACGTCCACCAAGCCGTCCAAGGTTGCACTCCACGGGCGCTACATCTCTCTCGTCCCTTTGCAGTCATCTCACGCCGTCGCAAACTTCAAGCATCTTGGTGGTGAGGAGAATGCCCAAAGCTGGACACACATGTTTGGTGGACCGTACCTGGACACGAAGGAGTGGCAGGAAACCATCGACAAATGGAGTGCATCGACCGATCCGCTCTATTTCACGGTTCTTTCTGGCCTAGAGTCTGATCCGAACTCTGAGCCGGTTGGACTGATGACCTACATGTCGATCTTCCCGGACCACCGCAGAATTGAGATCGGTAGCATCATCCTTGGAAAGGTGTTGCAGCAAACTCGTGGGGCGACAGAAGCGTTCTACCTCATCCTCAAGCATGCCTTTGAGGATCTGAACTACCTCCGAGTCGAGTGGAAGGCAAACAACCTAAACAAGCCGAGTCTTTCAGCCGCTGAGAGACTTGGATTCGTGTTTGAGGGCATCTTTAGGTGAGCGCTGCATGTCCCAGGCTTCTATTCCCACTCCGCTAATTGGACACAGGAAGCACATGGTTATCAAAGGCAGACGTAGAGACACAGCTTGGTTCAGCATTACAGATGAAGAGTGGCCGGTGGTTAAACAGGGACTGGAGGGTTGGCTGAGTGAAAACAACTTTGATGAACAAGGAAAGCAGCGCAAGAGCTTGAAAGAAATTAGACAATCCTTCTAGGCAAACAGCGCCTGACTAAACTACCCAGATACAAATTAAATCTAAACTATTTAGATTCAAATTAGATGGCCTATTCAAACATACAAGCGATGGTAGGTTCATCTTCCGCAGCCTGAGGAATACTGAAGGGCCTAAGGAGTTAGAGTGGAGATCATCCCCGGAGTTGCGACAATGTCGACATGTCAAATATCTTCCACCGCACGCCATTTAGACGGAAAAGAAAGATTCATTGTATCAAAAAGGAACAGGTAATGGCGGGACAATACACAGCCGAGTACTTCTGCCAAGTAGCCATGTTTCTGACAAGGCGATCGGGGCGAAGTCAAAGAGGCTGCCCAATTATGACATCATAGAAGGAATCCGATCCCCAAAGTGCGGATATCGTCGATCTGTGGCCAGGGCCGATTTCAACTCCAATACGCTCAGGTAGCAGAGTAGCCTTACGTCGCGCTAGACTGTCTCAATTTATCGAGACTTTGTGGTATCGCCACTACAATTTTAGGCCGTGCCGCATTAACACAGGCTAAGTTAACCATCATGTCATTCTACATGCACCTCATTGCCCTTGTTAGGTGAAGATCGATCATCTCTCGGTTACGTGGGTGGAATGGTTCCGCTCCTTGGCAGCTTGCATCCTACTCCTAGCCGGAGAATTAGGCAGGTGGTTTAAGTCGGCAGCACACACGCATGCACAAAATCTGCGGGAGACCAGTTCAGCTAGTTTCAAGCACAAAAGTCCGCCCAAACGACTTGAAGGGGATTCCCTTAATCGGCTTCAAGCTCAAAACACCATCCCTTGCTGGTAAGATCAACCCTGGCTAATCAGGGTCCACTTGCCGATCTACAGGGGTCTCTGCATTCCTTCCTTTTCAGCTCGTCTCCTAAACGGGCGTCATGGTGGACTATCCCCGATTTTGACAGTAATAAGGAGAGAGGATCATCTCAAGTGTCGGGTACATAACGCTACGACGAGTCATTAAACAGTGAAATCGTTTCATCAGCAACAGTTACTACATCGCAGCTGTCGAAATAAAACCCTTTACTTAGCATTTGACCACTTCAAACTAGAATCCGCAATCATGCTCCCAATTCTCTTTTCTCCCGTCCTTCTCCTCTCCTTTGGAGCCTTTTCCAGTGTCCAAGCTGCCTGCGTCGGACCCGAGGTCAATGAGGCCACCATCAACCTAATTGAGAGCTTTGAAGGCTTTGAAGCCGATGTTTGTAAGTGAATGTGATCACTGCAAATATTTCGCAGCTAATCTTGGATGAGACATTGACGCTACCGGCAACCCCACCGTTGGATATGGCCACCTTTGCACACAGTCCAACTGTGCCGAGGTCCCTTATGACATCCCACTATCGGATGCCGATGCCGAGCAGCTACTTCGTGATGACATTGAGGTATGAGATCGCGTTTGTGTTTATCTCTTAACTCGATGGCTGACTATATGGTCCTTGGCACAGGTCGCTCAACAATGCATCGCCTTGGATACGACCTCCCAGGCAGTCCTCAATGCGAACCAGTATGGCGCCCTTGTCAGCTGGGCATTCAACATTGGATGTGGAGCTTCAGGATCCTCCACTCTGATCAGCCGCCTTAACAATGGAGAGGATCCTAATACAGTCGCCGAGGAGGAGCTTCCTCGATGGAACAAGGGAAATGGACAGGTCATTGATGGCCTTACCAGGCGTCGCGCCGCGGAGGTGGACTTGTTCCAGACCGCCACAAGTGTTGCTGCTCTCCCTATTGGCTGTTGAATGCTCCTCTAAGTGCCAATTGATGGGTTGAAGTAATGATGAGAATCTGAAGAGCCGAGGCGCAGTACACCCAGTGAATGTCAAAGGAGTAGGACTGGTCATCCCTAGAGCTCAGAGTAGTGCAAAAAGAAATACGTACAAGAGAGAGATTGTCAAACACCAACTTATCCATCATTTGTAGATCTATGATAATCATCTAAGCCTTCATCAATCCCTTTCGATCCCCTAAAACATTGGATCAGTCAGTTGCGATGTAGTGAAATTTGTGTATTTTAGATGTGTTCTCGATTCTACTGACTTTCGTAGCTATGATTCTTCAACTGCATCTCTCTTGGCTACCTTACATTGTCTTCATGTGGTTGTTGAAAACCCAATTCAAACCTAGAGTCGTTGGACTTCCAGAACTAGCTCGGGAGTGCTGGGGTGATTAAGTTGCTCCTCCTGTCCTTGCTGTTCATCTCGCATGGGCCATGATATTAAGCTTTCTTCTCCTGTGCTATCGAGGGTGGTGTTGCCAGTTCTGCAACGCGTATTTGATCTTGAAATTGGTGCGGGAAGGCTTGCTGAGATTGTACATCGTAGGCTGGCGGGGGATCTGTCGACAAAGGGGCCATTTGAGACTGTTGGTTACCCTGGGGTACGAAGTTGCCCTGAACGTAGATGATCTGTGGCTTAGCAGCAGGGCGGCCTTTAATCTCATACCAGGCCATGATAATGGTTCCTAAGTGCACCAAGCTATGCAGTATGAGCTGTTAGTCATGCGCTATAGCCTTGGGGATGGATGGGTTAAGTTTCCGCCGGTAAAATACGTACGTCGCCAGGACACCAAAGACAAGGACAATATACAAATACTCTTTGCCTCTCCCATCTTGAAAGAAGGCAAAATAGAAGCCTGAGTCGTCGAGTTTTGAGATAGTGAAAGCAATCACACTTGACATAGCCCCAAGGGCGAGGAATAACAATAAATCGACGATGAGACACGCTCTAGGGTGCGCGCCGGAGCGACTACGCACGCAAAGGCAAACAGCGTCCACACAGTCCCAAAGAAAGGCCACGAGTGCCTGTGAAGATATTTAGCAGTGGACAGACCAAAACACGCCCGAGTTGACTCACTGGAGGGCCCATCATGATCAGCGCACCAAGGGTCCAATGGGCGTAGTAAAAGGCAGAAACTCCGATGATTGCAATGCTGAAGATGATGGACAAGAGGCGAAGGCTCATTCTGGACCACCACATGCCAGCTGATGGGACATGTTTGGCGGGTACTGCTTGCCCATCAGGCAGGGTGAAGTGTTGCTGCTGCATTGGTAGCACCTGCATCGTTTTAGAATCGTCGAACTAGTGTGGGCAATGATAAATAGAAACAAACAAAATATTAAGGTTGCGGCGGGGAGACAGACATGATATAGTGCTCGTATGTATTTAGTTGGCAGACCAGGGTCAGTTCAGCTGAGGGAGGCTATGTCGTAACGGAGCTTGGCATTCTTGTAAGTCCATGGAGAGGTTGCGGCTGCACCACGTGCTCGCCCGCTTGTGCTGAATTTCTCGGAAAGAATTCCGATGCGACTGCCTAAATAGGTATGGCACCTGCACCGCTGGCGGTGCGAAGAAGACCCACGTGACGTGGCGGTGCGGCTAAGATCCGTTGTGTAGGTAAGTATATCTGCACAAGCAGCGGAGTCAGCGCCGCAAGTTTACCGCAGCCATGGCGCCCTAAACTTCTAGTAGCTGTAGCAGCTGGAAGCTTTAGGTGCTGGGTCTGCTGTGGCTGCTGGAAGCTTGTGGCGCTGTGGCTCGTGCAGATATGCTTATAATGCATCTTATTTGCACCGCCGGGTGCTCTCAGACGCAGGGATCCGGTCCGGCGGATGACTAAAGAATTCGGAGTCTGGGGCACGGCAGATGAGGGAATCCCTCGCCGGTCAAGATGATCAACACACAGTCAATCAATCAGTCACAACGACGATATGAAGGCCGTAATTTTCACCAATTCAACCAGGTTAATTTTGCCTCATGCGACCGTGTAGTTCCCTGTGCCAAAGGCCACCAACTCAGACCGTCAGCCACCCCAATTACGGGATCACGAGATCCGACACGTGCACGGTCATGTGGTCCTCTTTCCACCACCAGTGGTACGGGTACGGCTCAGCTCAGGACAGAACTAAGCCTCCTCTAGTGGGGAGTAGAGCTACTCTCTCTACCAATTAAAAGAGACATCCAGCCACCTTCGCCACAGCTCCCGCCACAACCCACCCTTTCTGCACAGATTCTGGACTTGTTGCTATTCCAAATTTAATTCCAGTAGCAACACTAAGACGAAACCTGCTTCGCCCGGTTCGAAAACCACAGCCGTGCCTCCAAGGATGCACTGAAAGTTTTCAATCGGCCAGGGCATGAGCTAGCCTTGCGGAGAGTTCGGGAATATGTCGGAATATCTCCGGTTGGGCCCAACTAGCCGAATAACAAGTGGAGCCAGAGCAGATAACAGGAAATGGGGACTAGATAAGGGATTAGATAGAGGATAAGATAGAAACGACGGAGTAGACAGGAGATTAAATATACCCTAATAGTACTAGTGCATAATTAAAAATAAACACAACGCAATACAATAAAAATCTTGATAATTATCCCTTAAATCACAAGGGTATATTCAGCTCTCTAAATAATTATTTAATTATTAATCTACTTGAATTAAAATATTGTCCCAGCCGTGCAGCTCAGTCTTGATCAATCGCCAGTGAAGCCTCCATCAGTCCAGACCCGTCGCCAGTCGCTCTGGAGGCCAGCATGGGCTCCCTCATAGCGGGGTTGCTCAACCTCAGGTAAGTCCCAGCAAGTAGGGATGGGTCCAATGACGGACCAGCGCTTGTAGCGCCTCGTTATCGATAGCGCCAGGAGCAGAATACACCTTATATTAACTACGTCAGCGATATGACCTGTCTTTTCTCATCCAGCGACTTTCCGACAGAGAGCACCTGAGTCGGTGGCAAAAAGCCGGGAGCCCAAAGGGGGGGGCGCTATATTTCAGCTCGCCAGCCACTTGCTCAAATGATGCTCCCCAAGCGCAGATCAGTTGCCGTGGTGCTGTGCATTTCATTTGGGTCTGTCGAGAGTTTTCTCATGTCGGAGGCAACGCAAACCTGGACATGCGTCATTCTATGGGCGGCTCTGGGGCCCCCACGGCACCCAGCCCTACGGGACCGGCACCTGAGTGACCCAGCTATTGGGCAGCGGCGTGGCAGGGGGCTGCCCAATGGCTGGGTCAATAGCTGGGGCCTCGTATTCAGAGTCAAGACCCTAGCATCTCTGAGACAGTTGGTGGAGTCCCGGATGCGAGAAGCCGCACTGAAGCGGCATCCCAATTTACGCCTTCAGCGAGCCTTTTGGGCATAGCCATCGGCGATTGAGTAGCCATCGGCGATTGAGTAGCCATCGGCGCATGAGTAGCCATCGGCGCATCGCTGCCCGGGGCCGTCACTGGCTGGTAAGGGCATGGGTAGCGCGCGTGGGCAAGGAGAGAGATCTTCAGGGTCCTGCCTCCACTGTAGATCATGCCTCCTCTTGAGCAAGAGCTTCAGTGCCACTTTACCATCTGCGGTGTAGCTTGCGGGGATCTCCCCCTCTGCGAAGGGCGCTTACTCATCCTGAGTGGGCGAGGAATGACTGTTGGTGGACAAGCACCATGTGAGACATACCAGCACCCTGACGAGTGCCGAGCATGGGATGGGAGGAGATGTTCGCTCTCGCTTTAGCCAAGCAAACCATCAGCAGCACGTGCCGATGGCCCAATCTCTGAGACACTCCCTGCGATGTTGGCTTGGTGGCGACTCAAAAACTAACATTCTTTCTCCGTAGTAGAAAGTCGTAGTGGCGGGGTGCCAGAGGTGCCAGATTGGTGCCGCCAAAGGTACTCAAGGGTTGGGTCAATCTCAGAGCTGGCGACATCCTGCCTTGGGCAAGCCAGCAGGTGTTTGCCATTCTGTCTCTTCTGCTGTCATCATCATCATCATCATCAGGGATCAATCTCAACAACCGACCTACTACGTAATCTAGCCTCCAGAGGCAAGCCCCAAGCGCCTTGAATCCACACACACGCAGCCTGAACCTCCCGTTGTTTTAGCAAACAGCCCTCAGCCAGCCACAGCCCTGCAGCCACCCGCCCGGCCGCCCAAACACCCGGCCGCCCTAAACGCCCGACCCAGACCAGCAGACCCAGACCAGTAGGCCCAAACCAGCAGGCCCAGGCCAGTAAATCAGCAAACCAGCAGCTCGAATAGCAGACTGGTAAGTCAGTCAGTAATCTATCCGCCCGATACCTAGCCAACAGCTCAACCAGCAGGAACAGCTCCGTCTACAGCGGTGGCCACAGTGGTAGCCGTAGCCGTAGCCGTAGCCGTAGCCCATCCAGCAGGCCGCCCCGGGGAATGTACAGAGGATCCCAGTTTAGGTAGCTTCTGGTAGGTCTGGAGCCACGCAGGGACCCTGCCGGCACGGTACTAGCAATTGGCCCGGTGTCTGCGTACCTGGTTCGAACGGTGCCCCCCCCCTCCCCCCCCTCCCCCCACCATGACTTTCTACAACGGCTGTCACAATCAATGGCACAGTGGCTTTCGGGCGTCTGCATTTCATTTTACCCTGATCCATTTGCCTCTGAAGTTCGAACTCACCGCCACACTGATCCAGATCAGTGTGCGCTCAAAGCATCTCTTCCACCTAGGTGAAGTTGGCAGGTCTCGGGCGCAGTTGGTGAGCCCGGGTCGCCGTGCTCACAACACTGCCATGCCAAGCAACAATCTCCTCCTCCTGTTCCGGAGGATAGAGCACATTAGCTCGTACCCTCCCTCTTGACTCACGCTTGCCATCTGTCAGATCTCCCGTCTTCTACGAACAGGGTCTGCCCATTAGCTGCGGGCTAGTGGACCGGGCCTCCCGATAGCTCAAGAGTCCCAACGATCTGTTCGCGGTCGGCGCTTTTTTGTGGTGGAGGGTGCGACCCAGCGGGACGGGAACCGCACCAAACCAACGGATAGCAAATGCCGTAAAAGCTCGACGTATCCGGGCGACCTCCCGCTGTATGAGATTTCGGGGTGGCCAAGTGCATTCTTCACATCTGCAGGTCTGGCGTAAAACTGAGGGACAACATTGTGCCAAGCTGTCCAGACCCGTTGAGACTCTAGCGTAGTAGAGGGACAGAGCTCAGGCCCATTAGATGGCTTTTGGAGACGGAGGGCGAACTGGGGGGGGGTGGGGTCTTGTTGGTTGACGTGGCGTAAACACCATGAATACTGTGAATACCGTGAATACCGTGGTCCCCTGTCACTAATTACCACTGTGCGACATACCATGAGTCTGAGGCAATGCAACTGGCCTGCGCTACGGGACTGCCGACCCCTCCCACCCGCCCCCCTTTTCATGATTCCCGTCGTCGTCTCATCGCTGGCCCAGCTGCAAGGAATCAACACGTGCCGCACGACGTTATTCCAGCGCCGGTGAGGAGTTTAGTCTTGGAGTCCCTGCTTCGTTGGAGTCCCCGCTTCGTTTGAGTCCCTGTTTCGTTAGAGTCCCTGTCTCGTTGGAGTGCTGTTCCTCCTCTCACTCATCACATGCCAAGACAATGTCAACGCCAGGAAACAATCTTAGGACCAACTTTCGTCCATCCCTACCCACGCCCAACTAGCGCCTATGCTCCGGAGCCTGGTAGCAATCCCCGGCCCCTTAGCTCAAATGGAATTGAAGCAACAGACCCAAGAGCTAGCCCCTGGAGATGGTGCGCGCCCGGTGAAGCTGGTGGGCCTATTGGCGAACGACCTCTTTGTTCTGGAAGAACGGTCAGACCGCCTCCAAGTTTCCAATTGCCCTTCACCGTCCGCCAATTTCAGGCTCCAGCCCTCGTTTTGCGATTAAGAACAAAATGGTTGGTTTCTTGACTTCCAGAACCCGCTTGATCCATGTGCGCCATTGCGGTGAGAGAGTTCTAGATCCCGCCATCCGTCTGAAAATGGCAACCTCACGGTCTGTGCCCTTCCACAGCGGGTCATTGGCACGGCAAGGACTCATCCACAGGACAGTATTCATCGGAAGCTGGCCAAACGTGACCCTTTTTACGCTCTGGTGGTCGGCTTGTCTCTAGGTATAAGAAGAGCCCGCCATGCCCGAAGCTTGTCTCTTCAATTCTCATCAACACCACACACTTTTCTTGCAGTTAAGGCCCATCTCCAACCACTTCTTGCCCTCACTTGGATCACTCCTTGTGCTCACTTGGGTTGCTCTTTGCCCTCACTCGGATCCCTCCTTCCCTCACTTGGATCACTCCTTTTGGGTCGCTTCTTGCCCTCACTTGGATCCCTCCTTGCCCTTACTTGGATCACTTCTTGCCTTTATTTGGGTCGCTTCTTGCTTCTTGCCCTCACTTGGATCACTCCTTGTCCTCACTTGGATCACTCCTTTTGGGTCGCTTCTTGCCCTCACTTGGATCCCTCCTTGCCCTCACTTGGATCACTCCTTGTCCTCACCTGGGTTGCTCTTTGCCCTCACTTGGATCACTCTTCGCCCTCACTTGGATCACTCCTTGCCTTCACTTGGGTCGCTTTTTGCCCTCACTTGGATCACTTCTTGCCCTTACTTTAACTCACGCCCTTTCTTTTTTACTCATCATGCAACCCCACCTCCCCCACACCTCGCCAATCCTGAACGGCGAGGAGGCACAGGCAAAGAGACGCCAAACTCGTCCCGTAACGGCTCAGCTGTTGGACGAATTGAGTCGTGTCCTGTCGCAAGAGGGAGAAGGGGGCCAGATGTTTCCTACTAGACAATCCAACCAAACACAGCCAATGGTACCTTCCCCCCTTCCCTTCCCCCATCGCCCCACATTTACGTTGTCAAGGTCTTCGCTAACTGACTTAAAGATGGATTTCGCACTCCGAGTTCTGCAGATTCCGATGTCGGAGCTCACCGCAGCCTCTGACATGCCTTGCGACAAGGCGACAATCCGTGTTGCAATCGCTGTCTCTGGGGCGCTCGCCAACATTAAGCCCGGTTTCAGCCTTGTCAAGCAGCGTTTTGAAGCCTACGAGAACACCACGGGTCGAGCGCAGGCCGAAATGGCTTATACTTTGTTTCGCTGTGGGCTTGGCACCCCTAGCTTCTGGTCATCCATCCGGCCTACGACTATTTTGAACGCATTCAATGCGAGCAAAATTCTGTCCGAGGTCACCAGTTCAGAAAATCAGGATCAACCATCTGGCGAGGCAAGCCAGGCGATTCGTGTGATGAACGACATGGTGGACCGGTTCGGCAAGATCGAAGACGTCCAGGCCTGGAAAATGATCCTGCGGCAGGAATTGAGGACCGCGGCGGATTTGCTCGACACGGGAAAGCGTGCCCTCGAAGATGCCCAAACAAGACTGGAGCGTTACGATCAATCGTCAACGCATGTCAATAACGGAGTCCAGCAAATGCATGAAGGGTATGAGCTCTTGGATAGCCTCGAAGGCAAGATCGAATCCACCCTTGATGGACTGTAATATGGTTCGGAGATGACAGGCTTTTGCCAGGGTCAGTTGGAGAGCAGGCGGTTTACGAAGACGGGGTTTGCCCAAATCACAAAACATCATCATTTTCTGTCTGTATCAGTTTCTAGTTATTCTTTCAGGTTACTTTCGAGGCATTTCTTATCTGAACTATCACATTTTTATGTCCAATTTCTCCTCGTTCCTGCAACGACAGGCGTTCCGTATCTAGTGACTAAATCCAGCACGACGGTGACTGGGCCTGTGAGCTATTGCTGGCCAGGCGTGCTTGGCACTTGTAATGTCACGGCCCAGGTTGAGACCAGGCGGTCACAACCGGCAGAACCATGACGGTACCCACTTTTCTTTCATTGGCCAAGGAGTCCATGCACGATGATCCAGTATCAGTGACCCACCCGCGACTCTCAGCAATGCGACCGACAGTCTCATCAATGAGACTCATGACAGGATCACTGAGACCACTCCAGACACCCAGTATATAGACACAGTCATATAGCACTTCCATAGAGATAGCCTCACCAGCTATCAACATACTTGGTTACATTGAATCTACTATTGTACTATTACCAGACCGTGACCCATATTACTCATTGTAACAGCCTGATCTACTCGATTATAAACCCACGTCTCGGACCTACCCTATACCTCTGGGTTAGACCCGACAGTCATATAAAATAAAGAAGAAGATAATATATATAAAAAATAGAATTTAGCCTTTTAAGCTAATAACTTATATATTTATATAGATTTTAATTCTTTTAAGTTAAAAAACTTAATATTATATTACTATAGTAATTTTAAGTAAGTTAAGTTAATAAATATTTAAAATATAAATAGAATTGAATTGAATTTTTGAATTTTATACTGCTAACTTGCTTATCTTAAGAAAGCAGATAGAGGTTAGATGATACCCTGTCAGCTATTTCTACTGTCACTGCCGCACTCATCGACGACGACCTGCGCCTTGCTCTGTTGAGCCAGGAACCTCTACGCAAGACATTTCGTCGCCAACCGCCCAATGGGCAACAATCAATGATATCACCCCCTCTCGTCCCTTATAACCGCTACTGAGGTCTTTGCTAACTGGAGATGCCACTCAAAGATCGAACTCGCGATGAGAGTGCTCGAGATTCCCAGATCGGAGCTCATTGCAGCCCCCGACCAGCAATGCGATGAAGCTACCCTCCGCGTTGCACTCGCCGTGTGCAGCGCATATGCCATCTCGCCCCTGTGCTGCACGCCGGAAGCCCTCAGAATTTTGAAAGAATATTTCCAAGGCGATGCATCCACATTCACTGCAGCGGACTTCAGCCTGGCTCACAATGTGTTTTGCATCGTGGTTGAAGATTTGGGTCGCTGGGCCAATCTCGACGCAGAGCAGATTATCACCCCGTTGGTCATCATCAATGCATTTGATGTCTACTCGATTCTATCTGAAATCTCCGGACCAGTGGCTCCGCCCTCGTTACATCGTCAGGCAAGCACGGGACAGCAGGCATTTGGAGGGATGTTGGGCGAGTTCGAGGGTAAGATTCAATCTGCCCGAACTCTGGTCGAACAGGCGATGGGCGAAGTTGACACCACGATCGGATGGGTCCAAGAGATAGTATGTGCTGCTGAAAATGTCCAAGCAGGGCTCGGGCAAGTCCATCAGCAGTTAGAGGTGGTGGACAATGGAACCCTGGACATGCAAATTGGGCGCGAAAACTTGGATTACATCAAGGAGCGGCTGGAAACCGTGTCTGAGAGCATGTGAGGGGGTGGGGGGGTGGGGGGACAAGAGGTCTTTGCCATAGGCAGTTGGAGAGCGCCGGGTTGGTGAGAACGGAATTTGTGCCAACGCCGAAACATCATGGCTTTCCGTCTGCATCGTTTTCTAGTGATTTTATTGTGTTATATCCTATGCATTAATTATCTGAACCAACTCCTTCTTGTAACCAAGCTTTCCTTCCAGCTGCGGTTGCATGTGTTCGGGACCTTGTAACGCAGATCCAGCGTAACAGGAGCCAGATTCTATGAGCTATTGTAGGCCGGGTATCCCTCTTTACTAATAAAACATGTCAAGCCATTTTAGCAGCCGAAAGGGGTAAGAACAACACTCCACTCATTAACCTACCCTAGGGAAAACACACACAGAAAGTCGTCGCACAGGCGTCTTGGCTAGTCAGCCCGACGCTGCACCAGATTACGCGTATGAGGTCAGAGCAATTCCCATGTCTTTAGATAGAGAGGCATTTTATAAGAAAGGGTCACAGGAAATTCTGCTGGCAAGGATTTAATTGGGTCTGTGGCCACCCGATGCCAAAGGAAGGTCGGAGACAGAGGTTAGCCGGGATCATGACGATTGACAATTGGGCTCAAATAAATCTCTCAAAAATTACAACAACAAATTAATAGATCCTCTACCTATCTTGAGACCTTAAGTCTCTCCGACCTCCCGAAAGTATCTTAAAAGAAGGGAAAATCGATGTTTCTCCTACTGTACGGCTCCGGCTGACCCTTTTAATCTTGTCAGGACCACCCTAGAGACAACCCAGCTATCTGGTCTCTACCCCAAGTATTCTAGATAAACTGTCACAAAATTCTAAAATTCTTACGCGGGTAATTTGGTCCCGCGCTTGACGCTCCTCGGCCACAAACCGAAGCGTAAAAAAGAATTGGCGAACTTTCTGAAACTGATCATCTGACAAAAGGTCTCGATTTATCTCGCACTCTTCCATCCTCTGTACAATGATATTAATATGCTCTGGAAGAAGGTCTAGGGAGTCCTCTATACAATAGTACTCCTCATGACGCTCGCATCGAGACCCAAGGGTTGAAGGATCGAGCCAACAGACATGGGGACGAGACCGCAACTCGCATAATCGGCTCGGATCGGCTCCACCTTCCAAAAGCAATGCCAAGTACGGGATGCCTCCTCCAAGTCCACGCCCTTCGTGCACTTGGCGGAGAGCTTCGCTCAAAGGAGAGTAAACTCCAACATTTCCTGGGTTTACATTCGCACCACTAGCTAGCAACGCCCGAAATATCTGGTACCTGGCCAATTCTCTCTCATTGCTGCGTTTTGTATCTTGTGATGGAGCATCCATTGAACTGATCTGGAGACAAGCTTTGAGCGGCGTTATGTCCACATCAAATGAACTCGCACCTCCGTTGGGATCGGCTTTTTTGGAAAGAAGCCACGTTACAGCACTAACTTGCCCGTATTCAACAGCCGTGACGAGGGGTTGGTAAAACGGATAAATCGAAACATGAGACCACATTTGATCACCCTGCCATGTTATGTTTAGTGGTGCCTCAAGGTCGGAACAGACCTCCAGAAGCCTTATATCGCCTCTCTGCGCCCCGACAAATAGAGGAAGCCAGTTATGAAGGCGACTGCACCTCAGGTACAGTTCAACATTCAGGGCTTGATGAAATCTCCGCGATATATTTACAAAGCCTCTAATATCCGATATTAAATTAATATGCCGAAGGATATTGAGGAGTATTTCATTGGGTAGTAAAGAGATTCGATCCACGCCGTCTTGGTCTATATCTTAGTTAGCATATTTGATGTGCATAACAGTTGTGAATATTTAATGCTTAACGGAAAAACGTACGTTGATTTTGGTAGTTCGTTGATATTTGGTTAATTTTCACTGATAAAGACTCTGTAACTTCCGATTTGTCGTGAGGGGTCCATCTTGACACCTCCAACCCATCTGTAGGAATCAAGCGCTCACCTCCAAGATGGCTGAGCTGGGAAATACTGTCCGTCATGACTGTTTTTCTTTTGGCTGATTTGTGGAAACAGAAGTACCTGTGGGCTAGGCTTTAGACCTTTCGTTGTAGAGTTAGGATTCGAGTCTGCTGCGAGGCCCGGGGGATTAGAGCTTTAAGGGTATTCGGACATTGTTTGGGAATTATCGCAGGTTATACTACCATTTTATAGACCCTGACACCAGCTTAGTGCAGTACAATAACTGTACCGCATCCCACCGACGGGCATTACCACAAAGGGTATACATCGTAAAGCTAAAGATCCAAACCATTGTCTATTAAGAACATTATCTCGTAACAATGAGACGGGCTCTTCAAACATTAGAACACTCAAGGAAGCTGAGTTAAAGGGATTCAACATTACATTACGCTAATAACAATTCAGTCGATGTGTACATGGGAACTAGTTCTAATAATACTACAACTAGATCAAATCTAATCTAGCTTCAGAAAGCTAACAATGACGCTAATAAGGTGGCGTGAAAGTTGGAAGGTACTTGATTTCTTTGAAGTTCCCAGATATATCCCGGCTTGTAACGAGACCCAGGCTGGACTGGGCAGTCAGGCCTGGCAGAATCCTGGCTAATTTTATATACCTGGAATAGACTGATGGAACGGCAAATAGTTCTTACTGGTTTTACTGTAAACTGAGCTGTAATTAAATCAGTTTACTAATTAGTACTTGGTATATAATTATTTAAAGAGTATATATTCAGTATAAATATCTTTTTAGCTATTAATGTAACTTAGCTATATTAAGTATTTTTTTATTTATTTAATTTTACTCTTTTTATAGAACTTTACTGTTACTGTATTATCTTCTCTGTAATTTCATCCTGTTATCTACTGTTATTACTCGCCCAACCGCCGTCTAGAGAGAAGGTTGCCCCCCCCGAGCCGAGGCCGTTCCCATAGCTCAGCCAAATATCTCCGATTTAATATCATGTCATGTAGCGCTTTATCGAACTCCATAAGACGGCGGACAGTTATTAAACAATTGCGACCTACTGCAAACTCAGAATCAGATAAAAACTCTCGGGTTATCTGGCAATTTTCCATCTGCTTTATAGCTCTATCAACCTTCTCCACGCCTCTGCCTGTGTTGGGCGGCTTGCAAAACACACGTCTTTCTTTGTCCTCAATTTTGGAACCAAGTCGGGAAGGATGTAAATAGCAGTAATGGGGCCTATTCTTTCTTTCGCAAAGTCGGCTGGAGTCGGCTTTATATGCCAAAAGTAATGACAAGTACTGAACTCCCGAACCATTGTATGCGAGGGAGAAAGCTTTGGTCAATATGCAGGGGTCTCCTGAGTGTTGATTCGCACCACTAGCTAGCAACGCACGAAATATCTGGGGCTGGGCCGGTAGATAGGGGTGCGAATCAATGCATCCGTGGAGTGGCGTGCGGAACTCAGGATTTATACCCTGTAACACAAGTCCGTTAGGATTGGCCTTGTGAGAAAGAAGACAGGTTACGGCACTGGGATGCCCGGCAAGAACAGCCGTGAGTAGAGGTCGGTAAGTTGGATAACCGTCACAGATCCATAATGTGTCTACTGGTGCCTCGAGCTGCAGACAGTACTCTAGAAGCCTGATGTCACCTCTTTCTGCCCCGATAAATAGAGGAAGCCAGTTGAAACGCCGACCGCACACGAGGTACAACTCGACACCCAGGGCTCGATGAAATCTCCGTGATGCGTTTGCCAGATTTTTTATATCCCGTGCTGAATCGAGATGCTCAAGGATAATAAGGAGTATTTCATTGGGGACCAGGGAGATTTGATCCACGACGTCTTGGTCTGCTTCAGGGTTAGTCCGTGTAATGTGTAGAGAGTGTCGGGCATGCCTGCTGCTTAACAGAAAAAGGATGGAACATAAAGATATGTTTTTGTGGATACTTACTTGGCGTCTGGTCGACTTTGATGCACGGGGATGGTCTATTTCTGCCCTTCGTTCCTGTAGGGAAGGTCAGATGCCGAGAGGACCTCCATAGCCAATCCCGACGCAAAGAACCTATCCTCAGTGGCGAAACCCTCATCAGGCAAGTAAAGACTCTCCCTCAGAGCTTGTGGTTTATATTTTTGATGTAATCGTGGAAACTGAATGACCTGTTGGCTGAGCTTTGCCCCTTTCGTTGTTGATTTTGGGATTTGGGTCTGCGTCTGCTGTGAGGCTCGGGGGATTAGAACTCAAAAGATACTCGGGCATTATTTGACAGTCATCCCAGCTTATAAAGCCATTAAAAAGTATCCTACCGACGCAAATCATCACTACAAAGGGTACACACCGTAAAGAAAGGAATCAATCAAAACCATTGTCTATGGAGAGCACTGTTTCGCAACAATGAGCCGGATTCTTAAAACGTCAGAACACTCGAGCAAGGTTGGTCCAAGGGATTCTATGTTACATTAAACCTTTATAACGTTCCAGTAATGTCTTAGCTAGTTCAAATTCAACCTAGATCCAGAAAGATGACAATGACGTCAAGGTTGGTGTGAAGGTTGAAAGGTGTTTGATTCCTTTGAAGTATCCCACACGTGGTTCACACTGCAGCTAGTGCATGGGAACTGGAGAACCTACTCCGAGTTTCCCTGATTTTCAATCGCCCTGGTAATTTCTCTCTCTACATACACACCGTGTAGCTAGGAAATTGTCGCCATGTTCTAAGGGGAGCCGCTACAGTGATGGTTAAAAGATTTCATGATGACATTCTAGCCCCACAATCCATACTGCTCAAGTTTCCTTTAAAGAAACACACTATTTATAGGGAGGCATACAAAGAAAACGACAGTGTATTGTCATGTTAACGAGATGACTGTGGAACAGCCGCATATTCACCAGAGTATGCGATGCTACGATGGCCACTCAATCCTTTGGCATGAGACGATCCAGTCATTACGTTGAGGAGGAGTCATTTTCTTCAGCCATGCAAGGGGGTTTTGTTCTTTGTTTCTGCTTCATCAGTGCTTGATGGGACTTCGTTGGGACTTATCCCAGCTACGCCTCACCATCTCAGTGTCAAAGACAGTGGGCGTGAATTGAACCTTTGTGCTTTCAAACCTCTCCAATCAGAAGCCTACATACAGAATGAAGCTACGTCTGAAGGGGAAGTGATCATTGTTCACACCATTAGGTGGAACGGCTTCACCGTCGCCCGAGCGTCTTGCAAGAACTCGCCAGTTTGAAACAAATCCTCAACGGAAGAGGCCACCTTGTTTAATCACTACAGAGAACACTTTGGTTGCTTTGATATGCTAGGTAATTGAATGAAGCCAATACTGTAACGCTTGGGGCCTCTACCAACCAGTGGAGTCACCAGCTACCTGGACCAACTCGGAAGGGTTCTAGCCTCCGAGCCAGCAACAAAATTATCGAAGTTTAGATGATGCTTGTTAATTAAAGAGTTGCTGTAGTGTGCAGTGACTCGCTGGCGCGAGTTGCGATGCCTGCAATGCAAGCAGCTGCTCATATTTTGTGGGCTGAGGGTTATTATGTGACGATTTAACAGACATTGCTGACTCATCCAGATCGGCTGGAAGCCGGAATTACTGGGAACAGCTAAACCACTCTCAATTAAATGGTCTAGGGGATGATTCGTTGAGTTCATGGCATTGAACCGATTGACGGAACGGTGTCCGGTGTAGAAACCTAGAGGTGGAGAATATACCGAGTTCATAGTTAGTCTCATGTGATTCTAGATCAAGCACCATCCCTAGCCTTACCAAGACACAGTAGCAGAACCCCGCCGTATAATTTACCACCTTTCCTCCCAAATATCTCCAAGAAACGCGATTCCGTCCTTCCGCTTGCGATACGATCATACACATCCCACACAACATATAATCTGGAGTCTCAGCAAAAGGTCGAACATTCCTGTAGTTGCGTGAATCTCCTATCAGAATAGGCCATGGGAGGATAGATCCACGGTTGGGGAGGTCCATTCTCATTGAACGAAGACCATTCCAAGCTTTGAAGTCATACTTACCGGCAAGGCTCAATATTAATACCTCTCTCACTCAGAAAGGTCGCGTTTTCGCTCGTAATCCTCCATACTTGGAAAATGTTCTTCTAGGGGAGCTATTGCGTTAATATGAAAGAATTGCCGAGGGCTCAGTGGTGAGCTGAGGGGAAATTAGTACACCCCCTGGTTTTGAGGGAGATCGAGGCGGAGAAATTTCCGACAGCATACAACCCTCCGGCGGTTGGGCATTCCCTTCTAGGATGCAGGCGGGGAAATGCCAGATCGATCCATATATTCAGAGTGCGACATCACCTTTTAGGCATTGATCAACCCCCCTCAGTAGATTACCAACATTATGGGGGACGATTTTAGTGTCCATCTTGGGCCAATGAATCCGTCTTTAGAGGGTGATGGGAGAACACTCTATAATACAGAATTTTTAAAATATTGTAATTAGCACTGCCATCCTAGCTATCCTCTGGGCAACCATATCTATCGCGGGTTATATTTTTCAGCGTGACCCCGTTAGCTGTTTTTGGACGTGCTAGAAATGCGAAGCTTCTGGTAAATGTATCCGACGCCATCATCTGGAAGTCTCCATCATCATCACAAGCATTTTCACTGACGCTGTCATGTTAGTGATGCCAGTCTCGCAACGGATCAAGTCGCCCTCCAAGCAGACCCTTCCCCCCGCATACCTACACCAAGAGTACCTAATAACAGAATGCCAGCGAGGCCAAAGATGGAAAATACATTCCGCCCTACACACCAGCACGATACGTCAAATTCATAGTATTTCAGGCGATACTGGAAGCTCGGGCAATTGCATTGAACCGGTACGGCTCGAAGAAGGGTCATCGCGGAGGCAGCGGACGCCTGAGTTTCTTGCACTTTGCTAAATTCCCTTTAGTAGAAGTTTCGGGGTGAAAATTTCCACGCCCCCGCCAAATGCTACGGTCGCACATTATGAGGCACCAACCTCGAATATAGGGCTGCTGCCTCTATAGGCCACTATAAAATATAGTGCTCTAGCTACTGCAGCCCACTATAGCCCGCACCTTTTCTCGCAAGCAACAGTGGCTATAAACTTCAAGCTTTATAGCAAGCTATAGCTACAACAGCCTGCCCTCTACTAGGTATAGGTCTATTGCTACTATAGCTTGCTGTAAGACAGAAGGCTGCAGCTACTTTAGCCTGCTCTAAGAAGGAGGTTGCGGCTGCTATAACTTAGTGTAAGAGTGAGGGCGGCTCTGCAGCCTGCTAAGTACATGAGAGGCGGCTGCAGCTGCTAGAGCCCGCTATACGATAGTGGGTTATAGTGACCATGCTCTCTATATGTGTTGACGAACCGTGCCTAATAATAGGTTCACAGAATAAATGTCTACGCAATCATCTATAAGGCGTCAATGAGAGGGATCAGTTAAGAAAAATAACCCGGCTCCCCATGGTGAATATAGCGATTGGCAAGAGCAAAACTTTGGGAGCAACCTCATCGCAAGACCTCTCCCAAATTGACTAGACATGTACATCACTACCCAAATTCCGGGCCCTTGGCCCAGTTAAACGACGAGGATGATTCATCAAATTTGTATCCAGGTACTCCTGTCCACAACTTCTCGTCGACAATGCATCCCCTTCGCACCGACCCCTCTCGGTCAATGTCTACAACGATAATCAAGTCCCGGCTCTCCAAGCCGACTTAATTTGTCGCCTTCCACTAAAAGTCGTGTTCCATCTCCCTTGCTCACCGTTCCGTCTATTACCCCCGCTATCCTGCTTACATCCACTATTAATAGGAACTAGGGATGTCGGCAAGAGGGCCACCAGCCGGTTTAACGTGTATTATTAACCTCAATGCAGTCTTAAACAAGTAGGCTCGGCTTCTTATCGCGCGCGATTATGGCCAGCATCCAGCTCTTCGGTTCCGGTTAAACCCCCATGTCCAATCTTTCCTTGCGGGGATCCAACCAGTTTGCATCTCCGCACTGGCGGATTGCATGAGCCCATGCCAGCCCATTCATTTGCGCGGGTCCTCAAGACTTGTGATCTTACTTCCCGGCCATGAATCCACTTGAGACTGAACCATCGACCGGCTCTAACTTTAGGCGACGACTTGATCGGACACCTCCATCCCTCGTAGGATCTACACCCTGCCACAGCCCTGCGACGGGTTACCTTGAGCAAATTGAACACGTTAGCGATTCAATAATTCGAGAAGCGTGATCAATTCCCTCGTGCCCATTTGAAGGATAAAAATCGCACGATACCGCCAGGTTCACCCATCCATCCGCTTGACCACTCCATGAAATCACCGACCAACAGATCAATCCTTTTACTCATTTCCCTCATCATGAAGTTCTTTGTCACACTTTCTCTCTTCGCAGTCTCCGCAATGGCCGCTAACTAGGCTAAATCTTGCGAAGACGAGGCCCTAGACAATACCCCCGGAATTCTCACTGCCCGGTGTAACAATGGTGATGGTCAAGGTACTCTTGTTGATGCCGAGTTGTATTTGTACGGCTGCCTCAAGTACACAAACGGCAAGATCTCGATATTTTATCTTTCCCTCCCTCCACATTGCTTATACTCACAATGTCCACGGGCGCCTGGTGGAGATGGTACCTTTGGGGATGTGTGCAACGACTGCTCCGTCTACGGTCTTGAGGATGCCCTCTACGGCTTTTTAGGTGTGACCCGACCCTGGATTAGCTGTATTTGCGACGGTTTCTCTGAGCCTGTGACTATCAACCTCGGTACGTGCCTATAGCACTTTGCAGGCTCCCGTAAATCTGTCAAGGCGCTAATCGGATGTCGAGACATTACCTCAATCACCAACGCATATAGTGTACTCGTGTGCTCTCGATAGACATTAAATTCTAGGTTATAGGGCTCGATAGTAGGAGGAATTCATAGGATACAACTCCATTGGTGGATTACGTCTATAGCGAAGAGAAATCACAACCCATAATCAGTACCTATAACCTGCATACGGATCGTCTTGACAATCCCGTATTCATCAGGCAGAGTTGATCCCCAATCTATTTATGGTAGTAGTCGTGAACCATCACCCAACGGCTTGTGTTTTTGTGGAGATAGTGTACATGCATAACGCTGAGATGATTCACTGCCCATAGAAGATTGTACATTTCATATTTATCAACATCCTAGGCTGATCTAATTGCTTACAGCCGGTCGCACGTTAAAAAGCCACCGCTGACACCTTTAGGCAACGTTGCCTCGGACTTGTTTGATGCCCCTAACCTTGATATCTCTCCAGAAGAAGACGCAGGCCCAACCGAGGGCGAGGATGCACACACTGGTGATGAGCATATATCTCTGACTGTCACCGTACGCGAGAGCAATTCCGTGTCGGATCTCAGTACCCTGTCTATATGCTAGCTGGGTATACATGCTGCCGTAGATAGAATCGATATCGGCTTCCGGGGGGAGATGTACAATGAGCCGGTCTCGGAACGTTCCAGTCCAGACAGCCGCAGCAACAGTCGAGCCCACAGCGGTCCCAATGCTTCCAAAGAGATCGAGAATCGCAATGAGAATAGCAATGTGCTGATGATCCGACGGAGCCATCATAGCCATCTCACCTGAAAGTACAACGGGACCGCCAGCAAACGCAACAAAGATTTGGGTCATGATAACATAGCCAATGGGTGTATCAGGCTGGCGGAAGTGGATCATGAGGCCAACACCCAACACCATCAGTGGAATGGCGAAGTAGAGGTTGACCCATTTGAACCGACCAGTCCGAACCATCAGGAAACCTATTACGAGGCCCGAGAAGCAAGATCCCACACGGTATATGTTGCTGATATAGGTGGCTTGGGTGACGCCAGTATTCCACACGACCAATAGCATAGATGTGAAGTAGCTTCCCCAGATGGCCGAGTTCCAGAAGACAAAGGTGAACATGAGGCCGCCGAAGAAGACGGTTCGGTCGGCAAGGAGGCTGTACGGGATGAAGGTAACTGGGGCGAATACCTTTTCCCAGATAACGAAGGCGATGATTAATAGACCACCTACGACGATCATGGCGATGATCATGGGCGACTTCCAACCATCAGACTGACGGGAGTAGATTGACATCGGTAAGAGAAACAGAGTCATTCCGGCAGTGAGAATAGCGATGCCAAAAATGTCAGCGTCGATGCACCAATCAAGTGCAGCCTTGATGGAAATGGTCGGTTTGCGAGGGTCAATGAGGCCTTGCTTCTCAGCTTTATGACTGTTCATAAAGAACAGAATAGCAAGTGGAGAGACAACAATGGGAATAACGAGGGTCCAAATGCCAAAGCCCCACCGGAAGCCAACACCCTGGATTATACTGTCTGCCATGGGGCCACCGATCCAAGTAGTGACGATATAAGGAGAGGTGGCGAAGGCCAGCATAAGGGGCCGATTAACCAGCGATGAGGTATCAGAGATGAAGACGGTCATGCAGTAGCTCACTCCTTGGGCTCTGTAGAGTCATGTTAGTAAGAAGGCGAGAAGACGCAGGCAGGAGTCAAATAGTTATACCCAGTGACGGAAAAGACCTGTGCGGCAACGTATGCCTCGACGTTGGGGCAGGCGGCCATCAAGATGAAACCGATGGTCCAAATAAGCATGGTGATGACGAGAGTATGGGGACGGCCCCAAGTATCCATGATCTTGGCAAATACGAGCTTGGACAAACCACCAAATAAGCTTGAAATGATGCCGGTGACGGCTGTGAGAGAATGGGCCGAGAACTCGCTGGTCACGAAGGGGTTGAGACTGCGTGTTACCACCTCCTGCGTGGACGTGATGAAGTAGATGAGCCAAATGCTGTTTGAATTAGCTCAGATGCGCTATTTGAGGTCTGGGAGATGTTTGATCTTTTGCGGTGACAGTCTTGCGACAGTGTAGGCCACATCGGACGTCCACTTACATCCCATAGGCGGCAATCATGTTGCGCTTAGTCCAGACGGTGGTGATGGCCTCGATTTGGCGCACACCGGCCTGGTAATTGCTTGTGGCATCGGGAATGCCTTTGGGGTCTGTGTCGGCGTCGTGGACGGCATCTGAGCCACCCATGTTCTTGGCGTTGCTCTCGGCGGTGATCATATCGAGCGCAGGCCGGGCGTCGTTCGAAGCCGACTCAGCCTTGGAAATGAAGCCCATTATGGGCGCTTAATGAATCACCTGGAATCGATCGCAGGCACTGGAAGCGCGAGCCAAGTGGTTAAGAGACTTGGGGTGTCGCAGCTTGCGACGCTAGAAGGGAGGAAGGCAGTGATGATCAGACACATAGGGAGGGATATTATAACAGGCAGGTGAACATCTACTGCTACCGTTACCGGAACCTGAGCAACCTGGATCCCACACCCTCTACCTGGCTCACAAGTGGCTTTAGCTTGGCATGGGTAGGGAGCCATCGGCCCGTAGCAAGGCTGGTGGGATGGATGGAAGTGGGGAAGTTCCCAGGATTCAAGGGCACCACAGAATGATAGATTTGCTCAGAATTCAGTTCCGCAGTACATAGGGCTGGATACCATGCAAGCAGAAGCTGGCATGTGCATGGCTGCTACCGATCTGGCGGGCGTCGGGGCCAGGATTCGAGTAAGCAAGGGGTAGCATCATCACCACCAGCATCGGAGAGCGAGAAGCCACGAAGGATTCACGGAGAGTCACTCAGCCCCGCTACACGACTTGCTCAAAATGGCTCGCTCGGCCGGGAACCGAAATCTAATCCGTGGTGGGTAGAAGCACAGGCTATACAGAAAGAAGAAAGCGCCTCACGCAAAGGTGAGCATCCATTGGTGACAATGCGAGGCCGAGGCAGCCCTCTTCGCCAAGCCCAAACAAGCTTAAATTTGTCTGTTTAGTGGGTGTGAACCATGACATGGGACAGCGGTCAACGGGGCTGTTGTGCTGCTCCTGGTAGCCGGGGCCATGTCCAACGTGGAGAAGCGTCCGCCGTGGGACCTTGGCAGTCCAATGAAGCATCTTATCTGATGATCAGATAACTATTGATCTGGTCATGGGAGGGTCCAGTCGGCCAATCGGCTGACTACAACCCCTGGACCTCGTTTAGAGCTTCCTCCCCTGTCATTCTCGTTGGGCCCTTTTGCGGTACGGCTTCGCTTGTTGCTCCGTTGAGTCCGTCCCTCCCAGCCCAAAGTCACTGTCGTCTGCATCCGTTGCAGTAAAATCACTACAGCCTATAGGGCCCCAGAGTCAGCTAGATGGCTGGTGCTGACGCTTATGCGAGGCCTCGGATATGGACCGACGCCAAGCAATGAGCTCTTGAGCGATTTCGGCCCTGGGTCAAGACAGCTATAAACTGCATGTGCCAGCAGAAGACCATGTCTTCTACATTTTTTACGTGTCTCGCTCCCATTTCTTAGAACCCAATCTACCCTCGGTCATCTAATCCACGTACTCCCCTTCCTCCAATATTACAGCCGAGGGCATCCAACCATGAAGTCTTCAATGTTCATCCTCACGGTGCTTGCCACTAGCTTCACCGCAGCCGAGGTCAAGAAGGAAGACTACTTCCCCGAGTGCTCCATCGATTGCCTCAACGACGGCACCGAAAAGGCCACAGACTGCTCAGCCACTGATGCCGTCTGCTGGTGCGTCCAGTCCAACTACGAGGCCATCTACAACCAGGCGCTCGCCTGTGTCTTGAAGGAGTGCGGCGCTGATAAGGCCACTGGTATATCTCTATTCCTTTTTACAGTAAAGCAGTTTATCACATGGGGCACAGTATCACTGATACGCCTCTCAACTTTTAGAGTCGGTTCTCCCTGCCGCCATCGAGTTCTGCTCGGCTGCCTCCTCGTCTACCTCAGCCCTCGGCGGCACTGAGACTGGCAAAAGTTCGCCCAGCTCATCAATTGACGATACCGATAACACCAGCACCATTTCGATTGTCACCACTACCTCGGACACCGAGTCGACTTCCACCCCCAGCTCCTCCACATCCGGATCCGCATCCACGCCTACCTCTGACTCTGCCTCTGCCTCGGGCTCGGGCTCTGACTCGGGCGCCGTCGTTAGCACCACCGCCAGTACTGATGCTGCCGCCGCTATGGGGACCATGGGCGTCTTGGGCGTGCTGGTTATGGGTGCTGTTGCTGCCCTGTAGAGCCGGCTCCAGGGTTTTGATAGTGGGGGTAGTTGATGCGAGATAACTCAAGTTACGTGTTTCTAGATTAATAGTCAAGACAAATGAGATCAAATAATGAGTGTCGTTCGTACGTATTTGTTCTTTAGCCACAATAAATACCGTTAGATTGATAGCGCGATACAGTAGTTGCGAGCTTGAGGCGCTCACAATGCATTATAGGATTGGCACAGGCTCTTATTTGCCTCGGATCCTCAATTCAACTATCCCGTTTCCAACCTTGCTACTATGGGTAATTGCACCAGTCTTTCGACAGTGTCATCCCATTGGGGTGATGAGGCGCGTCCCCGAGCGTCTACGTCGGGACTTTAGGAGATTCCCACAGTCAAAAGAAGAAAAAAGGACGACTAGCGTGATGTCGAGGTTTTTGTCTCCCAGAATTCTACAGATGCATCATTTCCAATCCAGTGAAACTTAGATTGGTCTTGTTCTCCATGCAGGACTTGAAACCATTTTCGGTTAGTAGCGCACACGGATGGTCAGGCAACTGATCGCCATGTTGTTTTATAATCTAAATATGAATCTATGCTGAGGTTTCAGGACCCTGGACGTTGGGGATTGTATTGTGTTATTTCGTCTTGCCCCAGCTGTAAAGTTCAGCCACTTTGTCCTTGCACTGGCTAGTCTCAAGTGTGGTGACCTTGTACGGCGTCTTCGTCATGCCTAGATAGCAGACGAAGAGTTTACCAGCCACTATTAATAGAACACACAATAGGCTACTCCGTAGTGCATAGTAGGAAGCGCCACGGCCCAAGCTGAATCATTGGCGCATGGATGCATCCACACATAACTGGATAATACCAGTGTGGCTCCTTCAGCTGCTGGTAGCTGCCCTGTAGCGCGCCGCCGAGGCAGAATTTAAGGGTTCCTTCGTAAGCATCGAGCCGAACTAATGAACACAGAACAACTATTAATGAACGAAATCTCCTATTTTCATGCCACTGGAATACATATTCTTGCTCTCCCTTTCAATCCTAGCCCAGCTCATCTTCCGAAATATTGTCGGTACAATTTGAGATTCAGGGTTTGGATGCCGAGGGTGACGTGACACCAATGGCCACTTCTACAGTCGAAAACACTGGCTACTGCTTCATCCCATCTGGCCTCAGCCTCCCCCAACGTCATATTAACGTACATTGTCCCTCTTCCAAGAATGTCCTTTTGATGTTCCTCATTTATGGCATCATCTCGATCATCACCAGCCTCATTCTCGGCTCTGACAACGCCCGTCGCTCTCTTTCCCTCTGGGGTCGTAGAAGATATAGGAGACGGCCATCATTTTGGCCGGGTGTCGCAACGGCCATTCTGCACATCTTCTTCGCTATGGCAGCTACTAAAATCATCATCAACGGCGGCTTCAAGGCCGGCATTTCCTCGTTGTGTCTCCTCTGGATAACCCGCCCGCGGTTTAGCGCCGTCATGACTATACGGATGAATGATACCTACTACCAGGCATACAGCACGCTATTATTCGACCATTTCATTGCCGAAGCGATTCTCGAAATTGTTGTTCTCCTATTTGCCACTAAATTCGTTGGCGCACCTCGCTCTTCAGACCCTTTCTGCGATGGAGTAGAAATGACTTCATGGCAGAAGCATTTGCGCTTCATGATGGCCGGCGCAGGGTGGGCGTTGATCGCTACAGGTGTGGCTCACATCTTTGTTTTAGGAGCGTTCTTGGTTTCAGAGTTCTACGTCCGCAACGCGAAAATGTATTCAGAGAGCGAGCGTCGTTGGGACGGTTTTACCAGCCGTGTGGTGGAAATGGGGTGGGTGATTTCATGGATCTCCTTCATTGCGAGCTGGGTGTTGTGGGCGAGTAAGTACTCTCCTTCCTCTACTGGAATGTGAAAGACGACTAATTAAGGATTATCTAGCATTTCTTCAACTGGCCGGAGAGGCATACTGTCCATCCAACATCGGGGTGGTTAGCGTTTTGTTCGGGTGTCTTCCCCTCGTTGCCTCACTGGTGCGACCAGGGACGAACATTTAGCTTGTTTCGTCAGGAGAATTATGAATGCAACTCCATAACTCACGACAGATCTTAAACCCGGTACAGAAACCAATTTCAATTTTGCTATTTTCTATGTATGCATGTTTTGAGCAAGCTACATGTTCTACTTCATGTTCTACTTTTTCCATCTTATGTGTACGTTGCCGACTACCAAATAAGGGGGTCATGACCATCCTATGGAAAGAAAACCAGGCTATCGATGCAGTTTGAGTGGAGAGAGTACAGTTGATTGGTCCTTGTTGATAGATTGATCTGATAAGATAATTATGTCTCACTATTAGCCCGGCTTACGGGTCGCCGAGTCATTGGGCCTTGTTCCGAAGTATGATGTGGTTTGAGTCTGAGTTGTCGTTCCTTTGAACAACATGCAAGCACGAGGCAGGGACGAGAAACATTGACGAACGCCACTGTTGGATTTCCCTCCTATTTGGTCTCTCTAACTTCCGATTTCTCAACTATCAATTTAGACTAGGGGGTATTCCGGGGGTCAACTTGATGGATGTAGCAATGATCTGCGCCGACAACAGCAGAGCAGCAATACGGCAATCTTAGATAAAGTTCAGCTAAGGTCTCCTAAATCCAACAAGTTGCTGCATCCGTGAGATTTAAATATGCATCATGGGTAGAACTTGGTTGCGATCCGGAAGAGAAGGGTTTTGGCGCGGAAAAAGCAAGAAAACGGAGACGATCGGTAACTTTGGCGGCAATAGCGGCTATGAATGTGGAAGGCAGAAATATTTAAAGCGAAATCGGGAGCCAGGCATAATGACCAGCCGCCTGCACAGAACAATAGAGGGCGACTGATGAAGTGTTTTTGTTCTGAGCGGTTCGTGCACAAAACAGAACGATACGAAGGTCTGAGCGCAGTGGCATGAGGAGAGGATCCAGGATCCACCGTTGACAAGTGAGAAGAAGTGCCGTGGTCACGAGGGTGCAATTTGGAATTGCCCAAGATGGGAGTCCCATGTCCGGCGAGTGAGGGCAGTATTACGTTTACGAGTTGGGAGAGAGAAACCCAGGGTTGCTTATTATGGAGTCAGAATGTGGAATGTCGGAATATCAACGTGGGCGCGTCACTCAGTGAACGGCAAGTAGCTCTGCTCTGCTGTCGGACAACAGCGGCTGTCCCCGAGACAGGATTGGCGATGGAGACAAGTTACTTCACTTGAGGGGCAGGGGTTAATCGGCGAACAGTCACCTCTGATTGGCGAATAGTACCTTGTGACTGGTGACTTTGTGCCGCAAAAAGAAAAACGGTGAGGGTTTCGAGCGCATCGCCTGCTCAAGGTGAGGGAGCGTTGAGCTGCGCTGAGCTCAATTGGGCGCACGTGACGGACAAAAATCCACAATGGTCCAGGTGACCTCTGTTTTTTCCGTCTCCACCGAACGGCCCATTCCCAGTCGGGACGCCGTCCATTGGATTGGATTCCACGATCCACGGCCTTGCCTCGCCTCGCCTGGCCAAGCGTGCAGCTGAGCGAGCGAGCGAGTGAGAGATTGACGACTGAGTGGCTGCGCGAGAGAGAGAGAGAGAGACAGAGACTGCGCCAAAGACGACGACGTCTCTGCGTGTGTATCAGATCGGATCGCCTCACAACAACACCCGGCACACCACGGCACCACGGCGAGCTAGCGGCCAGCCTCGCTGCTACGGTACCTTCTCGTCCAGACGACTCTAGCCTCGCACGCAACAAGCTGCAGCTCCTCCGTCCTCCTCCGCATTCCTCCCTCCTCTCCATCTCCATCCTTCTCCTCTCCTCCACCAACCCCAATTGCGACTCCCTCCCATGTCCGAGGACGACGGCGACGTGCTCGGCCCCGACGGCCAGGCCACCGCCGCCCGTGTCGACCGCGATCGCCGAGCGCCGCGCTTCAGCTGGACCCCCGCCTACGAGGCCACCTTCTTCCGCAGCCTGTGCGAGAGCGTCCAGCTGGGCCTGCGCGAGAACAGCAGCTTCAAGGCCGAGGCCTGGGAACGCGCCGCCCAGGCCCTGCAGGAGAGCCATGGCGCCTATCCCACCAAAAGCCACCTGATCAACAAGAGCGACAATGCCCGGAAGCGCTTTCGCCTGTGGCGTGGCCTGCGCGAAGACCCCGAGTTCCTCTACAACCCCGTCACGAGAACCGTCACCGCCACCGAGGAGGCCTGGACCGCACACATTGAGGTGAGAGCCCATCCGGAGTCACACCGGGTCACCCAACCGGACCACTCCACCAAGGAATCGCGTCACTAACATTACCGCAGAGGGAACCCCTGTCCAGAGCCCTCCGAGGGCGCCCCTTCGATCACGAAGACTACATGGAGATCCTTTATCCCGACGTCATCGGCTCCGGGGGCGCTCCGAAGCGCATCATGAAGCCCCGGAGACGGACGGACGGGCCCATCCCCGAAGACTCAGAGATGCCCGGCACGAGTATCCTCAACCTCCAGAGCGAACCTCCTCCCCGCCCCCCGGGCCTCGAGAGCCCCAACCAGCGACCGACCGTGATCCAGCCGACCGCGACCCCGTCGACCGCCAACGGAGCCACGCAGAGACCAACCTCGACCTCCATCCCCCCTCGCGCCCCGACCGCGAGCTCCAGCGCCCTTACTCCCCCGGACGAGACCATCACCCAGAACCGAAAGCGCCAGCTGCCGACCACGAGCACCCCGAGCGCGTTCGAGTCGACGCCGCCCTCTTCCACCGGTCCAATGATCCAGCAACCCCCCGAGTCCCCCGAGAAGCGACGCCGAACATCCTCTAACGACGGATCGCGCGCCATTGCCTCGGCTGCCACGCTCAACTCGTCCATGCTCCCGCTTGTCATATCCAACGGCCCCAGCGTCAGCTCTCCCTCCCAGGGCGAGGGTCAGGCCTTGCCTCATCCCCCGCTTTTCGAGGAGCTTGTCGAGGCCGTCAAGTCACGTACTTCCCTCCGGTGGCAGGAGGAGGCCCTCGACGTCTTCTTCCGGGACTTTGCCGACGAGGACCTGGACCTGCAGGTTAAGATTTCAGAAAGCGTGTTGGTCAACGAGAGCAAGGCCATGGTGTTTTGCAAGATGCCGAGCCGGGTCCGGCAACATTGGGTGAGACGATTCAGGGAGCCACATCATAGGGCGGGTTAAGAGAGGATTTCAAGAGGTGGATCAAGAGGTGGATCAGGAGGTAGATCAAGGGGTGGATTGGAGAGATGAACACACGAGATGGACAAGAGACGGACAAGAGATGGACTACACATACCCGAAGATGGACTCCGCGGATGCACACTGGACAGGAAGAAAGACATCATGACGGTCAACGGACCAACGAAACTCCACAACCCAAAAAAATTACGGGGCGTCAAGTGCGAAGAGAGACGTGTTTATGCCCACCGGGGGAAAAAGAAAGAGCGATCTGGCGTGTTGGTTCGTGACGCATGTTGAGATACCAGTTTACCAAGAGGCGTTAGGATTTCGGGTCTGCAATGCATTTAGCGAGGATCTCAAAGGGCTTGCTTGGGAACATTGGTCGCGTGAAGCGGCGGTGCTGGCGACTTGGGAATAGCCTTGACCCTTTGGTCTTTGTATCGATATATATAATACCCCTAATCTTCCACGTTGATCAACGATTACTGTACTCTTCCAGATATTGCAGCAGCTTCTCCTTCAGGTATTTGACGTGTTTCGTGCATCAGCCATCGGACCGGATTACGTTGGCCAATCCGACCGTGCAATTGATGTAGGGTAAGTCCATGTTGAATACTGTACCGATACTTGACTGACTACTTTGTATACAATGCTTGGGCTGTGTTCCTTTCCGGCCCAAACCCCAACTAGAATGTCAAAATTTCAGAAGCAATGCGCATATCACTGATGCGTAACCTTATCACCTGTTGTGAGCTTTGCGGGAGAAAACGTACTCATCTGGTGATCATGAGCTGATTTACATGCGCTGGTGCAGGGGCTTGACATAAACCGTACGACAATTGCAAAATCAAGCCAAATCAGCTGTACTGTATTGTAAATCAACCCAAAATTGCAAAGTCAGAAAGGCTGACGATCCATATTGGATCTTGCTTTGATCAGGAGGCAAACTATAGGAATAGCGTAAGATACATATAGAAGAATAACGCACGGCGCTTGCTGTTGATTGCGGTGTACGACCCCAAGTACAGGCACCTGAAGAGACCAACGAGAGCGCAGCTGACCAGGTATGCACAGATAGACACATGGATAGAAGGGTGTATTTTCGTATGTAGTTGGATACAAGGAGGCAATTACTTTGCAAAGTGACCAGCACAGCCGAGTTTCCTCACGGAATGCTTCCACTCGTTGTGGTAAGCAGGCAGGCATGATGGGAAATTTCCAGCATTGTGTTATGAAAATTAGGGAAGAATTATCCAAGTTCTCAATCTCTGCAACTACACCTGCTGATGCAATTCCGAGATCAAGATGCGAGCGTGAGCGTCAGCTCCGAGTCTTACTAGGGTGGAACGGCCCAGGCGCGTAGCTGTGGACCGCGCTGAACCCCACCCCCGCGAACAGATAAGATTGAAGATTGCTCGAATTCCGCGCCAAGTCGTTTGTAATTCCGCTCGCAATGTAGATGCGCTATTGTTACAATCGCTTGGCTTTGTGAACAATGGCTACGGATGGAAGACCATCAGGAAGTCAACGGAGAAATATTATAGCTAGAATTGAAGGACAAATCATTCATGTCGTTGAGCTGGATGTCTATTAATCTACATAACCAGGAATAACCAATGCCAAGAGAACTGAACACAAGGAGCCGCTCGGCACACCTTTTTCTATCATGAATCCGTTGCTACAACAAATGAAACGTCTAAGAGAAATCGCGTAATGGATGCTCGCTGAGGTCCTGATCGTTTTGCTGCTTGTACGAAACATCAGGGGCAAGCGCCTCGACATACCAGACCAAAAAGACCGCCATGACAGCAGCCATGAGGGCCGCATCAAAGAGATAGAGGAAAATCTCGTGCGAGATGAGGTACCCGCCGTTTCCCTGCAGGTACTCAACAACGCGGAAGGCGCTTCGGACGAGAATGAGAGTGCTGGCGCCGTAGAGCACATAGAGATATCGCTCCCAGGTGATCTCCCCAGACGCCGCTCGTGATGTAAGGCTCCGGGACAGGCGGTAGTGGAAGATGACTGCGGTGACCATGAATAGGCCAAAGATGATGATCTGAACCCAAAGACCCGCAATGATGAGCTTCTCTCCAATTTCGTACAGTTCTAGGCTCCCGGCGGACTGGACGCCACCGCCGCCGGCCTGCATCGTGAAGGAGATGACGTCGCCTGTAACGAATATTTTGCTGAGCCACTCGACGGGGACAAGGGAAAGGTGCTGGGCATGCAGCGCTCGAATAAGTCGGCCGAGGATCATGTAGATGGATGCAGCGTAGAGGGCTGGTGCGACGAGAATGAGGATGGCCTGGATAACGAAGCCTCCGATAGCCATGTCATCGTAGTGTGACCATATTCGACCGCAGTAACCGAGAACTTGGACTAGAGCAGAAAAAAGACCGCTTGTTAGACCGTCAGAACTTTAAAGGGGGGCTTAATTGAGACTCACAGACGCCTCCAGTGGTAAATGCGACGAAGTACCACGTACGAGCTCTCATCATGCGCCACGCGTGCAGGCTGGTCAAGATGGCAAATACACCTGCGGAGATGGCAGCCGCCAGGAGAGACGGGGTATATCTGTAAAGCCTGAAGTCTCCGAGCTCCGATTCGGCCCCGCGAGAGATCATTCCCTGCGTGGTTGACATTATTTCGTCCATCGTGTTTTGCGTATTGGGATGGATGCTAAGGTGGGTCTAGAATACTAAGGTCCGAGCAAGCGGCTGGTTGAGATGAAGGCGGACTGTTGAAGGACCGGCGATAGGAAGCGAACTCGAGAGAAAAGGAAAGACAGAAGTAGTAAAGAGTGATGGTCGAATTAATTATCAATTCACTGGGACAAACACACATGTATTATATGATTGCAGACGTGCTTGATTCTCGTTTCGGCCCCGCCGCAGCGAAGGCGAGTATTCGGGCTTTCTCGCATTTCTCGTATACCTCGCACTCAAACCCGAACTCTCGGTCTCAGCGAACGCACGGCCAGCATCCAGCATTAGTGGCGTTGCGAACTAGACTCGGCCACGGGCAGATTCGTCAGGGCCTGGCGTCATCGAGGGCAAGGCATGAACGAGCGTCTATTTTAATTGCTCTGTCTTGAATCGCTGCAGACATAAATGGGACGTTCCCCTGCCAAGTCGTGCCCGCTCAAACTGCAAGGCGCACTCCAACACATACTCATCTCATCATGGATCACAACATCCACCGGAAAGCCTTGCCCTACGACCAGGGATCGGAAGAAAAGGATGTCGATAAGAGTGTCGATAAGAATGTTTGGGATGCCCCGCCCCCTTATGAATTGCATCTGGAGGGATCTGTCCTCACAAGTTCCGCTGCCATCACTGGTAAGCCCCCTTTGGCCTCGTCCACACGAATGAGACATGCATTGACGGTTCTCAAGACGCTGGAACCATCGACATTAGCTTCTCGTCCAAGCACCCCGACGAGCTGAACGCCCTCTTGCCCGCGCTCCCAGAAAGCGCTTCAGCACCGTCTCCTGCGGATCCAGCACAATGCCCACCGTTGAACATCGTCATCCAGGTGGTTGGGAGTCGAGGTGAGACTAATTTCAAGTTGAAACGCAATTGGGAATCACGCTGATCAAGCTACAGGAGACGTGCAACCATTCATCGCCCTTGGAAATGCGCTACAGCGACGGAATCACCGTGTTCGCATAGCAACACACAATACCTTTGCCGATTTCGTCACTAAATCCGGTCTGGAATTCTACCCGATTGGAGGAGACCCAGAAGACCTGATGTCGGCACGTTGCTCTTTCGCCTTGAAAGTCAACCCTTCTAACACGGCTACAGTACATGGTCAGAAACCCGGGTCTGATCCCCTCCCTAGAGAGCCTTCGCGGCGGAGATATCTCGCGAAAACGCAAAATGATCCACGAAATGCTGCAGGGGTGCTGGAAGGCTTGCGTCGAGCCTGACCCGATATCTGGCGAATCCTTCGTGGCGGATGCCATTATAGCAAACCCTCCAAGCTTTGCACACGTCCATTGCGCTCAGGCCCTGGGTATTCCCGTTCATATCATGTTTACTATGCCGTGGACGGCTACGCGGGCTTTCCCCCATCCCCTGGCTAACCTGAAGGTCGATTCAATGAATGCAAAGGCGTCCAACTACTTGAGCTATGGTGTCGTAGACTTGATGACCTGGCAAGGGTATGTCCTCAAACTTCTAAAATCTTAAGTGGCCCTAAACTAATTATTCGTCCAGGTTAGGAGATGTCATCAACGGCTGGAGAGCGCACGACCTTCAACTTGAACCCCTTTCGGCTACTATGGGCCCAGATATCCTCAGCATCCTCCAAGTGCCTTACACCTATTGCTGGTCTCCAGCGCTCGTTCCAAAGCCAAGTGACTGGGGATCCAATATCGGTAAGTGAGGAATCGGGATGTCGAATCGAAATCATGTTAAATCTGAGGAATTAGACATCTGTGGCTTCTTTATGCGTGACGAGCCCGCGTTCCAACCACCTGAAGATCTAGCCAACTTCCTTGCGTTGGGGCCGCCTCCTATCTATGTGGGGTTCGGAAGCATCGTCATCCAAGATCCGAAGGCGTATACAGAAATAATCTTGGAGTCATGTCGGCGAGCTGGCGTGAGGGTCATTATCTCCCGGGGTTGGAGCAAGCTTGGCGGAAATAGCCCCAACACAGACGACGTTTTCTATCTTGGAGACTGTCCACACGGTGCGTCTCTGAATCTTTTGTTCTATTCAGAGGAATTTGAAAACTGATAAGATTTTAGAATGGCTCTTTAAGCGTGTATCTGCTGTGGTTCATCACGGCGGTGCTGGCACAACGGCATGCGGGCTCAGCAATGCTCGGCCAACAATTATTGTCCCGTTCTTTGGCGAGTAAGTTCCGTATTTAATTCATAAATATTATGACACTGACACATCAATCCAAAGTCAACCATTCTGGGGTGGCGTGGTTGCCTCCAATGGTGCCGGCCCAAATCCAATTCCGCACAAATCCCTGAACGTCGACAATCTCACGGCTGGTATCCAATTCGCCCTGAGTAAAGATGCACAGGTGGCCGCGCAGGGAATCGCTTCCAGGATGTTGCAAGAAAATGGTGTGGAAGCTGCAGTCAACTTCTTCCACAGTCATTTACCCCCCTCCTCTATGACTTGCGACCTGCTCCCGACGCGTGTGGCGCGTTGGACATACGCGGGCAAGTCGAAGACGACCATGAAGCTCTCTGATGTAGCATTGAAGGTCCTTCTTCGTGAGAAAAAGCTGAAGCGCTCGGATATCGAACCGTGAGTTCTTGCACTTCATTTACCGCATGTGCACTGCACTAACCAATAGCTGCAGTTTTCGACCTCGCGAATACGACACGGATGTTCAACGTTGGGATCCTCTCACAGCTGGTGCCTCATCCACACTCGGAACTATCACAAACTTCACTGCGTCCCTGGGAGGTACTTTTATTGACCCATACAAGGAGTACAAACGTGTCCGATCAACTGGCGGCAACCATGCAGGTCTCTCAGCTGCTGGGGCAGCTGGAAAAGGGTTTGTGGGAATGGGCGGCGCCGTCACAAAGGGAATGTTGGTAGATGTGCCTCTCGCACTTACGGAAGGCCTGAGGAATACTCCTCGACTATATGGGGACCACGTTGAGGACCACGGGAAAGTAAAGGATTGGAAGAGTGGAGGCGTTGTTGCTGCCAAGGTATGTCCCTTTTTTCTAAAACCGAACCCGTACAACTTTGAATTTTTGGAGTCTAATTGTCAACTATAGAGCTTTGGATCTGGCTTCTACCACGGAATCACCGGAGTTGTAACTAAACCAATGGAAGGAGCTAAGGCAGAGGGTACTATTGGACTCTTGAAGGGAGTTGGCAAAGGATCCCTAGGCCTCATCACCAAGCCAGGAAGCGGTACGTCTCTCTACATTAATCAATAACGGGCGTGATGATTCTAATTAACTGTGGATAGCGATGTTTGGGCTCTTGGCATATCCAGCTGAGGGAATCTATAAGAGTATTAAAACCGCCACGTCAGGAGCTGTCAAGAGGGCAATTGAAAAGGGTCGGGCTGCACCGTTGGAATCAGCAAAGGTGGATGGACCGGAGTTATCGATGATATTGAATGGATTTGCCGCAAAAAAGACATGAATATAATCACGCCCGATCCCTACTCAAATTAGCAATGGGTCATGTTCATTCGCAATACTCGTTGTGGCTGAGAGTGGGCCGGGCGCACTATGCTTGGTAGATACTGAATCTATGTGACCCACGTCACTTTGGTCTATCTTAACACTTGTGCTATGACTACGGTACTTTCCCTATATCAATGTATTCACCTCCTTGGTAGGTTATTACACTTAGCTCACCACAAAACTATACGTGATTCTTATATCTCAATAAGAATGACATGTTCAATTCTTTGGCTTTGTTGCGGGAATAATATGGGAATGAGATAGGCAGTACATAAAAGCTGACGAGCTGAACACAGGGGTAGTTAGACCGTCCATCCATCAGACAAGGGTGTTGTACGGATGTTATGATTCTGCCTACTCATACCGCCTCGTCTGACATGCATGAGAGATTGGCACAATATCTTTTAAATCCCGCGTGCTAATTGATGCCCCTACATATATTTCGGCTGCGTATAAACTCATGCTCCACACTTTCGCTGCTGAGGTCTTCATTGAGTCGGATTTCTTCTTATCCAGTAATTGCAATGGCGGAACCGCCACCAAAGGCTCCCCTGGAGCTCATTCGATTTAAGGATGCAGTTGGCAGGAAGTTCTCGTTTCCATTTGACCTGGTGAAAACCTGGCAGGTAAGAGATTTGGAGTCACTAGTAACCTGGAACACCGTGATCTGATTGCATTTGTAGGGCATGGAAGATCTCATTAAACAGGCCTTTCTCCAGGTCGACGTACTAGGGCCGCATGTCATGGACGGTCATTATGATATAATAGGTCCCGACGGCGAGATTATCCTTCCCCAGATATGGGAGCGGTTGGTTCAGCCTGGATGGTCGGTTTCAATGGTGATGTGGCCTATCGACAACCCCCCTCCCCCTGACAACAGGCCTCGGAACTTCAGAACTGCTGGCCAAACTAATATGCCGTACGGTGCCCCGCTGCCCCAGCAGAGCTTTCGGCCGGGAGGACAGCCTCAGCCGACGTACGGCGCTCCTCAGCCACCGCAGGGCTCGAGGTCTCACGGCCAAACCCACAGGCGGCCGGGTTTTCCGATGCCTCCAGGCCCTCCCATACGTCCAGGGCCACCCGTCCCGCAATGGGATAGTGGCAGTCATAATGGGCCTATTAACATCATAGAGGTTGGCCCGCCTAAGCGCTCGAAGAACAGGAAGAAGAAACAGCCCGACAGTGGTTTGATGTCCTTTCTAGCAGGCGTGCCACCCAAGAAGAAGAAACACAAAGTTCAGCCGCCCCCAAGTAGCCCGTCCGCAGGTCCTTCAACAGTCAGTTCTCGAGCCCCCAGCACTGTAGGTCGGGCTCCCCGCCCTCCACCAAAGTTTGGAGGCGGCCCATTTCAGTCGAAACGGAGACCGCCGGCTCCATCTGAAGACGACAGAAGAAGCCGCAGCAGTCACTCCGACACTATAAGCGAACGCAGCAACCTGCAAAAGAAGGCACGGGTTGATGCCCGCGAACAGGGCCTGATCATCGTCTCGAGGAGTGAGACTCGAGGTCACAGAGTGATCCGTCATCCGACATTTCCAATTCTGGAAAAGAACCCACTGCCAATAGATCGACAAGCCTTTAGTGCAGCTCGCTTATACCAAGATGAAGCATCCGAAGGAACAGTCTGTCTTGAACTCACCAAGTCTGGCTCCGGCATCACAAGTAACTTCGCAAGCAATGATACTGAACAGATGAGATGGCTGTATGTTTACCCTGAATTCCCCAATCCGCAGAGGCATATCTATAACTCTATTCCTTAGGACTGTTACCCGCAATGTCATGGACTTGAACGAATTCGAGGTAAGGTTGATTCTAAGCACATACCAAGCGGCCAGTGCATCTAACATCATACTTCAGAATATTGCCCTGAATCGTGAGGATCTAGCAGTCAACCCGGATGTCCGTCTCGCAATGGAGTCTATTTTCAAGACTTTGCATGACAAGAAACTAGGGAAAAGCCGCAACACCTGGTATATCAAGACCGGGACGGTCATACGATGCGATGTAGACGCTGATGGAAAGACCAATGCTTCTGCACTCTTTGTCTCTGTTCCACAACTTCAGGCGGATTCCTTTAATAGAACCTCCAACGTGCAACTCAGGTCGGGCATATGTCTTCCACGCAGACTACATGAGATGTCTCATCCCTATGATACCTCATTGATACGGGACAAAAACCAACTCTTCAGAAGCCACGAAGGCGCACAGTCGGATGAGGTCCTCTGGATAGGCGACACATGGGTATTGATAATTGACTCTGGTATGCAGTTGATGGCTCAAGTTGTCTCCGGCACTAATTCTTTCTTTAGTCGGAATCCTTACCTATGGTAGCAAACGCCGACAAACCTACCTGAGCGATAACATTGAGATTAGAGACCCCCGATCGAGTCAGGTTGAAGAGCGAACTATCCATGTAACACATCCAGATGGCCAACAGTTCCAAATTCCCTTTGAAGCATGCCAGACATTCTACGTGAGTTGAATCACCCGCGCCAATGAGTTTCTAGGAAGTAGAGAGGCTTGCAATACTAACTGAAATATTACAGAAACTGCAGTCTGCTATTCGAGACCAGCTCTTAATCCTGGAAGACGATGATTCGATTCTTGACTTCGAACTAGTCATTGCTGGCGGAGAAGCCATTAATGCCAAGAGTTGGTCCCGTCTTGTTCAAAAACCAGAGCAGTCGATGATTAAACTGCTTGTGGAATGGGTCCAACCGGATGGGTCGGAATCTGACAGAGATAGCATCAAGTCAATAGTCCTTGACGATGAAATCTCGCATCTCTCTGGAGAAATTGAGACTGATAAGAAAGACGCAGCCTCCAAGAGCAGCATATTGGGTGGGAATAGGTCAAGAAGTGCTTCCCGGCAACGAACGACTGTGTCTTTTGCGGATAACGACTTCTTTGGTATCAAGAAACAAGCCTCTACGACTAAAGACGAAGGTATGCCGACATAAATTCTCAAGAGCCAACCTAGAACATACGCATGACCTGAATTCACGGATGGGTTCATATCTAGGCTATAACTAGGTTTTGACGCGGCCATTCGTCCATCGACTAACCCATTGTATAGATTCCGACTTGGATATTCCTGAACTGAACTCAAAGGTTCCTCCATTTTTAGGATGGAGTATCTTGGAAATTGGCAAGGATGACGACAATGACGACAAGACAAACGACGAAGAAAGTACTGTTCGAGAAAGCATAAGAGTGTGCTTATCTCGAGCAGAAACTGCACTGAAAGAAAGCCAACATCCGTTCATCGCCAAATTGAAAGATAATTTTTCGACATTGGACCTGCCTTCCACGTCGGACAATGTCAGCTTCAGCACCATCGACAAGAGGATTCTACAACTTGCGAAAAAGGACTCGAAGAACGGTAGTGGAAGGAAATTGAGGTTCAGCGAGGACAAGATTGCCTCTCTATACAAGGGCTTTCTCTCGGCTTCAATCAGGACTCTTGAGGCGTATACCTTCAAGGAATTTACTTCCCCCGTTATTTCAAGCTACTACACTGCTCTTTCAAATGGGTTGGAGGTATGGATGCCCCTCTTCTACCAGGGAATGTTGTGCTAGGCAAGTTACTTATATGTGTTTAGAGCCCCAAACTGCCCCCGGAGAACTACTATCCTGTTAGATGGGTTCTATCCCGCGAGCCAATACCTATCGCAGGGTTCAAGTATCTCAACACGACTCTCGACGGTATCAAATGTCCCGACTGCAACTCCCAAAAGATCTATGACAATATCGAGTCAGCGATCGACCATCTCCGCAAAAGACACTGTGCGGGTTCCACGCCGGGGACAAGACTGGTGGAGTATCTCATCCCTCTCTCGGAAGCAAAAGACTCAAGACTCGGGGAAGAATGTTCTGAGGTTTTACGCACGTGCCGAGATACTATGGTCCATATCACAAGGCGATTGCGAGATATCCAGGATGCAATGGTCTTTGATGGCCAATTCCAGAAACCAGCCCAGGGTATTCCATTCTCACTGCTCAAATCCTTGGAGCTGATAGTCGCATTTGTCTGTGCAGTTCCGATGCTGCTTGATGAGATGTATTGGTTTTACAACTACGAAATTGACGAGCAAAAGTTGGGCAATTTGGTTCTGGACGGAAAGATTCGAGCAAAGTATCACCTCCTCAAGGATGTTGGGCGTGCGGCTGAGACACTCACTAAAGACGCAGAGCGGGCACTGGTCTCCTCCATCAATTCGAAAAGAAAGGAAGATGTGGTCAAGTTCTTCACTTCTGTGGGATCTCACTGCGTTGCAACGCAAATCATCTGCAACCTGCTAAAGCACCCCATTCAGAACAATGCAAGTGCCGCCGAGTTGTACCAGGCCTATTGCACCGACTATGTGAGTACATGCAAGTGATAAAGTCAATTCTCAATGGGTTTTCATTTCCCACCGGTTCGATGTGGAGACTGACATGGCTATGTGGTAGGGATCTCAAGTTTTCCGTCATCCCAGCAAGCGTCAAATTCCAGCCATAGGCGCAATGGCCGATGAGTTGGCCCGCCTGAGAGAAGTCACAGAGTGGCAACAGAAACTCGTCTCTTCTCTTCGGACAGTGCTTTCCCCGGAAACGCATCTTGAATCCGCCAAAGCCGTAAGAGAAAAGACGTTTGATATCGAGGACTACATTCTGGACAAGACAGACGAGGAGCTCCAGGAGCAGTTCGACATGATTTCCTCGAGTCTTGACCAATGCAAAGATCTCATCGAAAGTGTCAACGAACTCATGGAGATTATGAGTGATGATCATAACCGTGCAATTCTTGTCTTCACCGTTGTGACAGTCATCTTCCTCCCGATGAGTTTCATCGCGACATACTTGAGCATGAACGGCGGGCCTTCAGAAGCTCACTGGGGCAAGACACAGGCATTGTTTTGGGAGATTTCTGCCCCACTGGCACTGGGAATTGGCATTTTCTGCCTCGCTACAGCATGGCACGGATCTGAGACTGGGGCTGTGAGGGAGTGGATAAGTGAATTTTCTGATCGATGGAGAAACAAATTGGGCCGGCGGGATTCGAAGACAGATGATTCCGATGATTCAGATTCTGACGAAACCGAGTCAAGTTCTGTATGAAGCACCGATCCAACGCATTTGATAGTTCTATTGGAAGACTGTTTATTTTTCCTAACGTCAGTGCACCGACTGGTCCTTTTCGTGTGGCGTTGATTTCATGAGCATCCGATGACATATCGAGGAGGTAACCCTGGTTCCCGATAGTTGACTCTAAAAGTGTCGCGGGCATCTCGTAGTCTGGCGATGGCCACTGCCTCAAGCTGCGATCGCTCTTCAGTCGAAAGATCCGCCCTGTCCACTCTGGCCATGTTCTCGCTATTCGGATGGTGCTTTTTAGATTTGGAACTCTGCTTGTAGGCAAGCGTCTTTCGGAGATGACACTCCTAAAGGTTGGGCACGATTTTTGAAGCCGATTATCGAGTCGCACGAGTAATTAAAAAACAGGTATAGCTGGATTCCCGTCGTTCAGTAGAAAGACGACTTGCCACCCAGGTCACTATTAAGGTGAAGGAGGCGATTAAAATACGGCCTGTAGACTTGTAGTGATTGCAGTTGTTTGACTCAGGAGTTGTCACCCACGGGACAAGGTTGTAGAGCAAAGCCAACGCGAAATTGTCAAACTTCCTGAAATAAATTTACGCTGCCGACGACAACCTCGAGGATGATAAGGGTCTAGCTAGATATTGGCATTTAATATCGCCCTAAGCGAGAGGTGGTTTAGCGTCACCCGCGATCATCCTGTGCTCTTATCTTATCCCAACATGCGGAGGCGCTGAGTAGCTCCCATCCATTATCCTCCGCTAATCTCCGTTGCTATCTTGATCTATTCCTACTCCAAAGAGAAAGGCTACGCTGTGTACAGTTCCTTGGAGTGTCACCAATCCGACAACATGAGTACCAGGCCTCATTTTAAGCCCTATGCCGCCCGCCGCCCACCCTTGTTCAGAGTCAAGACCGGCTGCTTCACCTGCCGAGGCCGCAAGAAGAAATGCGACGAGGTCAAGCCGCTTTGCTCCGGCTGCAAACGAAACAAGTTGAATTGTCGCTGGCCAACGTCCGCGCCAGGCATCAGAAGACCTCACATTCCAAACAAGCGAGTTCCACAGCAGGAGAGCACCTCCAGGGCTGGAACACCGTCTGCAGACACGATATTCGGTGTGGACACCGGGCAAGAATCTCTGATGCCACTCACAGAGAATGCCGAAGATGGTGCAACGGGTGTGGCTATGGCAACCATCATCGTTGGTTATGGGCTTCTTCCAGACACACCCTCTCACTTAAACACCCACGATTCACCGTCATTGCCACTTACCGACTTCCAGAGCACGTGTCTGCCTACAGTCGTACCAAACATGTTACCACCCGACAATGACAACGACAACGGCGAAGATACAAGCAACGCTGAAGCTCCAATTGGCCTCGGTGAGGTCCAAGGGGCAGCTGCCCTATTAGTCCCTACACACGCTTCCTCAATCCCCAGGACTGTCTCCCCATTCCCCTGCCAAGACGCCCGTTCGCTGGAACTATTAAGCCATTATCTATCCCGAACAGCTTTAAGTATGGGGAACGGGTCAACAGATGTAAATCCCTTCATTTCCCAGCTGGTCCCGCTCTCCTTTGCCAACGGGGTGATATTGGATCTTCTCCTCTGCCAGAGCGCCGCGCACCGAGCTATAGAAGATACCACCAAGCTGTGTGTTGCACATGGCCACTACAACAAATCCTTACGCATGTTCCGAAAGTCCATACAGGATTTCATCAATGGCCAGGAAACCAACTCACTGTGGATTGTGGTGGGTGCGTTGATCATGTGTTTCACCGAGGTTTGTCTTCTACCCCTTCCCAAAGTATTTAATCCTGTCAAGCATCTAACCTCACTTGCAATTAAACTAGACCACGAAAGGAGACTCTCATGGTACAGTATTTGATCACATCAAAGGCGTAGGGCCGCTTTTAGAGACCCTACTGAACGACTCCAACACCATCAGCAACGAGCTCAGAAATTTCATCATCGAGTACTACGTATATACCGCATCCATCAGCATGATATCGATGGATCCGGCATCAGGCTCGAGACTGCTCCTGAACCCTGAATTAGAGCGACAAGGCGAAATGTTGGTAGAAATCGGCTATGTCGGCCAGCTTTGCGGTAGTTGGCTCGAGCTCTTACTTCTGCTTCCTCAAATATTTCGGTTTGGCCAGCGATTAAGAGATGCCGATAAGGAGCCGAAGATTTCCACAGCAGATGATTTTGTCGTATTTTCAATATTGCAAAGGCGGATTCTCTCTTTCCAGCCCTCATCACTCTTGGGGAGCGATGTGGCACTCTGTGGGGAAATCTTCAAACAAGCCATTCATCTTTACCTCCTGACGGCTCTTACGGGGAGCCAAGAGAAAGGAGGACCACTTAATTCCACTGTCGAAAATTCCATTGATCAAGTCTTTGAACATCTCAGGCACCTACCGTCTACATCCCGCATCAACACAAGTCTTTGCTGGGCACTGGGGGTTATTGGATCGTGCGTTGCAGATGACGGCAGGAGGAATGAGCTGCGGACTCGTTTGGATATAATGTTCCTGATTATTGGGCTTGGGAACATCCGAGCGACATCTACTCTGCTTGAATACATCTGGGCGTTGCCAACAAGCGAACAAAGCCCATGGGCAATTTGGCGGGTCATGCGGGACAATCAAGTGTGGATATCCTTTGCGTGAGCCCGGTTTTGGAATGTAGGATTGGATGTAGATTTTATTTGACTTTGTAATATAGATGCCTTGAATATAATTCTCTCACTTTGTTATCCCGCTTAGTTACTATGGTTTTTATGTGCTATATTACCTGCTTCTCGAGCTATATATACCTGAGGTAATTTACAGGCTCAAATTATAAGAAAAATACTAGTGAATTATTCTTTTGGTTAGAAAAGAATTTAACTGGGCTAGTTTCTAGTTAGTTATCAAGGATCTTCAGAGTTTGAGGGTATCTGTTGTGGGATCAGAGGGACTCAATCGCAGCTTTGATCAGACACGATATTCATCTATATAGAGATAACGTCTGCATAGCTCTATCACCTGATTTATGGGCCATTTGATCCATGGGAGCCTTCATACGGCTCTGTGGAGATGCAAAGTGGCCACTGACCTGCCGCCATACAAGTGTGTGTATCTGTATTTCGACGTCTTCAGGGTGTCCTAGTGATATCGGGCATGTTATGCTAATACTATGCAAACCTCATTAAAAGACTTATTATGGAGTACCATTTAATGGTGGTATTCCTCAGTCTCCTCTCCGTCAGTCAAGACTGGAGCTTCAGTGGCAGACTCAGGCTGCCGCTCAGTGGAAGCTCTGGTGCAAGAGCCAGAAATGGAACCTCAGGGAGCCCTCAACTCCCTCTCACGGGAAGGAAGGAGGCAATGTCACGGGCGAGGGACGAGGAATATTTATACAACTCAGGGTCTAGAGGGAGGTTGTAATTAATTGTCAAGTGTAGCTCCCAGGAATATTCTTGCACGAATCTTTACTAATGCTCTGCGTCGTCGGGCGTTCAAGATATGATGTTGAAATAATTTCATCTCGTGACTGAGGGAATACTTACGGTCTCAGAGGCATAATATCTGATAGTGGCCCAGATTGCAGATATTATTACATTCGTTTCCGATCCAATATGCTCTTGGTTTGTTTGAACATCAGCATCCCCTGCTATCTTCTTCCCCCTTGTAATTTTCAGGCACTAATTTGGAAGGAGCATGCAGACTCATTACTCATGACTCGGATACATCAAGCTTCGGGGTCGTTGTAGTCTCAGGCCAAGGCTCAACAGTCAGCCCCTTCCAAATTGCCCTCCATCTAGCTGCCTTTTTGTCATAGACCTCCTTCCCTCCGAGGACTGGGTTTGGCCTTACAACCAAGCTGTAAAAGTCCGACAGGCCACGCGGGGCATAGACACTCCATTTACCATCCTCGAGCAGTCTCAGTCCAATCATGGCGCTTGTCGATATCCAAGAATCAATGCCGGCCTCCACGCTGGAGTGCGCCGGGCAAGGAGAGCCAAATTTTGACTTATACCATAAGTGCACTCGTGCTTGGTTGCGGATCTCCACCTCCACCGGCACATCTGCGAATAGCTTCTTACCAGCCTGGATGACGGTATCCTCGGCCTCCCAGGACACGTCGGAATTGTCAAAATACACGAGGTCGTAGTCCGAGATGCCCGTCTCTGGGGGCTGGCCAGTGACAGAGTTCCAGATGGTCTGGGAAACGGCACCGCCGGCAAGGTACCAGTTTGGCACGTTTAGCCTCGCGGCGCGAGAGAGGACGAGGAGCAAGGTGGGATTGGAGGAGAGGGTTGTGCGAAGATGGCGAAGTTGAGAGTCGAGAGGGAGCTGAGCTGGGTTCATATTGAGACTAGTCGTTCGTGATACACACGGATTGGGGGATTGTATTGAGGAATTTCTGTCAGTATAGGCACCATGAAATGTAGTGGCGATTACTTGTACGTGTTCAGATGACAAAGGCAGTGGTGCGGGATTTCTTGCGATATGCAGCTCACGCAGGTTCCACGTGAAAACAGAGTGATTGGACTGACCGCCTCAAGTAACCTTATGACATGTCAATATTTACATCGAATAATTTAACATACTTTGGGAGGCCTATTAGACGCCGCATGATTGTGATTTGGTCCGCCAACCACTTTGTGACTGGTGACAACAAAAGGTGCTCTCAACTTTAAATATTATTTCACTGTGAAGTTCATTTCATTCTCCTTGTCGCATTAAACGCGGCACACCCGGGGGTTCTCACACCCTGCCGTTGCCCTCTTCCATATAGTCGCTACAAGTAAATGGACAAAAAATGGAAACAGATGAAGGAAACGACGGAATTCTAATTGGGAGGCACAACCTTTTCTGCGGCTTGGAATTTACATGCCGAAGACCGAATATTCAACTGTTCGAGTATCACAACCTGCCTAGAATTGTCTAAATATTACGTGTATCCAAGAGTCGCTTATCTGCTTCGAATCAACGCATGGTGGCGATGTTTGGTGCAACTGTTGTGATTGGCATGTCCCACGTTAACTCCTGTGGTGGAGCAGTCGAGGGCCCACAAAGTCTGATCGGGCGAGTTTGGATAACGACGATTACGGCTGGCCTCGGCTTCATCTTCTAACTCCGGCGCGGTATAAATGGACTCAGCATTGACGGACTTGTATAAGTTAGTTTACCGCGGGTCCGCGGGGCTCTCTTGCGATGGATCTCCATTTAGCGCTTTCCCCGCCACCTCGCGGTCATTTATTATCCCCGGCGCCACAGGACGTCAAAGAAGCGTGCAATCTTCTTCTGTAAACAATTGACGCATATTGTTTCACCTCGACAATGGACTACGCACTGGAAAACTACAGCTCTTTCATCGGGAAGCCGACCTCTGAGCTGCCCACTCCGTCGTTCGTCATCAGCTTGCCCGTGCTGAAACAGAACATCGAGACCCTCCATCGCGATGTCGAGAAGCATGGCATCCTGTTTAGGCCTCACGTCAAGACACTCAAGGTAAATCGCTCCGTCGGATAATATCTCACTGAAGGGTTGCTAATCGCGCTACTAGACCATTGAGGTAACGAGATTGATGCTTGCAGGAGGCAAATACAGGTCCATCATTGCGTCAACCCTGGCCGAAATCAGGGGCGCCCTGCCCTTGGTCAAAGAGGGTATCTTGGATGAGGTATATATACCACAACATCGTACCCGCGCGCTCAGTCAGCTAAATGTCGATTCCAGTGCCTTTACGGCCTTCCCATCTACCCAGGCATTCTGCCCAGGCTTACGGAGCTACGAAAGTCACTGCGCATCCTCCTGATGGTCGACAATGAGCAGCAGATATCTCACCTAGAGAAAGCAGGCGAAGAAGCGCCTTGGGATATCTTCATCAAGCTAGACGTCGGTTCACACCGAGCCGGTGTCGCAACCGACGGCCCCGCACTCCGCAGCTTGGTGGAACGCGCAGAGGCGTCATCGGCGGTGCAGATCTACGGCTTCTATTGCCATGCGGGACATTCATACGCCGGTCGCTCACGCAACGAGGCCGAGGATGTTCTTGGTGTGGAAATATCCAGCGTTCTCGACGCTGCCAAGCTGCTTCCGGCTGATCGCGAGCTTGTCGTCTCCATCGGCTCGACACCCACTGCACATGTGGCAGCGAACTTGAAGGCCGTTGTGCCCGCGAATGTTAAGCTCGAGTTACATGCAGGTGAGTAGAATCGTGCCCAGAGTATCAAACCCGACGATTTGGATCAAAGTTCGCGGGTTCATCGATGGCGCACTCAGGCTGATTATTTGACTAGGCAACTTCCCCTGCAACGACCTTCAGCAGGTTTCGACTGGGTTAGTGAGCGAAGCTGCCCAAGCAACATACGTGGCAACGGAGGTCTGCAGCGTCTACCCTGCCCGAAACGAGGCGCTCGTTAACGCGGGTGTTATCTCACTGTCCCGAGAATCCAGTGCCTTCGCGGGCTTTGGCCAAGTTGTGGGGCATCCATCGTGGAGAGTTGTGCGGCTGTCGCAAGAGCATGGGATTTTGGGAACCGAGGACAAGGATCAGACAATCGATGAGGCCTTCAAGGTTGGTCAGCGGGTGAACTTGTGGTGCAACCATGCCTGCATCACAGCTGCGGCCTTTTTCGTCTACTTCGTTGCTGATGAGAACAATATTGTCCGTGAGGCTTGGATTCCCTGGAAGGGTTGGTAATATGCCATTATTGTTTTTCAATTCAAATAAATTCTACACTGGGATAAACTGAGCAGATGAGTTTTTAATGACTGCAGAATAGTATTTACAGGAAGCAATGACTGGTGCTGCTCTACCATGAGCTATTTAACCACGCCATGCTGGAATGACACAAGTCTGATTCATTTACCCTGCTGTAGATAATTGCTAAACGTGACGTGCCAGCAGTCGCTGGTCTGTAACAACCTGCGTGCTATTCTGATTCCGCATGGACACCTTTGTACAAGTTTGACGTAGAGTGCACTTGGTATAATTGAACTTCTCGAAGTGGGGATGCGGCCACCCAAGAAAGACGTCCTCGCAAGGTAGTTTTCTGTAGCTCGTAGCTTAGTTTCAAGAGAAATTTACATAGCAAGAGAAAGATGAGTTATGACCCCGTGGTTGAGGTAAAGTGGTGGATGATGGACTTGATGCAAGTAAGAATGGGGTGAGAGTTGCATCATATTCTTAATCAATAAAACACAGTACTACATAGAGAAGAACCTGGGTAGCTTGGTGGGAGAGGCCTTTAGTGCAGACCACACCCGTCCGTAGGGTAGGGGCTAGAGGGAGAAGATAAATAAGAAAGAACAACACCAAGCTGTCTTCTGGGAGCTGGGGATAGTAAGGGCAATTGATCAATTGCTTTAGAATCCCCAAGAAGAGAAAGAAAAAGAAAATAATATTAAGAGCTGCTGCGACAGCCATAGTGGAAGGAGCGTACTGAGACTCAAGCTGTCATATTAATTCGAAGGAAAAAGCGTGCCGTCTTATTTTTCAAGCTAACTTAACGCTTTAAGTAGGGACAGCCCAAGCTAGCATAGGCCTCCCGTACCGTATTAAACTCCAGGTGGACTGTTGGCCCCATTACACTATGTAATAACCATCACAACCACAAAGCTCCCTAGGTTTGAAACCTCCTGGACCATATCGTTCCTCTTTGAGTCTCTTGTCCTGCAGCTCGTAAGATGTAGGAGAGTCATGAGGACAAGGTGAGTCGCCCAGGTTTGGCATCCATTTGCCATCTGGGCACTCTGGCAAAGGGTAGATGCGGATCCCCGGGTCGGGCATGCCATGGTATGCGATGGAAAACCTATCGACGACGTCGCTGTTGGGCTTGAAGCCGTGCTCCAGCGTGTGCAAATCTGGGAGAGCGACTTGCTGGAGGGCGCACTTCCACCGGCCGTTGGTCTGTCGCTCGAGCATTTCACCAACACTGAGAAGGATCGTACCTAGAATGGGGCGGACGGGCTTGAAGACGTTGTCGTTGTGTACTTCGAGCCCGCCGACTTCGTTCTGGAACATGAGAGTCAGGCCGCCCATGTTGGTGTGTGGGTTGAACCAGCGTTGTTGACGCGACTTGAGCGGAGTGAGGCGCATGTTTGGATAGTGCGCGATTGTCATGTGGCTGTCATTGTGAGCCTCTTGCTTGCGGAGCAACTTTGCGTCTCGTAGTCCCAAAGCCTCGCCCAACACTCCAAGTAGCTTCTGTTGGAGCGCGATGCACATCTTCCACCAGCGGTATTGAAACTCCTTGAAGCCGGGCAGCTCGTGGTGTGTGGCCCAGTAGTTCGGCCTGTCCTCGTCCAGGGATGGGTTGCCCATCTCAAATGTCTCCTTACGCTCTGGGGGACTCAATTCGAACCCTCCAGTCCTCTCGGTGGCCAAGAACTCTGATAGGTCGTAATCGGTCTTCTCTGGGACGTAACCTCGATTGTACTTCAGCGAGGGACGATTATCTGGACGCCGAGCCAGCAACTTGATGTCAAGAGGAATCTCAAAGTATCTTCCAGCCTAGTACCCATGTTAGGAATGCTACTAGCATGCGAGATAATACAATCGTGACATACCCAATAAAACGCCTCGTCAACCATCTCTTGAGGAATGCCATGATTCGCCAGGTACACGAAGCCGTAAGTCTGGAAGCCCTGGTCAAGCTCTGCCGCGGCGCTGCGACGTGTATTTTCATCGCCCTGGAGATCTGCAAAGTCGATAATGGGCAGCTCAATTGGGTTGTCGACGGACTCGGCCACAGCAGCATTCGCCTTGTGGTGGGCGGCGGTCTTGTGTGGAGTGTACACTCGCATCGTGAGCGAAGCCGGAGGATTGTTTTCCGGCTGATTGTCTTCCCTGTGGGACAGCTTGGCATGAATTGAGTAATGAAACGATATATTCTGCGTTGGATGATATCAGGAAGGGAACCACAGAGGGATTCAGATGCTGGGGGTTGGCAGGGTACTGGTTTCAGTGCTCGGGCTTCCACCACATCGGAAAGTGCGCTTTACACCAACTGTCTTGCTTGATGAGAATTACAAAATGGGTTATCCGAGGTGAGCCGCCAAGTCATTGTGGCTTACCGGTGTGTGTAGCCCGGGTCTTGCCCGAGTCGATTATCTTCGTTTCGATTCTCAACGTATCTAATCCTGCCAACATCCCAGCTGAGACTATGTGACAGGTCAGTTACGCCTCTCCTCTCAATCTAAAGCAACGAATCACCGTGAAAAGGACCTTCACCGCCATTAGCAACCCCGCCGGAAGCTCACGACGGCCAATTGGTGCCTCTTCCTACGATCTGGCACGCCTAGACAAGCGTGCATATCCGGCTCCCCGACGACTGTCCCATGGTCCGCGAGTAGATGTCTAGGAGCGGGGTGCAGGGAGGCTATGCTGACTTGCAGAAACGAAACCATCCAGACACATCGACCCTAGCATCAAGTTCCTGTGACTCGCTATGCATGCACCGGCTTGCCAGGCCGGCTGGCCGAGCGCGGGGCACGGAAAAGAAAGCGGTGAAACCAAGCACTAGTTCGCCTTGATAAGAACGCCTTGATCTTGTCAAGATCCTTCATTGGATGCATTTTCACTGACCGGTTGCTACCGGATACACCACCGTGGGGGTCGCCAAGCAGCTAGAGAGATGCGAGCCCGATCCTTTGCGTAGTCCTGACACGGTCTGTTTGCTTTTTCTTTCTTTTCTTTTGCGAAAATCCCTTCCAAGAAAGTTGGAGCTGCTCCCAGTGGAATTCAGTGATTGTTGTGAAGCATGGATTCTTGTTGCAATTTCTCACCAACATTTCACTACGAGTCTAGTTGCGGTGCCACATTGTTGGACTACAACTTCTTCTAGTCTGTGAACCAGCCGACATATCTCACTACACTGTCCCGCAACACAACACAACCCGTTAGGGGTGTGTAAAATGCTAAGAGTGAGACGAAAATGTGTCGCGAGCGATATGATAGATCGCACATTCCCTCCCTTCACTTTACCATACGCATCTGCCGGCATAAATAGCGAAGAACGGCTGAGGTCCTGATTCGCAACACGCAACCACATGGTTTAGCTCCATTAAGTGAGTACCAATATAACAAGCCACAAACCATCGGGATCCGAAAATGGTATCCCCGGTTCCGCGTGTCTCAAATCCTGGCGGGTCCAACATCAGCCTTCCCCAGATTGTGTCTACTATGTAGTCAATCTAGATATCGGGATAATGTATCGCACCCCATGAACAGAAGATGCATTATGCACCCCTTACAAATGGGAGAAGCGTCACGCGTCGTCGTAAGAATAGGAGCAAGGAAGCTCCCTTGCTTCCTCTCCGGTCAATAAAAGTCTCCAATGGCTGATCCCATTGTCATGCATGATGAGTTGTCAGAGGTCAGCACATTGTGCACATCCACATGAAACATGGCTTGAGGAGGCGCACAGGATCATCCACCATGGCTTTTGCCCATTGGCTCCAATACAAGCCTCCTCTTTTCAGCTCGGGGAGTTATGTACAACTTCATCACAATATTTTATGTAGTTTTAATGTATGTGATTGATCACCTATGGCGCAATGGTTGCATGTGGGTCTCGCCTCCCTGTTAATCTTTCGGCAGACTACTCACTTGTCAGTTGTCATATCTTCCAACGCCACCAACAAGATAAATGGTGTAACCTACCAATAAGGATTGGAGATAATTCTTTGTTCTTGTTTTAAGCTAGCTACACTGCCAAGAAATATGTGGCTGCATTGGGCTGATTACATGGTGGACACTAAGCATGGGAAGTCCTCACAAGTCAGATATCATTTTTCAAGTTTGTTCTTCTACTGAGACAACGCTAGGAGTCTCCCAACAAAGAATCATGAAATGCTCAATCGCCATTGGCTGCGGTCCCGACGTACGCGGCATTTATCATGCCAATAGTCGGGCAGGATAAGACCGATATCCACAGCAAGTTGTGTCTCCTTCACAGCCCTGGTGGTCGAGGCAATACTGAGTCGAAGCATCTATTGTCTTTATGTTCATAATATTAAAGGCAGACAGAGCAGGTTTCCAGAAGCAAGCCTAGTGTCCCGAGATCCCTGGTTTACTCGGTCGCTTGAATACATATTCCCTTAGCTTGAAAAGTGCCACCAAAGTCAGGCTCACCAACATCCATCACAATTGGTAATCTTTCTGTAATACAGAGTGATAGCCCGAACCAATCCCGCACCAATGCGTCGGATGTGAGGCTGATTGGCAAACTATGTGTCAGTGGCGTCACAGCGGGTTATCAGGCTCTGGACGTTGTCCTATAGCGATGGATTCAACGGCCTTGGCGTTGAATCGAGGCTTTTACTGCAAGCCTCACAAGGGCGCATCATGAAGCGTTTCGTGGAGGTCAATTGTTCTAGTACAATTGATCTGCATCCGTTCTAGCCAAAGTGCTGCCAATAAGAACATCGGGCCGACGCCTAGTACTCTCCCGCTGTTGCATTGCATATTTATCAAACTCCCCCTTCACAGGCTTCAATACCGCCACACACGTTCAGCCGTCTTTGCACTATCAGCATCCTTCATGCGAGGGATAACGCCTCGTCACACCGCCTGTACACGTTCGCCCGTTTTCTCTTGTCTCCTCCACACGATTCAGCAATCACACCTGATCCAACACGCCTTATTCCATCCTTCGATGCCCAATTCGCCTCTCCTGCGCACTATTTACAATACTGCATGCAAGCCCCGTCGCTTCCGTGTGACGCATGCATATACACCCTTACAGAAGCCCGTCTAGACCATAGCACGGGGTGATCTTTCTCCGTCAATTATGTTTATGACAAGTCAGGCTGAGACATTCTGCATGATGACTTGGCACTGCCCCAGGGATGCAAAGGCGAACCAAATTGACTTGTCAATTCAAAGATGTTGAAGTGTGATGGAAGAGAATAGATTTGCCTCGTAGCACAATCGGTGTGACTGTGCTGCATCTGGTTCGAAGGGACTGTCGACCGAGTACGTACGACACACTAATCTCAATCCCAAGCCTCATTTGTTCCCCGAACTCATTTCCGCCAAGGTTGTTTGTCGGATCTGACCGACAAATTCAGCGACCTAACTATTATCTGAAGTATGACTTGGAACTCCTCATCTCAATCTGTCATAGAGATCTGTCTTCACCACCCTTCATTTACCTTTCCCTTACCCCAACACACAAGCTTCTCATCCGTATTTCAGCGCGGCGTCTTAGTATGGATGGATACGGTCCAGCAAGGGCAGACGCGCAGTAAACTTCTTCTCTGTTCAATTTATGTCGAATTTCAGGACGCTACCGCATTGCGCTTCTTTAGAATGCAAATGGTCATGACAGGCGTCTTCGTCGCCTTTGTCACTACACTGCCAGTAAGTCCATTCCGTTCGGGCCCCGAGAGCCCTGTCAAGCGTCGCAGGGCCAAAATGCCCCCTCCTTTGTCATGGTCCACAACTTTTTAGAATAGCCACTCTCACCAATCACTTCAGGATCATTGCATCAATTGAAGTGATTAGAAGTTGGTGAGATCGCTTTCTTTTGAGAAAATCTTCTCTCGGTGCGAAGGTGAAAGGTTGTATAAATTTGCAGCACAATGGAAAGAACGACACCCATCTTGCTAGTTCTTTGATCGTTGTTGTTTTCATTCTTCTCGATGGACTATTTTCTAGGTTCATCACCGTAGTTGTTGATTCCGGGGGGTTGTCGGGTGGGCTCAAGTCACAGGCTTCCAACGTGTCTTTTATGTTTATGAGGAGCTCCTCCGACTACGTTTCCATTACTTCGTGTGCTAGATGATCTTCAATAATCGTTTTCATGGAACCCATTTTCTGGTGATTCAAGTTTCCCTCCGTCTCCAATGCTCTTTCTGCTCTATATAGCAGACATCTGCTAGGAAGATCAGATATATCGCTTAGGTTATGCAGATGACATCTGCCGTTTACAACTGAAATATCCCTCAAAGTAACGCCGACCTTCTGGGTCGAGACATCAGTCGGATCCTTGATTGCGTTGCCGGAAGTAATTTTACCCTTGACCCGGATAAGTCAGACCTCATCTCCCTTAAGCCAAATGAGGCCCAAGAAGCAGGGGTCTCTGCCCCGGAGCACTACTCCTCTATTTGCCCAGCAAGTGCTGATTCTGTTAGTTAGGCACTTAGTTTAACCGGATGTTGCAAGTCACAGAGCATGTTAAGAGACGATTATGGTACGCTAAATTGTTGCTAGCCACCTACGGAGCCTAGCCATCACACAACAAGATCGCCCAATCGGATCCTTAGAAAGGCAGCTCTGATTTGCATACGCCGAGCCTGCTGGACTATGGAGAAGTAAGGTATGAAGCATCATTTACTATACATAAACAGAGCCCAGTAAAGTGACATTCTTAACTTTCAAAATTAAACTCCTACGTAGAAATCAGCTACCTTGAACAACTTGGATCGTAAACTGAGCTCGGCAGCAAGCTCGATAATTTTCTGACCCATGCCGTCTAGGTACATGAATGCATCGATTCTAGCAGGCCTTGTGATTTTTCGAGGTCGTAAAGAAGATGAGTATGGCACAGAGTGTCTCAAACCCGATGTTCCCTCAGATAAGGTTATGAGTGTTCGACGAGCTTAAACTCGGTTTCCACAACCACGAGCGTGGAGAGGGGCAAAGATTAGAGAATTTAGTAGAGAGGTATCGCCTTAACATCTATCAAACACAGCCCTGAGGTTAGTTTGAAAGCATCCATCAAAATTCATTCGTTTCACAATGCCAGATCGCCAAGAGAGGTTCGAATTTTGGCCATGGTAGGAGGTCCAGCAACAACCAGACCAAGAGTGTTCCACGATGCCGATTTGCTCGTCTGACAGACTTGGCAGATGAAGAAAATTATCCAACTGCGTGGTTAAGGAATAGATGAGTCGTTAGCTTAATTGGACTGTTCGTAGAGCGCGAAACTGGGATGACTCTAGGTTTCGTAAGAAACTAACTGAGTGCGGCGATGATCTCACCACGAAATCCACTAGCCATCCCACCCTAGTTCACATATTTCTGAGGTTGAAACTTCTGATAAACTTGCCCGTAATCTCCTCCATACGCATTTCGATAGCGGGTATATATTGGGGTTTCCTAGCAAGTGTAGGTTTCAGTTTGCCAAGGGTGAGGTATATAGCATTGACTTCGCCATCATAATGATCAAAAACTTGAACAGGCCTTGAATTCGGCTGTAAGATGATTTCCTTCATCCTGTATGAAGAGCGGGTGTACCTATGTTGTTATTCAGGGGTCCCCTCTCATTGATACCCTGTCCAATTCACAGATAGGACTTCTTAAACTTGAGCTATAATCAAAGGATTGCGCACTACCGCAGCCCATTGAAACCCATTTTGGGTAAAAGAATTGATAACGACTCTCTCCTATCTGCGCAGTAGCTAAATCAAACATCACGGTGAGGTCCGCAGAAATATCTAACAGAGTTTGCTTCATACCACTATGGTTGGAGAAAATATCTCATGAATGGTCAGAGAAACCTATGTGAACCAAATGATTGCTTTAGTGTTCAACAACAAATCTCGTAAGTTGAGGACAGCGAATGTTGGTATTCCCTCTTCTTCGACGCGATTGCATCAAAGTTTATCTCGGCCAAGCCGTAATGGTGAGTCGGGGTTTTCCGGTCTTTGGAGATAAAGGTCATCTGATCAGACGCTCGCAGCCACTAGGGCTAGGATCGGCGGCTTCCTTCAACAGGAAATACCGTACTGGGTAGGGACCAGTATCTTGACCTATTGGGACTATAAATTGGGAAGGTCTTGCATAGGATCCATTAGACAGAATCATCCCTTTTAGCATCTCATTCAATTGACAATTGTTTGGCCTGTTCTTTTGAGACCTCTCAGAGATCCATTTGATCAAATGGTATCAGCTGAGAAAGTCACCTATTTTGCTGAGTCAAGCTATTTATCCGGATTCTGATCCTGACCCTATCCGACCTTTCCGTCACAACACTATTGCGGTCATCACAGCTCTACCTCTGGGTGGGTTGTGTATTCTTAGTGCCCTCTGCTCCCTCCCTCACTCAATGGTAAAGGTTCAACTAATTTATCGCTTGTTGGCGTGGAGTATGTCCTCCGCGTATGTTATGATATCCTCACTGGTGTCGTTGACAATAGCATTGCTATTCGCACACAGGTTCAAGTCCCTTCGGCTAAGCCCTCGGGCAAATTAACATACTATGATATACAATCAAATAGTCCCTTCTAATAATCATCTAATATCGTAAAGTTCCATTATGGCGACTACTATCACCCGTCTGACACCCCAAAATTCTGCTGATATCAAGAGGCTAGGGTGCCTGAGTACACATACCCAGAGGGGGGACTGGAAGCTTAACAGTAAAAAAAAAGCCAACAGTATCAACAATAATTCTGCTGATATGAGATCAGGGTATCGGCAATACCTTACAAATCCGCATAATACCCTGGTCTTACATCAGCAGAATCTTGGAGCGTCGGGTAATAGTAGTCGCTATAATAAAACGTAACAAAATTGGATAATTATTGGAAGAAAGTTGGTCTCTTTACGACGAGAGATATCAATCTCTCTTATATAGTATTGCTCGGAATAAAGTTCCTATCTCAAGGTTGTTGACTGCAGACAGCAGGGTTGAAGTCAGAAGGGTCGAATTGAAGCTTAAGGCAAAGACCAGTATGAAATTATCTTATTATTTATCTACTCTTTCTTCTGGTGCTGGGTGTAGGACTTGCTGTTTATTTCTACTGTTTGAGAATACTGTATGGCTTTGATCTATGTGACGATATTGAGAAAAGCTGGGGGGGAATACAATTAAATAGTACATTATCAGGCGTTACGCCTACCTGTATCAACAAATTTGACTTGATAAACAACATACATCTTGCATAAAATATAACGCAAATGACCATATGGAATAAATACCAAGACTAACGGGGATGCAAATTTTATTTCTTAGGCTCCTGTATAATGTTACTAACGACCGATGGCCAATGTCTCCAGTGCCTATATCGTTATTTTGGCCCCAGGCACTCGGCAATATCGGTGCGGATGCCACTCTCTGGAGGACTGCAAAGAGATTTTTCTGTAGTATCTTTCTCACTCATAAGGATAGTAGCCAAGAGATGATCGTGATCCTCAACGTCCCTATTGGGTATTCATTTTGATGATTGAAGCAGGAGACACGTCTCAGGTCGCATAAGGTCGTGATGTGGGTGTGAATCGCAAGCTCGAAAAGTGAAGCCTGAACCTGTCTGTGCGAGGCGGACCCGGAATTACTTCAAGCGTCAACCTGGGGATGAGGGATAGAGGATCGACGTTTGGAGCTGAGAAGCGATCCACTTTATTTTTCTGCCTCGCGCTAGTTTAAGCTTGTCGCCCTCCCTGAACGTTCGCTAGTGTGGTCGTATGTAAGTATCCTGAGAGTCAACCTGTTACAAATATGAGTGTTTTCTTGTATGAAGCTCGAACACCCCTTTAGCTAATGAAATGAAAGTAGTCCAGCTTTTATACTAATTTATATGCAGGCAAAGTATCCTTCGATAATTTCCCAATCGCGACCGACCCATTTCACACTTAGCGACTCTCCTTTGTACAAGAACGTTCTCCGGGGGACGTTTTGAGCCACCCTAGAAATGGCACTATCGAATGCTGCATTGAATGGGTGTGCTCGACGTAGCATCCTCGAGCCGAGCTGAAAGTTCAGCTGATACCGTCGAAATACAAGACCCCGAGACAACCCCGCCATTCATTCGCATGAGCGAAGATTTTCCCACAGCCATGCATTTACTTCTTCAGTTATAAGTCATGTCAGACCCTATCACAGCCTCAATAGAGATCGGCATCTCAGCCATCAAGGCCGGTGCTGCGATCGCGACTTGGTGGGAAGTGAGGCAGTCAAACAAACGCAATGGGGGGCCAGGAGCCTCCAGTGGAACGGGAGCCTCGCTGGACGAGATCTTCTTGGTCTTCTCCTCTTTGGGCCAGCGACTCATGGCGCTAGATGTCGTCAACTACGACGCATTGCCGCAGGCCCTCGCAGCTGTCAAGGTGGCAGTGGAGACTTCCGATGATGATCTTGCTTATGAACTGGGTCGCCTCGATCCGATTCTGCAATATCTTGTTGCTTGCGCCTTCGTGTTCTGCGCCGCGTGTCATCCCATGTCCATTTACTATGGATACGGCTGCGGAGTCATGAACGACACAAGATGGGCCAATCCCGAGCACAGGTCGGCTTGGAACATGGACATCGATCAAGCAATTGCCTACTTGAAGAGCGTTCCACACCCCTGGAAATTGCTCAAGAAGTCACCATCTCAGATCGGCAAGACCGAGCCCTTCTATGAGCAGTGCGAAAAGAAAACGATGAAGTTGGTCCAGGGCATTCAAGCGGACCTGTTCAAGCAGTTCGAGAAGCACGGGTATCCTCAGCCACTACCCCCGAACGACACATCAAAATCGGCACTTGGGGGATGCCATTCGCAACCTATGGCGGCACGTCTATATACGCAGACCACGGCCATAACTTTTCAGCAGCAATTGCTTGGCAACAAGACCCGGGCCGTTTCCTATACGCCTGGACCGTTGGCGAGCACGCGGATCTTCGACCTGGGGAGGCCATTTTGCTGCCCGAGGATCACATCGCAGCCTTGGCAGTTTGGCTCGAGGGGCTGAACGGAATCACATTCAAGGTTCTCCTGGATTCGGAGCTAGACTGGAGTAAAATCAAGCTCAAGTCGTCGTCAAAGAAGCACCTGATTGCACATACTGGAAGCGAGCATGGAATTAGGAACGTGCCCGATGTCATTGTACGAAACCCCGACCCCACGGCGCTGTTGACCGCACAGCTTGACACTCTCCACATGGTATCGACATCAGTACCATTGATAAAAGCCAAGGAATCGCCAGTTGCTTCCGCAGGCCCATCATCGCCGTCTCCGAGCTCTTCGGAAGTGATATCTCCTCAGTCGCCCGGGGCATACATTCCGACGCCTACATCTCCACTGTCGGTGATTTCTCCACAAACAACGCAGGCATCGACAGTCTCAGAGCCGATAAAAATTTACGGAGAAGACCAAATGCCTCGTGCGGAGCCCTCCATACTGTCAACGCCGACCAGTCCTCATGTTCCTTCATCACGTACGTTGTCAACGATTGCATCCTCAGATGCCCTCACCCCTCTTCCTCCTGACTGGGAGCAAAGATTCACGCCTGATGGAAGGCCTTACTATGTCAACCACACCACGCAAGCTACAACCTGGGACCGACCCGCTCCCGTTCCTCTGTCCCCCCTTCCACCTGGCTGGGAGCAACGATTCACTCCTGATGGGCGTCCTTACTATGTCAACCACACCACGCAAGCTACAACATGGGACCGACCCGCTCCCGTTCCCCTCCCTCCCCTTCCACCTGGGTGGGAGCAAATGTTGGCGCCGGACGGAAGGACTTACTATGTCAACCACAACTTGCAGTCGACAACGTGGGATCGACCACCTCCTGTAGACACACTGCCGCCTAATTACCAGACAGTGGCCTCGAGACGGCCTGTTTCATTGAGCACTGCGAGCTCGTCCTTCGGTATGCCTCGCTCCGATGGGGGTTCTTCTATTACGATGCAGTCGGATTGTACCGTGGGCGTTTTCAGATCCGAGCAAGGTATTGGAAAGATCCAGGACCGTCCCAAGCCTCCTCCACAAAAGCGACGAGAATTGTGCAATACCCGTTTGTACACTGGTCAGCGGAAAATCGTCTGCTGGGTAGCAGATATGCCTGTCACACCTGACATATATGAGCAACTCCCATCTGATCAATACGAATCTTCATACATCAGACACACTGCACTGGCAGGCGAGGCCTCGGACCTGCCAAAGCTGGACTACGCTCTTCGCCAAACCGGTCGTACCGAGCTTGTCATCGGGGTGAATTTGTATAGCGAGTCAAGTTACACACGCGAGGTTTTGAACAGCCAACTGACGACGACTCTTGGAAGCGTCATGGAGGAACTTACAACATACTCGTTTTCGGGTGATTTCAACGACAGATGCAACGGCTCTCCGCTGACGGGCATTGTCGTCTGTATCCTGGTGCATCAAGATCGGATGAAAGAAATCCCCTGGCTGCGACAGATGGGCATCAGTTTCCTATGGGATCTGCCTTCTTCCGTGCCGATAACTGACTCGAAGAAGGGGAACGCCAAGTTCTACGATGATGCTCATAAAGCCACCCGCAAGATTCTCGGCAAGGAGGTCAAGGTGGTTCTAAATGAGGTTCGTAATTGCTCTTACCAACCATTCTATGTTTTCTTTACTAATCGATGTAGTGCGCAACTACATTTCGCTTACAGAACTGGCGAGACAGCAAGGCGCTCATACCCGACATCGTATCAGGAGGAGACCCAGTTCAACTGTTGCTGTGCTCGACTTATCGTCCTTGGACACTAGGATCAAAGGAGTATTTAAAGCAAATTACTCGGGTGCTAGATGCCCGATTATGTATTGATGTCAACGGGGGAACAACAGTCACTGGTGGGTCAATCGAGAAGCAGTGGCAGCTGTCCAGGAACAGGAGGAAACCAAGCGAGTCCGGGAATGATGTTTTTGTTGAGGAGTACCTAGGATAGTTGAGATAGTGATTGTGGTTCGCCATCAGTAAGCAATGCGACATTGCCTCCTAGATCTAGGAAAGGCATTGGCCTGCTCGGACTCAACTTGTCTCCTCTGTTACAATTGGCGATGATCTTTTCCGCCTCTCACATGTGTCCTGCACTAAGTGCACCCCGAGTGACAAACATACATCTTTGTCCGAGCAAAAATATAGCTACGCGCGAATAGAAAGCTCAGGATCGGATGATCAGGTACACACCAGCAAATCGGATGGTCGAATTGACGCATTATGCAGATGGAAGAGAATTGACGCCACCACCCTAGGCCGATGACAACCACGCTTCCCACCACAAAGGGAAACGCAGGCTACATCAGCTAACGGCAAGTCATACCCACAATGACCATCTACATTTCCTTCCAGCTGCTTCCGTCATAGCCAAAAACCCTGCTCTTGGGGAATTAATTGCCGGGGACGCTGCCCGGGCGGGCCAGTGGGCCGGGGCGAGCCGCCTACGTCATCGGTTTTTCCCTGCCTTGGCGGGGGAGTGACTCGTCAGTGGGTTGTGTTTTTGGGTGGGCGTTTTTTTGGTGCGTTGTTGGTGTTGCGTCACATGAAGATAATAGCACCAACTCGCCCTTCCACTCACACATTGGCAATCACACTTCCCTTGTCCCGTCACATCACACCACCACCTTTCTGCCAGTTCCCGAGTTCCCGTCGCCAACTTCTCTTCTTCAGTCGCAAAGTCTCGCAATTCTACGTATCTCGTCGCTGTCCTGTTGATTGAGTCGACCATCCATCCCCCCGCCCTCTCCATCACTCCATCACACCACCGCCACCAGTAAGTACCATCGAATCTTCCCCCGCACTTTGGTACTAATTGCCCTATCTGCAGTGTCCTACGCCGACGTCACTGCCAGCGGCCCCAAGCAGACGCCCGAGGAGGTGAGTTTTACACGGCATGCCGCTTTGCGTCCCAGCAGCAATTGACCCGGTCTCTTCTAGGCTGCCGCTCCCCAACCCGCGGAGATCATCAACACCGAGTCCGCGTCCACCGCGTCCCTCGTCGACGTCGACCTGCCCAGTGTGCACACTGTCCACTCGGACTTCCTCGAGCAGGAGGTCCAGACCCAGACCCAGGCCGACCGCATCGCCCGCGAGGAAGAGGCCAAGGCGGCGTCCAAGGCCAAGCAGGCCAAGAGCAAGGCCGCCTCCAAGGCGAAGCAGACCGACGACTGGCTGACCACGTACTTTGCCGACCTGTCCGACACCACGGCGTCGGCCGTCGTGGCCGTCAACCTGGCGTCCGTCGTCGGCGTCAGTGCATTCCTCGGCTACAAGGCCTGGGGCCTGTACCAGAACGGCCGTCTGAGCGGGCAGGCGGTTGGCCTGGGCGTGGGCATCGTCGCCGGTGTGGCGGCCGTCGAAACCTTCATCGGCCGGTATTTGTACAAGGGCAAGAAGGGTGGCTCGTCCTAGGAGCCTCACTCGCTCGACATACCAGTGCGCAGTTCTTCTCCTCGCGGCGTCTCGGGGTGGCAATGAATGAGCTCAGCTTTGCTTGATGAATCTGGGACCTGTGTTGATACGGTTTATGGGTGGCCTCTCCGCTTTTGTTTCTGTTGATTGATACCGTCTTGTTGCCAGTCTCAATATACGCGCTCATACCTTGATTGTGGCGGTTTCCCTCCGATAATACCAAATTGTACCACGGCGGGCTCTAGTTTATCGCGACCTGGTCAAGTATTGAAATGAACGGTTAATGTCAAAGCTCGCAAGAGACCCCGACCTTGAGATGTGATGCCTTCTATTATGACCCACTGCCTTTTGTATCTCTCATTATACAACGTTGGTACAGAGATGAGATCCTCGCTGACGCCACACGGACCCAGTATATTTTACAGTTCGTACACCCATCCTCATGCCTGGTGGTGATCATTTTACTCCTTTTTCGGCCCATCGTGCTCCTCAACCTTTTCAACCGGCTTAACCTCCTCCTTCACCTCGGCGGTAGTCTCAGCAGTTGACACGGGGGCAGCGACCTCCACAGGCTTCTCAACCTCGGCCTGGACCTTTTGAGCATCGGGGGCAGGTTCGTCATCGCCAAAGTCGGGGGTAGGAGCACCGTCCTCGTCATCGGCAAGCTCGGCACCGTAAATCTCGGGATACTTCTTGAAGCACTCTTGCATGCCCCTAATTGACGGTTAGTATAGTTGGATTACAGTCAATCGAGGTGGACGTACTGGAACTTGTCAATGCAGTCCATGCCCTTGGGCTCCTGTTCCGAGTACACGAAGCAGCTAAAGGCCGTCTTGAACTCCTCTCCGCAAGGGCCGTCAGCCATGCCACCCAAGCAAGGGCAGTCCCAGTTGATCTCGCCAGTCTCGGGGTTAAAGGCACCCTGCTGGCCGGCATCCTCTTCGAGCTCTTCTAGGGGCGAGCCGGCGACAGCGGTGTTCTGGGCGTCGGTGGCGGGCTCGGCGGACTCCGGAGCCTTGGCCTGGATCTGCTTGCGCTTCTCCTCAATAATCGAGTCGACGGTCGGCAGGTCGTCGTTGGAGAAGGCGGCGGGGGCGGGAACGGTTTGTGCTGCGGCGGAACGGGAGGTCAGTCGAGACCCGGGTTGCGCCAGGGGCAATTGGGCCATACGGGCGGCGTCGTCAGCGAAGACGGGGCTGGTGTTGTAGTAGTAGACGGCGCCAAAGGCCAGGCCCCATCGCACAGCAGAGCCCTTCCATGATCCGGGCCTGTTGCTGGGCGCCGCGGCGGTCGAGTTGAAGCGTCGGGGAGCGGCGCGGGCTGTGGAGCGCAGGCTGGCAATTACAGGCCTCGAGGCCGAGCGCAGGGTTGTGCGGTACATGGCGAAGGGACAAGGAATTAACTGACGAACAAAAGGAAGGGAAAAGGACGGCGGCGAGAGAGGTGGACGGCGACGACGCAGCGGGCGATTCTTTGATCGAGAGGTTTGGGAATGGGAATTGGTCAGCAGTGGGGCTTCAATTGATCCTGGGATGGACCATCTCTGGCCCGACGCTCCGGATGGGCTGAGGGAAAAAAAAAAGAACAGACGAAATCGCGGCCGCGGATTAGCCGGTGGCGTACGAGAAGGGCTTATCTTATCGCCCAGGATGCAAGCAAGCTCAAGCCCAGTACGTACCACTGGCGACAATGACGATGCGAACGAGGGAGGCCATGCGGAACTTAGAATTGGCTGGAGCCGCCCCGAGTCTGTGGCTTTTTTTTTTTTGCTTTGGGCTCTGCCAGTCAAGATGCGATATATAATGAAGTAGCAGAAAGACGGGCACGGCCAGCGCCAGAAGCTGGTCCCGAAACAACACACCTCACGCCCGCCACAACGCAAAGCGGGCGAAACGACGCATTCGTCTGGTCTCACGGGAAACCAAAGGGCGGCTTTTCTGCTCGGTGACGCGCCCACGCCCTCGCCCACGGACCTATTTAATCGCTACACGAGCAGACCACGGGACCCAGAACCGCACACTTCGCACTCCGGAAGACGTACGTTTTGCCCGCGCTGATAAAACGAGGCGACCTCTCTCTCCCCTCTGCATCATCGTCGCCAGGGTCCCTTTGCTGCCCCTCGCCGTCCCTCTGCCCCTCACCTCACCACCCCAGCTGCGTCGCATCGCATCGCATCCCACGAACCACATCCCAACATGGCCGCGCTGCACCAGTTCGAATGGCGCCCCGCCAAGCTGCTGCAGGACTACAACGCGCCGCAGGACTTTGCCCTGCTCGTGCTCAACCAGCCGCTGCGGCTCGGGTCCAACCTGCGCAAGCTGTGGAAGAACTGTACGTAGCTCGTCGGTCCGTCGTGGACAGAGTGCTGAAACTGAACCATTCGCGAAGCTTCGATGAGAGTGGCTGCCGACGGAGGAGCTAACCGCCTGCACACGCTGTCGTCGTTTCATGGCAAGTTTGTATGTGTTTCTCATTTTGCTCTGCGTCTCGGGTTCTCATATAGCTCATCTGAAGCCATCATGTCGTCTACCCCTCACATGACTACTCATGATACTCAAGACACACCCTCTAACCATCCCAGTCCAACCTGCAACTCATCATCGGCGACCTCGACTCCCTCACCCCCACGGTCCGCGACTTCTACTCCTCCCAGCCCTCCCCCGCAACCATCATCCACGACCCGGACCAGGAATCCACCGACTTCGGCAAGGCCATCAACTGGATCCGCAAGGAGAACTCGGAGGGCATCGACATTGTCGCCCTGGGCGGCATCGGCGGCCGCGTCGACCAAGGCCTCAGCCAGCTACATCACCTGTACCGCTTTCAGACCGACCCGGTGTACGCCCAGGGTCGCATCTACCTGCTTTCCGGCTCCAGCCTGACCTTCCTACTCAAGGCCGGCGTGCACCACATCCAGGTCCGCGAAGATGGCGAGCAAGACGTCTTTGGAAAGCACGTTGGCATCATCCCGCTCAAGGAGCCCAGCATCATCTCCACGAGTGGTCTCGAGTGGGACGTCACCGACTGGCAGACTGAGATTGGCGGCCAGCTCAGCACCAGCAACCACGTCTTGCCCGACACCCAGGTCGTGCAGATCAAGACGGACAAGGATGTACTTTTTACAATAGCGCTCGGACAGGTTGACGGTGAGGATCATGAATAATGCCTGGTTTTGACTTTTGATTCGCTCGTTTTCAGACGCCCAGCAGCCCAAGTAGAGAGCAGGGGATAAACGCCCATGTGCGTGGTATGGCAAAGAAAGAAGAAAGAAACGAGAAAAAAAGAACTCCTGAACACCGCGCTGATGCCACCCCTTTGCTGCCAGAGATGCTTGTAGCCCTCCCCCTTTCCCGTTCCTCTCAAACTGGCCAAATCCAGACTTATCGCAGGTAGTGGAGGACCAGCCAACAAAACAGGAAGAAGACGATGACGCCGGCGAAGAAGATCCACTTGTCCTCTCGCGCCCGCCGCTCAACCATGCGGATCGTGTCCCCGCTAACGCCCAGCGTGTTGGCCACGTTATAGAGCCGCTTCTGCGTGCCCTTGAGCATCTCCCGCTGCTGGCCCAGGTCGCCCAGCACCGCCTGGCCGCGCGCAATGTACTCGTCCAGCGCCTGGTTGGTGGTGGAGAAGAAGTTCTGCTCGCGGAAGGCGTGCGCCTCGCGCGCCTCCTCGCCCGACCCCATCGTCAGCGGGCCATTGGCCTGGGGCTGGTGCCGCGGCTGGAACGTCGAGTGCGTGGTGGTGGTGGTGGTGGCGTTGGCGTACGGGTTCTCGGGCGTGGCATTGTAGGGCCGGCGGCCGAGCAGCTCGGCGCGGTTGGACTGGTGCAGGGCGTCCTCGCGCGTCTTCTTCAGCCCGTCGACCTGGTTGCGGAAGTCGGACAGGTCTTCGCGGAACTTCTTGACGCGCTCAAACGCCTCCTCCTGCTTCTTGGGGACAATCTCCTGGCGCGCGATGCTCTGGTACTCGTCGAGGGTCTTGTTGAAGGAGGCGAACAGCGCCGACACGTTGCCAATCTCGCCGGGCGAAACTTGGGCTTTGGAGTTGAGCGTCGAGAGCTCCGCGCGAAGCGACTTGCTCTGCCGCAGGGCAGAGTTGTAGGAAATATTCTAGCAGATAAACGGGTCAGTCGGCAACCCCAGTCCATGAATCACTGCCAGCTTACCATGATTATTTCGCAGCGTGCTCAGCCTTGCCAGGTGTGCAGCGGTATGCTCTCGTCCATGATACGTTTCGAGCTCCGGTGTGAATGGTTATGGGGCCTTCACATGCCGCTGTGGCCAGATCGCCCGGAAGCGGAACAACCCCGGCCGCCGACAGTACCCCTGTACCTTGTGCATTATCACCCAAACCTGCATCTGATCTCCCTCCCGAGATGTAAGTTGAGTGGTACGTATTCGTGCAGTCGCAATCGGGAAAAATGTCACGACCGGGAAATGGCCCAGCACTTTCGAGTCACGGTAATCAACTTTCCTCCATGTTCCTAGGAATTGTTTTCGATCAGTACCTCGTTTCCACTCTCTGCGTATTGCCGGCATACTAGTCTCTACTTATCCGTGTTGTCAAGGTCCGTTGATACACTTCGGCCAAAACATCGCACCATGCACAGGTCAGTTAACCCTCTTTTTGTTAAATACCGGGAATACCACTGCTATCTCCATTCTCCACAACTATTATGACATATTTGCCGTATGGCTGCCTTGCTTTAGCGCTGCAAGGCTCCGGTATCAAGGCCCCCAACCATTTTGCCGAACTCGGCACCGATGTGGGCATGTTCACGTTAGGTCACAACGGACTTTAGCAGTTCTTCTCCAGAACTGTTCCATTGTAGATGTAATAAATGAAACGGAATCCCCGTTGCAGATTCTTTGAATGAGAGCATCATAGGTCATCCTAGCTCATATTCCTCCCTAACATGACCATGAGCGAACCTTCCAGCCAGAGCCAAAGCCTCGAGCCACCTAGCGACGACAACCCCGAGAAACAAGTCGATCCAGGTCAAGTCGAGAAACAGCTCGAAACAAACCAGCAACCTTCTCCTCCTGTCTACTCAATCTTCACAACATGGCAAAAGCGCTTTATTGTCCTGGCGGCCGCGTGCACCGCCTTCTTCTCTCCCCTCTCCGCCCAGATCTACTTCCCAGCCTTGACGGCCATCGCAAAGGATCTCAACGTCACTGCCTCCCAAGTCAACTTGACCGTCACGACGTACATGGTTTTCCAGGGCATCACGCCCATGTTCATTGGATCGTTGGCTGATAGCGGCGGACGACGGCCCGCCTATGTCATCTGCTTCGCCATCTACATCGCCGCAAACATCGGGCTGGCGTTGTCCCCCAACTACGGCGCACTTCTCGGGCTTCGGTGTCTACAGTCAGCGGGATCGAGTAGTACAGTTGCTCTTTGTGTTGCTGTCGTTGCGGATGTCATTACTTCGGCGGAGCGAGGCCAGTACATCGGCTTCACCACCGTACCCGTCGTCCTCGCTCCGGCGCTGGGACCCATCATCGGCGGCCTTCTTTCAGAATACCTCGGCTGGAGATCTATCTTCTGGTTTCTTGTCATCCTTTCCGGAATCACCATTGCCCTCGTCGTCGTTTTCTTTCCGGAAACCTGCCGCCATATTGTTGGGGATGGGTCTATTACCCCACCGGCCATGTATCGGTCTTTATGGCAAATCATGAAACGCCGACGGAGGGCAGCCAACATAACTAAAGGCCGGGGGTCCGCCGATGCTCCCAAGGTCAAGTCTCAATACAAGTTCAAGCCTCCCAATGTCTTGGAGCCTCTGATGATGCTATTCCAGAAGGAGACTGGGGTGCTGTTGGGGGTCGGCAGCATCGTCTTTGCCGGGTTCTACTGCGTCGCCACTGCCATGCCGACCTTGTTCAAAGATAATTATGGCTTCAGCGAAGTTGAAGTTGGTCTAATGTACGTGCCGCTCGCAGTGGGGTCCATCCTTGCCGCTGTTGTTGTCGGCCCTCTGATCAACTACAACTTCAAGCGGCACTGCGACAAGCAAGGCATTCCCTATGACCGCAGCCGCCAGCAAGACCTCTCCGAGTTTCCCATTGAGCGAGCGCGCCTCGAGATTGCGTTCCCGCTTCTCGGGCTAACGGCGGTAACCCTCGTTTCATGGGGCTGGGCGGTCGACGCCAAAGCGCATCCAGCAGCGCCGGGCGTCATCAGCGCTCTCTTGGGCGTCGGCATCGTTGGCCTCAACAACACGTCCAACGCTCTGCTTGTGGACATCCACCCTGGCAAGGCGGGGACTGCCACGGCGGCGAATAATCTAGCACGGTGCTTGGTCGGCGCCGGAGCGACGGCAGCGATCGTGCCCATGATGGACGCCATGGGTACGGGGTGGGCGTTTACTTTGGTTGGGGGTCTTGCTTTGCTCTGCACCCCGGGACTTCTTGCGTTGATGGTCTGGGGCATGAAGTGGCGAAGGGAGCTGAAGATAAAATTGCAACAAAAGGAGGATGCAAAGAACAAGGCCTGAGTGAGACTGAAATCACCACCCAAAAGGGAAGAATGTGCGTATCAGGCTTGCTTACTTGCATCATATGCGGCATGGCGGAGCTCTACTGAGCCGTCCAATTCTAAAGACGACCAAGCATTAAGGGAGAGGTATTAACGAAATACTCATAGAAATCTAGAGTTATTGATCTGTATTAAATTTAATCATAAATAGCCACTGGTGGACAGACAGAGAGTACGGGTGAGACGCTGTTAGTGATAAATGCTGAATATGTGAATGTGGGGTCCACCACCGCAATCTTTTCGTGGGCGCAAAGTCAGAAACTCGATCTGCCCACAATCACTTCACCAACAGAAGTGCATCTCGGCAGCGCCAAACAAGCGGCGAGAACATGCTCAAACCAGATCAAATGGCAGTTTGACTTGCATGTTTCTATGCGCTTTACGTCTCTCGTATGAGAACCTGTCGTCCGTGAAGTCGGCCCAACGCCCGGGACAAGGCCATCCACGCAGTCGCCATCCAGAGTAACATCCAGAGTAAACGACCTCTGTAATGCTTCGGCCATTATCAACATGCCTCTCACTCATTTTTATGCCGGGATAGCAGCCCTCGGAAAGCTGTTGCTCCAAGCATTTACAACCACTGTCGTCTCGCTCGTCGCCTTGCTCGTCACCATCATCATCTACCGCCTCGTCTTCCATCCGCTGGCTTCCATCCCAGGCCCCAGGCTCGCAGCCATCTCCAGTATTTGGCACGCATACCACGCCCGCAATGGACGCATGGCGCACTTGGGGAGAACTTTGCATCGTCGATATGGGCCTGTCGTCCGCGTCGGCCCAAATGAAGTCTGGTTCAACACAAAACAGGCTTTTCAGGCTATTTACAGTAAGTAACTTCTAGGAGCGACTACTTCTCGGATATCCCAACTAATGAAGCCCAGGCACCGGTAGCGGATTTGAAAAGTCGGACTTTTACTGTAAGTTGTGGAGTCGTCTATAGCCATTCAAGCTGACTCTCAATGTACAGTGGCCACAGCCTTGAGCAAGCCTGAACTCAACTGGCAGTTAGATCCTCACTTTCCAGACGTTCTAGATCTGCTTTCTGAGCGAGACATCCAGCGTTATCGGCTCCAGCGCCGACTGATTGGGCCAGTCTACCAAACATCCAACTTGATACAGTACGAAGCCGCTATAGACTCAGTGTTGGAGCATTCGATTGCGAAACTCAAGGGCTTGAAGGGTGCCGAGGTCGAACTGAACGAGTGGATGCACATCATCGCCGTAGAATGCCTAAGCGCCATCGTCATTTCATGGTCTCCCGGTATGCTCAAGAATGGGACGGATTGGGGATCTGGTCCACACGCATATCATAGCTGGAGGCGAAAGAGCGTGTTTGGCCTTTTCCCTACTATGGCGAAGCTTGAGTTCTGGCACAAGACGGCTGGTCGACTCTTCAGCACGGCATGGGGAGTAAACTTCAAGACGCCGAAGAACTTCCGCCCCTTCTTTCCAGTAAGCCACCAGTCTTTTCTTGCATGTGTTGAGACCGCCTAACCTAATCTTCAGGAAGTCGGGAAGAAGATATCGCGACGAGTTAATGCCGCCACGCGACCAAACCCGCCCAAAGACAACCGGAAGGATCTCATCGCCGACTTGATCCAGCTGCACAAAAGCAAGCCCAGCTTCACGGACACATATCTCCGACGCATGGCAATGACAAATTTTGGTGCTGGCCATGAAACAATGGCCTCGACGCTTACCTCCATCGTCGCCATGATTGGATCTCGCGAGGATGTCCGGGCCAGAGTAACCGAAGAGGTGCTTGAGGCCACAACTGCCACAGAATATTCGACAGCGATACGACTTCCTTTAACGCAAGCCCTCATTAAAGAGACCAAACGGCTCTACCCCGTCATAAGCATGTCTCTACCACGCAAGGTCCCCCAAGGAGGCCTTCACGTCCACGACGCCTTCTTCCCGCCTGGCACAACCGTTGGATGCAACCCCATCGCACTGCATCGCAACGCCGAGGTATTCGGGTCTGATTCGAACGACTTCCGCATGGATCGCTGGATAGATGCTGACCCAAGGACGGCCCGTAACATGGAACGGTTCAGCCTCAGTTGGGGCGGTGGATCAAGGACGTGTCCAGGTCGCCACTTGGCTGAGCTGGTGGTATTCAAGGCCATTCCTGCGTTGGTCAAGGCGTTTGAGATTGAAGTGTCTATCCCGCCAGAAGACGAGATTCCGTCCTATTTCTTATCAATGCTGACGGGCGTAAGGGCTCGCTTTATTGAGAGACAGCCTGCTTAGAGCTAATAATTGAGACGAGTTCACAGATGTCGAAACCTTCCACAGTATGATATGAATTAATTATCTATCGAAGGAACTACAGGTCCAGCATCCAATCCCAACAATTAAAACGACCTCAAGGCCGCTGCTCTGGCCTCTGCTGCTCTGAGCTGTATCTTAGAACCCACCGCGACGATGTCAAAGGCGTGCGGTACACCAGGCAAGAGGTGGAACTCGACCTCAACATCATCCCGCATCAATCGCTGCGCAAACTCAAGGCCTTCATCGCGGAACATATCCAGAGTCCCAACATCAATATACGTGGAGGGCAGGCCCCTCAGGGACTTCGCCCTAGCCGGCGCCACATACGGGGAGACGTCTGCATCTGGCTTGCCCACCTTGTCCTCGCCGACATACGCACCCCAGCCCAATCTGTTCTTCTCCGGCGACCACGTCGCCAGCTTCAGGAAGCCAGAGTCCGCGGGGGGGTTGGTCCTGTCGTCCAGCATGGGGTAGACCATGATCAGCTTCGCCGGCCCAGGGCTGAACTCGCGGTCTCGAGCCATGAGCGCAACCGCAGCCGCGATGCCCCCTCCCGCGCTCTCGCCCTTGACTGCGATTCTCGCGGGGTCAATGTTTAGTTCCGCGGCGTGCTCTGAGATGTACTTGAAGGCTGCGAACGCGTCCTCGGCACCTGTCGGCGCGGGATGCTCCGGCGCAAGGCGATACCCAATGGCAAAGACTGGACGATCGCCGTCGAGGGCATCCTGGGCGTACAGCCCCGTGCACATCTCGGCATTGCCAGCGATGTAGCCACCGCCATGAATGGCGAGGACCGCAGGTTGGGGCGTTGACGCAGCAATATGCTCCGGGGTAGCAAGGCGGCGCAGCTGAAGCTCTGCGCCGTCGTAGCTCTGGATAGTGTAGATGGTCTGCTGGATTCTGTCGCCAGGCGGGAGCTTTGGCAAGACACTTGAGAGGAAGAGGTCGGTGCCAACTCGCATTTCCAGCGCTGTGGTAGGGTTTGACCGGGGTGCATTCGCGAAGGGCTCAATGGCCTTGGCGTACTCGGGGTCATAGACAAGGCCGGTCATGATGATAGCGGTGATGAGATGGTTTGAAGGTAAAGATGGAGGATTGGTTTGCTGGATACATTTCCATCACCACCGGAAAATGGTTTCTTCTTATCTTTCCGACAAAAGCGGCCTCGGTCGTACATTGTCGGCGCCGGGCCAATTCGTGATCCAAATTAATAATGTCGACAATCTGAGGTCCACCATGTACCGCCGTGCATTCCTCTGTGATGCGAGATGCTGCAATCCTGCCACGCCAAACCCGGCGAGTTAAGTTGGAGAATTAAAACGTCAGATTCAGTAGTTTACAGGAAACGTGACACAGAATACATGGTGAGCCTTACGAATAGCTCGTCTTTAGTGATAACGTCACCCCTCCATTTTCGTTGATCTAGCCAATTCAACTTGACGGCGCTGATGGACGAGAATGACGGGTTCTAGACCACATTTACAGCCAAAGCAATGACAAACAGAGTATGACGTTAAGCTCAGTTACTATCACTATCAATTTGTCTTTTCCCCGCGTTTCAGAAACCCACTTTGCAAAGCGCGCTTCGAGAATTCACGGTGGTACATGTCCCTGGCGCGCACGAAGGATCAAGCTGACTACACACTAGACAATAGAGGAATCGGCGTGACTCACCGCAATAGGAAAATAAAACTGGATAGTTTCGTAGGAGATAAGAAGAAAATAGAAGACATATAAGGGCTGATTCCACTTTGGCAACCCTTTTGTCAAACTTCCCTCTTGCACACGTGCCAGTGTTGGCCGACTCTTCATCAAGTCCTGTCTCCAATGCATGGTGGGGAGAACACGAAGTAACAAGGGCATAATATGCTGCACACTGCATCTCTGTCCTTCTCGTATTGGTTTACTGTTACATCAATTGCGTACAGGGGAGTCAAAGGCTAATAAGAGGAGTCCAACCGAAACGTGCAACTCCCCCAGTCCCGTCACAGTTCGCCTAATAACCGGCAACCGGCCACATGGCCTCTGATTGTCAATTCTCCCTCGGTCCCGTTTAATCGTTTCCTGTCTCTCGCCATGGTTTCCCCAACCCCGCATTTCGCCCACGAGGTGCTGGGCATAAACCCTTTTCCCTCCCCCTGTTGTTTTCCCCGCATCTCGGGGTTGGCGCCTCGATCTAGCATCGTGCCCATGCGGCTTCCTTGCAGATTTCCCGCTTCCCCATGCCGGAGATGAGCTCTGTCATGCCTCGGGTTCGACTAGGTCGAACCATACCGTCGAACCGCCATGGGTGTTGTTGAGAATATTAAGGGTCCTGTGGTAAACATTCTTCCAAACCTGGGGAACCGGTGGAGTCTGCATGTCGATCCGCGTGAACTCTTGCCGAATGTCTCACTCCGCAATGTCGTAGAAACTATTTAAACGGCCAGTCGGCTTGGCATCGTAGTAGTCCGTCTCATCCAAGATCACCAGGCACTTATACCATCTTCTCGACTGGATTCTGGCCCTAGGCGCTGGCTGGAACAATGCATCTCAACTGGAAGAACGTCTTCAGCTTGGCGACCTGCCTCTCCGCGGTGGGCGTCGACGCATCAAAGCCCAGCAATGGCGCGGCCTTGAAAGTCAAGACGACCAGCGGCCAACTCACCGGTTTCATCAATTCAACTGCCCCTGCCGTGCGCCAATTCCTCGGCGTGCCGTTCGCAGAGCCTCCAGTCGACGCCTTGCGGTTCAAGGCTCCCAAGCCCAAGCATTCGTCCAAGGCCATCAAGGCCACGACATATGCTCCGTCATGCATGCAGAGACTCAGCAGCACTCCTACCGTGTACACGCAGCACATGCAGGAATTCCTCATCAACGGCGGACAGTCTGAGGATTGCCTGTACCTCAATGTGTACGCGCCTCTCAACCCAACCGAGAAGAAGCTGCCTGTCTTCATCTACATCCCCGGCGGTGGATTTACCGGCGGCGGCGCCGACTCTCTGTACAAGATCCCCGACAAGTGGATTCAGAGAACGCAGTCACACATTGTGGTCACCATGAACTACCGCGTCAATGTCTTTGGCTTCCCCAATGCCGCTGATGCCAGCAAGAACGTGGGCTTGTTGGATCAGCGACTCGTGGTAGAGTGGGCGCGCGACAACATTGCCGCCTTTGGCGGAAACCCCAAGCAGATGGTTCTCTGGGGTCAATCCGCCGGAGCCGCTTCTGTTGGCATGTACGGCTACTCGTACCCGAACGATCTCATCGTCAAGGGTCTCATTCTCGACTCTGGCTCGACAAGCATGCTGACGGCCGCGGCTGGAAACCATAGTAGCTTCAGCTCTCTGGCCAAGCTGGTGGGATGTGGCAATCTCAGTGCCGCAAAGGAGCTGGCTTGTATGCAGGATGTCGATGCCACTGAGATTCAGGATGCCTACTCTGGCAGCAGTCTGGGCTTCTCGCCAGTTGGAGACAACGTGACGGCCTTCTCAAACACGACCGATCGCCTTGCCCGAGGTCTTGTGTCTAAGAAAGAGGTATGTTCTTAGTAGCATCTTCCGCGAGTCAGTATACTAACTTCTTGGTTCCTTAGCCCTGGATCATGGGAGTCAACGCCAATGAGGGTGCTGGATTCGGAACCTATAGCGAGAGTGGAATGACACCTGGCCAGTGGCAGATCGGACTCGCAGCCATTGTCTGCCCCGTTTCCAAGGAGATTCAGTAAGTTGAACTGGCGGATTTAACCCAATATAGAACACTAACACAGGTCAGGAACCGAGTCAAGTTTGGGTACGATACGTATCGCTACCACTACGCCGGTAACTTTTCCAACATTTCGCCACTCCCTTGGATCGGCGCCACACACAGCGGTATGCATTTTGGTTCTAATGATGTCGTTTGCACATGAACTCACTGTTTACTAGCGGAACTCCCTCTCCTTTTCGGGACGCATTACGAATACCGCGGAAACTCGACCGAGTTTGAGTGGGAAGTGAGCTACGGCATGGAGGGTATGTTCCCACGTCTTTCCCGGATATGAACTGCGCTGACCAAGACTTCCCTTTTAGCTCTGTGGCTCTCGTTTTTGTCGAACCCAAAGAAGGATCCCCGGGACGGTCACGGCATCACCTGGCCCAAGTATCGACCGGGCCGTGACACTTTGGCTGTGTTTGCTGAGGATGACAAGTGGGTTCAGTTTGTTAGCGAATCTGTCGACGATGGGTATTGCAGCTAGGGGTTGAGAGCCTCTTGTTGGATATGGGCTGTGTAGTATTTTCTGACGACTCTTGGGTGCCAACCCAGGGTTATGTAGATATTGAACAATGTGACATAAAAAGTTGATGTTAAATTAACGCCACCCTTTTGCAGAGTCCATTCATTACCGTGATATCTGTGCATGCATCCACGCGGTATTCCGTTGGGTTGGCGCACAGCAGTCGAAATGAATGAAGTGGTGCCATGTTACACCGTCGTCTCAATGACTCGCCGAAGAAGATGATGGATGGTGTTGGAACAGCGGGACTAAGATTGGGCTCCGGCATCACGTGGCAGCTGGCAACAGGTGTCAGCGCCCCCCGGGGCAGCCGGCCCGCATCGGCCGACGCCTGAAGGGACTGAGGAACAGGGGACGTAGCGTACCAATCCAGTAAAAGCGCCGCTGGTAAGCCACTGTTTCTGGCAGCCCACCGCCCGCCGCCCACTGTTCTGTCCACTAATCGCGAACCGGGAACCTTGAGTGGCCGCTCGCCGAAAAGTACAGATCACTGGATCGCGACGTGCGACTTGCAGCAAACCGAAGAAGACAGGCTGTCGACGGCGTCATCCCCGCTCAACCCACTCAAACCCACTCCTGTTTGCTTCTTCGCTTCTTCGCTTCTTCGCTTCCGGGTTCCTGGCAACCTCTTTTCCTTGTCCACTCGCCATCGTCAGATGATTGCGCTCCTCTAATCCCCATCCCCCTCCTCCATCCTCTCCGCCGTGACCGACAACTCCTCCGCCGCGAGCGAGATTGAGGCCACCATGGCGCCCCTCGTCGACAACCCGCAGATCACGCAGTCGGAGCTGCTGCGTCCGCTGCCCTTCTACCTGCACACCTACGTGTGGCCGTTCGCCATCGCCTGGCCCATCTTCTTCCGCTACTACCTCTCCGATGAACTCTACGAGAAGCACATTGGCGCCCAGGAGTGGACCTTTGTGTGGTGCGGTGCCATCTTCAGCATCCAGTCGCTGTTCTGGCTGAGCACCCACTGGAGCGTCAACCTCGAGGGCAAGTTCCGGGCGTCCAAGGCCAAGAACATTGACGATGCCGAGTTGATCAAGATTATCCCCATCGCCAACGCCGGATCCCCCGCCATTGTCAAGTTGATTCGCGACAAGGTGGGATATACTCTCCTCTTCTCCTCCCCCTCATGTCACACACTAACCCCCAAACCTCACAGGCCGGCGGCAAGGTCAACCTCTCGTTCCTCTTCCAGAAGCGCCGTTTCCTCTACGACCCCGAGACCAAGGTCTTTGCCACTCTCCAGTACGACATCGACCTCGAGCCCAAGCCCACCATCGGCCAGTTCCAGACCTCCAAGGGTATCGCCAAGCAGGCCGAGCTTGAGCGCATCGAGCAGCACTATGGCCCCAATACCTTCGACATTCCCGTCCCCACCTTCACCGAGTTGTTCCAGGAGCACGCCGTGGCGCCCTTCTTCGTCTTCCAGATCTTCTGTGTTGGTCTGTGGATGCTCGATGAATACTGGTATTACTCGCTCTTCACCCTCTTCATGCTCGTCGCATTCGAGAGCACCGTCGTCTGGCAGCGTCAGCGCACCCTGGTCGAGTTCCGCGGCATGGGCATCAAGCCCTACGACATGTGGGCGTTCCGTCTGGGCAAGTGGACTGAGGTTCAGAGCGACCATCTCCTCCCCGGCGACTTGGTCTCTGTTGGCCGCACCAAGGAGGACAGCGGCGTCGCATGTGATATGATTCTCGTTGAGGGCACCGCCATCGTCAACGAAGCCATGCTTTCTGGCGAGAGTACTCCTCTCCTCAAGGATTCCGTCCAGCTCCGCCCTGCCGACGCCCCCCTCGACCCCGAAGGCTTGGACAAGAACTCGTTCCTCTGGGGCGGCACCAAGGTCCTCCAGATCACCCACGGAAACCCTGACGTGGAGAAACCCAAGCTTGCTTCCGGCGTTCCCACTCCCCCCGATAACGGTGCCATGGCCATCGTCATCAAGACTGGATTCGAGACCTCCCAGGGCAACCTTGTCCGAACCATGATCTACTCGACCGAGCGTGTCTCGGCCAACAACGCCGAGGCCCTCTTCTTCATTCTGTTCCTTCTGATCTTCGCAATTGCCGCTTCCTGGTATGTCTGGGACGAGGGTGTCCGCAAGGACCGCAAGCGTTCCAAGCTCCTCCTGGACTGTGTCTTGATTGTCACCAGCGTCGTCCCCCCTGAGCTGCCCATGGAACTGAGTCTCGCTGTCAACACTAGCTTGGCTGCTCTGGCCAAGCTTGCCATCTTCTGTACTGAGCCTTTCCGTATTCCCTTTGCCGGCCGCGTTGATGTTGCCTGCTTTGACAAGACTGGTACCCTTACCGGTGAGGACCTCGTCGTCTTGGGTATTGCTGGACTTGGCCTCGGCCACGCTGAGATCAATGACAAGAAGGAATCTGACGGCGCCCACTCTGCCATCATCCCCGTCATGGAGACTAGCATGGAAACCAAGCTGGTTTTGGCCACTGCCCACGCCCTTGTCAAGCTCGACGAAGGTGAAATTGTCGGTGACCCCATGGAAAAGGCGACCCTGAGCTCTCTCGGCTGGACCCTCGGCAAAAACGACCTCCTCTCAAGCACCAACAAGGCTGGCAGCACTCACGGCAACGTCCAGATCAAGCGTCGATTCCAGTTCTCGTCTGCCCTCAAGCGCCAGAGCTCCGTCGCCATGGTTCACGGTACCGACTCCAAGACTGGTCACAAGATCAAGGGTACGTTCGCTGGTGTCAAGGGCGCGCCCGAGACCATCATGAAGATGCTTTCGGTTGTTCCCGACGACTACGAGGAGACGTACAAGTACTTTACTCGCAAGGGTTCTCGTGTCCTCGCTCTGGCCTATAAGCAGCTTACCATCGACTCCGAGCTTGGCTCTGCCAAGGTTAACGACTTGAAGCGTGAAAAGGTCGAGTCTGACCTCACCTTTGCCGGTTTCCTGGTCCTGCACTGCCCTCTCAAGGAAGACGCCAAGGAGGCTGTACAGATGTTGAACGAGAGCAGCCATCGTGTGGTCATGATTACTGGTGACAACCCCCTTACCGCCGTACACGTCGCCCACGAGGTCGAGATCGTCGACCGTGAAGTTCTCATTCTGGACGCCCCTGAGGACAACAAGGGTGAAAGGCTTGTGTGGAAGAGCGTCGACGACAAGATCAGTATCGACGTCGACCCTACCAAGCCCATCGACCCCGAGATTCTGCGCACCAAGGATATCTGTGTTACCGGCTACGCCCTCGCCAAGTTCAAGGGCCAGCCTGCCTGGAACTCCCTGCTTCGATACACCTGGGTCTACGCCCGCGTGTCCCCCAAGCAGAAGGAGGACATTCTTCTCGGACTCAAGGACATGGGCTACTACACTCTGATGGCCGGCGACGGCACCAACGACGTCGGCGCTCTCAAGCAGGCTCACATCGGTATCGCGCTTCTCAACGGAACCAAGGACGACCTCGTGCGCATCGCCGAGCACAGCCGCAACACCAAGATGAAGGAGATGTATCAGAAGCAGATCGACCTGATGAAGCGCTTCAACCAGCCCGCCCCCCCGGTTCCCATCATGATTGCCCACCTGTACCCTCCCGGCCCCGGCAACCCGCAGTTCCTCAAGGCCATCGAGCGTGAGGCCAAGAAGAAGAACATTACCCCTGAGGAGTACGCTGCCCAGCAAAACTACGGCCCTCTCGAGACCATCACGTCGCCCGGTGCCCAGAGCCTCATCAACGCCGCAAACCCCCGCCAGGCCGAGGCCACCAAGAAGGCCGCCGGATTCGCCGACAAGCTTGCCTCTGGCATGATGGAAGCCGAGATGGGAGATGACGAGCCACCCACGCTCAAGTTGGGTGACGCCTCGGTCGCCGCGCCCTTCACCTCCAAGCTCCGCGACGTCATGGCTGTGCCCAACATCATCCGCCAGGGCCGCTGCACACTCGTGGCCACCATCCAGATGTACAAGATTCTCGCCCTCAACTGTCTCATCAGCGCCTACTCCCTGTCCGTCCTGTACCTCGAGGGCATCAAGTTCGGCGATGCCCAGTACACCATCAGCGGCATGCTCATGTCTGTCTGCTTCCTCAGCATCTCCCGCGCCCGCGTCGTCGAGGGTCTCAGCAAGGAGCGTCCCCAGCCCAACATCTTCAACGTCTACATCATCGGTTCCATCCTCGGCCAGTTCGCCGTCCACATCGTCACTCTCATCTACATTGCCCGACTCTGCGACAGACTTGAGCCGTAAGTTTTCAGTCACCGCGTCATTTTAAACCCTTGCTAACATATCCCAGTCGTTCCGATGACGTCGACCTCGAGGCCGAGTTCTCTCCCTCGCTGCTCAACTCCGCCGTCTACCTCCTCCAGCTCATCCAGCAGATCTCGACCTTTGCCATCAACTACCAGGGCCGCCCCTTCCGCGAGTCCCTGTCCGAGAACAAGGGCATGTACTACGGCATCGTGGGCGTGACCGGCCTGGCCTTCGCCTGCGCCATGGAGCTCATCCCCGAGATCAACCAGGGCATGAAGCTGGTGCCCTTCAGCAGCGAGTTCAAGAGCAACATGACCGCCGTCATGGTCCTCGACTACGGCTTGTGCTTCATCATCGAGGTCGTCCTCAAGAAGCTCTTCAGCGACTACCGCCCCCGCGACATCGCCGAGCGCCGCCCCGACCAGCTCAAGCGCGAAGACGTCCGCCGCAAGGCCGCCGCCGCCAAGAAGGAGGAGGAAGAGGAGGCCGCGCGCATGGAGAAGGTGGCCGAGTTTGAGCGCAAGGTCGAGGCGCGCCGGAAGAAGATTGAGGAATGGAAGAACAGCTACAACAACTGAGTGGGGCTGTGCTTTAGAGAGGGGAAGAATTGAGAGAAAGAGTCTGGGTTGTTTTTTCTTTGGGACGGCTAGACTTGGGAAGTATTAGACGGACAAATCTCCATCTTTCTCTATTACATATTGTAGAGCAGGTAGGGGGGACAGGAGGAATCCCTTGGGTGTGAGGGTGTACGATCACACTGGCTTTTCCATACATGTCAGAACATGAGTATCTAGTTAACAGTTTAATGTCTTGACCTGGGTGCACTAATGAAGTGACGTGACGATTTATGACGTGGGCAGTGTTCTGCAGAGTAGTACATAAACCTTAGTGTATAGATGTGCCGAGTTCAGTAAATTGCAACCCCTCACAGCAGCATAGAACTAGTTTGGGTAGATTTTTTGTTTCATTGCTATGGTACAGAGACCCGATTCAAGTCTATGGTAGTGGTAGAACAATGGAAAAGGGTATCGCTGTTTACCATACCCCTGATGCCGTCCTGTCTTCCCTAACCACATCTCTTCTTCTACCCCAATTTTTTCCCAGGACCTTCATCAGGATGAGTTTCCTCTCACCTCAGATTAGAATCCGCTCTCGACATGGAGGGGAAATTTAGTTGCCGGGGTTCTCGGCAACGAAGGCAACACCCTTCTCGATGTTCTTCTTGAGGTCACCCAGGCAAGCCTCGATGAGCTTCTCCTCAATGGCGTCAACGGGGCCAATGGGGTGGATCTCCTTGACACCATCAGGGCCGAGCTCGACCTTGCTGCTGAAGAAGTCAACGCCCTGGTCCTTGTAGAGAGGGGACTCGACAAAGGTGGGCTCGACGACACCCTGCTCGCCCTGAGCGGCGCGGAGGAGGGAGTCGGCCATGCGGGCACCGGCCATGGCCATGGAGAGGGTGGCAGAGCCAGCACCGTCCTTGGCCTTGACGACCTCGTCACCACCGAACTGGACACGCTTGACGAGCTCGGCGTTGGAAGAGAGCTCGGGGTGGGCGCTCTGGGAGAAGAGAGGGACGATGGTGACACCGGAGTGGCCACCAATGACGGTGATGTTCTCATCCTTGGGGTCGGTATCCTTGAGCTCAGAGACAAAGCGGCTAGCGCGGACAACGTCGAGGGTGGTGACACCGAAGAGCTTCTTGGGGTTGTAGACACCGGCCTTCTTGAAGACCTCGGCGCAGATGGGGACGGTAGAGTTGACGGGGTTGGAGATGATGAGGAGGTTAGCGTTGGGGGCGTGCTTGGCAGCGGCCTTGGCGAGATCGCGGACGATGGAGGCGTTGGTGTTGAAGAGATCGTCACGGGTCATGCCGGGCTTGCGGGGGACACCAGCGGGGATGAGGACAACCTCGGAGTCCTTCAGGGCACCGGCGAGGCCCTCGGGGGAGGCGTCATAGCCCTTGACGGTGGACTTGGTGTTGACGTGGGAGATATCGGCACCGACACCTGAGGGAGGAGAGTTAGCGCCGAGTGGCTTGTGTTAGGGCGAGGTGCAGAAGAATGGCACGATGGGTGGCGAGGGGCAAGGGTTGGTGTTTTGGCTAAGACGAGCCATTCATAGACACGCAATACCACAAAACAAGCCCATGCCGTCAAAATCCAACCACTACAGACGCCGCAGCTGCGGATTGAAGAACGTACCGGGGGAGCCACGGATGTCGTAGAGGGCCAGCTCAGTGACGCGGGGGTTGAGCTTGAGGAGGAGGGAGAGGGGTTGGCCGATACCGCCGGCGGCACCGAGGACGGTGACCTTGGAAAGCTGGTTTGTGCGTGTTAGCGAGATGAAGCTATACAAGTCATGACGGATCGAATTGGTGGGGTTTGATTTGATGTTGACGGCGGATGGTGAAGACGCAGACCGTGGCCGGATGCGGACCGGGCCGGTGCAACAGAGGCAAGCTCTCATGCGACGACGCAGTGAAGCAGGGAGGAAGCAGCAAGCAGCACAGAGGAAGGAGGAAACTTACGTTGCGCGCCGAAGCGGTGAAAGCGCGTCGCTGGATCTTGGAAGCGGCGAACATGCTGGCGGTTGTTTGTGTGGAGTAGAGGTAGAATTGGGGGATGGGTCAATTGGAAAGAGGGAAGAGGCGGAAGACAAAAAATGAGGCTGGTGATGAGCAGTTTAAATACCGACCTGAGGTACAAAAAGCCACGGAGCCCACCAGGACGCACACAGGACGCCCACGGTGGAAGGAGCCCACCACCCACCACCCACCACCCGCCTTCCCTCGCACCTGCCACCCACCGGCAACGGCAACGCACTGAACGCAGGAAGGAGCTGCGTTTGGGGTCTCCGCTTCTGGGGCATCGGAGCACCCGCTACGCCTGCAACGGCCTAGCGCGCTCAAGGTGGGCAGCGGAGCTTGTTCGGAATTTCGACAAAGACACGGAGCAACGGGAGCCAGCAGAGGGGCCAGTGAGAGGAGCCAGCACGGTGAGAACCGGTCAGGCGGTCCATGGTGAATAGGCAATGTCGGGCAAGGGCACACGGCACACTCGGCGGTTTCGTCATGGGAGGTGGCCATCGCGGGCGAGTCCGCAGGGCACCGCAGATGACCCCGGACTGTCTCCGGGGATACGGCATCCGGGGATTCTCGGTGAGGGCTTCGCGTTTTTGTTTACCTACCAGCCATGATGCATTATTCTGCATGGGTATCATGGATTGATTCATTATTAAATACAATCGTTGCTTTGCCCTTTAATATGTTTTCAGGGGCAAGTAATACACCACCATCGTCACCTTCAATTGATCCGTTGAGCACACAAACCATCCACTCCATAATATTCCTCCCTCTTTCCCCTCCACCCACCTCCGGCGACGAAATGCTACATTCCGGCTAAAACAAGACATAAAAAAGCTGGGGGAGCGGGATGGCCCATAAAGCGGCTCTGATTTGTTCAATTATGTATCAGATTTGTGTCCAGCACCCGTAATTCCTGCACAGATCAGACAGTGGCATTAGACATGAGCGTCATGCCGCCCACACTGAAAACGTCCCTCCATCGGCTAACAAGTTAGCTCACACCATCCCACCATCCAACCATCCCCATCCCTTCACCCGCGACCGCCATGTCCCGTCTCGCTGTGTTATAGCTACGGTGTACTTGCCCATTGTCCACGTATCCGCACCTATCCCATCCCATCCATCACATCCCTCCCAACGACCGCTCATCAGCTCCAATGTTTCCATGCCCTGTTACCCCACGAGGGCCCACCTCCCTGGCCTCCATTGTTGGTGGGCGGCACAGTCGGATGGGGACGGAACGCACCCATCATGAGGACGTGGCAGATATTTTAATCTGCAGATGCAGGTCTGGGTTTGCGATATTTGGTCACACCGATTGCGGCAGACTAATAATAATCGACCACTGGAGAAGATCTCGCATTGGATATGTCTGTTCGCAGGGGTGAAAACCCAACTTTTTTTTTTCATTCCAACATGCCACACTAATAATGTTCAAACGGGCCAGACGCCATGGCACCGTCCACACAACCAGGGGTAGCTCGCCGATGAAATACGACGCGATCGGGATATACATATCTTCCCCTAGCTCTTTGTTATTCCAGGCTACAAACCCTACATTCCAGGGCCTAGAAACCTCAGCTTGGCCCTCCGTGGTTTGCTTCGGCGAGTGACTCAGAAAATGACTACAGGGTAGCCGTCTTTGGAGGGGGCGGGGCCGCCTTTTCTTGGTGGGGGACAGCTCTCAGAAGCGACATCATCTCTACGACGAACGACATCACCACTACACAACCACGAGTCTTCGAATAAGGGCAGACCAGCAACAGCCTCCAATCCGCCTATCTCAAAGCATCGACTCCTAGGTCACCGTCATGTCGGTCTCGCAGCTCTCAAAGCTGCTACCATTGCCCGACGACGAACTCAAGCAGGTCCTCGATTACGCCGCCACTCTCTCCAAACCCGAGGCCGCAGAGCATCTCAACAATCTCCTCGGCAACTCGCCCCAGGCTGTCGAGTTCATCTCTTCATTTAATGCTCGCCGGCAAACTTCCAAGCCTGCCCCAGTAGGCCCCTCCTTCAGTGCTGCTGCGGCGGCGGCGGGGAGCTCATCCGACAATGGAGCAATAGACGCGGTCCCTAAATCGAAGCGAGGTCCCAAGAAGAAGAAAGCTGCGATTCACACCCCTCAAGCTAGACAAGTCGGCGATTACGGGGTGCCATCTGGTTCGACATATAGCAAGAAGGATCAGGACCTAGACTACATTCCCCAACGGCCCAGCGCACCTGGCAGCAACGACGTATCAAGATCCAACACCCCAAAGCCCGCACCGAAGCCTGCCGCGAAGCCGCCCCCGAAGCAGCATGTATCAGCCGGTTATCTGATCGCAGATGGACCCTCAAAGGCGAAGCCCAAATCGAACCCAACGTCACGAAGCTCTACACCCAAGCCGAGCGGCACTGCTACCAAGATTTCGATTTCGGGAGGGTTGCCTATGGCTGGTGCTTCAACAGCAATTGCTGATCTGGATGCTGCTATTCGTGCGCTCGAGATTAGTACGAACCCGAGTTTGGATAATCCCAAGGCGAGAAAATGCAACTGCGTTGCCACTAGGCACCCTCTACAAGGTGCAGCGCCGAACTGCCTCTCATGCGGCAAGGTGATTTGCATGAAGGAAGGGTTAGGCCCATGCACATTCTGCGGGAGCCCTTTGTTGAGTCCGGATGATGTCCAAGCCATGGTGCGAGAGCTGAAGGATGAGCGAGGGCGGGAACGCATGGCTGCAGACCGACAAGCCAATCGCCGGGCAGACGTTGCCAAGACGCCAGCTGCCTTTACCAAGCCCCGCGGCAACGACGGTCCATCCCTGAGTGACGCCGAGGCCAAAGCCAGGGCACACCGAGACAAGCTCCTAAACTTCCAGGCTGAGAACGCCCAACGAACAACTGTGCGAGACGAGGCGGCCGACTTTGATGTCAGCGGAGCCTTGCAGGGGACGGGAAGCATGTGGTCAACACCTGAAGAGCGGGCGCGGGAGCTGAAGCGGCAGCAGAAGATTCTGCGAGAGATGGAGTGGAATGCCCGGCCAGAATATGAGAAGCGGACGCAGGTGCTAAGCATCGATCTGGTTGGAGGCAAGGTGGTGCGGGAGATGGCGGCTGTAGAACGACCCGCAACTCCAGAAGAGGACGAAGAGGAAGACTACGGTGTGCTTAGAACAACTTCGGGGAACAAGAACGTGGCCAAGGCTGGTGGAGCATTCAGCGGAAACCCCTTGCTGGGCTCCCTCATTAGGCCAGTATTTGACGCCAAGGGCAAAGGGGCCGAAACGGAGGGGCGGGAGTCGAGAAAGAAGAACCGGTGGCAGCGCGTTCAGCATGACCTAAAGGACAACGAAGACGTTATTCTAGACGGAGGAGTACGCGGGCATACTGGGAAGGCGGGAGATGAGCCAGAGTGTGGATAGATGCGGGTGTAAGTGGTGTTTTAGTTGAGCTTAGAGGCCGATCAGTCCATGTAGACTTGGTATTTGGGCAGCGAGAAAGATACCCACCTCTTAGGGTTAGATTGGGATTCATGCGAGACCTGTTGAGTATAACATATCCGAGACAGTGCTGCCGTTGAGATTTAGTTCATTGAAGTTAGCATGTGTTGGTGAAACCGTGATGATTGTTGTTCCTTGTAATTAAACTTGGAAGCCATGGAGTCACATTGGCCAATAGGTATTTGGGCATTGGAAAAGCAACCAGATGTAAGTGAAGAAAGGAAATTCAAGGTTACTATACGGAGGCAATCAAATACAAAGGAGAGATAAATGCAAGAGGAACAGAAATCTTACACCAATGCCAATGCCAAGCAGAGCCCCCCCCAGTCTCGGATCTACCCTACACCCCGGATCTGAGACAGGGCTTGCATAACAGCACGTGACTTCGTGTCATGGACGAGAGGATGGAAGCGTGATTTTAGCCGGCGGCGTGCATGAGGCGTGCGTCCTGTGTGGTGGGACGTGCGCAGAACACGAGGAAGAAGTGGCAATAATCCCACGTTTCCGCTGACGACTGAGGTGGGCTGGGATACTGGGGCGGGCTTGTGCATTTGCATCTTTGGTCAATTTCAGCATTTATTAGGTAGTCTAAACCTGGGAGAATCGGAGGCTGGTTTATCTAGAAACGGTGTCCTGTGGATTGATAAAGGATAATGGGTAATGGATAAAGAGGGGAAGATATGGCCTGGACTTAACTCGTCTGCCTAATCCAGACTCGTCTCTGGTGTCAGTCGGTCTGGTCTGCGTCTCCATCTGTGTGTGTCTCCATTTGTGTCTCCATCTGTGTCTCCTCCGTCTCCGTCTCGTTGCATCCCCGTCGTCACGCTTCGCCGCCAAAGGGAAAAGCCTCGCCCAAAACTCTGCAGCGCCACTCGGCCGTTTTTGGGGAAGCGAGGTGCCCATAGCTGAGCACCTTCAATATTTGCCATGCTCAAGTGTCACAGTCGGTATGAGAGAACAGACTCTCGTCTATTCGTGGGAAATGTCCATGCCATCCAGGTTCCATGAGAGGGAAAAAAAAAAAGAAAGTCCCTCAGGGCACGCGACCGCCGTAGCAAGCGCGGGTGGGTTTTTCTTCAGGCCCTAGGGCGCTGTAGAGCACGTCACCCGGGCGGGTGTTTATTCTAGGGTCGCGTGGAGAGGCTGGGGAAGGCGACGCCGCTGCTGGGGGACTACCCGGGTGCCTGGAGCGCAGAACGGCCAGCGATCTTCAGCGGGCTGGCTACAGCGGTGCCCAGCGCGCACCGTCCCCTGGAGGAGGCCTGGGCGCGGGATTGGCCGGCAGGGTGGCATGCCACCATCCCAGGGCGCTGGGGCCGTCGCGACTAGACCGCGTAAACCACCATCCACAGCGCTCGTGCTGCTACGACACTGCCTTGCTCGTGCTCGCTCACAACCCGGGTCTTGGCTCGACTTGGACTTGGACTTGGATTTGGACTCCAGGCTTCCTCCACACCAAACACCAACCATCGTCGCTATCCACACCGGCAGATAGAGACCCAAAGCCGACGCCTGCGGCACCACGACACTGCCACGCACGCTTCTATCGCTCGGGGCTCGTCGACTGCAGACGGTAGGGTACAGACGGTCTGGAACGCGCCCACACCCGCGCTGCTCGCTTGTGTCTACTCGTCTCGTCTCGTCTAACCTCGCCCACTGCTGTTGCTCGCCGCTCCGCCTCGCCTTCCCACCAGGCCGCCGCGCCATCGCCATGACCTCCGACCGGCCGCTCGGCGGAGTCGCCCTCAATCACGCCCGTGTCGCGCTCCCGGCGTCGTTCAGGACCGACGACGCTGGCGGCGATGCCACCGACACCAACGCCAACGCCGTCACCACCGCCCGCGCGCCTGTAGGCGGGGATTTCGCGGTGCAGTCCCCGGTCGACGCGACCTCCTCGCGAGCCTCCCACCGCCCGATTGCCTCGCCGCTCTCCGCCACCGACGCTCCTGCCCCGACCTTTGCCCCTCCGTCCTCCGGTGCTGCCTCTCTCCCGACCGCGCTGCTGCGACAGCACTCGGCCGACGGCGACGACCGCTCCTCCCAGAGCCATCCCCGTTCGACCACCGACTCCCAGGATACCACCATGACCGCCTCTACCGACCCGGCCTTTACGCCTCCCGCCAGCGAGTCCGGCACCTGTCCGCCCGGCCTGTCCAGCCAGGAGAGCCAGCTGCTTCAACTGTCTCAGATCGCCGCCGCCCAGGACAAGATGGCTACTGACGCCTGGGGCTCAAGAAAGCGCATGGCCGACGGGGAGGTCAAGACTCGCTCCGAGAGCCAAAGCCCTGTCAAGCGACACTCTCGGAATACTAGCACCGTTAGCAAGGCTTCCACGGCGGGGAGTTATATTGGAGAGGTAGGCCGTCCTTGTTCTTGTCGTGGACGCGATAGCAAGACCTGCAATTGCAATAGCAAAGGCAGTAGATGCCGCAGTCGTTCGTCCTTGGCCGAGCATCCACAGAGGACTAACACGCTGCAGTTGTCGGCCGAGCTGCGGACGCGTCTCTCGTATGCCATGATCAAGGTCAACCACGGCTGGCAGTCCAACTCCCTGGACGAGGTCGAGTCTCTTGCTTCTCATGCCGCTTCCCCTACCTCGAGCACCTCCACAGTCCATCGCCGCCATGGCTCCTCTGCTAGCCCTCGACTAGCCATCAGTTCTGCTCCCACAGCTTCAGCACTCTCCCCGTACGAACCAGTCAGCCAGCTTCGAAGATCCAACTCACCTCCAAGGACAGCGTCTGGCAAGCCCACCCTGGGACCTCCAGCTTCCATCCAGCCCTCGATGAGTATGCCTGCTCCGCGCTCGAACCCGCGTCGCAACTCAAATCCTCACTATACCCCTACTCTCCTGTCACATTCGCACTCGGCCTCCCCTCACACCCCAGCCCAACCCACAGTGCAGACCGGATCAAGGTCTAGGAATATAGTAGACCCCATCCTATTCTCACCACACCAAAACGTGAGGGAACAAGATGCCATTGAGTCGTTATTGTTCATGAGTAGCCCAGGCAACTCGGCCAATTTGAAGCACGCCTTTTCGCCCACAGGATCGCCGGGACCGCATTCGGGGCTTGTGAGGAACCAACCAGGACGACACGCCCTACCATCAGGGCCCAGGAAACCGCTGCCGTCTTCTCAACGGCAACAGTATCAAAGCAGGAAACTCGGGTTTGAAAAGTCACCCGGCATGCCTCCGCCTCCCGGCTCACCAATGGATCTGGACTCGCCGCAACAGCCCTACCACACACCGAACCGGGGGACCCCGCGGCGACGCATGAATGGCAGCAGCCACTTGAGGGGTGCCTTGTCGCTACCCAGTGGGTTGGGCGTTGGAAACGGAACGGCCAGAAAGATGTTGCGGGATGAAGATATTGAGAGGATGCTTGATCGAGCGGGGGCAGAGGCGGCGGACAGCTCCGATGATGAGGAGATTCAGATTCCGCAACCAAGGAGCGGTGTCGCGGGCGTCATGCACGTGTAGGTGCAGGCCCGATTGTGGGCGTTTGCGCAAACCGGCAGCCTCTTTGCTTCTGCTGCACCTACAGTATCACATCACATCTTGTACACTGGGGTGGTACAGAGCCGCGCTTATCCTGTTTGCTGAGTAGCTTATTGCTCCCTCTTGAAGTTGCTTTTTGCTACACTCTTGAGCGATTTGTCACAGTGATTCGCACCTGGGGCAATTATGTTGGATTGGCTGATGAGATTGGCTGGGGAGACGGGCATTTATCCCTCTGCCCATACTGAGGGGCAGGGTGCGCCTTGCCCTCTTTTAATCATGATTGACGACTATGGATTTGGGCTCATTTACGCGTCATCGCCTGCTTGTTTCTTGTTGGGCATCTTGGATACAAGGATTTCTTTTTCCTGGGATGTCGCAATATCCTAATTGTCGAGTGTCGGGGAGCATTGTCACGGGGGGGTTTTTGATCCTGATGCCCTAAGCGGCAGTTTGTTCACGCATGGAGGAACACGACGGGAGCATGGGCCTGCCGCAGGGCCATTGTCGGTGCATGGGAGGGTGTTGGCGTTTTTTGATTCTGATTGTATATATGGCAGTGTCGAGACAGCGGAGACGCGGAAATGCCATGCCCAAATGCCTATGTTCGACTTGCGGGACTGTCTTGTGATGAGTGAGGGAGACGGCTAGTTGATGACTTGGCGTGCAAGTTTCACGCGAGGTTATTTGAAGAATTGTTTCATGATTCACGGGGGCTCGAATCACCGGGGTTCGTGGTTTACAAGAAATGAATTAATGAGGTAATTAATGAGGGTATCAATGTCGATCAAGTGCTCTCTGTCCATATACAGGATTAATCGAATTATCATAGGGAACGAGTCCTGCTTCGACAGCGGACTACTTATATCATGTGTCCGTCGTGGATCTGTTTGTACTCATGTCCATGCGCCTGGTTTCATGCTCATCCTAATGCATATATGTTTGATGCTCCCACCCACAGCCCTAACGCCAGCAAAACGCTCATTTCCCGAAACACAATCATTAAGGAGACGCGGTTCACAGCTCCATGACGGTGGCGACCGTCGGGGTCCGCGCCGTGGCCGGCCTGCGCCGCGGGCTCTTGGTCCGCACGTCGTCGAGCACGGGCGGGCTGATGTAGACGGAGAGGTTGGGGTTTCTGAAGCCCGAGGAGCGCTTGGTGCCGACCGCGGCCAGCGGCTCGGGGATGGGCTGCGACTTCTCGTCCAGGTAGGTGCTGTTGCGGTGCAGCACGGGGTCCTCGCCGCAGCCGGCGTCTTGGGCGTCCGGAGCCGGGGCCGGGGCCGGGGCCGGGCTGGTGGAGTACAGGCTGTTGCGGCTGGAGTAGACGCTGTTGCGCGTCGAGTACGTGCTGCTGCTGCTGGTCGACAGCATGCTGTTCCGGCTGGGCTGCAGGCTGTACTGGGCGCTCGTACGGTTGGAGTAGACGCTGCTGCGGTTGGTGTTGAGCCCGTCAAACGACGGCGCTCGGTTCTGGCGCTTCGCGGCGTCGACCTCGACCCACAGCTTGTCGGCCTGCCGGGACCGGCGCCGGCTCTCGCCGTGGTCCAGGTACACGCCGTACTCGTCGTCGTCGCTGCTGTCGTCCGAGTCGGCCGCGGCGTCGAGCTCCGGGGGCTGGCCCACCGTCCACGAGTAAAAGGCCCCGCTCTGCCGGCTGCGCGCCGCCGCGGGCTTCTCGCCGGGCGTCGCCGTGTTGAGCGCGTGCAGGGCCTGTTCGCGGTGCAGCGTCGAGATCAAGTCGTCCAGCTCCCCGGTGTTTTGGGGGGACGTCGCCGTGGAAATGGACGCCCTGGCGCCGGCGGTCCTGGGCTCCTCGTTCAGCGAGCACAGCGTGCGCTCGTCGTCGTCGCGGGGCGTGTTGAAGGTGCTGAAGCGCTTGCTGATGCGGTCGTTTGCCTCGTCGGCGGCCAGACGCGCGGCGCTGGGCTGCTTGCGGGCGGCCTTTTTGTTCCCCCGTGCGTTCTTAGAGAAGTCGGAGGCGGCGTGGCGTGGGATGTAGGCGCTGCGTCGGTTGGCGGACGTGACGACCGCGGATCCGGGCTCGCCCTCGTCGTCGTCGTCGTCCTCGAAGTGGTTGGACGGCGAGGCGCTCCAGATGCGCTGGCGCAGAGACACTCGGCGGGAGAGACGCTTCGCATCCGGGGAGCCGACGCTTACTGGGCGCTGGCTGGTGACGGTGTAGCTGGAGCTTGAGCGCGGCGATTCATGTTCACCTTCATCTTCACGCGGTCGAGGTTGAGGCTGAGCAGTCTGCGGCCTGGAGGAAACGGGCGAGTCGTCCGTGTTGGAGTCGCGGCTTCGGAGGAGGGCCCGGGAGAGGCGGCGGCCTAGCACCTTTGCTACCATCTCCTTCTTGGAGGATGTCTTGGCGGACATGTTGGAGTTTCTAGTGTGTCGGTCCAACGAGAGAGAAGGCTGATAAGACGAGAGTCGCGGGGATGAGCTCAGGGTTATATCGGGTTCGTCACGGATGAGACATAAATAAGACAGAACCACGGGCTAACGAATGACTAGCCCGGCCCGGTTCAGGAACAAGACACAGGTATTAGTTCTCGTGTTCTGATGAGGGAGGGAACGGCCAGAACAATGCCTGCACGAGGGAGGGAGGTGCAGGGGTACATATAATGACAGGTCCAGACCTTTGTCTGTTCGATAGTGCCATATCGCGGACCTCACCCTCACTGGCCTAGGCAGATAGCCTGAGATAGGACGCTCGCTAGCACACGCGCCTAGACTCCGCAACTCCATTCCATCGTGGGCGATGGATGCCGGGTACCCGCCTGGGTATTGCCCGGGCGTGTCCTACGCCCTCGGAGGCGTGCGGCCACTGTAAGCCACGAGCCAGTAGCACGAGGGATGCCATGCCGGCGGCGAGGAAGACGAGGCACAGGAATGCGGAGGAGGGGTTAGGGGGCCGCTTTGGGCCAAGAGGGCGAAAGAGCGTACGTGTATGCGGGTCGTGGGGAACAGAGAAACAGGGCAGATCTCCAGAACACTACGGGGATGTGGTTCTACGTATGTAATAGCCTGGCGTTCCAAGGGAGTGAGACGAGGGAGAGATGTGGGAATAGAGGGTGAGAATAAAGGGAAGCATCCCGGGCGGGGGGACTAATGCAGCAAGCAGGGCGAGAAAAGGTTGGACCCGGGGATCTGGATGGGCATGGGAGAAGGGGACAGACAGGGATTTGACGGGTGCAAGAGGAATAAAAAAACAAGTTGGCTCATGGATTGTCTCAGCCTCCTCGGATCCCTTGTTCGTCCTCTTGTGTGTGTGTGGCTCTGCCGTAATCGTCAACGCTTTCTTCCCCCCCCCTGTGGCCAGGAATGGATCGACATGGGGGGGGTTTGTTTGGGGTTAGTCTACGCCCTCCGTCAGCCCTTGGTCGGCGCTGTAAAAGCTCAGGCGGCCGCTTGTGATGATCTTGAGGAGATTGTGCGTGGTGGTGGTGGACTAATATTGAGAGGGCGATGTCGAGGGAGGGATAGACTGGGGAATGGTTCATGTGGATGGATGTAGAGCAACTCAAGCTACGCAATTGATGAAATCATCGACTGCCCTATCTACCTCTTCATGAAGAGCGGCAGCAAGAAGACATGACCTATTATGACTCCGCTCCGTGGCTTGGCTGGGCTGAACTGACAGCAAAGAGGCTTGTTTGTTTTAGTGGGTTTTAGTGGCCATTGTGGTTTTTAGTGGGCTGCTTCTGTGGTGTTTCTTAGTACACCCTGTCCGGCAGTGCTCATGCAGCGGTGCGGTGAGCAGCCACGGCGCTCAGCAGAGTCTGGGCCTCAAAACCCTTGGCGATGGGCCAAGCCGATGGGGGCTTGATTCGCCAAGAGCAGTGGCTTTGTGAAGGCTCATGATGCAGATGGTAATGACGCATCGACTCATGGCTGGCTGGAGAATGGAGCTTCGACAACGGAGAGTTGCCCAATTCTTGTCTTGCACACTAAATTGATTCAATAGCCTCGGCCGGACGTTATGGATCTGGCAAGTCTGCGTGGTGGCATCCACGTCAACCTTGAATTCGATAGCCTACGTACTAATAAAACTACATAATTAATTAGTTAGCACATAGCGCACAACTTCCTCCCATCCCATCGAACCATTCCTGCGTCGAGTCAAGCGCTCCGAGCAAGCATCGCGCCGGCACACTCACTTTCAGGCCAAAGGCCAGCGCTGCAACCAGCCTAAATTTACTGGGTTTTTACCCTCTACGGCTCGTGGTAAAGTATTGACCTGTGCGGGATTCATGCCAGCGCTACAGCCGTCGAGGGAGCTTGGGTGAAATGCGAACTGGAAATGACCTCTCGGTGGTGGTGTTGCCAATTTCACGGCTGATAAGTGTTGGCGTAGGACATATGTACTGTACCAACCGATATCTCATCCTGCGTTACTCTAGTCCCAGCTCGACGACTTGAACATGGCGACGGCGCATAAACATCACCGTCGCTCCCCAAATCCTGCTGGCGGGTCCAGACCCCGTGTTGACGGCCGTCCATGGCGCAATTGGAGGCCCTCGAAGACCCTAAAAAGCCAGCTAACCCTCCCTCCGCTAGCCCAAGCTCCAACACGATCCAATGGCCGTGTCCATTTTCATGTCCGTGTCTCTCTTCCACGCTGCCCTCAGGTCCCCCCTCTCCTCTTTCCGCCCATGTGCGGCGGCGCAGAGTCAGGGCGAGGGACGGGCCAGTCACGGGCAATATGAGACACCGTCGTGAGCATCGCGGCCCGCTTGAGGGTTGGAGCCTGACGCCTCGTTCGGGGTGGTATATCCGGGCCCATGACACGATGCAGAAGAGTCGTCATCATAACGGCCGACTTCAATCGAGACCGCGGAGAATCTCTTGCTATGGTTCTTCTCAATGCCCACTAGAAACAAAGCCCATGGAGGGTTGGCAATGAACAACCCTAAAACAGGCGTCAGGCCCTGTAGATCCCAAGGTCTGCACGTCTAAGTCGTCCTCTCAAACAAAGGACCAGCCCTGCCATCTTTAATCCTCCCCCCGATGCTTGCCGCCACCACCACCACCACCACCCCCGCCATCTACAACCCGTCCCACCAACTCGGGAACGCTCTGGACACCCTCTACACGGGAAACCTCGTTGCCACGGTGAAACGCGGGAACTGTCCCGTGGCAAACGCCTGCCGCGGTTGACATGCCCAGTCCCCCATGGAAGTCATGCGCCTGAGTCGGGTGTGTGTGGAATGTCACCGGCTCTAAGCTCTGAACTCTGCAGAACATGGGCTGCTCTTCTACTCATCTTGCCAAGATTGATCGAGAGGAGAATCGACTCTTGGACTTGGCTCGGGGCAGCTTTGGACGAGAGGTGTGGTCTGATGCCAAGCATCGCGAGCCGAATTCATCCTGCAATAGGGTCTTTAAGACCTCTGCCAAGAATCCCAGGAATGGAAGACTAAATAGCTCATACTAGAAAGACATATTCTTCATCCGAAGATGAACCTACTCATCTCGGCCTGAAAGCATCACATTCCCTCCTCCATGCCACTACACAAACCACGCCACCAACTACATGACGACTTCTGCCCCTCTCACTCGATAATCACTCATTTACAACGCATGCCCCCCCAAAACAGCACTACTAAGATCATCTGAGGAAAAAAGACCCCGGCCTCCTGCAACGCGGCTCCGGTGTCCGGGAACCGGAGGCATCGACCCTACGACTCGGGCTGGAGTGGGGCCGGCGACCGGAAACTTCAGCGCCGTTGCACTCTATTCCCAAGTCATGGCAAAACTTACGAGACTAGGGGACTGTGGAGTTTCTGCTTGGCGCCTCCAATGGAGAGATCAGGGCAATGTTGCTTGAGACGGGGTTTGGCCTAGGAGATTAGTTACGGTTGGAGTGAGTGTCTCATGGGGTCGAAAAGCCCGAGTCTGTCTCTGTTTGCTCAGACCAGAAGTTATCGTTGGACCCTCCCAAAGTATCAACACCTGGGAGACAACTGCTTCAATCCCAACTACACACACACAACAACAATCACAGGGTATTCACAAACAGAAAATTAATGCAGCATCCAAGAAAGTTCTTGTTACTATACTCTCCGATTCGGAGGCCACGAGCTGCTCCTGTTTCTGGCATGCTCTGCCCTTGTGGGCTTAGTACCGCGTTGGCACTTGGGAGCGATGATACCTCGCGTGTGTTGTGTCATGAAAATTCCCAAACTCCCGCAATCGTTCCAACTTTTCCGATGGTTGAAATCGCTGCCCCAGTCCCAGAAACCCACTGCACTTCCGGACTTGAGGAAATCTCCCCCTGGAGTTGGTTGGGGTGTGTTGAAGCCCTTGGTGTCTCAGAAGCCCACTGCTCTTCTAGACCCAATCGTCCGTCTTTGTTGTTCGTTGATCATAAAAAAGAAATGTCTTAAAATCCCATAATATATCCCACAATTGTAATTTCTGTGGTTCTTGGTCGTGAAATCCAATCCCTTCAAGTCCCAGAAACCTACTGTACTTCTGGACTTGAAGTTCCCTCTGACGCTTTATGATGAAGGAAACGCATGATCCCTGAAGCCCACTGCACTTCCGGATTGAGATAAAGCTAGCCCCGGGAAATAGAAAAAATGTCAAAAAAGGAAGAAAAGGCCAGGCGATCAGATCTTTAGTCCGATTTCTGAATGGCATACTGAAATAAAACGTGCTTAAACCTCGACAGAGACTGGGAGGGCAGCAACCTTGCAGGTGTCATTGCAGGGCATCTGCAACTTCTCCAAGGCACTGTAGCCACCGCGGATACTCTCCGCCTCAACGCCCTTGGCACGAAGGACGCTGTTGGCGACTCTGGCACTGTCGCCGTCGTAGCATAGAGTCAGAACCTTCTTACCGCGAAGGACGGCCATCAAGGCCTCGGCGCTGGCGTTGCGCTTGCCGTTCTTGTCCTTGACGGTGAAGAGGTCATCGAGCTCGAGCCAAATCTCCTCGAGCATGGTGCAGTCATCTGCAGGGTTGGCGAAAGGGCTGCCTCTGGAGGCGCCGTCTCTGAGGGTGTCAAGGGGGATGTTGACGGAATTAGGAAGGTGGAAGGCATCAAAATCGGATGAGCGGCGGAAGTCCAGAATCTGCGTGTTGCCTCTGGCGGTCATGACCTTGTCGAGTTGGTCTGCCAGCGAGAGGACAGTGTCATGGGTGCCCAGAGGGTGAATAGAGAAGTAAGTAGACAGAGCAAAGAGTGCCTCGAGCTCCCAGCTGTCGTCATATCGATAGAGATCAACCCGTCTCAGCCTCTGTTGTATAATCGTTAGCCTTGAACAACTTTATCCTATGACTTAACATACCTCGTTGCGAAGGGGACGGAACTTCTCAGGTCCCAGCTGATCAAAGTACTCATTCAAGTACTGGTAGGGGAGATCGCTGCACATGAAAACGCAGTTGATCTCTCCATCTGGCCCAGCAAGCTTGGAAAGAGTCCCTTCCTGCTTCATCTTTTCGATTCGCTGAAACAAACCCTTGAGGGTGATGCCCGAGGAAGGACCACAGACAATTCCTTGTCGGGAAAGGTCTAAAGAGAGGGAGTAGGAGTCCTTGGCTCCGACCTCCTCGAGGGCATCATGGGCGGCCTTGTACGGGAACTTGACCTCCTCCATGAGTGAGTACTCGCGAGGACCAGGAACACGCTCTCCAGCGTTGGTGCAGACACTGGCGAGTAGGTTAGTACACTCAGAAGCTGCAATTGAGAATCTTTGCTTACGCAATGCGGTAGACTGATGGCTTTGCCTCCTTGAAGTAGGTGCCCAAACCAGTCATAGTGCCTATGGAGGTGTGTCAGAGAGAAGCCATTCAACTGAGAGATTAGTACTTACCGGACGTTCCCATGGACGCAACGATGACGTTGATCTCTGGAAGCTGTCGGTGAATTTGTGGGCCCGTCCATCGGACATGGGATTTCCAGTTCTAAAAACCGCATTAGTACTTCAAACCAGAGTTAGGAGCCAGCTAAGATTGAAGAATAGACATACATCGTCGTTGATGTACTGGTTGGGACTGCAGACCGAGTCAGACTCAGCGGCCTTGCGAGCAGCAGCGCGGATGCCACCCCTCTCATCAATGGGTGTAGGCTGGGCTGGACCACCAATCAGAGTGCTTTATAATGCCTAGTTAGCAATTTTCCACTAGAGGGATGAGAAAGTTCTTACACGTCCAATCCAAAAAATTGCATCAGACGCAACTTCGTTTCGCTGGTCTTGTTGCTGAGAAAGGCGTGGACATCATCAATGCCGTGAAAGGCGCGGGCGACCATGGCCATTGAGATGACAGTTGAGCCCGAGCTACTCTCGACGACAGTCTTTGTAGTTCCAGGTTGGACGCCCTTTTCCAAGAGGTTCATGGCTGGAGCACACATCATCCAAGATCAGCTACTTGGACATCATCTACGATGCAATGGGAGGACCAACCTGGCATGACCTTGACGTTGGTCGCCGGGTGAATTGACATCATCTTGGCATAGATGCGAACACCATCTTGACGGAAGGGATTGATAGAATCGGGAATCTCGACGAGAGGGAGCGGAGGGGAAAATTCGGGGTCAAAGTACTTGCGTACTGAGTCCGGCCCAGTGAAAACATTGAGATGTTCCGGGCCCGCCATTTTGAGTTCTTGAGTAACTGGTGATGCTCGATATTCAGAGCTTTACAGATATGCTAGGTAGCGGGGAATAGATGAAGATGAGGATGAGGATGAGAAAGAGGATGAGAAGGGAGGAAGACGACAATATGGAGGGTGATGGAGAGTGATGGAGGATGGCAAGATGGGGGGAGATGGAAGGTGGTGGGAGGAGATGACGGAAAGAAAAGACGGGAGGAAAAGAAGGGACGGAGAGAAAATTTAAACATCGAGACATGGCAGCTTCTGGAGCTGCATCCTCCCACTCCCACTTCTCTCACTTCCCCGCAAGCATGATGCGCACAGCCAGGAAGGGACAGTGGCGGAAATGGGTTTTCAGCCCATGTACGGATTACGAAGTACCTACCCAGCATCCCACGTTCTCTGCGCCGTGACAGACAGCACCGTGGGACACGAGTCGTTACAATTGGTGAGATGATCCCAAGAAACCACGCAGCGGCAGGTGGTAGTTGCCTGGTCCCGGGCAAAGAGGAAACGGCGGTATACCAGGGCATTCCAGTGACCAACGAGAAGAACGTACAAAGACAAGCCGGACCAATGTCGTGGAGAGATTTGCAGGGCGAGGACGGGTGAGGCCTAGCGCAGTCCGGGTCGTCGTAGTGTCCTTCGGGCCCTCGGTGGTGGAGTGAGGAACCGTGACGGGTGGAGCGGCATGGTGGGGAGGGCGGCGTATCGCAGGCGTGAGTGGCTACGGAAGAGCCATTTGCTGCGATCCGGCGGAGAACAAATCACGGTGTCTGTCGAGCTTCAACTGGGGCGCGATGGAGGGCCAAGCCCCTCTGGCCTGAGGGGGCGGGGGCCTTTGAGCGAAGCATGTGGCCAGGACTGGTCGGGGAGTGGTGGCAGTGGTACCTAGCGAGGTACGGGATGGGATAGGCGCGGTCTTTTCGGGAGTAAGGGGTCCCTAAGCCCGGGGTCAGGATCTGCCTGAAACCGTCAGCTCCGCGCTGATTATTCTGGCGAGGGCGATCGGTAGACTTTGCCTTTGGTTCGGCTGGCGATGCGGTGGGTGATGCAGTGGGTAATGCTGCGGCTGATGTTGACGTTGGTTGAGGCTCGTGTTACCATGCGTTTCTTCGGGGAGTTGCTCGGGGAGTTTGTCAATAAGTCTCGTGCCAAGTCAGGTGAGCGTTTTGGTTTAGACGCATACGTCAGAGGCAGCCACTGACCGGGCAGCCCACGCGAGCCTGAGATGCATTTAACGGGTGTCGAAAAACCAACCCCGCCGCTGATTGGCCGGAACTAGCGGACCGCCACAGCAAGCCCAGTGGGGTCCAAGGTGGGGGAGGCGCCCAAATCGCTCCCTCGGCGTGTCTAGACCTGCGCAAACGTGATGAAGACGTGAAAAGTCGCCAATTCCAGCTCCAGTAATTGGCCGAGTCGAACAATCCAATGCGCCTTGGCGAGGAGGGAGGAAACTTCAGCTACACGCGAAGCATCCCCGTGATGCCTCGTGATGCCCCAATATCGACAGTGGTCTCGTGTCACTTCTCACCTTACGTGGGGGAGGCAACATGGAAGGGATAGAGCCCTGATGGAGATGCCAATGCAAGGATACGAAGCCGGATGGACCTTTGACATCACCTCGGCAGCCCAGACCCACGGTTATGCAACGGCCTGACACCCGTCGCATATCCCCGTTGCGTACCATTCAGCTCAGCCAGTCCTGGGGTTTTGTTTCCCTATGACAAAGCATCCATACTCAAGTATGTGCATGCATGCACCTGTCTGCCTAGAACATGGTGATGGAGCTTTCCGTCCCCCTTCGTGCTGCTGTCTGAAATTGATCAAAACCGGGGCTTCCCGTTAGGCCTCCCGTACGCTTCTTTTGCCTGGCAGAGACATCTTGTCGCGGAATGACATTGCGATGCGCGTCCATGGCGTCAACCGCCGAGATGAAGGGAACCACTCCTCGATAGACTCTGAAGCTCTGTAGATCCCCCTTTCCAACAATACCATTCTCGCCAACGGCTCATTCCTTGGGATTTTGGTGGACCCAGAATCCGCTGCGTCAGAATGAGAGTCATCTAGGAGACGACGCCTCAAGGGAACTGCCGGGCGAGTGTGACAAGGCCCGTGGAATCATACCTAAATCCAAAGAAAATATGGTTAATTCCGCCTCGAATTGCCGAAGTTGAGATTGAACTGGAACGCCCGTGTTCTGCCTGTTGGACCGTGGTGGTGCAATGTCTTAAACACGGGATAGGTTGAGGTGCAGATCGCCGGTACCTGACATGTAAATAACAGCACGTCGCCCTCCCGTTAGCTTTCGGGGATCTGGACAATTCACATTAAGCATTCGCCATGATTCCTAGATATTTGTTCTCGGCGTTGGCTCTAGTTGGCCTAGGCTCTGCCAACCTCCTCTGTCTCGAAGAAGCCCCAGTTCTGCCAGCCGGTTGGCGAAAGACTGATGCAACGCCGGATCCTGACCAAAAGCTGACGCTCTCTTTTGCATTGCGCCAACCAAACATCGACTCTGTCGAAAAGAAAATTGCCTTGAGAGAAGAAAACTGCGGAAACCATCTCTCTCAAGAATACGCCCAGTCGCTTCGAGATCCTGACCAGGGAGATGTCGATAGTGTGCTTGAATGGCTCGAGAAACATGGCCTGGCAGGAAAGGCCACCGCAGACAGGGACTGGATCCACGTCAAAACGACAGTTCATGAAGCCGAGTCGCTCTTGAACATGGCCATGAACTACTTTCAGTTTGAGGATAAAAAACCCGTGCTTCGTACGCAGGAGTACTCCGTGCCGGAAGCTCTCCATGACGCCATTAGCTTCGTCCACCCCATTGCAAACTTCATGCGACCAACAAGGGAGTTGACCACGGCCAGCACAGACATGACATCTGAAATGCTCGATAACCGCAGCGAACTTGACAAGCGAGCCGCGGCATGCAACCAAATCGTCACGCCTGCCTGCCTCAGGAAGCTGTACAACATCAACTACACCCCGCCGGATAACAAGTCGTCGATCCGTCTGGGACTTGCAGGCTTTCTCGAAGAATACGCCAACTACGCGGACAGCGATTTGTTCCTCAAGACGCTGGCCCCAGACCTCTACGCAAAGGGCTACAACTACACTGTTGAACTCATAAAGGGGGCTGAAAACTTGCAGGACCTCTCAAAGTCGGGCGGAGAGGCAGCTCTTGATGTCCAGTACGCCATGGCCGCCGGCTATCCCACCAACATCATTTATTACCTCGCGGCTGGCAGAGGGATCAAGCTGGATGACGATGGCAAACCACTTCCGGAGGAAGAGTCCAACAACGAACCCTACCTGGAATTTCTTCAGTATCTCCTTGGATTGCCCGACAACAAGCTTCCCCACGTCCTTTCAATCTCTTACGCCGACAACGAGGTCTCGGTGCCGCTTCCGTATGCCAAGCGAGTGTGCGATCTTTTTGGACTCCTCACAGGCCGCGGCACAACCGTTCTAGTCGCTTCTGGAGATGGAGGAGCGAAGGGTTCGAGCAACTCCAACTGCCGCACCAACGACGGCAGCGACAAGGACGTCGCCATGTCCGTCTTCCCGGCGACCTGTCCGTGGGTGACAGCCGTCGGGGCCGTGACCAACACGAGAGATCCTCCCGATGGCGCCGACTTCAGCGGCGGCGGCTTCTCGCAGTACTTCCAGCGCCCGGATTGGCAGGATGCTGCTGTGGAGGGCTACGTCGGCGAGCTCCACGGGTTCATGAGTGGCTATTACAGCCCCAAGTTCCGGGCGGTGCCGGACATCTCGGCCGTGGGGAGCAATTTCCTGGTGAAGCAAGGAGGGACGTCGATCCTCCTGCGCGGCACCAGCGCGAGCACGCCCGTCCTCGGGGCCATGATTGCGCTGATCAACGAGGCGCGGGTGCAGCAGGGCAAGCCCGTGCTGGGCTGGCTGAATAATAAGCTGTATTCGAAAGAGGTGCGCGATGTGCTTCAGGATATCACCTCAGGCCAGAGCCTTTCGTGCAACTTCCGCAGGGGTGGGCTTGTTGGTGGGTGGCCGGCGAAGAAGGGCTGGGATGCCATCACAGGCCTGGGCGTGCCGTATGACTTTCAGAAGTTCTTTGATGTTTTGGTGAACTTGTAGGTGGAAAACAGTGTGTGTGTTTGTACTTGGTAGTAATGTAAGAATAAAAAGAGTAGCCTGGCGACATACGGGACTGATCTGGAAGAGAATTAAAATGGAAGTAAAATATAGACAATGGATTGCTATGTCCGTTTGCATTGTTTCGTGAATCGACTAGAAACAATTCATTGAGTGATGTTTTGGTGTAGCGGAGTCCTATTATCCACCACTGGAACAAGAGCACGCACTCGAGTCAGTTTGGCCTGGAACAGCCCACTGTTCTCCAGTGGACTCGCCGCCCTGTAGTCTTATCGATAGCGATGGTTCAGCGCGTCAGTGCGCTAAAAGGCCACCGCCAACCGCGCCCGATCAACAAGGGCCCCGGCTCACCACCAGCCTATCGCGTCTTGGACCTAGATGGCCGAGCACAACGTCAACGCCTCTTCTCTTTCATGCTCCAACACTGACACCGCAGGACCAGACGCCGAAGCAGCCGCCGCTCGCGACAGAGGCTTTGTTCGAACCGCAGTCAAGCCGCTTTGCTTCCGTTTCGTTTCCTCGCCTCGGCTTGCCAATCAGCGGCTCTCCGCTCCACTGCGACGTCGCGCTGCTACTGCCCGCGATTCCATGACCCCAGCCGCTGGTCTTTGAACGTCGGACCACAACCGCGCCGCTCGCAATACGCCCACTCTCGGGTCTCGACTTCTCCAGACGCGCAATGTCGACGCAGTCCGTGTCTTCTGCAACACTTTAGAGCCCGTGGACGCCGTCCCCGACTTTCGTCGCGAGACTCCGATCCGCACCGCACTGCACCGCAAAGGCCGTGAGGATTCGCTCCGGTCAACCCTCAACTTAACGCGCGACGCGGCGGGTTGCTCCTCGCCCGCCTCCGCCCGCCTCCGCAGACGATGCCGACCACGCACGTCCAGCCAGACTCGCACGAGGAGCTCCAGGGGATCGCCAATGCCTTGCTCAAGGCGCGCAAGGTCGTCGTCGTCACCGGCGCCGGCATCAGCACCAACTCGGGCATTCCTGTATGTTACTCTGTTCCCCGCTTCCCAATCCAGGGTTTCCGGGTCTCGCAGAGTCACGACAGAACTCACGCTGACTTGCGCAGGACTTTCGCTCCGAAAACGGCCTCTACTCGCTGATCCAGGCCCAATTTGATGCGGCTGCGCGCCAGGCGCGTCAAGCTGAGCTGGCGCTCCAAAGCGACAACGAAAATGATAACGACGACAAAGCGGGCGGTTTAGACAATGGCCGGGAAAGTAAACGACGGAGGTTGTCGTGCGATAACATCTCAGAGCCCAGCAACAAATCACACGAAACTGAAGAAGAAATCCAAGTGAAGCTCGACCTCGAAGCTTTTCAGAAGGACGACTCAAGCGTGGGAACTAAGGAGGAGGACGAACTACCAGAACACAAGGAGACCCGCGCCAGCGTCATGGATACCCTGCCTCTGATCACGCCTAGGAGAACCAGGCGTTCAATCGCCGTTGCACGAGCCATGACATCCCCGTTGTCTTCTCCGCCACCAGAAGATCTTATTGTACCGCCGACTGGGTTTCGAAAGCGCCACGCAACTCGTTTGGCCGACCTTGCAATCCCACCCAGCTCACCTCTTTCCAGCCCCCCTCCCGTTCTCTTCGATCCCTTTGAGCTAGGATCGCCCTTGGAAGACAACTCCAGTCGCCGCAGCACATCGCCCTCTGAGGTTGACGACTCTCCCCCTACAAATCCAATCAGCTTATCTCAAACATCCACCTCTGGTCGTAACACTCTACCAAATATGAAAGGGAAGGACCTGTTTGACGCAGCAATTTGGTCGGATCCTCTCCGGACATCCGTCTTCTATACGTTTGCCACAACATTGCGACAAAAGGTCAAGGACATAGAGCCCACCAGCTCTCATCGTTTTATCGGCCACCTCAGAGACAGAGGGAAGCTTGTCCGTTGCTACACCCAGAACATTGATCAAATCGAAGAAAAGGTTGGCCTTTCAACATCGCTCAAAGATGGTCCCGGCAGCCGTGGCCGATTTTCGCGCAGATCAACCGCCAACATGGCCCAGCTTAACAAAATGGTCGAAGAAGCCTCGAGCATCACCACCGACCAAAGCTCGTCCGATAAATCTCAGCCGACTTCCGATTCAGAGCCAAGCCAGCAGTCTCAAGCAAGTCAATCGGAGGGAACCGAAACCCCAGTGATTCCTGAGCCTGAGCAGTCATCTGACAACGCCAAAGCGCCAGCAAAGAACCCTCGGCGGGAACTGCCACGATCGGGCGTCGAGTGTGTTTTCCTGCATGGATCCTTGGAGCTCTTGAGATGCTTTCTGTGTGGCCGCGTCTGTTCATGGGATGACGGTGATCGAGAACTGGAGACAATGTCGGGACAGCAGCCCGAGTGCCCTCACTGCGTCGGTGCAACCACCGCCCGCGAGGAGAAGGGAAAGCGAGCGCTGGGCGTTGGCAAGCTGAGACCCGATATTGTGCTTTACGGCGAGGAACACCCCAACTCGCACCTAATCAGCCCCATTGTCACTCACGACCTGGCACTCAACCCTGACTTGCTCCTTATCCTCGGCACCAGCTTGCGAGTACATGGTCTCAAAGTCATGGTCCGTGAGTTTGCAAAGGCAGTCCACACCAGAGGCGGCAAGGTTGTATTTGTCAACTTCACCAAGCCGCCTGAAAGCTCCTGGGGAGATGTCATCGACTACTGGATCGAGTGGGACTGCGACGCCTGGGTTGCCGACTTGCAGGACAAAGTCCCCAAACTATGGCAAGAGCCCGAGCCGCCCAAGCCCAAGAAGAAGCGGGAATCTAATGGGGCATCGGAGGATGGCGACAAGGCGGAGATGAAGAAACCCCCTCCCGCCAACCCAGTGGCTCTTCGCGACACAAAGGTCACTGGGGCCTATTGGACGATGAAGATTATGAGCGAACTTCATAGAATTACAGGACCAAAGGAACCGGAGCGCCGAGCTTCAATATCGGTACCGGTGATAACGACGTTTAACGACATTCCAATAAACTCGGAGGTGAAGGCCCTGAGGCCCAAGCCCAGGACCAGGCGACCTCGCAAGTCCGCCCCTGGCGCTCTCGAAAGGCCGAAGAAACCTCCATCCACTCTCAACCCTAATCACGGTCGGTCTCGTCACAAGGCCGAGCCCGCGAAACCTGCTGGTCCCACGGAGCAAACCAGTACCCCTAAGAAGCCTCTTGTCGTTGAGCAGACGAGCTCCATCCTCGACTCAGTCAAGTCGAATCCCCGTGTTAGGAAGCGGAAGAAGATTGACGGCGAGGAGGTGGTGATGCCCACGGTTGGTAAGCGTCGAACCGCTGCGGAAGCATACAGACCTTCCGCGGCTGAGTTGGAACTGCCTCCACTAAGACCCCAGCCGCCCAGCTCAACAGGTTCGCGCTTTGGCAAGCCGATACCCTTGGAGCCCAGAAGCCCTCCGGCAGGACCACTGGCCTCGATCTCTGTCAACATGCGGGGCGCGACTATTTTTAAGAAGAAGAACGCGTTCTTTATTGACGACCCGCTGGTCAAGGCCCTCTAGCATGCCCCCACCTGGTGGCAGGCAACCAAAGGTGAGACGACCATTGTGGTGAAGCATGGGAGCAGGCCGGAGGAGGCAAACGCGGCGCTGGCCCTGGCAGGTCTAAGCCAGGGCAGCCCCGTGGTCCATGAGCCCCCGGGCTCTACGCCAAGGGGGATAGAAATGTCTTTGAGGAGTTGGGGCACGCGATGGTCATGTAAGGGATGAGGGGAGCAGTCATTTATGGCGATAATCAGCGAGCATTGGGACCTCGGCGTCCAGGAGCATATGGGATTCATTCTTGGGAATGGTGTATTTGCGCACGCAGAGACGTCGGCAAGGCGAGACGAAGACGCCCGACAGATATGATAACTTGATGAGGCGTTTGGGATCCGGCAATCAGACCTTGAATTGTCATGAAAACTTGAGTTTCACCCAGCACATTGGCGAATTGACATGGTGTTTGAAGGCGCCCGGCCAGTATAGTGACTCAGAGCATCCTTGAATTGTCACGAAGACTCGACTATCATCAGCCCACTGACCAATTGACTTGGCATTGCGTGGCAGTCACCCATTAGTGACTAAGACATGCCAGAATGGTTATCTTATACACAGCGGTCCACAGAAACCTTCTTATACCGCCATCTCGGGGTAAGTCGGCTACTCCCGGCCTGGGCAATCTAGCTCCGCATGGCGCTCCGCCAGATACAATGTCTGGCGGAGTAGTACAATGGCGGAGTAGTACAAGGGCGTTGTTGACACATCTCGTGAGTGGGGCACTCAATAAAAGCTGCTACGCAATTGACTCATCGACAACCGTTTGAAAGGTATATGAGGTCGTCCTCCCCGCAGCTAGAAGATAGAGTGTGCTGTTAGAACAAAATTACATCCTCTAGCACTTTACAATCATGGGATCAATTGGCCAGGGCTCGTCACAGGAGCTTCCCCTCAGGGCGAAGCCGCAAGGTGACGTCTTTGGGAGTGCTATAAAGAAGGACTTCCTGTTTGATCCGGAATGGAGGAATCTCAACCATGGTGAGTGAGTCTCGATACATATCTCCTCATTACACTGTTCAATTGTCCTGGCTCACGCCTCAACCTCAGGCTCATTTGGTACCTATCCCGCTGCCATTCGGACCAAGCTCCGCGAGTATCAGGATGCCAGCGAGGCCCGGCCTGACCTCTTCATCCGCTACGACTACCCCATGCTATTGGACGAGTCGCGAGACGCCGTTGCCAAGATTGTCAATGCGCCTGAGAACACTCTCGTGTTCGTCCCCAACGCCACCGTCGGCGTCAACACCGTCTTCCGCAACTTGGTGTGGAACCCGGACGGCAAGGACGTCATCGTCTGGTTCTCGACCATCTACGAGGCTTGCGCCAAGATTGCCGACTATCTCGTCGACTACTACGAGGGCAACGTCACCACGAGAGAGATCGAGCTGTCTTATCCGCTTGATGATTCGGAGATTCTGCAGAAATTCCGTGACACTGTCAAGCAGATCGAGGCCGAGGGCAAGCGAGCGCGCGTGTGCACCTTCGACGTCGTCTCTTCCCGGCCCGGCGTCGTCTTCCCCTGGGAGGCCATGATCAAAACCTGCAAGGAGCTCGGCGTCCTCAGCATGGTCGACGGCGCGCAGGGCGTCGGCATGGTGAAGCTGGACCTCGAGGCCGCCGACCCGGACTTCTTCACGTCCAACTGCCACAAGTGGCTCTTCGCGCCGCGAGGCTGCGCGCTCTTCTACGTGCCGAAGCGGAACCAGCACCTGATTACCACCACGCTGGCGACCAGCCACGGCTACATGCCCAAGACGGTTACCCGCAACGTGCCGCTGCCGCCGAGCTCCAAGACGCCGTACATTACCAACTTCAACTTTGTCGGCACGCTGGACAACTCGCCGTACCTGTGCGTCAAGGACGCCATCAAGTGGCGCAAGGAGGTGCTCGGCGGCGAGGACAAGGTGCTGGAGTACCTGTGGGACCTGAACAAGAAGGGCATCGAGCTTGTGGCCTCCAAGCTGCAGACCGAGTACATGGAGAACAGCACGGGCACGATGCGCAACTGCGCCATGGCCAACGTCGCGCTGCCCATCTGGACGGGCGAGAAGGGCCCCGAGGGCAAGGAGGGAGACACGGTGGTGGCGAAGGAGGACGAGGACAAGGCGTTCCACTGGATGCTGAACACCATGATCGGCGACTACAAGACGTTCCTGTCGCTGTTTGTGCACGGCAATCGTTACTGGGCCCGCATCAGCGCGCAGGTCTACTTGGAGTTGGTCGACTACGAGTGGGCGGCCACGATGCTGCAAGAGATTGTCGCAAGGGTTGCGAAGAAGGAGTATCAGTAGACATGTAGAAGCGCAGATAATAAAAAATGACAAGCCATTAGGGGATAAATACCAAGAAGTAGTCTTCTAAAAGTTTTACATGCTTTCACCGGGCCTGCTTTGCGAAAAGCTGCCCGCAATGTTCGCTCCGATAGACGGCCCTCTTCCTTGGAGTCTCGGCCTTTTGCTACTGCGACCAGTAGAATAATTGATCGATGAATGAGGCTTATCACCACCCTTTGCTCTCCAAGGCCATCGGCAATTCGAGATGTGTTCCTTATTAGTGGACTACCTAGGTAAGTATGCGGCTGGGCTGCTCAGCCTCACTCTAGCGGCCGAGGTTGGTCCGCACTGGAACTTCACATTGGTGGTGCATCTGGCAACTGAGTGGAAAGGCGCCTTGTAAGTAAGTAGTCGGGCGACGTCCCTCGCTATTAGTTGACATGTTTTCATCATCGGACGTGTCCCAATTGGTGCAGCTACAGCACTGCCCCTCCAGGTCGCGGGGAAGCTCACAAGATCACCGAGTTGGTGGGTGCCGTATAGCGCCATGCACGGGGGGTCAGCTGAACCAGCGGCCGAAAGCCTGGCTTTCAGACAAGATTTAAGAAGTGTTCTGGAATGGAATAATGTACAGGCCCAGTTCATCCTGCCAAGTTTTGACGTGCCAGGAGCATATATCCTGTCCGAAGCCCCAATCCGACTGACTACCCTACAAACACGATCTCCCATCGTCCCCCAAGCCATGGGAAACGGACAATCCGGACCTGCCTCAGGCGATGCCGCTGCCGAGGGCAACAAGAAGATGTCATTTTTCCAGCGCATGCAAGACCAGAAAAAGAGCAAACCCCTGAGCGACGAGGACATCCTCAAGTACACGGGAAAAACACGCGACGAGCTCAAGACCTGGTCCGACACACGGCCAGGCGTTGGCAAGAACCAGCCCTCCGGCAAGATGGCAATGGGCGGGGCGTCTGGGCTGGGCGGCCTGGCGGCCGCTGATGGCTAAGGAGGTAGAGGACCCAGTGCCGAGTCGAATGACGGGAAGAGAGGATTGAAGTTCCCGCCAGCAGCAGAGAGGGAGAAGCCGTGAGATGCTGGGGGGACTGAAACGGGTCATGAGCATCTTTTATTCGTTAGTGATCGTTTCCCCAGGGACAGCTTTGTTGGAGAGAAATTGAACTACATTATTAATACATGACTACCTACGCCTGCAAAATCCCAGGTTTCCTCCACCTCCAGCTTTCGTGGCTGTCAGGTCAATTGCAGTCAAACAACACATAGCTTACCTACAGGCAGGTAACAGGACAGGGGCTGTGCAATCCTGCGACAAGTTCGATGCGGCCACCCTACGCATCAGCACAAGTAAATCACGCATCTCAGCTCTCGCCTACGAGGTTCACACAACAGATGGGGGTTCCAGCGCCTCCATAATCAAGAGCAAATATTTTATCTTAACGCTCCATACCCAGGATCTGATTCGTGCCAACTTCGAGATGGCACCGAAGAAAGACAGCACCCATAAAGACAAGCCGGCAGACCCCCGCCCGTCGCCAAAACCCCACACGCCTACCCTCAAGCCCGCCACGGAGAAGACTCTCCCGATCATTAAGAAGATTGAGGCTAGCTCTTCAAAAAGCCAATCCAGTGCGAAGAAGGCTCAACCAAGTATTCCAAAGACTCAGCCTACTCTGTCAAAGAGCCAGCCTGCGACACCAAAGGCTCACTCAAGCCCAGCGAAGCCTCAACCCTCACCGCAAAAGAGTCATGCCACGACAGAGACCAAAAGCAAGCCCGGCGTAAAGCCAATAAAAATGTGCAACATTTGCCTTGACCTTGACTATGCTCATATCAAGAAAGAATCTGCCACTATTCGTGGCTTTGCCCCGTGCTTGCAAGAAATCTCTCGATCTGCACGGTCGTGCACCACATGCAACATCATGTACCAAGCTGTGCAACACTGCTACCCAGAGGTCTTTGTAGCCACATCATACTATCGTGTTTTTATTTCTTTTTTCGGAGGAGATGAGAACCAATTTTCCAACGAGATTCTGGGATTATCGGCGTCCCCTAAGGAATTTCCCGAAACAGAAGAAGATCCACTTCGAAAGGTCAAGGACGGCTGGAAGAGTAGAGTACTTCACATCTATTCAGTGCCAGGTATGGACCTTAGATCCCATATACCTCTCTTTACTAACTTTGACATAGGAAAACCATGTCCATGGCCGATCTTTCTCCCTGGAACTCTTCCTTCTTCTAATTTGACTGTCCTCGCTGAACAGGTCAAATCATGGATGAGCGAATGCGAAAAAGGCCACAAAGATTGCAAAACGTTGACACAAGGAATTCTACCTCGGCGGGTCGTTCAAATTATAGCGGGTTCAAAACCAGGAAGTTGCAGAGTGCGACTGTGTGAGCCCTCACCATCTCGACAGGCTCCCTACATCTGCCTCAGCCATTGCTGGGGAAAACAGCAGATCATCGTCACAAAGAAGGGAAACGTCGCTAAGCACATGGACGAGATTCTCTGGGGGCAGCTTTCGGCTACTTTTCAGGACGCCATTGACTTTTCTTGCCGTATTGGTGTCGAGTTTATCTGGATCGACTCGCTATGCATTATTCAGGATTCTACAGCTGACTGGGAGAAGGAGGCAGTAAAGATGGCTTCGTACTATTCCAACGCTGATCTCACAATCGCCGCTTCGGCCGCAAAGGATGGCTCAATCGGACTGTTTCCAAGGGGGTCGAAAACTGACGAAGCACTCGAACTGCGCGGGAAAGATGCCCAAGGACGTCCGTACCATCTTGTCGCCAGGACGGCAATCGACCACCCTTTTGATGTTGAAGACGACGAATTTGACCATTTTCCTCTGACCAAAAGAGGATGGGTCTTCCAAGAGCATATCCTTTCTCGCCGCTTCCTGCACTTTGGCGTGAGAGAGCTCGTATGGGAATGCCACTCTAGCACGCATTGCCAATGCAGCATGATCCCAGCAGCGCCTCGCTCTGATCATTCCACCAACCAAGTTCTCAGCGCCGCAAAGTATGGCTTAGAGACGAAAGACGTCCGGAAACGGCGCCAGTTATGGTATGAGAATGTGGAAAGCATGATGAATCTGGACTTCACCTATGCCACGGATCGATTAGCAGCGACTGCTGGAGTGGCCACGCTTCTGGCAAAGGGTTACAAAGGTCGGTATCTCGCTGGCCTATGGGAAGATTCTCTCGTGGCAGATCTCTGTTGGGCCATCATGGAGAACGGGGAACGGCCGGACGAACTGAAGAAGGCGCCTTCGTGGTCTTGGGGCTCTGTCTCGGGCGGATTGGCCACTCTCTGGTGCCAAAGCGACATTTCTGATCCGAACGTCACGATGGCTGCAAAGGTGGTCAAGATAGACTGTCAGCCAGATCCACCCTCGTTCATCGGGGCTCTCACACGAGGAATCCTAACGCTAGAGGGTAAAATGGTAACGAGCTTCATGAAGATTGAGGAGACCAAAGGTGGTGTAAAACAATCGCTGAGTATCGGGACCGGGTCAAAACTGGAGACATTCCGTGAGGGGTGGTTCTTCAACGCGGATTCTCAAAACTTTTGGAAGCACAGCGCAAAGGGGGCAAATGTCCACTTGCTTGAGATGACGCGGAAAGTGGCGCAAGGGCAGAAACTCCTCGCTATTTACCTTGTTTTGCAGCCTCACAAGGATAAAGGGGGGTCGTTCCAGAGGATAGGGCTCTTGAGGGCTCAGGTTAGAAGGCGACCGCCACAGAAGGAAGCGGAAGGTGTCCCCTTTGTGCAACGGTTTGATGACATTTCAGGGGTGTCGAGAATCCAGATTGAGTAGGCAGGCGATCAAAGATGAATGCAATCATTTGGAGTATTTTTATTCGCATATAGGTACAAGCATCTTTAGCTAAACATCAGGGCAAACCAATTTACCTACTTTGCGCATTGGATTTCTTAACTTGGGAGTTGCTTGTGTTTTCGCTTCCGAGGCATAAGTAAATGAAGTTCCATAGGTGTGGCGGCAAGTCGCTGCTCAGTTCCACCTGCAGTCTCGTACCGGGATTGGTACAAGCCTGTCAATCCCCGGTTAAATCCTCCAGTGTATGTTGGAGATCTTTGAATCTGAGGCTCTGGACCAAGCTCTTCCTTTGCAATCAATGGTATAGTCTCGTTGGCTGCATCGTAGCTGGACACTATATTAGCTAGAGGAAATGGGTGGATAAAGTAGACGTCGGGCCTCAACATCCCAGCTATTCCCATGACACGAGACAATTACTGGGGTGATGGCAATGAAGTTTGAGTGCAACTGGATGCACCAAGTGGTCTCGACCACAACGCAGCCAGCCATGTCAGCCTTGGGCACAGCTGGTGAACATCATCTTCACCGACCAATTTAGACGTGCTCCAGGAAGTTGTCCTGGTTAAAGTTGGGTTCAAGCTTTATCACATGGCAAGTGGGCTTGAGATTGGAAGGCAGCGAATCTCTCTTGACATGAATCGTGTGATTCCTATCTGTCCCCCATGAGTATAGATGATTGGCACCCGGGTTCCGCGTGTGATTCGCGGTCCTTGGGGTATATAATCTTCGCCCCCCACCCCCCTGGGAGCCACCTTCTTTTCTTCTTTCTGTAAACACACCTTTGTTGCATTATATCCCGTGTATCAATAATTTCGGGCAAACGCCAACGGTTCCAAGACGAATCCAACCGCTCCCTCGAGAGTATCACGGCTCCCACGCAAGAGATAGATGCTGAATCAAACGCTAGCTTACATATTATTACCCAACAGCTGACCAGGCAGGGCCGCAAAGACATCCTTTCCAGAATCTCCGCCATGTCGTCACCACGAGCCATCCGCGTGGAATCACCGACAACAACATCTTACAGAGTTATTCCGCACGTTGAGAACCCATCCTTCTTCGGCCGAGAGACAGAATTGAAGCAAATGGAACAATGTTGGTCCCAGAAAGGGAACGCAAGCTGAATGTATTCAGCATTGCTGGTGAGGGTGGTGTTGGCAAGTCCCAGCTGGCCCTCCAATTTGCGTACCGTCACTTCAGCGAATTCAACGCCATATTTTGGGTGTCAGCAGATAACGAATCAAAGATTGCGCAAGGATTCGAGCAAATCGCCGTCGAAGTCGCCCTAGTCCAAGGTGCTAGTAACCAAGAATCTCTCGGCATGGTTCGAGAAGCTACCAAGAGGTGGCTAAGAAACACTGGTGTGTCCGTCCGTCTCTGTTTTCTCTTCCATGTATAGCTTCTCAATATCTCACTAATTATGGCTCTTAGCTCATACCTGGCTTTTGATTCTTGACAATGTTGAGTCCTTGAGTTCTTTGGACGACTACTGGCCAACCGCAGCGCGAGGGTCTATCATCATAACCACGCGAAACCAAAATCTTATTCAACCTCCTATTTCAACCTCCATAGTTCTCAGGGCTTTCAGCTCAAAGGACGGCACTCAATTCATACTTGAAAACGCCCCGGAAGAATCAAAGGCCACCGATGGAACGGATGATGCGAATGCGTTACAAATTTCGAAGGCTTGTGGCGGCCTGCCTTTGGCTCTTTCTCAAGTTGTTCGATTCATCCGTTCTTTCAATCTCCCACTCTCCGATGCTGCCATGCGATTTTCCACCACGGAGGCTTTTGTCGCTGTCAGGTCTGAGCTGAGCCAGTTTAATCAGCCGGACTATTATCACTAGGAGGGGGTACCAGTGATTTGGGACAGAACTCTCAAGTCTCTAAGCCCTGCCTGTTCCACTATCGTACAATTGCTATCTCACTTCGACCCGGATGGCATCACAGAGGATTTGTTGAAATCTTCATTGAAGACCATGGAAGATCGCTTAGGAATTGGTGAGGAGTAAGTTACCGTTGATACTCGCCTTCATTCGTTGACCCTAATTTCTCAACTATTCTAAATCTTTACTGACTTAATACTAGCATAAATACACAAATGATGGTACTTCTTGACAGGTCTCTGATTTCCCGAGGACCCAAGAGCAAGAGTTTCTCCATGCACAACCTGATTCAGGCGAAAATTTTTCGAAGCATGGATCCAATGCGGAGAGCTGATATGTTCGTGCTGGTCTTAGATACCATTGATGACTTCTTCCCAAGTTATGGCGATAATGACCTCTTAGTCAACTCCTGGGCAGGATGCAAACTTGCTCTACCTCATGTTCTTCGACTTCTTGATCTTTTCTCCAGCACTATCCTACAGGATATCTCATCATATGTCAAGTTGGGTGGGCTGGTTGAAAGAGCCTCTTGGTAAGATAGATAAACCCATGGAAAGTTTGAATCAGCTCAGCGCTAATGTCACATCAGGTATCTCCAAGAGCGAGGAGCACGGAAACAGGCTATGGGCTTACTAAACCACGCGATGGAAATCGCCCAACAGGGCTTGCAAAAATATCCAGAAGTCGGCGGTGATTCGGAATCCACAAGTACTTCCGCCACCAGGTCGTCGACATCAGTTGCTATCCAAGATCTCAGGGAACTTGTCTCTGCTATCACCAACTCAATTGGATTGCTCGAGCTTGGCCGCTGTCGTTTTGACAAGGCCCTGAATCATTTTCTTGACGCCGTTTCGATGCGTGAAGGTCTAGGATTAATTGATCGAGAGACGATTTATATGAAACGGAATGTCGGCATTGCCTATCTCAGCGCAAATCGCGTCGATGAAGGATACGCTGCTTTTCAACACTCCCTTTCGCTCCTGGAAGATCAACTCACCACCTCAACAGACCGCGATAAATTAAGAGACGATCTAGCTTTCAACTATGGTTCTCTTTCCTTTGCCCTGCTGGATATGGGGAAGCTTGATGAGGCTTGGGATGCCGCAACAAAATCGACTGAGCTCCTGAAGCAGGGCCACGACAAAGAAAGTGCGATGATGGGAGAGTAAGTTCAAAGTTACATTTCCGATGAACTTTTTCAGTCTGACCAAACAGTTGTTTCACGACATTGGGGAATATTCGACGCCTCCAAGGCAAACTAGGCGAAGCTGAAGCCTTTTACCTACAGGCTTTGGAAATTCGAATGAATGTTTGCGGCCAACACGAGCGAACTGCTTTGTCCCTTCATAATTATGCGCGGATTCTAAAACAGCTAGGTAAAGACGAGGACGCCATGTGAGTTTATGTTGATTCCTTTGATTCCCCGTTATCATCGTCCCCTTCTAGTGATATCCTTGCGCAGCCCGTTTGGCATTGGTCTGATCAGTGACTATACTCAGGAGAGGGATACCAAAAAAGCTGACATCTGAGTACAGAAATGTCGCAAAGAAGGGGGTGGAAATGCTCCGAGAACTACCAGACTCTGAGTTAATTCTCGCAAGGTCATTGTTTTACTTGAGCCAGTACGAATGTGCCGGCGAAATGAATCAATTGAGTCAGAACTACGAGAACGAGGCTGTGGAGATATACTGTGCGCATCATGGCGTAGCGAGAGACAAGTCGTCGTTGACCAACAAGGATTTTGACAATCTGCTTGTACATTACTACCGATAACGTGATTTGAATAACCAAAATTTCCCATCAGAATGCATAAATTTCAGCATGATCTCTCAGCGACGGCATATATTTACGTTATCCTAGCCTCTCGGCATCTTTGATGCCGCCATATTTATACCATCAAATACATTAGCATGCAATATTATTGAAAACATATTCAGTCATTATGAAAGCGACGAAAAACAAAAATTAGTCCGCTCGGTGTATCAAAGATAAAGGCGCACTTATCTATATATGGACTGTCGAACCACTAAGCTAGCAAGGCAAAAGAGGAGCTCCATACCTATGGCTTGTATGGATGTAGTCTAGACGCCTTGATCCTTCAGCATGAACGAGACACTTCCACTTCAAAGACAGAAAACTACTTTCTAGAGGCTCTTGTTGGCCAACTCATCACTGATCTTCCACAACTTGTCCACTAGTCCAGGTTCAACAGCGGTGGGGAGCAGGCCATCTTCGGTCAGGTTGCCGTCAGCTAGGAAGACGCCATTGTCATCTAGTCGGTCTCATATTAGTATAGTTTCCGTGGCGAAGGTGGCGTGGGTGACAAACTGGAGAGAGAGCGATCAAATGCAGCGATGATGCCAGTTGACGACCCCTCAGCAGAGGTCTTCGTTTTGATGGCCGAGCTGAGATTACCGTTCGCATCGGCCCATCCTGTATAATCGCGGTTAGTCCAAGGTCGTAAACATACATCAAGGGCATCAGTGAACAGGCTCTTACCCATGGCAATGAAGTCCTCTTGCGGTACACTTCGAGTTAACGCCGTGGTGACGATGATGCCAGGGTCCACACTGAAAGCACGAAGGCCTCGTGGACCATATCGCTTTGCTAACCCGGCTGCATGAGCAATGTTGCAGAGTTTGGAGTTGCTGTAGGCGGTCCACTTTTCGTAATCCTTGCCATTGTCGTAGGTCAGGTCGTCCAGAAAGGTTGGGTTGGCGCGTGTGTGTGCCTCGCTACTGTAAGTCACGACGGTAGCGTTGCCGGCGATCAGCTTCTCTATCAAGAGATTGACAAAGGAGAAGTGGCCTAAGTGGTTGACAGCAAACTGAAGCTCAATACCGTCCTTTGATTGACTGTATGATGGAACTGCCATGATTCCGGCGGTGCAGATCAAGGCGTTGATAGAGGTGACACGATCCAAGACCTCTTTGGCGGCTCGACGGACTGACTCCAACGAAGCGAGGTCGAGCACGAGAGGACGCACGGTGGTTCCCTCTGGAATTTCAAGAGACTTGATCACTTCCTGTAGCTTAGCCTCTGTCTGGCTGGCCAGGATCAGTTGAGCGGGTTTCTGAGCGACGATGCTCCGGGCAGTGTCAGCTCCCAGCGAATTGGGGCTCACACCAGTTATGACGACTATAGTCAGATCGCAAGTTAGCAAGTTTAGTACATGAAGAAATTTGCTCTTAAAAAATCTCAACTGACTTGTCTTCCCGACGATGGCAGCTTTGAGGGCATTGCTAGCGGTGTCGGATGTGGTGTGAAAATCAAAAGGTGCCATGGTGTCGAGATCAGCGAGTTTTCTTGGGTTCGTATGAATACTGGATGAGCTTGACTTGAGAGGCCAGATACTTGGACAGACCAGAGCCAAATATTTATATGCGTTGAGACGGTACCGGGAAAGTACGGCTCGTGACTCCCGGTGGAGGTGCTGACGCGATTCGCACCACGCAGCAAACGTAAGCAACCTGGAGCGGCAAACGACTGCAACCCACCTTCACTTCGTCCAAATGTCGAACTAGGAGTATCCAGAGTAGCTTGGATGGATCTTTTGCTGCAAATAGCTTTCATGAGCTTGTACTCTCTCAATCTGCAGAGGTAATCTGCTCCCCCCTTTGTGACGCCCACCACCGAGAGCTGGACCAGAGCTCGCCGTCTTTACCACCAATAAGCCACCACCACTTACGAAGGAACCATCCCTTGGCCTGCCAGCTGTAGCTATCCCAGGGCGTCCCGCGGTCCATCCCCCCTTGATCACAGGAGCCCCAACACACAAGCCCATCTCTTACCATTAGATCGATGCAGAGGTCGTCTTCGTCTAGTAATGGAGGGTCGGTCGACAAAGCAGCCAATATCCGACGACGGAAGGTAGGAAATGGCAGCGAGTCGATGTAGGGATGATGTGGAATAGAGAGCTGTGACGATATGGGGCGCAGACTAGGCGGGACGTTGGCCTCATCAGCGCCACCATCCAGCGGCCCGCCGTGAAATGGAGATTTGCTATTCTCGTCGAGGAAGAGAGCAAAGTCAAACCCGAGAGAGCTAAATTGGCGAAGAGAGCGGCGAAGTAGGATATTCGCGCCATGTGCAAGACGTTCCGGTACGGGGAATAGGACGCCGTGGCTCCAGGGTGTTGATGTAGATGGGTTAGTGGTGAGCCGTGACCGTTCCCGTCTTCTACGAGGTAATGAAAGGTGTCTACAAAGCTGAAATTCCCATTCTTGGCCCAGTCCCGGAGCTCATCCCGTGCTGCCTGCGGCAAGGCCAGAATGCGTTGTCGGAGCTGTCGCAGTTGGGCAGAAACTGTCTTTCCACCAGGCCGAAAGATCAGAATGTCTCTTTGACTCCGTGGTTTCTCAGATTGAGTGTCCATAAGGCTGCTAGGATTCTCAAGCATTGATTCTCGATGCGCATTGGCTATTGGTAGTTGCCCAGGAAAGAAGGAGTCGGCGAACTGCGTAGCGTTTGAAGAAGTCTGGATGCTGTACCCGCCTGGTCTCGCCGGGTCGAGCCACGTGGTAAGGCCAACCAGGGAGAGATCACCATCTGAGCTGGGCATGATACTCGGGTTCAATCCCGTGGGGTGCCAATCACGGGGTGAAGACGCTGGGGAAGGGTTGCCCAACAGTGGCACCAAGTTTCCGGTCGCCGACAAGAGTGGATATCCATCAGACTGATCAGACTGTGATGGATAGACGCCATCCAGCCGGGCAACCTTGTCCTCTAACTCTCGCAATCGCGCCCGTCTTCGATCCCCTGCCAGATATTTCAGCAACTGCACAAAACTCCACTTAGGTAGGAAATTGCTTACGGTATGTCTTTTGGGCCTTGCGATTCTGCAGGCGCCGTTCGGCCGAGACCGGTTTACTCGCAGAGGGTAGGCCGCTTGGCGCAACGCCATTAGTGGCGAAGTGGTCATCAATTGCGTGGGTGCTCGAAGCCATGGGTTGAGGAACGTAATGTCAGGAGACGAACGTACGCAGGGAATTGCAGGTTGACAGTCTGAGACCGAGAAAGACCGCCGAGCTTTGCGAGCAATCAAACTACTTCAGAGATGACAGCATGAGAATTAGCGCCATTGCTGACGCGAAGTTCTCTCGGCTGACGCTATCAGACATATAAAACGGAGCCCATTCAGACGTTTGTCAGCACATCCGATACGGATATTACAGCACTATCTCCGTGCCAAGTGCTGATGCTGGCTCATCTGGCGGATCACTCGGGAGTTATTCTATTTTCCCTCTGCCATGCTCGTTACCTGGCAGCAGGCTCCTTTAGTCTGGCCGTTACTTTGTCAGCCCTTCAAGCAAAGGCATCGGCGCCGGTGATCAAGCCCCGGGCGTCATGAAGCCCCGAAGACACCCTTGTCTAGGTTTTCATATGCAAAAGATGTGATAAACCTTTCCGTGAACTTACTCGAACTTCATCACATCCTGTAATAGTATTATGGAAAGTCTAGCAAGCTCATCCGGGCCAGTAATGATGCCGGTGATCTCTTGGCTGGCGAATTCATCACCACTACAGTCGGGGAATCCACTTCCCAAGCTTAATCCGGTTGCCGGTCTGGACTTCTCAGCCAGCGCAATAGAAAATTGAGCCATCTTCATATTTCGGACAGCCAGCGTACCACTGGATCCTGACGATTCTGCCTTAGACACGAAGCAGAGAATCATAGACATGGTACTGCACGAGATTTCACATACGTGACTCAGAAACCTCGTTGCAAGGCGATACCAGGATAGCTTGTGGCTCAAAGAAGGATTTGCAACTCTCATGTTCTGTTGGCCACTGACAAGATCTTTCCGGGATGACATCCTGGAGACGCATATGTCGCTAACCCCCTCCAAACAGCCGTTAACCTAGATAGTAGCCATCCTGTGGTGCTCATTGTGCAATATGCCCTGCGCGCGAACCGGATGTTTGACGATGACTGCTATGAAAGGGTTGCTGCGTGCTAAAGATGATATTGGATGAAATGGGGGGAATCAAATTCCTCGAAGGACTGAAACTCTACCTCCGCCGTCACTAGTTCGGAAACGTAGAATCACAGGACCTTTGGTAGGTCTGGGAAGCTAGCACAGCCGATTCAATTGAGACATGAATTCACTCCTGGACAAAGGAGACTAGGTTTCCGGTTGTCAAGGCCACTGAACAGCTCGGGGAGCATGGCCGGATGCCACCTAATGCAAGAAAGATTCTTTACTAGTGGACCTGAGAAAATCAAGCCTGATGTTACAATCGTTCCCTTTCGAATCGCAATCCGCTCCGAATCAGGCATTGAGAACTGGGACATGAGCGGTCGGGAATTGATTGTTCCAGCTCCCGGAAACGGGTCGTTCAAGCTCAACATTAATCACAATGGGTTCTTAGGAACTCCTACTTCTTTAGGAACTCCTACTCCCCAGTGGGACTGAAACGTCTGATTGATGCAACTTGTGAAATCGGATCAGCTTCCGAGATTGCAATCGGTTGTCTTGCGACCCCAAAGCTCAAGTGCTAGAACGAATCGAAACCGCGCACTACTCGATTTCGTTCTTGGGATGCGACCGATGAACTCGAATGTCATTTAGGAAACAATTTATGGGAATCTCAGAGCAATTCGATCGGTTAGGAAGTTTACCGACGAAAAGTTGAAAGGAACTTCTTAACATCTGGAGAACATCATCAAACAGGTAGGATGAACGATATTTGGCTCTCGAATGCCTGGGACGAGCCAGTGACCCCGAACTTGTCAAATTAGGTCTCGGCTTGCTTTCACCAAGAATGTGAAAGACCAGGATGCAAGTCAATCCCAAACGAATGATAATCAAGTCAGCTAACTGTGACTAGCTGTACTACTTGCTATGGCTTGCTAGTTTGTCCTCCCATGGGGCTATCAAACTATGGGGATAGGCAAAGGAGAACTGGGCAGATTATGGCGGATTGCTGCGGGGTGTCTGTGCGCCTTTGCTTCCCTGTTTATCTATTCGCTGTAGTACCTACTCTGGTTGCGCGGAAGATGAAAGACTCCATCTTAGATGAGGATTCCGTACGGGATTATTGCGTTGTTGCTTCTGGGTAGGATTATGCTGAGGAAGAGGAGCCGGCATCACTTATGATCCCAAAGGACCGTGCTCGTCATCGTCACATCCTGAGGACGCCTAAGGAAAACTCCACCCCAACTTGCCGCGTTAGAAGGCCCCATGCTACTCTGCTCAAATACCGTTTCTACATGTATCTTGGTCCTTCTTCTAGAGGTCTCCGTTGCTAACGCCTGAATATCAACTAATGAGAGTGTGAACCACGATAAGGAAGAGATCGTGGTCTAGTAGGTTCAACAAAGCGAACGAGTTGGCGCCAATGAGGGTAAGTACATAATTTGCTCGCAGCGGGCTCCAAAACGAGAGACGTCTGCAATTCTTAGGTCTTTCCACGTGCAAATATCACCAACCTAATGACACAAGCCAGGTTAAGAGAACGCTTCGCCACTCGGTATTTTGTTGGTGGGCGAGGTCCTTAGTGCAGAACACACCCGTCCGTGGGGTAGGGGCTAAAGGGGGAAGAGAGATCGGAAAAGACAACACCAAAGCTGTCTCCTAGGAGCGGGAGATAGCTAGAGCAATTGATCAATAGCTTCTGGGTTCCCAAGAAAAGAAAGGAAGGAAAAATAATATCAAGAGCTGCTATAACAGCTGCAGTAGAAGGAGCGTGCTAAGACTAAAGATGCTGTGTTAATCAAAGAAGAGAAAAAGCGTGCCGTCTTATTTTTCAAGCAGACTCAACGCCTTAAGTAGGGACTGCCTAAGCTAGCACAGGCCTCCCGTACCGTATTAAACTCCAGGTCGACCGTTGGCCCCATCACAATACCACCCTAAACCATAGAGACACGCTCTTAAAGAGCTGCAAATCAGCCATAACATATGCCGTGGGTATGCCCGGGTGCACGCTTCCTCCCTAGTCTAACTAGTGCGCGCTTCACCAAGTCGGTGCCCTCGAGCCCGCTGCCCATGTACTCGTCCTACGGCTCTCACCGGTGGCCAAGCCCCGTTCAGCTCTTACTGAGATGTCACTGTGTTATCCACACACTGTAGATGCTTAATACTAGGAAAATTACGGCTAAGATGCTGATATTTTTATACAAGTTTCTTTCCTAGCAAATATATAATACCTCATATGAGCTACCTCTTTTATTACTTTCTCAATTAACTCCCTGACTCGACTTCACTTAGAGGCTTCCTTTGCCACGCTAGGACCTTTGAGACGCAGGTATCCCTCGACAGCAGTGTAGGGATTCGGCTCAAACCGGGGTGTCTGATCCACGGGGGCAACGCCGAAGCTCTCGACGCGCACCGACTCGGGAAAGGCTTCCTCGCCTACCTTGTGCGGTTGTAGCCACTCCCACTCCGCCAGGCTGTTGGTCGGAAGCTTGACTTTGGACGGCTCCGGCTTGGGCTTTGGATCCGTAGCCTTTACTTCTGCAGCCGCAACCTCCTCTCCGTCTGCAGCTGGAGGCTTTGCGTTGGGCATCACTAGGTCCGTCGTGATGATCAGCGGCCCCATGTGGAAAAAGGCCTTCATGTTGCGGAACGCCTTTTCCCACATCCACGGAGACAGCTTCAGCTCCCGCACCGGAAGGATGCTGCTGTACCCGTGGACGGCCGTGAAGGGGTCAATGAGAGCGCCAAAGCCGTGCAGTTTCCGGCAGTGCCGGATCTCATGATCCGCGGCTTTGCCTTCGGTGGGGTCGAGGTAGTAGGGCTCGAAGCTGGGAAAGTTTGCATTGCTGATTAGTCTTGAGGGATCATCAGCATTGGGGACTTGGCCCTCTTCCTTTTCTATATAGTACGTATATAGCGTCCCCAGATCGAGGCCGTCACCCACAACTGGGTCTCGCTTTGCGTTCCAGTATGCGACAAGCCCGTCGTAGGCCTTTTTCTCATCTCCCAGCTTCACCTGGAACTTGTACAGTTGATCCTCGGGCGTGTGGGATTCCTCAAAGTCTGGGTCTGGCGTGAGCCTCTTGCGCATGAAAGTGCCCCCAAGGGAGGCGTGGCTCGTGTATGCCTCGGTAGCGAGCTCGATGGACCAACCCATGTTGACCAGAGCAAGGGGCTGGCCGACAATGGCGCTCATGAATTCGGAAAATGCCCCTGGGGCCGGAAGCATGTGCCCCATGGCTTTGTTGATGATACGGATGAAGGCCTTGAGATAGTGCTCGTCCTTTAGAGTCTCAAGCAACCCTTCTAGTTGCTTCAGCGCGGGATCTGTCTTGGGATCGAGGCCTGTCCGATCTGGCATCCAGTTGGGAGAGGCCATGCTGCCCGTGGGCCCTCCGAACCTGACCTCTCTGTAAAACCTTCCGTCACTGGCAAAGAACTGCAAGCCAGAGTTGGCATAATTGATCATGACCCAGCCCCAAACAGGCTCGCCCGCCTGTCCAACCGGCTTCCAGTAGGGCGCATAATCCGAGCCTGCAGGCTGATGCAGCGTGACGAACTCAGCGTTGATGCGTGCGAGCTGGTTGATCTGCGGAGGAATCTGGGCAAACTCGCTCCTCACGAGCGAAGCATCGCCGCGCCCACCCTCAGGGGGCGGGCCTGAAGCGGGCAGCTGTAGCAGCTGCTGAGCTCGCAGATACTCGCTGGTGTATAGTTTGGGGATCTTCTTGTCGCCGTGGGCCTTGGGTGAGATGGCATGCACGGCCTGGCCAAACTTGTCCACAATGTTGAGCTTGGAGAAGCAGAACTGACCGTGTGTGACAGGCTTGAATGGGTTTTCTCCGTTGGCCGAGAACGAGACGGCCGTCCCGTACGGAGTCAGATCCGTCTCCAGGCCCATCAGTATCAAGTCGGCTCCGCTGAATTCTCCATGACTGGCCTTGTTGATGGCTTCGGGAATGACCTGGGGGAGGCTACCGCCGTCTCCGTCGCGGTTCGGCTGCCGGTATGTCGGCTTCACGTGTGTTCCTCCTTGTCTGGTGATGAGGTGGTTGGTAAAGCCAGCCAGAGGGGCCGATATGAGGCTCAACTTGTCGATGTTGGCCAGCACGAGTTTGCGATCGGATGCCATGTCTTTGGGCATGGGAGCCGGCGTGTCGGCAAAGAGCTGCTCAATCTTGTCTTGGAGCGACTTCGTTGGCTGCGGCAACATCAAGACTCTACCAGAAAGCTTCCTCGTGTCCTTGACGCCTCCCTCGCCGAGAGACTGGGTCTTGATATGGTATCGGAGCTTAGGATCCACGGCTGGAGTGGCAGTCAAGTCGCCATTATCCAACTCCCAGAAGTCAAAGGGGATGTGCACAAATTCCACCTCCCATTCGAGGTAGAGAGGAGACCACGGCTGCGTGCTGTGCCACCTGTCACGCCAGCGAACCACATCCGCCACCTTTGGCTTCTCATCTTCGAAAGGAACAGTTCTCAGGTCTATGTCATGATAGAGAGGGCGTAGTGCGGGCTTCTCGAACTTGCGCTCCCGGTCCTGGTCGGACTTTAGGGCCAGGAATTCAGACAGGAGGAGCCGCACGTCGGTTTTCCAGGCGTCGTCGAGCCTCTCGACGATATCTCCAAGATCTTGAGGCAGAGTGGGAGTAACAAGCTCGTTGTCCTTGATGGCCCCCAGAATCTGATGGCGCAGCCTGACCTTGAGCGGGTCGAGAAAGTCGACTGGCCAACCTGACTCGACCCCGGCAACGAGGACTGTAGGGTCTCCGGCTTGGTGGAATGGCTGACAAGTGCCACTCTGCACCTTGACACCACTCAGATTCAACTCGTCCTCTATGGCCTTGATCTTGCGGTGGAGATCCCCAATGTGCTTCGTGATGCCCTCCCTGGACGTCTTGTACTTGCTGCTATTGAAGGCGGCGTTGTTGTCTGTCAGTACCTTCCACCAGAGAGAAAACAGATCCCACTGGCGTTTCCTCAGCGACCGCGACAGGGTATCCATCTGACGCTGCTTTTCATTCAGGACCGACAGCGCCGTCAACTCGTCTGCGGTCGGTTTGTACGTGTCCCCAGGGCTGGTGGTCCCCGCGGAATCATCTTTGGGGTCCGAGAGGAAATATCTCTTTCCTCCCTCCTCGCGCTGGAAGTTGAGGTTACTGAGGACGTCGGCAGCCCGACGTTGCGGCTCGACGCCCTCATCACGATCCAGCAGGAGGGTCTGCAGCTTGAGCAGAACCATCTCAAGGTCGCGAACGTCACCGACGGAAGACTTGCTGTGTCCAGAGACGTAGGCCATGATGGCGTCCATGGGCGTCGTCCCCACGGCGATGGGAGAATTCCTCATGAGGTGCGCGCACGCCTTGTCTGCGGGCACGTTGGAGGGCTTTCCCCGAGCGTTCCATTCGACGTCGTACATGGCACCATGGCAGAGGGTTCTCCCGGGCTCCTTATCCTTGCTCCAGTCTTCTGTAGAGGCATGGCCGTCGGCCTCGAGCACCATGTTTAGCAAGCGGAGCTTAGACGGGCGAGTTGAACCATCTTGGTCCCCTTGGTTTGCTGGAGGGACAAAGAGGTCTCGATTAATGTCTGGCTGCCACCCGATGGCATAGTAGGAAGCTTTGGCTGCCGTCAGACACTGCTCCTTGTTCTCGGCATCCTGGTACTCGAACCGGTCCAGCATGCTAAAGACGTTTCCGTTGTGCGGCTGGTAGTCGGCGAAGAGCTGGTTGGAGCTGTTGAACAAGTTGACACGGACTCGGTTCGTTTTTGCATTCTCAGACCACGTCTCAGCCGGGAAGCGTTGGCCGATAAAGACCTCTGCCTGTGCCTCTATGTCGACCTCGACACTACCGTCGACTCTAGACTCTGGCGCTATGTACGGTGACACGTCCGTCTGCACGTCTACATCTTGGTCTAGGTCGTCGATGGACCTGCAGACGTCACTCTCGACGACCCACGCACGGAACTCGGGCACGAGGCCTCTTGCGCTCTCGGGGAAGATGGATTTATCGTCTGCGATGTGGCGAACGACAAGCCAGCGCGAGGGAACGTCATAGTAGCTGGGCACAGTCGGATCGTGGGAATGACTTGTCTTGGGCTTGCCATAGTCTTTATCACCTGGGACAGCAGTACCTTCCGGCAGGCCTGCTGGGGCCTTTTCCTGCGTCTGGGTGGCCGCTACTCGGTACGGCCGTGGGATTGTCCAGTGGACGTAGACGCCCTGGCGCTTCAGGCGAGGCAGGTTGGTGCCGAGGTCGGTGAAGCGCATGTTTGTAGACGCTGGCGAGGCCGCGTGGAGGTCGACATGGCGTAGCACGTCGTTGGAGAGGAAGTGGTTGTCGTACTGCAGCAGCGCATAATTTGGCTGAGCTAGCGGTGCAATCTTGGCCTCGTTGTCGGCGCCGCTGCAAACGTCCTCGTTGAAGACGAAGCATTCCAACTTGACGGGGAGTAGCAGGGAACTCATGGTAACTGGTGTAGTGGGAAGCCTGGGACGGGGAGGGATAGTGTGAGAAAGAAGGGAGAGAGAGAGAGAGGTGCGAGGAAAAGAATGGTCGTGGGGGAGCCGACTTATATACCCATTTGCCGTGGCCGTGGACAGAAAGGTAACCAAACATGTCACTCATAGTACGCTCACCGTGTCACGTTCTAGTTTGTTCTGGGTCTATCTTACTTGATAGGTACCTAGGGATGAGCGGTATATAATCATAGCCTTAGACAAATTATGGCGGGCTTTCCTGGATAGTAGTAGCTACTCCATCCTCGATTGTTGCTCACTACGACGGCATGTTTGCTTATCCCCCATCACGGCTCTATCCTGTTACAAAAGTTCTCCTTCTCCAATTGCCTCTCAAGGCTTGTCAGAGGCAGGGGCTTTAAGGATGGCTTCCCACTCATCCACGTGGATCTGCGTCTCGGTGCTGTCCTCGGCCGAAAACACCACGGCGATCTTCTTTAAGGAGTCCTTGGAAGCAGCACTCAGCGTCTCTTGCGTGGGGACGCCAGCCCCTTCCAGTATCACATCGGACCAGGTAGCGCCTGCGTCGAGCGAACTGGCGCGGGCTAGAAAACCGTCCGTGTTGCGAACGTAGTACACCACCACGGCCTCCTTTTCGCCTTCAATAAACGAGACGGCCGCCAGAGGCGTGCCGGGCTTGGCGTCTTTCGTGACGGTATGGCCTAGCAAGGTGAAAAGTATTATTAGCCTCCTCGTTTACTACTCTGGCATTGCCTGTATTGTCTGTCCGTCTGTCTGTCTCGCTGGTGGAATAACACGTACTCTCAGTGCTCGCCCCGTTCAGGGCGACGATTTCCTTGTTTTCTAATTGGACAAACACCCATCGTTTAGCCGTCTTGAGCGAGTAGGTGGCAGCGATGCTGCTAAGGCCGGCTGGCGATTTCATGATTGTGAGTCCTTTGTTCAAGGGCTTTGTGCTGGAATTGTCGAGAGAACGTTCGTTGAGGACAGGAGGGTCAGAGCTGTTGTTGGGTTCTTGTTGAGCACTGCGTCGATGATTCCGGGGAGGGGGGGGGGGATGTGGTGTATCAACCTACGTGAAGAAGTACAGGTAAGCCTTGACCTTGCCGTCGCTCGAACCCGTCAGGCGGTTATAGTTGGTCTTGATGCTCAGAGACTGGACGACAGGGCTGAGGAGGGAGATGTAGTTGACCTCCTTGCCTGCCGTGGCATCTTTGACAGTCGTGATACCATAGACTCGGATCTATTGTTCGTTGATTAGCACTGTTAGAACTGTAGGCTCAACAGCAATGGGCTCAAGTGGCAAGAAACTCACCCAGTCACGCCATTGCAAGGCCGTGAGCCCTCCACCGACCAAGACGTTGCCCTTGGTGCTCTCCTCCTTCTCAGCCCACACGGGGCCCCAGCCTTCTTCGCCGTCTGTCCACTGCCGCAGGCCAAGGTTGCCCTTGGAGCTGTTGTAGTAGACCAACATGCGGTCCGCCTTGGCCAGAGGGTTCCAGATGAGGGCGTTGGAGGTCATTGTGTTGATGCGTGGTGGTTTACTGTTGGGAGAAGAAAGACTCGATGAAACAGTGGCTGTTGTCGATTTTTTTTGGCTGTTTCTTGGGGCTTTTATCGTCGACCGTTTCGATACGTCTTTGCCATTGTCACGTTTCCGGTACGTACAGAGACTAAACCTCTTGGAATGAGCGTGACACGGCTGACGTGAAAGTGTCGAGCTGAGCGTCTGTAATTGTCGCGATGCCTCTGTCTCCAAGCGATGATTGGATCACCCGAGGGAATCCCACAAGCAATGCAACACACCTATCTAGAGGCGTAGCAAACGACTTGGTAGTTTAGGTCAAGCGACCTGCCTAGACTGATGTGGGGTGGGTTTTTACGACTCGATGGTCTTATGCACAGCTTCAATAGCGCGTTATGCACAACTTCAATAGTTCGATTCGTCTCATACTCGCTGAAGGCGCAAAGGAAACCAAACTACGGAGTATCCCTAGCTGTGACGCGAAGTGACGCGTCAGTTAGCTAGCTATGGAATAGATGATCGTCTAACTTACTCCGTACATCACACGTCGATGGGGATGAATGTTTCGGGGAAAACGCCCCACCATCCGGTCTACTTGACTTGGCTAGACCCTATTGAACTTAGATTGGACAGTAGCCAGGTCAACTATTGATTATCACGGCATACTCGACGCCGCTAGTTTCGACTATGACCGGGAGCTAATCTATTCTAGGGCTATGAGAAAACCGGCGGATATGTGCCGATGCAGGATCCTGGTGCCGCCGGGAACTAGTACACTGGGAACTAGTAGATGAACTATTCCTCATCAAGTGCAATACCTACTGCGGCCGAAGCTGAGGCCCTGACGGCAGGAGGTCTATCTCGAAGAAATGGGATCTCGGCCCCGGCGAGTGGAGCGGGTGGTACCATTCCTCCGTGTAATGCACCGTCACCGTCCGATCATAGTCGTGAACGTCGACCAGCGGCAGCACGAAGCCGCACTCTCGGACCCGGTCGATGAAGACACCGTCTTTGCGGGCCTTTCTGCTACGTGGCCGAATCTCGAGGAATAGGGTGTCCACCGTCGTATCGGAGAGCACGTTGAACCGCAGATTGCTCAGCATCGACGGCCCGGGCCCCGTGTAGTTGTCCAACAGGTTGGCGGTCGAGGGCGAGTCTCGCTTCTCGCCGCGGGGTACGGCGAGCTTGATGCTCTTGAGCCAATAGTCCTTGAAGAGAAGATCGTCATCTGACCGCCGTATCGTGAAGATGAGGTCCAGGGGTCCCCTGCCCGTCAGAAGCGGGCTATTCGGAGCCTCGATGGCATGCACTCTGTAGGCGAATTTGACCCCGGTAGCTCCCTCGTTTCCCGGTATGGTCACCGCTTGCGCCATCTCCACAAGGGAGGGGGCCAGGGAAGACATGTGTAGCAGCGGGGGTGCGTAGTGAAAGTGAGGGGACGGGCCAGACCCGAGGCTCGTCGCCGCAATGAGAGGGAATGCTGGGGCTGCTGGGGCTACTGGATGCTGTAGCATGACCAAACTAGAGGTGACTCCCTGGGCTGCCTCCTGCGAGTCGCTGCTACGCATAGGGTCCAGTAGCTGGAACGCCTTTACTCGAGGTGGACGGCTCGGGTCTGGCTCAAGGGACTTGAGACTGGACGTCTTGCCGATGCAGAAGCGATAGATGGGCTCGCCCAGCTGGAACGCCGCCACGGCCGACGTCATGATGCCGTCGGTGAAGTCGTCCGGCATCTTGTTGCGGAGAACGTCCAGGACGTCCTGGGCCCAGGCGTCGACGAGGAGGAATCGGGCATCGCCTTGGTCCCCCCAAAGGAAGATGGGCGGCCCAGCCTCGCCCGAAGATCCAGATGCTTCATGGCGGCGCTCCGTTGTCCTCTCGGGCAGCGTCCTCTCGGGCAGCTTGCCCGGAAAGTCGTACTCGTCCCTCGTGACCGTGTAGGTGCGCCTATACTTCGTCTTGAGCGAGTCGGGCGTGAGCGTATTGCACAGCGCAAATGTCTGCTGATGCGGCGGCTGCGTGATGGCCAGGACGGGCATCTCGTCGTCCTTGCCGGGGACCCTGTCGAAGAGACACAGGAGCAGCCCGTCGCCAATCATCTCTTGTCTGAGGATCGCCACTCTTCCTGCCTCTGGGGCGTTTTCCGGAATGGGCGCCTCGATCTTGAGGTCGGGGAAGCGGGAGACCAAGACGGATCTCAGAAGCATCCCGTACGTCGGTATCTGGGGCCTGAATCCCGTGGCCGGGTCTGTCGTCTGGAGATACGTGTTGATGGCCCCTTTGATCCTCCGGCGGATGTAGCTGTCCTTTTTATCCATGTGGCTCCCGAGGCTGAGGGCGCCGTCGATGAGAGCATCGAGCCAGTTGGCATCAATGTGGAAGAACCGGATGCTCTCCTGGGGCAGGAAGCTCGGGTCGGCGAGGAGGTAGGGCGGCGGCACACCAAAGAGATGCATGCGGTCCATGATCCAGCCGAGTATAATTTTCCACTCGGTCGAGACGCACGCGTTGAGCTCGTTGTAGAAGCGCTGCCCATCTGGACCGTCCGAGTATTCCTTGCCGTCGTCGTTTTTGGCCCCGGCAAGCCGTCGAATATACCTCTTGGCTCGTTCCTCGCTCTTCTCGAGGATCGCGGCATCGTCGACTGCCAGCGCAATGACTTGTTTCTTCAACGGGCGTCGAGCAGCCGGCATGCCTCGGGGCTGCGCGTCTTTACCCTGACGGTCTTCCGTCGAGAGTCTCTGGATCTTGCTCAGGGTCATCATGGACGTCTTGAGAGACTGCAAAACCTCGGTTCTGCTCTTGAAGGCATTCTCCTCGTTAAGCTTGTCCCGCTTGGCACCGTCTAGACACATGCCGTATAAGCCGTTCCACAGCCGCGTCAGAGCCGTCGTGAAGGCGGCGTCGGCAAGGGCCAGCGACTTTCCCAACTGCCACGCGGCTGAGTACGTGATGTCCATCATGCCCGTATCGCGGTCCAGGATCTGTAGATCGCTTCCGCACTGCGACATGGCCGTCCATGTTGGCTCGGCTGGCATCACGGGCACGAGGGCAGCTCTGAAGTAGCAGCTCGTCTCCTCGCCCGTCCTCGTCCAATGACGCTGCATCGTGTATCCCTCCCTGACTCTCTTGGCAAGCTTCGCGACGAGCTTCGCGTCCTTTGACGCCTCCATCTTGGCAAGCAGGGCGTCTGGCGCTCTCAGGAGGCCGATGTCCTTGTCGAGGTTCGTAAACTCTGCCTTGAGACTGGTGCCGCCGGTTGGTAACGCCGTGTATGTCCAACTATACAGCGAAGACACGGCAACGCGCTGCGCTGTAGGCGGCAGCGGGAAGGCCATGTCCTTCCACCCTTCCAACGAGACAAGATGTACTACGGCGGGCACCTTTTGGTCCGCTTCGAGCGGCCCTGCCCTGTGCGACATGATGACGCTGAAAAGGCCTTCCTTGTACTGAGCCGAGGCCGTCATGCCGGCGGTCTTGACGTGGCGGACGTGGGCAAAGTACTTGAACCGCGAGATGTCGGCAGCTGCTTGCCCTTCCTTTGGAGACGGCCGGACAAGCTGCTTCCCGTCTTCGATAGGCTCTTTCTTTTGTTCGTAGGTGGTGATGAGCTGTTGGAACAGCTTTGGCTTCAGAAACACAGCTGCCGTCTTGCTGGCTGCGTCATCCGGCTGGGGGATGGGCGAGATGATGGAGCCCTGCCCGTTCAAGGCCGCGATGTCGGGTCCCGAGAGGTTCAGAGCAAATTCGGGACTCTGCTTGATCGTCGCAGGCTTCCCGTCGGCGTCCTTAGCCAGGCTCGTCACGGCAAAGGGCGAGTTACTCCCCCCCAGCACCTCGTCCGAGAGCTGCAACTCGTCCTGGCTGAAGACGAGCAGGGCGAGCCAGGGCATGCGCTCTCGTCGAGCCGCGTCGCCTTCCTCGATGCGCCTCTCCCAAGGCAAATGAGGATCCTTGAAGACGACGTGAGGCAGCGTCTCTGCGGGAGCGAGACCGCCCGGCGCGGGGTTGACCGACAGGACGCAGCCTTCTGGGAGTGAGAATTGCGGTGCCTGGACGAGAAACGACTTTGTCGTCTCCTTAGGACCCAGTTGGCCCTGCTTATCGGTCGCGCCGCTGGCATAGATGGTCTGCGTCGCCGTGATGCTTTGCTTCCCACCGTCGAGGCGCGGAGGGAAGTATGAATAGAGCTTCTGGTAGCCATCGTGGAGTGGTTTCAGCCCAGCCTCTTCTTCTTCGTCTTTCTCGTCTCCCTCGTTTTCCGTGGCGGCGGCGGTGAGCCCAGCTTGGCTAGCTATCTTCAGCGACGCCGAGACTGCAGCGGCTGCTGCAGCCCTCGACTTTGCGACTTGGTGAGCGTGTTGAAGCGTCAGGAAGCGAAGGCCTCCTGGGAGCGTGTCTTCAGTCTGTAGAGAGGCCATGATTCGGTGAGTGCCTGATCTTACTGACTGCCTCTTGCCTGGTTTCGGGGGCGGTCATCAAGAGGAGCCGGACCTCGTCACGCAGAACAACAGGCATCTGAAAGACGCACACCCAGGCTTGGTTGGCCATCCCCAAAGCGTGTTGAGACGCATCAAATAGTGTGGTGTTTGTCTCCACATGCCCAAACCGGTCGATGCGGGTTCATCACGTACGGATTCGTACCATCACATGTATATGCATCCGGGCTAAATATGTAGAGGGGTTACATCCACAGGGGTCCCGGTTCAGCTCGCCACTAGCATCATGTATATACAGGGGCTTCATATGCACAGGGCTCATATGCAGTGGCCCTGGTTCAGCCAGCCACAACTTGGTACTCCCCGGACTATTTTCTCCTGTCTCCATAGTCTTCCCCGTCCTGGTTTCTACCGTCAAGTCACTCGGATAGGATACCCGAGTCCAATAGCGTCCAAAGACCCGTAGGCTATACCATTGTGTAGGCAGTCAGTCGGGTAGTAGCATGATTCCACCAACCTGCTAAACTGTCTGTCTCCTCTGGCTCTTGTTGCAACAGTGCAATACGTTACACGGTGAGCGTCAACGAGTAGTAAGCATCAATGGCTACCCAAACCACGACGATTGTCGAATCCTTCCACATCAATGTTGGACTTGGTGATAGTGCCATCCATGTCCTGTGCCAGGCGGTCGGAAACCCTATAACCGAGCGAATAGCCACGTCGGCCGTACTGATAGACGGCGGGCTGGCACGAGACGCAGCGGCGCGGAATATTGCCAAGACAATCGAGGACATTGAGAAAACCTACAGCAACCTTGGCCCTACAAATCCGCTCCAGTTCCGCTCTATCGTCATAACGCACTGGGATGCGGATCACTGGAGGGGCATCAACCGGCTGCTCCAGCGGGAACTGGACGAAGGCGGGAAGTTTAAGGATGGCCGCTATCCCCGCTTCTACTATGATGGAGTTGGTACAAAGGGGTTTAAAACAACCGTGTACGCGCCCACCACGTGGGCTGGACCAAAGACGCAGAAGTCAGGCGAGGGTATTACCATCACGGGCAATAATAAGGAATGTTTCTTCTCCTTCAACGGCGTGAAGTTGGCAAATGCAATGGTGGGCTCCAGAATCATCGGATACGACTTCTTCACCAACGAAAAGCCGTCTGAATGGGTGTATTCTGATATCCGCAAATTCAAAGACCTGATAGGCGATAAACCAAAGCGCGAAGTGGGTATGTACTGTGTGGCCAGCGACCTCAACGTCATCGGCCTCGTGAAGCGGGAGCGAAGGACGGGCTTGGTACTCACAGATACCCTGTTCAACCAGCTGCCCACAAAGACGAACCAGCAGTCCATCGCCGCCATCATTCTCTGGAAAAACTGGCACGTCTCTCATTACTTTGCCGGCGACCTCGACTTCTGGGGCGAGGGTCTCATCGCGGAGTGGCTCGAGAAGAACCTCGTGCCCAACAAAACGCCCTATAACATCACCTGCGTCAAGTCGAGCCACCATGGCGCTCGAAACTCGAACCCTCCCAAACTGTATCTTGTCACCAAGCCCAGGCACGTCATCTTCTCCTCTGCGGACCACTACGGACATCCCGGTGAGTCATCTACATCTCCAACCCGTCTTTCCCGACACTGACAGTCCCTGGATCCAGCCTGGGAGACCTTGATGATGCTGTACGCCTTCTATACGGAACGAAAAATGATCGGCCCGGGGAAAGTGCCTCCATGCATTGTCACCTGCTACCCGTACTGGCTGCAAGCTATTCACGAGGCTGAAGGCCTGGACCCGAACAAGATCAATGTGGATGTCTTCTTACAGGAACCAGCGTTCAAGGAACTCTCGGCAGCGCGTCAGAAGCACGCTGAACACCTCAGGTTGTTGTTCAAACACCAATTCAAATCCATCGCAGACGCCGACAACATGGAGCTCTCCATCCGCGAGAGCTGCTTAAGACACGATAGCAAAGGCGAAGAGGCCATCTTTGAACAGATCGCCATCAACTTCGCCAGCATTGGGAACAGCCTCTTCCGAGATCTTTGGCAGTGGAACAACGCTGGTCAAACCACCACCGAGATCATATACGTGCGGCTGTCTCTGACCGACAGCATTGACGAAGAGAATAACCAGGTCAATTATGTGTGGAAAACGAGGCCGCTGGAAAATGACGACCAGATCGAGACTGTCTACTTCAGATCGGAAGTCGACGGCGACGACGAGGCGAAGCCTCCGAGCAACCTCAAGAAGCCGGTCGAAAGCTTAAGCAGCGACCAAATTTCGTTTGTACACGTGGTAATGGAGAGCGGGGAGATGCGTTTAATAAAAGACTCCAGGGATTTGCTCGGGAAGAGGGCGTTCGTTGAAGCAGAGAAGAAGAAGGAGAGGCCAGCCGCAAGTGCAGTAAAGTCTCACAAGAAGAAGACGAAGAAGAAGCCTGAAGAACAGTGGGGGGATTACCCTGAGATGGACAATCTCTTCACGATGCAGAGTGTCCAGCTTCCTCTTCTGGGCGCTTCAGTTGCCTCGACATCTGCCAGAGCATCGGTATCTGCCAGAGCATCGGTATCTGCCAAAGCATCCGTATCTGCCAAGGCGACCAATTCTGAGCCCGGCCGATACGCTTTCAGCATCTTAAGCAGCTCATATGAGGCAACTGTCGAAGCCAGGACTGACTCGCTCGACTATGCCGTCTTGGGCGTCGACGACTGGCTCGACGACTTTCTCTTATCGATGAAACCAAGCACCATGAGGCTCAAGTCGAGCCCCGAGGATGGATGGGCGCTTCTGCACGAAGATGACTACCTGGGGAACTGGATCCGGAAAGGCCTAGGCGGCTCCCAGATGGCCATCAACGGCCAAGGACCTGCGCTTCGCATCGAGACGGCTCAGGGGCTCATCTTCAACACCGAGGCGACCTCCAAGGCTCTGGGGACGAATGCTGTCGTCTCGAGTGACGGGCTCTCGCCGTGGACTCGAAACGGCACCATGATATTTGGCCTCGACTCTTCCGCGAGCCATCCAAGCGTCAGCAGCTGGTCCATCGGGGAGATTTTGTCCCTGTTCCCAACCGATCCCAGCGCCAACCCCCTGACGCGAACCATGGCCATTGTCAACGACGGCTTGCGTGGGCTGAGATGGGCCCTGGACCTTGCCACGTCGGACGGGAAACGCAACGCTGTCTGGGTGACCCCTATCGCGAGCTACCGCACGATCCTGCGCCTCGCCTTTGTCCCGGAAAAGGACAGCACTGCCGCCCTCTGCGGCTTCTTGGGCCACTTCTTTCCTTCGGGAGACAAGGACGACGAGGCCGTGTTCGACGTCTCCAACGTCCAGCTGATTCTCCGCAAAACGTGCACCCTCAGGGCCAAGAAGGGACGAGACACGGAGATGGTCACCGTCCAGTCCCTCACTCTGACCGCCGTCATGACGCTGCTGGGCCCCAAACCCGATGATCCGGCCATGGCCAGGGCAAAGGTCTCGCCAACCGTCAGCATCGAGCTCGCCAGCACGGGGGCTCTCGAGCTCACCATCAAGACGAGCAAGAGCGACGACAGCTTTACCTCCGTCGTGGGCGGATGGCTATCCAAGCTGTTCCCCATGGGCAACAGCAGCATGATGGACACGCTCCGCGACCAGAACATTAGCCAGAACATCTGGTTCCGCAGATTGACCATCGCGCTCAGCCCGGACAAGTCCATCTCCAAGGCATCGCTCGCTCTCGAGGTGAATGCCAAGCTAGGCCAGGGGGACAATCCGGCTAAGAATCTTCCCATCCTCTTCGAGGCAGAGTACGTAAACACGCCCGGGGGGGATAGCCAGTGGTCCCTATCTGGGAATCTATGGCTGCAGTCCAAACTGAACATCCCTCTATCCCTATACAGCGACTATGAAGAGTTTCGAAGCCTCAAACCGGTCACGCCAAATCCGGTCCCGGTCTTGGAGCTCACGACTCTCTTTTCCTCCATGGCTGGCGGCTCCAAGATTCCGGATCTTCCCCAGGGTATCCCCAACGCCATCACCGCAGCCGGCTTCCGCGTCGACAAAGAGTCTCTCTTTGTCAGCGGCACCATCACCGACTGTCGCCATATCGTCAGTGGAAGTAGTGCGCCTGCTCTCACCTTCAAGGAGCTCACCATGGAAGCAAGTTGGAACTGGAAGCAGGGGAAAGTGCAGGTCGATCTCTACTTTTGGCTCAGCTTGACCCTGCCTAGTTGGTACGACGCTCCCGAGGGCTGTGCAGCAAGCGCACTCACTGGCAGTGTCTCTTACGGATCAGGCGGGAAGTGGAGTGTCTCTGCTGAAGTTTTGGATTTGAATTTGGGTATGCTGTACGGCTTCTTCCCCGTCAGCGTCCAGGACACTCTCTTTGAGCTGCTCAAGGGCATACGTATTGTCAACCTGGGCGTCTCCTACTCTTCCGAAGGCGCCGGTCAGGGGACCGAGCTCTTATGCGAGGGGAGGTTGATGCTAGGAGATGTAGTGTCGCTGGGGTTGAGCTACACATGCCACGCCAATGGCGAGTGGGAGTTTTACGCGAGCCTCGGGTCAGAGGAAGACATCATCGAGCCGGTTACCCTGGGGCAGATCATGAACAGCCTCGTCGATTCTTCCGACACCAGCCTCAGCTCTAGCCTGCCAGACTTTCTAGCTGACACGGTGATTCTCGGTGGCGAGGACACGAAGCCCAAGCTTGAGTTTACCGTCAAGAAGGACGAGAAGACGGACAGCCCGAAGCTGACAGTGACGGCAAGCGTCATGGGGTTTGAGGTCGAGTTTGTCCAAATGAAACATGTCCCTCCGGCGGGTGGCTCGAGCGACAAGGAGGAGGAACCAGCTTCAGGGAAAAAGGCACCCAAGGTCTTGAGACTGTTCAAGGCGGTGCTGACCAAGATCCCCATGCCCCAAAGCGTTCCCATACTCGACCACTTGGAGCAGCCGTTTGACGAGCTCGGCTTCTTTTGGATAAACCAGGCCGTCACGAAGGAACAGCTCGCTGCCTTGGATGACAAGCTCGACATGCCGAGCCCCCCACCAACAGAGGGGTCAGGGGAAGCTTCGGGTACGAAGAAAGAGACTGCCATAGCCATGCTTGGTGGCTTCCATTTCGTCATCATTGCAAAGAACAAGGTGGTGTTGGACTATCCCCTTGGGAAGTCGGAGTCAGACGACAAGAAGAAGAAGCTTGGAGACTCAGACGATGAGCCCAAGGCACCAGAAGGCGGCGCCGTGGAGCCATCTGAGCCTCAGCCGCCCAACCCGGGCGACGAAAAGCCCAGCCAGTCGAGCAAGAGCGCTTACAAGAAGACGGCTGGTGGCCTCAGCATCAGTCAGATAGGCTTCCGCTACGAAGGGGACACGCTGGCCATCCTGATGGACGCAACCATCGCCTTTGGACCCGTGGCCCTGGACCTCATGGCTTTCACGCTCGGTCTGCGCTTCAAGGCGGCCGACGGGTCTGTCAAGAACCTCAAGAGCCTGAGCTGGCAAGACGTCGACGTCTCCATCAGCGGCGTAGGCGTCAAGTTTGACAAGGCGCCGTTGACGATAGCGGGAGCGTTCCTCCACGAAAAGTCAGGCGACAACGACTTGTACGCGGGGGGTCTACAGGTTGGCTTCACGCCCTGGCTCTTCCAGGCAGCCGGGTTCTACGGCGTCATCGGAAAGGAAGGCGATCTGAATCGCTTCAAGTGCCTCTTTGCCTATGCCATGCTCCGCGGGCCCATCATGAACATTGCCGGCTTTGCCGAGATCTCTGGCCTCACGGGTGCCTTTGGCTACAACGTCGACCTGACGCTGCCGACCTTGAGCAATATATCGACCTTTCCGCTTCTCAGCCCGTCCGACGAGGGGCTCGAGCCCAAGGATCTGGTGAGGACCTTGATCCCCGGGGATGGCCAACGCGGGCCCTTCTTCAACCCCCTCGACGGCGCCATGTTCGTCGCGGCCGGCCTCACCGTGACGGCCTTCCAGATGCTTGAGATGAGGGCCGTCATAGCCCTACAGTGGAGTCCTCGAGTCCAGCTGGCCCTGCTCGGCCTCGCCAAGTGCGACGTGCCGTCCATCAAGTCGGAAGTCAAGTTCGCCCACATCGAGCTCGGCATCCTGGCCACCGTCGACTTGGACGCGAGCATCATGAAGGTCGAGGCCCAGCTCTCGCCCAACTCGTGGATCATCCACAAGAACTGCCACCTCACCGGCGGCTTCGCCCTGTACTACTGGTTCGGGGCTGGCCAGACCGACTGGGTCATGACCATCGGCGGCTACCACGCTGCCTTTGCCGTGCCGGCGCACTATCCTCGTCCGGACCGCCTCCGAATCAGCTGGGCCCTTAACAGCTCCCTCAGCGTCTCGGGCGAGGCCTACTTCGCCATCACGCCCAAGGTATGCATGGGTGGGCTTCGCATCAGGGCCGCCCTCTCTGTCGGCGCCCTGTACGCTTGGTTCGACGCGGCCGCCGACTTCCTCATGAACTACGCGCCCTTCCACTTCACCGCCGAGGTCAAGGTCTCGGTCGGCGTGCGCTACTCGATGAACGTCTGGTTCGTCACCGTCCACATCGCCATCGAGGTCGCCGCCCGCCTTGCCCTCATGGGTCCGCCCCTGCAAGGCATCGTCCACGTCGACTTCTGGGTCTTTGGCTTTGACATCGCCTTTGGAGATAAAGACGGAGCTGCTCTGCCAGAGCCCGCCTCGTCCGTTGAGTTCTGGGACTTGGTCACCCAGGCCGAGGGCAAATCTGCCGCCGGGACAAAGGATGCTCACTTGTTCTCGTGCACAAAGGGTCTCGTGATAGAGAACAAGAAAGACATCAAAGCCTCTGACCCCTGGCTTGTCCGAAGTGGTGTGTTCAGCTTTACCATTGAGTGTCAGTACGCGATAAAGTCGGTCACCGTCAACGACGGAACGGCCAAACTCCCCGAGGGTATCGCCATCGACGAGATCCACGCCAAACCGATGCGTCTCAGCAACGCCATAGATTCGACCCTCTCTGTGCTCATCAGTGGCGCTGGAAACTTCAAAAGTGTAGGGTGGAAGGCCAAGGCCGCGTGGAAAGATGTGCCCAAGGCTCTTTGGGGACCATGTACGTTTGACAAAGACTCCATTCGTGCTCTACTCCCGAGCCATGTCCAGCTAACAAACAAAACAGACAAGGAATCTGAAGACCCCAATGCTGCCCGCCCCGGGAGTGACTTCTCCAAACTACTCAATAGCGGAGATAGCATGGCGCGGCTGTTGATGGGCGTCGTCATTGAGGCGCCCGTTGCAAAAGTCTCCCTGGACGAGATGCCTGCGTACCGCGTCGACCAGGCCATGAAACAGAACATCTACAAGCCTGACGAAGAGCCGCAGTTTCGTCCAAACGAGGACGAGAGCCCAGACTTTGCGCCTCTGCCGCGTGACTCAAAAGTAAGCGCCTGGGAGGCTCTCGAGGCAGCCTGGAAGAATTCGCCTGCTCCGCAGTCCGCCGTGGATATATGGCAGAAGGCTTTCAATATGACGGGACTTGTTGGAACTAAACCAAATGACCTTATTACTAACAACAAGGTATTATTCTTGTCTGCTCCATTGCTTGGGAAAGTTTAAGAGAGTGTAAACTAGTAATAGGTTTTAACATATTTCAGAACGTAAACTACTTAATGAGAGGTTGAGTTAAATTTAAAATTAAAATAGAAAATTTAAAGGTTTATGTTAAAATAATGACGAGATAAATAGAATAAAGATTGCTGTTTTCAATTAGCTTTTATTAACATTTTAATATAACTATACTAAAAAAAGCTAAATTATATTCTAATAGAGTTAGAATGTCGTCTGTGTGTAGACAGCACTCCAATTAACTCTGCTCTTGTTGTGTGGACTTCTCAGGCACGCTCAGGGGATGCTTAGGGGATGCTCACGCCGTAAGCAGGAGGCCATCCTAGCGAGGAAATTTTGCACCGCAAGTTTGGGAATGTAGGTACTGTACTATTGTCTGTTATCTACCTAATCAGCGAGCTTAATAGAGATACCAATTCCATGGGTACTGGCCTCCGGGCCATGCACGGCATTGTAGAACTCCGATTTGCTATTTGGCTGAGAAGCCGAACAGCGCCGCAATGGTGAAATAGCTCCTCGAGTAGAACTGACCCAATTACCAGGAAACAGAGCAGTTTCGATGCTGAGGTGTGGCCAGGGCTCAAATGTACTACAAGAACCTGGAAATGCTACGGGAATGGGAGAAGCCACATGAGCTCGGCTGATAAGGGTTACCGGGATGTTGGCCTGTAGAACGGGCATGCTCGATTTCTCAAGATAGAAAGCAGAACAATAAAGCAAGTTTCTTCCATTCCCTTCTACGAATTATGCCGCATGCACACCCGAGAAATCATCGCGTAACCACGCTAGTCCAGTACATCCGTCACTCACGTTTTCCGACGTGAAAGGAACCGCAGTACCTGCACATGTAGCCATAAATCCTCGTAGAACACAATCTAGTCCTCTGGAAACATAAAATGGAGGAAGTACTGTATACGGACATCATGTGTACGGTTGGATCATCCAAATATGGCTGGCAAAGCGTTCAATTCCGGACCCCACAATTATTCTAGGTACAATGTGAATAAGTCGAAATTATACCCGAGCCAGGGCCGACCATAGCCATGACACAATGATGAGGGATGAACTGATTACCCCTCTTCTGCGGCATATATATTCTCTGCCACATCTTCTAGACTGCGCGGTTTTCTCTTTCTCCTCTTCCATCACTCGCAACAATCGCACAAACAAGAAAATTCTCATCAAAACCACCAAATCACCTTGAACAAGTAAAGGTTTGTCCCATGACGGTGAGCGCAGTGTCGGCGCTGACGCCTGTAACACCTCTAGATTCAATATCCCCAACCGGTACGGGTTTCTCGTCGAGGAGTCGCAATCATGGAGCCTTTCGGTGGTGTGTTATCCAAAAATGATCTGAATCATTCAGGTAATGTAACTTGCGTGAGCCGGTGCCCGCTCTTCTTGTCCTTGGTCAATGCCTCCTGCTCCAGCAGAACAGGGAGCATTGACTGAGGACAGGGAGGGTGTGGCTGAGAATATACGGCCCTGAACTTGATCTGGATAATACCAGCGAAAGGATCATGCTCTCCTCCCCCTTTGG